>NC_047530.1:56686486-57287471 GCF_012275295.1 Melopsittacus undulatus
TTGGCCCACATAAATCCATCAAGATGAGTTTCCAGAATTTGGTACTCAAGACAGCTAAATTCAGATAAAAAACAAGGTAGAAGAAATTACGTGTGTTACTAAGATATAAAGACTGGCATTCTATCAGGTTTGTGAAATCTAACAAGATGAAAAATGATACTTTGCCTTTTGTGACACTTCTGTTTGGCAAGAGAAGCTGAACTGGTCTTTAACAAGGACTGACTTACATAAGCACACCCCTCTTACACCCCTACTCATCCCCAGGCAAACAAAAACCATTCATTTGACATGAAATAAAGTTATAATTCTTATATATTTCTGGAAACAGGCAGGTACCTCATTGTCTATTTTGTCATACCCTGGCCTTTTCATTTTTTAACTAAAAGAAATAGCCTCCCTCTTTACTTTGAGGTCCATGAGAGTCTTACTCATACTACTGTGACTTTATTGCAGTAAGGATGAATACATTTTATTGCATTAAGCCATAAATGGAAGTAAGGTAACAGGTCTACAGAACCACTTTATAGACTGATGCTTCTCTCAATCAGAATATTGCTCCCACTGAAACTGTGATTTTCCAACTAATATAAAGCAGTTTGGGAATTAAAATGATTGACATCTGAAGCATTTTTGCAGACTTGTGATTTGAAAAATGTGCACGCCTGCATAAAGATTTCCCTGCGGAAGTGGATCTTATTGTAAATTTCTCAAACTCATTGGAAACATTAACACAAAACCAAAACCAACATTTTCAATCGGTACCAAGACTGTCCTCTGATCGCACATCAGGGTATTATCAATTTTGCAGACTCATTTGCTTTTGCATACCAGGTATTTGTTTTCAATAGCTAGATTATATTATACCCTCTTCATTTCCCCCTGAAGCAATTTCATATTGCTTAAAGATGCTGAATTATTGAACACAAACTGAAAACTGCAATGCGCACAACTGAGGGAAGTGTCTACACTGGGGGGATTTGAATGTATTTTTAGCTTTTGTACCTGTCTCCTCTTGAACAACTTGTAAAAACTGATTTCATTTACGATTTCAATCCATTTATAATACAGAAGTGTCAAGATTACTATGACCGTGGGAAAACTGGTTACTATGTATCACTGAAATTTGTTCAAACTGTAACTGGGAAAAAAACCCAAGAAGAGTATCTTCATTATTAAAACAGAAAATGATAAAAAAAATCTATCACATTAATAAAAGACGGCAAAGAATATTGTGCACAACACTCATTGTAAGATATAGTATAGGCTCTTAATTAAAGGAAATGCAAATGTGATGTTTTTTCCATCACTTAGTTCACATATTAAAATACACTGCCTTGGTCTTATAGACACACATCTGCATACATGCACGTAACAGGCACACAACTCTAACAGTGTAAGTCATAATGTCCCTCAAGAATAAATACTACTAATTGATTCACCAGCTACTTTAGATGAATCATCAGGGCTCTCACTTGAGAGTTATCACCTGTCAAACAGTATTTCTCCCTTTCTCCTCACCTTGTTTTCTCCAGTAAGCCTTGGTTCACCTTCCCTCATACACCACAATTCCCAGAGATGCTACATGGCTGGTCCTAAAATACTTAGCTTAACTTTTATTTTTCTTCATTTACATTGGAAACAGAATGGAAAAGAAATAAGAAAACGAATCTGTCAACTTTGCAGTAACTGGAGTCTAAGATATAGCAACACATCATTTTTTTATCTCTGGAAATGAAATTATATTATCTATATTTCAATTATGTTCATGAATATTTACAAAGCAAAACCAAAATATAATTCTTACTATTTAATCTCGGACAAATGAATTCAGAATTTTTGAGAATAAAAAGCACTGTATGAATAAATTGGAAATAAGATCTCCAGAGTCTAAGGCTCTACACTGCCCTGGAATTATGCACCCCAGGATAAAAATTGCCACTAAATGTGACTTTTGGATCATGAGGGGAAAAAAGGGAAAAAATATCCTTTTATACTTACCATTAATGATCACTTGAAAAATCTACATGAATTTTAGTTAGCAGAAAACAAGACAAGCACTGATTCTTGCAGAACAATTAAAAAACAAATCCCATACTATTATAGTGCTCAAAAAAAAAAAAAAACCCAAAAGCAAACTACCCCAAAAAACCCAAACATGTTAAAAGGCTTACCAGGGCCTCTGTTTTGATTGTTGGCCTGACCATAAAGTTTGGGTCAGGGTGGAGCATGACTGGTTTAGAGACTAATGGTACCCCTGGATGTCGCTGAGTAGGTGGACTTGGAGCAAGTTTCTATGGGGTTAATTCAAGAAAATTAAAATTCACAATGTAATTTATGCAAATCTGTTATTTCACCAAGATGCCTCAAATCAAATAGCTTATGGTACAGGATCTAATGACGCTAACACAAAAAAAGGACTTACAGAATTAGCTAACCTAAAACTTATTATGGTTTGATTTGTTGACTTTATTTCTCTTGCTTCCCTGCTAATCTCTAACTTCACCAACACAATCATGGAAAAATGTCATCCCTGCTTTTGGCATTTATCCCATAAAGGCAATTAACTGAATAAGAAATGTTAAGAGCGAAAAAAAATAAATCTGAATTTGAGTTTAAGGACAGAGTGAACCTGAAATAAGATTTTAACTAATCTATGGCTAAACAAATCTAAGATGAAATTCACCAGGACTGCAGCAATCTTTCCATAAATCATTTCAAGCTAACAAGGGTTAGTTACGCTAACTACCTAGCCTTGACCCCATGAAGTACAGATATCCAGAGGCATCTGATACCTCTTCATGCAGCACGTACTAACCCAACTGTACACTTGTTACTCAGTCAAAACTCCCACTGACGTCAAGCATAGTTTTATTCAAGAGTTCAAAACTCAGCCCTGTGGGTTTACTTTCTGACTTAATGCCAGCAACTCTCAGCACACTTTTGTCAATGTTTCTCATAGGAAATGTATTCCAGATATCATTAATGTAGTACAAGCTGTATCCTCCAAAATTTAAATTGCTTCCAGCAAATTGCCTAAGCAACTTCTTCTTTGCCTTTTTTTAAATAATATAAAAATAATTAATAATTTGGAACTTGATCTTTCAAAGTCCCTGTGGATATCCCTTAATTAACACTGTTCCACACTATAAAATACATCATATCATTAAGCTTTCTGATCTTAGAAGAATCTGCAGGTTTGCAGATAGCAACTTGTTAAGGTTGCACTGGAACTGGATGACTGCTCCTGGAGTTGCACAATTTAGAGACTGACCTCCTTGAGCAACTTGGAATAGGAAAACCTGATATTTGATCATCCTGAATCTAAAGCAATGTTGGTTCTTCTGAGAAGAAAGCTTTCTTTTCAGCACCCATTATGTTCAAATACAATTTGGTCCTATCTCCTTTTGTCTATCTTGACAGGGCAAAGTATATGCTCCATGACATACTGACATCCAGAACACACAAACATGGACCATGTATTGCTAAAGTGTTGAAATATGAAGTCCTCAGACCGTTAGGAGTCACTTCCACTACTTGGTATTAGATATCTTGTAACACAGCAATGGATCCAAGTATTTGAACGCAAGTGTTAAATTCCAAATAAATTAGCCATGCAGAGACAAACACTTGTCATTTACTTGACATTAGCATTACATGGGAAGCTCATAAAACTGCAGTATTTATTAACAGTATATGACATACCAGTGGATTGCTTGACACAGAAGACACTTTGCCAACGTGGGAGGTGTTTCTTACAACCTAAACAGTAACAGACTTAGTACTAGGTTCATATAAAGTATATAGCTAATAACAGTTTTGAGAAACAGATCAATTTATACCAGGTATTTTAATAGCTACTTGTCAAGAATGTAACTGACAGCATTTTACTCCTTTCTTACAGGTATTTGTTTGAGCTGAATTTGAAATTAAATGATCTGGGGCAAAAAAAAACCTGACTTAGCAACACAGAGATTTAACAGTTTGAGTAATACTTGAAAAATAAATTTATGGGACAACACCAGTTGTCTTATTTTCAGCTGTAGCAGGCTTAAGCACATGATCTTTGATTGTTGAAGTAAAATAAACACACTGCATCTGCTTATCTGCCATGTTAAAATGGACTATAAAAAGCAGAAAGGTTAAATTGTCCAGCTTCTGATTTTTCTTCCATTGCTGAAACCACATCAAGATTACTGAGTTATCTATTTATAAATAAAGCAGCTTTGGCTCAATATTAATACTTTACTAAGAGCTTAGCTCTTCCCTCATATACCCTAATCGTATACAGTGAAATCTGTCTTATTTCTGAAAGCTAGATAATTTTTTTCTTGTTACCTGATGTATTTCCCTTTAATTATTAACCTCTTTTCTCTAACATAACTAGCAGTGGAAAAACTGCCAGGAACATATATTGAAATAAATAGGTTTTGGATCACGTCAGTATGACAGTTCCTATACTATTTCTTCCACCTGCATATTTTTAATTATAGAATAGTTAGGGTTGGAAAGGACCTTAAGATCATTTAGCTCCAACCCCCCTGCCATGGGCAGGGACACCTCACATTAAACCATTTCAGCATTAGGAGAACGTATTTCTTAGTACACTTGTGTCATTTCACATCACTTTTATTTCACAAATAATTTGGGAAATCTATTATCCATTAAAACATATGACATCTCTATTTCAATGGATCTAGCATATTCTTGGCACTTTAAACACATGAACCACATAGATCAAGCCCTACCACAGATCAACTTTAGTTTATAAGAAGAGATTCATAGTCAATATTAGGGCTATTATTAACATAGAAATGTGAATAATTCACATAGAAATCTGCCAGTTTCTCCTGAGAACTGATTAGTTTGCATATCCTTCTCTACCTCAATCAAAATCATGCAAATGCAAAGCTTTGTATTTCCAAGTAAACATGCAAAAAAAACCCCCATCAAAACCTACAGTGCTTAGCAAATGGAATTATGACAAAACAGCTGCCATTTCCCCCCTACAGTAATATCTGGCACAAGATTTCTTGTATTTGATCCCCTTTTGGACTAAGATTGTAATAAAGAGAAAGTCACCATGTTTTCTCAAAGAAATCCCTAAATCCTATGTGTACAAAAAAAGTCAAACCTGATTACCAGCTCTTGCTCATTTAAACGTATTTTACAAATAATGTATATAGTGTTGATGTTTTAGAAGTCTGAGCTTCTGATTTTAAGCTCATTTTCTTCTCACATTACAAAGCAATGTGATGACATCTCTAAAATGCTTCCATCGGTCATTTTCACTACAGAGGTATTTTCCCCAAATTTAACTATGAGTTAAATCTTCTGATTTTGGTTTTCAGTCTGACAGTGTTTTTTTCTTTTAATATATATATTTAAACATTCAAGTCCAAATTGTCTTTTTAACTGATATGTCGTGGCCAAGATACCTGCATGAGCAAGGGGTACAACTTACACAGGGAGAAGAGCAAAATCCTCTTAACTTAAAATTTGTAAAAAGTTAAAATAAAACTACCTCTGGACTGCATTCACTACTATGACACAGCAAAACCATCTCACTCCTCCTTTTAACACTGCATATGGCAGATGAGTAGATCCAGTGGATGAAGAGGGTGATCTTGCTGGGGAGGGAGGCCAGGAGAGGAATGGTAAAGGCACATGCATCCAAATAGATCATGAGGTCACCTGGGAAGCTGGTGTTACTGACAGGGCAGGACCTCTTGAAAGTGGAACATTTGATGTAGAAAGTGGATGAGCTGATGATGCTGAAGGAAGAGTGGGTGGTGGTGGAGGTGGTGCCACATGATGGTTAGGCTTGTCAACTTCATCTAAGTTTATGTCATCAAGATCTGTAGTATGAAGCTGCAGGCCACCAGCAAAACGCCGTACTGATGTGGCTGGAGGAGCAGATGGACGTCCGCTTGCCAACTATGTGCAACAGAACAGAAATCTGCCTTAGCAGTTCAGCTGATTGCAACAGCTCCTGAGAAATTAATGGCAAATCCTAGAACATCACTCAGCCTAACTGCTCCTGCACAGGAAGTTCTTGGCTTCTCCCACACAGACTATACATGACCTTTTTCTCCAAAAGGTACTCCTTGGGATTTAAGTTTAAAAAGAAGAACATTCAAATGCTGTGCCAACAACAGCTTCATACAGCTTCTGTTGGCTGCTGGGGCAAAGGGGATGGGATGACACACACAAAAAAACCCAAATGCATGGAGTCTTCAGAAGGTAAGAAGAAAACACCAAACAACAAACCCTAAAAACACCGGACAAATCGCAGATGATATCTCTTGCCTCGCTGGCTCTTATGATGAGAAAGCAGAATTGCTCCTTGCAAAGGTGGTTATATAAGAAAGTAATCAAAGATGGGGCCTGAAATTCCATGCCATTAAAAAAGGGAAAGGTGCTCAATTCTGGTGTAAACCTAACTAGACATTAATACAGAAGGGGGAAGTAAGCTTAAGCAGCATTTCAAGGTGCTATGGAATTCAGATGCTCAGGAGGCTCTGGATTTTCCAATTTCTGTCAATCAACAGCAGATGCATTGTGGGGCTAACAGACTCGAGAGTCTGAACATGATTCTTCACAGAAAAAGTAAGGTTGCAATATGTAACATCCACGTATGCTGTTAGAGTTGCTACCATTTCTCTAATCAGTGATCTAACTGAAGTATTTAAGAGAATCTAGTTGATACTCTTTCATTTTGCTATTTTGTAGACTCAGCTGAGGAAAGCTTAGAGAGATGAACTGTCCCACAGAGACAGGCATCTTAGTCTAATATGACAACACTTCCCCCAGGTGGGTATCCCTGTTGACACTGTTTTGGATCCCCTTACCAGCCATACTGACCCCTGGTACTAAAGAAAAAGAAAATAAAGAAAAATGGTATCTCTTTGGCAGAGGTCAAGAGATCTTGACTGCTCTTGAACCCAAGTAGCAGTTCAAGCCTGTAACACCTGAATATTGTTCAGCTGCATCGATCCCTCATAAGCGTTCCAGTTTTGTGCTTTATATCAGTTCAACTGCTTGGATAGTTTTGCAGAAAAAATGTAATAGATTATTTAGATATAATGGAAATACAACAGTGACTTTAATCTGTAATATTCCCTCTTACTTCACAGAGTAAGTGGGACAAAGATCTGTCACAGAATGCAACCAGCCAAATTCAGGTAGTGGGAGAAAACTCTGCATAATCATTTCACTGTCCTAGAGACATGCACTGAAGAGCCACATGGATCTGAGTCTGAGGCCAGGAGAACAGAAGACCAGCTGCTGTTTCAGAGCTGCTCCACATTGACCTGAAGGAAATTCATGTGAGAGTGTTCCCCAAGGGTCCCCTCTGTGGTTGCAATTTCACGAGGATCCCAGGGGAGTTCAGCAGATTGCAGTGTTCCTCTTGAAAGCAGCTGTGCTTGGAAGACAGCCACAGCAGCAGGATGGTGGGAAAACCTCACTTCACATCTAGAACCACCAGGCCCTAAGGCTCACTCGCTATTCGCAACTCCCTTCATTTAAGGAGACTATGTAAAACACAAAACCAAACCCTATCCACTGTGAGTTTCTCATCTTTTTGTGATTTTCTTAATGTGTATCTTTAGTCCATGCAACACTAGGAAGCATCCAAGAGCACATCATCAATGATGTTCTTATTTTCATAGGATACTAAAACATATGGTTGGGTATTCTAGACTCATTTTTATTATTCATAGTATCTTGCACCTAGCCCAAACAGGTCATGAGCCAATAAAACTGTTACTGTGGTGATGATAATATACTAAAAAAATCCAAAGTAATAAAAATTAGAATAATAAGTAAAAAAACTCCTCTCTAAAATACACGAACAGCAAATGCTACATATTGTAACTCATCAGTTATTGATATTTTCTCCCCTGCCTCTTGAACTGATGCTGAGAGGGAAAAATGAAAACAGATTTTTCTCTGGTAAAAACTTCTTGCTTTTAGGAGACAACCAGTGTGTTTTTAAGAGATCATGCAATATATAAAGAAGCCAGAATTTTACCTCAGGAGATTCATTCTCCACAGAGGAAATCTGTTCTAACCGTGTCTGACAAAGTCTTTCCACCCAGTGCTGCACCTTTTCTGATTCTTCCAGGTCTTCTCGTTCTGTCTCAGATACCTTAACCATAATATCAGTGCATGAAAAAAAGTTACACCTATAAGTTACAATGCAAGCTTATTTCAGATGTATGAAGTGCCATCTAAATTAGTTTAAAAACAATAATGGTTTTGAGAATTATTTCTTATCTTTCTGTCTTTCCCTAAATGCATCATTCCAAATGGAGGCACATTAACTGCAGAGGTATCCTCATGCGGGCAAAAACTGACTGAGGAAACAGGCAAACATGGGGACGGTTTTCCAATGAAACAGCAATTTTTTTAAACTTCGTTATCTTTGACATACTTAAACAAGTGTCCTATCAAGATAATTCCACTAAAGATTCAGCTAACTTTCTTTCAGTATAATTTTGCATTTGATGGAAGAACACAACATACCTCTTGCACAAGACGATTTATTTTCAGCTGCTTTTCTTTCTCCAACATTCCTTCTTTCTCTTTGGCAAGTTTTTGCTCAAACTCCATTTCCTTTTTATTCTTCTTCTGTTCACACAGACTGTCACTTTTGGACTTCTTTCGGTCTTTCCCTTTCTGGGAAATTTTGATGGTTTGGGGTTTTTCTTTTTCTTAAGTGAAATATTTTTACACCAGATAAAAACATTCCAAACTTCAAGCTTAGTACATGAGTGTCTGCCTTGAAAATCTAATTACAGTCTGTGCAAGTACAGGGATAGCCTTTTAAAAGAAAGTTCTAAGTCCATTTCCTCAGAAATCTGCTGGAAATTCAACCTTATTTGGAAGGCCTGTGCACATTGACATAAGTTGGACAAGATCAGGTAGTTGCTCTTCTGCAAATTGCAACATTAGGGCACACAGGCATACAATAAAACTCTGAATATTTATTCCATTTTGGTTAGGTCTTGATTTGTCATCTCTCTGTTCTAGCATTTTTATAAAAATGCAAGACTGATTGTTTTCACGTGACAGATGCTCATGTATAGGTAGATGTGAATATTCTATGCATACAATTTCTTCATGCGTATGTCCGAAGCATTGCAAGCCTTTATACAACCAAAAAAAGCACTTATAAAGTAAAAGCTTAGATCAGTGTAGAAACTGAATTGCTGCCAGGAAAGAAGACTGCATCACAAAGAACAAGAAGCTCCTACATGCACTGGATAAGATCTACTCCTGTGAGCAAACTAATACAGCACAATGCAACCCTGAAATTTTACATGTACCAATGAGGAATTTACATGCAACCAAAGGGGAAAACCACATAGTCTTTTTGGAGTCTCTGTTCCTGCTGTCATGGAAATATACCCTGCTCCTTATTTCTATTTCAGCAATGTCAGATTTCTGCGACCCTCTCCTGTTTGTAGCAGTACAGCCTAGTTCATATTGGAAAGCCCAGCCACTTACTGTCAGTTATTCCCCATGCCCAGAGAGGCTACGGCCTCAGGTTTGATTTGCTTATTATCATCAGCTACTGATTTTCCATGGTGGTTTTGGGAATTCAAAGAATAAACATGCTTCACCTTAAACAGCATTATTTTGTCTTTCTTCCATCTTTTACATGTAATATTGATATTAATATTGATAACAGGTCCTTAGAAAACAAGACATTTTCCCTGGCAACTACAAAAGCCAATTCTAGTCAAGTAGTCAGTCAACTGGAAATTCGTGCTGCTGAGTTCAGTGCACTGTTATCTATTGCTTCATTGTTAAGTAGTGTTTGGGGAGGTAAGTGGGAGGAATCAATCATCACTGGAAATAAAAAATGTACAAAACTTCACGTAAAAAAAAAAATCTAGCTTTTCACATTAATGTTTTAACATAAAGATAATTCTTTGCCATGTTTCATTCAGGGCTCTTTAGTTTGTACCTTAGTAAGAATTAGTGGTTTCTTTTAATAAATTAGAAAGTATATTTAGTACTGTCTACTAAAGGTAAATATCTGGCAGGTCAACCTGAATTCAGAATACTGAATTTAAAGGCAGTACACATGCCAAAGTGTTCTGGACTACAAACATGTATCAGACAATATTAGCTGCATTTACTTCATTCAGATACAACAGGATGAGTCATCCTTTTCATCCATCTTTCCCATTGATTCAGTTTATTTCCTATCATAGACATTTTTAGTGCAGAGTGAAATATTGTTTCTAAACAAAACAAAAAAAAAACAACTAAAAATTTGGCATAGGATGAAAATCCATCACTTCCTGATTTAAAAATATTTCTATAAGCAAAAAATTAAAAATACACCTTTTCAAGCTTCTAGTCGACACTGAGTAGTAGAGTCCAACACGAAATGGGCATGATCTTCATTATATACATAGGTATTTGGATGCTCTGTAAACTATCTTTGCCAGCAGCAATACAGAAGATCACCCATTTGTGTGAAGAAACTTTGCTTTCATAACATCTATTTCATTTTTCAGGTAGAAATCCTGACTGTACTGCCATTCACAGAAGTTACAGATCCATGATGATTTAGTCGCCAACAGTACAAAATGGTATCAGACTGTACAATCATTTTCTATTCTCTATTAAGGATCCACACAGAAGGTTAAAATAATAGTCCTAGATGGTGAAAGAAGTACTCCATCTGCCAGACACAAGCCTGACCTCCTCAGGAATCTTGAGTTGTCAGAAGATAGACACAGGAACTCTTTTTAACACTTATCCCAGTCAATTACAATCAGCCATCAGAAAAAATCCCCAAACCAAAAAATTGCCACCAAAACACACAACACAACTACAGAACCCCTAATAATTGGAAGAAATTAAGAGACTAAAGCAACACCAGCAATGAAATACTGTTTGAAATTCATAATTCAAAATTGCGATGATTTGGCCGCAACTCTACAAATATAAATATATTCTATCAAGCTTAAAGGTTTAGGTTTTTGTTTTGTGGGTTTTTTTCCTCATTCTAGGTCATGTAAACGCCTAAAAGCTTTTTGCCTTCAGCACTGCTCTTCCTGGGAGATTTGCAATGGTTGCCATTAAATTTTTGTCACTGTACTTTCTTTTAATAAGTTTTTTGAGAACTTTTAGAGAACATCAAGACATGCGCTGCCCACCTGTACTGAACACCTTCTGCAAAGTATTGACATACAATTCCCACTGAAGCAGGCAGAACGTGAAAATCCAAAGAGTTCAAAAGGACAAATCCTATCAGATGCATCCCAAAATACATCTTAATTTGTGCACATGCTAAAAGAAGCAGCATTTGACTATCAAGAGTATCTAGTAATAACAGAGAAGAAGGGAAAATAGGATTTAAAATCCAAATGCACAGCAAACAAGTTGACACAGCAAACTTTGTACCTTGCGGATTGTGGGAAATTTTCCTTCATACCGATAAAACCACCCAAAAGCTACAAAAGGTAAAGCAAAAGTTTTTTGAAGTAAAGTCAAGGACTCAGACCAATCCATGTTGATACATATAACTGATTAAACCTTATTTGAAATACCAAATACCAAAATACAAAAGGCTTGATATTACACAACAACTTCTTGAATGACTTCCTGATCAATTGCGCTTGTACATTTAGTCATATTATCCTTATTTTACTGATACATATTTTATGTTTAATTAAGCAAAGACAACAAATACCTTTCACACAGAACCATACAGCCATACGCATTGCTAAGATTTCTGTGCTCACAATCTTACTCTACAGTTAGCAAGACCTAAAATGAAACAGGTATTCAAACTCTTTCGAGCTTGTGGCAGAACACAGAGTGATTTGAGGAGACTGAGAAAAATAAAGCTCAATTTCCTAAGATAAAGTATTTCATGTTAAGTGTGTAAATATTCAGAAACTTACTGAGTAAAATAATATAAAAGAATCTGTTACTATGATTTTAGGTAAGAAACACTCATAACACATGTTTCAATACAATCCACTTTTCTGGAGGACTGTTGGATTTTGTATTTGTATCAAGATATCTTTAGAAAGCAATGACAACAAGAGCACCATAACCTTCCATTGTCTACCAAAGGACCACTCACACTGCTCTAGAAAACCCAAATTATCCTTTCAGTGTCAAGACTGACTGTCAGGAGGAAGCAGAACACAGAAAGAGTCTGAACTAGCGTAGGAAGTCAAGGCTGAGTGGCAAACCTGTTTGTCCTGCTTCATGATCATTTCATCCATGTCATCTGTTTCAAGTTGGTCATGTGCAACTCCCTTTACATCTACTAGAGAAACAAAGGAGGAAAAGAATGAGAAGATAGAAATGACAGAGTAACTGGAGGTTCCCATGAAACGAGGAGATCAGCAATGTCTGAGTATAACTGCCCATGAAATAAAACGAAGCTAATGGGATATTTAACCAGATAATTGAAAAAAGGGAGAGAGGAGGGAAAAAAAGAAAATAAAAAGAGGTTCTGCTTAAACCAAATTAATTCCCAACCTCCTCCAACCCCAAGGAGCATATGGCCAATTAGTCTGCTCTGCTATGAAGGGAAGCCTGCATTGATAGGTGGCTTCTTCTGTGATTGACTAAAATTGGATTTTTGTAAATGGATAAAAGATGGTTTCAGGAAAAAAAAAATATCCCCATTTCAGTTTCATCCATGAAAAGTTAAATGATTTCCCCAAAGTCACACACACACACACACACACAAAAAAATCAAGTTAAGATTTGACCCAGATTTTCCTTCACTTATGTAGCAAGCACTTTCCACTTCTTTCTTTGTCTAATACCATTTTAGCACACTCTCCACATACTATCTGTAGCTTTCAGTTTATCTTCTTAAATGGCAATTAAGCTCCAGGCATCTTAAATTCATTTGGACAACTAAGCCAGACTTACACTTCAGGGCAATTCTTCATGGAAAAGCTGCAGTGTACAAACAGCACCTCCTCAGTCTCTCAACTAATTCTGAAGCAGACTGCCCAGTAATATCAAACCAATTTTCAGGTTGTGCAGAATACAGCCCATTTGTGAAAAATTTGCTGCAATGGATGAACAGAGGAAAAGGACAGGAAAAAAGGACAGAGGAGGAAAAAGAGACAGATTCAGTAAGGAAAAAGATAGTAGGAGGGGAATAAAAAACAAAAAACAACCCAGAAAGCAAGAAAAAAGTGCTTTAAAGTCTGAAGATAGTATCTTAAATCACCCATCTGTCAGAGTGGAAAAAAATACCCCCTTTTTCCAATGCTTTTTCAAATTAACAGATCTGCTACTATACACAGCAACTTTTGACAGATGCCCGAATTTTACAAATTCTTAGAAATATGTCTAGCTTTTTCATTATTAGGTCACTAAGAACTGATTCAGAAGTTCTGATTGTGTGGGTTTAAATAGTAAATACTTACCTGTTTTGTTATCCAAGCTCTTAGTATTTAAGATCATTTTTGCAACATCATTACAACATCATCATTTCAAGATGGTTGTCCAAAGAACATGAACTTAAGAAAGCGAAGATATTCAAGACCCGCCTGGACAAGTTCCTGTGTGATGTACTCTAGGTTCCCTGCTCTTGCAGGGGGGTTGGACTGGATGATCTTTTGAGGTCCCTTCCAACCCTTGGGATTCTGTGATACCCAGAAAAACGATGTGGTAGATACTTCAGCCAGAGAAGGAATAACCCAGATATGAATGGCATGCTGGTAGTCACAGATTCTTAAGAATCTTTGATTATTCTGCTTTGTTTAGTGTTTCTCTCTTGTTTTGCAACAATGACTTATGTTGCATTTTAGATGACACTCCATATTTAAGTCATTTACTCAATTAAGTTGTTTACTCCTCCTCATGGAAGGGAAACAAGGGAACTTCAAGACATTCCTACAGCCTCCTAGTTAAGAGAACCAAGATCCTGCTAAAGGATCTTTTTTATTTTCTGAAAGCTGAACTAAGTAATTTCCTCCAAGCCAAAAGTAGGGATTCCATATCTACCATTTTTAGTTGGAAGGAAGCAGGTTAAAATACTCAAAACCATAACCTCCATCCTCCATAATACACTTATTAAGAGTAAGGGAGAAGAAATAAAGTTACAACAGGAATAGTGAAGCGCATTCATAGAATCATAGAATAGTTAGGATTGGAAAGGACCTCAAGATCATCTAGTTCCAACCCCCCTGCCATGGGCAGGGACACCTCACACTAAAGGGGACACCTCACACTAAAGCATTCTTTCACTCCAAATGAGACTGCAAATTCAGTACTAATTTTCTGCCTTCAAACATTCCACTTCCCAGGATCTTTTCTCAAATATAAAAATGATGGTAAATTATTTGCAGATATGATTAATGCAGAAAGCTCAAAGATTATTCCAGATAAAATAACAAATCCAAAGAGCTGTCTCCTCTTACCTTCATTTTGAAATGTAATAAAATGCAGTAACAAGATGCCCATAAAACCTAAAAGAATACTTATTGCTATAAAGAATATTTTCTTCACTGAGATGAAAGGACTCACATGTGTAACTTCACATTTACATATCAGCCTGTCCACATGGACATAAACACATAATCATATATCATTTAAAAATGCAGCACTACTTCCATTTGGGTGTGTAGTGGAAATCAGCACAAGTCTACTGTTGCAAGAACTGCTTTGGGAAAAGTTTGACAGGCCAAACACTGAACAGAAACAACACAGGAATGCACCAAAACCCCAGGCCATGAGGTTGATACTTCAGCCACTTTCTTAGTGAGCTTTATTTATTTATTTTCTCTGCTGCTGCTGATTGCAAATAAGCATGACTGAGTGGATATAGGTTTTGTGAGTTAGGTACCTGTTAAGTAAGAGCTATTAAATTAATCTATCATATGCTTTCAGCCTTCTGAAAATAAGCAAGTCATAGCTAGTTTGGCTTGGATGCAAACTGGTGATATATTCCATACAGCTCAGTGATGCATCTGACAAATACTTTCCCTAGAAAGGAGATAGAAATCAATGTCTTACTTTTGTGTTTGGAACAAGGGGCAGGGTGCACTCCTGCAGTCACAGTTTTTAAAGATTTGGGGGGCTCTTTAGGACCCCAGTCTTCTTCCCACTCCTTCTTAAATTTTTCTTCCTCTGCTGTTATCCTATAAGAAAAATTAACAAAAAAATATAAAATTGCAGCTAGGAATTCTGAGTATAAAACCAGCGGCATCAACATAAATTAATCACAATTTAGTGTTCAGTATGTTTGGGTTTTTTCTATTTAATATAAAGCATAACAAAATGCCCCTTTCCTCAAACTAAATTCCTTCAATCAAAGTTTCATTTACTAAGCTATTAAGATAATTTGTAAAATTCAATGTAATTGAGTATTCTTATTTAATATTGAGACTTCTAAGGCCATTTATATAAAACAGCTGCATAGATATTAAGCCCAGAGTGGTACACTACAATACTGCCAACCTTAACTGAAGCCAAAAATCCATCTCCCACCTACTAACTTTTAATTTTTAGAACTGAGAATAATCTATTAGAGAAATCATCAGTTTTAACTAAAATATTAAGTGACAGAAGAGCAAATCTCAAATAATTTACAAAAGAAGTGCCATATAACCTAATAGCTTTTAGCTCCATATATGGTGCCTTTAAGTGATTTAAGACCTATTCTTAGCTGTAGCCCGTCTTGAACTGGTAAACTGATATACAGTGCCGAAATTTACCAGGTCTTAGATCTAAATGATGCTATTTTTACTTGGATTATCTCTGGCAACTCTAATTTAACTACAGTAAACTTAAGAAATATCCACATGTGGGCAAAGCTGAGGTCAGTATTTAAATTTGGAGGCATAGTCAATAGCAGGGAACACTGGACAGAATGTTTTTACGTTTTGTTTTAATTAAAAAACAAAGGATTACAATGAATTTGAGGTACACAGAATTCAGAACTATTTAGGCATGTTTCATCTTTTTCCCCCCCAAAAATGCATGCAGGGTATTAACAAATGGCACAGTGAATTTCTACAAGGAATTCCTGCAAAAAGGATTTAAAAAATGGAGCAAAAGGTCATCCTCAAAAACTGTTAATACAGAAAAGCACTATATTCTAGCAAAACTGATTGTTTGCCATTGCTTATTAAATCTAAGCTTTATAACGAATCCAAGTTCCTATACTACCATCTTCCCTCCTCTACACCAAGGAGACTGACATTTACTTAACAGTTTGGATTAGAATATGGAAAAGCTTAACAACTGCCTCAGCAACAGTTGGGAATTATACAAGGAAGTATACAGACATGCTAGCCCTTAAAACGAGCAGCCTTGAAGGCAGCCTGCTCATGAAAGTCCCCTAAGTGAGCAAAGATGCACTTAGTTCAAGAAGGATATTGCAGATACTAAATATTTATTATGACAGGCAATCTGAATTCAGAGAATAAAGTGATTCTTCACCTCTGGTAGTCTGCTTTTATAGCAGCTTTCCATGGCTCGTGCAGGAATTTCTACACTAGACCACAATAATGAACAGGATGTCAATTCCCCAGGAATTAGAAATGGAAAACATTTAAGAATTCATCCACGTGCTGCAGTAGAGCCTACAACAGAACTGCCAGAAGATACTTCTGTTGTCACAGCTGGGCAATTTGCTCCTTTTTGCACCTCAAAGATTCAGAAATTCCTGCACATTTTCTATCAGATAATTTTAGCTAATACAAGTAGGGACAAAATGAATACAAAAGGGACTTGAGTGAATGAATATGAAGTAAAAGCTGTTTAAGATGTCAAAGCGCAAAGCTGAATACTTCAGGGTCAATCTTAGATCTAAAACGCTGCATCAAAGCAGATATTGTGCAATTTCCCGTTATCTTTCATGCAGTTTCCCAACATCATTTAGAAGGTAAATTAATTACTGTGAGAACAATGTATTATACAGGTTAATTTAAAAGCTCCAAATGTAAAATAACGCTTAGGTTATATTTATAGAAGTGCCTTTATTATTATACAATATTTGAATACGTCTACTACCTAGAATCACAGAATTTTTAAAACCAGTGTAGACTGTGATAACAAAAATCAGATTTCCTGAATAAAACAGGTTACAGAACTTCTTGCTTTTGCTGCCACAGTTTTAATTTCATTATTTTTCTGCTTAGAAAAGCAAAACCCTACTTAAAATTTATGATGACTGAAATTTTTATTCAAGACAATTATCATATAGTCCTTTTTTTCTAGACTAAATCTACAAAACTTTTGTTTTCAGAACTGCCTGATAGACTGAAAAGGTTATTGAGTGCTGTGAACACTTTTACAGGCCATGAACAAACTACTTGTATTTTGCTGGTTTGGTTTTTTCCATATAACCTAAGTGGATATGTCATCAAACCCCTGAGTATTGCATGTTTTTAACTTTTTATTCATTCTTCTCTGTTTCTTCCCTGATTCATTTCCTTGAAGTATTTTCTCTTTTTTTTTCTGTTAGAATTAAATGTAGTAGCTCAGTGGCAACAGGTTAAACAATTTTTGACACACAGAACTTCAAGTTTCTCTATACATTTATAGCCTTTTAAAAATAAGCAGCCAACTTCAATTTCATATTGAATTTATTATTACCATAACCCTCATGTTTCCCAGGTGCTGATTTTCAGATCAGTTACCTGTTCTTTAACTGTAGTGCATTTATTCATGCATTGGACCCTCCATTTAACTAAATAGAAATATCACACAATGTTACTGTTATAAAAGAGCGTGCAGAATGTTTTCAGCCAGACCTAATATGCAAGGACCCTCTTTCAGGCTGCATAATGCTTACATGAGGTATTTACTTACTGCTCTATTTCTCGGCGATATCTCTCCTCTTTTTCTGCAGCCTTCTGGGAAATCTCCAGTTTTCTTCTATATAAGAGGAATTAGGACACCATAATAAAAATATTTTCTGAGTAAGAGTTTGCACAAATTGCTTCATCATATAGTTCGTAAAAGATACAGATGGCAAAGACACACGCATTGAGGAAAAATTCTCCTCTTTAAAAGTTGTATTTATGATACCAAGGATTCAATATACTTTCATAGGAACCCTGAGGACATTCATTACCATCTGGATAACAAGGCCATATTACCTATTTCACTCTTTAAGATCCTGTCTACTTCTGAGATGGTTCCACAGTATATTATTTTAAGAGGCTAAAATTTGTAACTGTGCTACTAAAAATAAAGAAAGAGGGAATAGCATCATTGGAGTATTGTGTGCAGTTCTGGTGTCCTCAACATAAAAAGGACATGGAACTGTTAGAACAAGTCCAGAGAAGGCCACGAGGATGATCAGGGGCTGGAGCACCTCCTGTATGAAGACAGGCTGAGAAAGTTGGAGCTCCTCAGCCTGGAAAGGAGAAGGCTCCGTGGAGACCTCATAGCAGCCTTCCAGTATCTGAAGGGGGCCTACAGGGATGCTGGTGAGGGACTCTTCATTAGGGACTGTAGTGATAGGACAAGGGGTAATGGGTTAAAACTTAAACAGCAGAGGTTTAGATTGGATATAAGGAAGAAATTCTTTACTGTGAGGGTGGTGAGGCACTGGAATGGGTTGCCCAGGGAGGTTGTGAATGCTCCATCCCTGGCAGTGCTCAAGGCCAGGTTGGATGAAGCCTTGGGTGATATGGTTTAGTGTGAGGTGGCAGGGGGGTTGGAACTAGATGATCTTGAGGTCCTTTCCAACCCTAACCATTCTATGATTCTATGATCATGAAAATAATTAATGTGATACTGAATCACAGGGGAACAAAGTGACCCTTCTACTCAACACGTATTTGCATGATATCAACTCTGAAAACCTAGAACATCAAGAACACCACAGAATAAAGATTTATGAACACAGACTCCACGAAAGCAAACTTAAGTTGATATAAGTTGGGAATCTCCTCACAGTTGCCCCTGTCTTACATGTCCTTTCTCAATTCAGGGTAAAATTTTCAGACTGTACTATATAGCATTCTTACAATCTTTCTTTCTCCTGCTGCTCTTTGATGATTTTGTTAGTCTCCAGAGCAAGTCGCTTCTGATGCATTAACTCCTGGCGTTCTTGTTCACGCAGACGTGCTTCTCTCTGCCTTTCTTCTTCAGTCATGAACAGCTCCTTCCCCTGCAATCAGAGCCGCCACCCACATCAGTGGTAAAAAGGTCTCAAGAATGTAGTTCTAAGAAATAACTCTAAGGTGTTTACATACTAGCACATCTGCTATTTTCTCATATCACTTTTTCCTGAGGAATGTTTTCTGAAAGACCCTGACAGATCTGACAACTTCATTCCAAAGAGCTACTTCAGCTTCAGTCTCAAAGATACAAAGTGCTAAACGCCTCAGAAGAGGCATGCAACTATTAAAGTCAGTGGCAACAGCATAAGGGTCTATGCCGAAGACATGCTTAGTGTATCACCCAGAAAACATTCCACATTATACTTTCCTGAAACCTAACTGAGCAATGCAGTTCTAGAGATCAGCAAACTGTATGAATCCCAGTGTGGAAGACAACTATACAGTTACTGCATTTTAATGCTCTTGTTCTTGGCTGCTGTGGAAATGTACCATCATTCAGAGAACCCAAATACATGGAATGGACATTGCCAAAAGGTTACATAAATGCTTCAGTTTTTGTTCCTGTTTTTGTTTGCTTTACAATTAAGACACCAGCAATATTTTCTGTTCAAGAAAGATATTTCCATGGTGCTATGTGTGGAACACTTTGATAGCATCCATCTAATTTTCACTACCAAAGTTAAAATCCCATGTTAATTAGGAAGGCAGGACTTTTTATGTCTCTAAGGTTCAAAGTAGACAGCTCGAACAAAAAAAAGGCAGTGAAGAATGCTTTTGCACCACAGTCTTTGCTGACCAAAAAACAGGAGTAGAGCAACTGTTTCCTTTGGCAAACTCTTCTTCAGCACTAAGACATATACTGAGGAGAGACAAGCAAGGTGAAGTAGGGTAGAGCAAAAGATTACCGATTTTAAGGATGCAACCAGTGGTACATGCCTGCATAAACCTTATTTTTTCTAACAGCTAGTAATGTATCTGGGAGTTGAAATTAAGTCCTTAGGATGTTGAATTCCAGAAGCTGAATCAACTAGTCTGGAGCTTTTGTTTAAATAACAATTGACAAGACCTTCAGACAACTGCATCTTTTGTTACTCTAAGAGTAGTTTACATAAACCACAAATTCCTTAATATAGCTGCACAGTATACATGAGCACTTTGAAGTGGCTTAGGTGATTTCTTAACCTTGTTTTTCCTACTTAATTCAATTGCAAGTCAATTAGAAAATACCATCTTCAATTAGTCTACGGAACTTCAGTATTCTCTTGTATATAACTATACTTTTTACTCTAAGGAAGATTAAAGCAGTAAAAACATAACATTCAAAGTCACACAAGTCAGTGGGAAGATTTGATTTATTTCAGCTGACTTTAGATTAGGCCCTAAAGGCATATAGTTCTGTTGTACAGAACAGTGGAAAAGGACAAACTGAACAATTTTCGATGTGTTGATACACTACAAATCAGATAAACAGTTACACAAGGAATTAATGTGGAATAAGACTAAAACATCAGCTATTCAGGACAACAGATTCATTTGCTCCAATCCAGTTCACCTTTCTAGTTTCAGCAGAGGCAGCTATCTGTTACAAAAGTAAGGTTAATTTCCATTCCTTGTCAAGGGAATGGTTTTACACTGGCCCACAGTCATGAAACAGTTTTACACTGCTTACTGAGAATCTTGTGGATAGTTATCAGTAATCAAAAGCCACTCAACACTGCCCTGGTTGACAGAATTTAGTGGTATAACCATTATAAAGAAATATGGCTTTACTTCTTATAATTTTTAACATTCATTTGCCCACATAGCAATTTTCACAAGTGTTCTTCTCTAATATACTACTTACAGCGCCTGCTACCACAGAGATAGTCAAAGTACGACTACTTTTGAGCACTCTGACAGCCTGCAAATTGAAACAAACAAGTCTGAATTAAGTGATAAAAGGCCTATATATATTTACATATATATTTTTTATATAGATATATTTAAAAGTATAGATATATATGATGAAAGATGCTGGCTGTCTAGGCTGGAATTTCCAGAAGACCTACTTGAACACAACAGGGTGGTAGTTATTCAAATCTCCAAATACCCATGTTCCATATACAACCTCTTTGGTTAAGTACCCCCGTATCAAACATATTTTTTGCAGCCAGTAAAACCAGACAGATGCTTAATAAGTTGACAGCTATGAACTGAGAGAACTAGGAAGACGTAATCTTACCTCTTTATGATCCACGTTAGAGAAGTCCACTCCATTTACCTCAACAATCTGATCACCAACCTAAAGGAGACAATTGAAATTGTAATACAGATGCTGAATTAGTACATACATTAGATGAAAACTGAAAGAGATATAGTTTCTAACATTCTAAATACAATAATTATAGGTAACACAGAGTACAAGGGGAACAGACCAGAAACTAGACAGGTTTGCGCATTCTCCTATGTTAGCATTTCCTGTTGTCACTGTTTGAGACCAAATACTGTGCTTGACAGGCTATTGTTCTGACCCAGGAGAGCACTCTAATGTTCTTAAACATATGGAAAATCACTTCATTTGAAATGTAACCACAAGGTATTTCTTTCCAATGGAAAAAAAACCCAACCCCACAGCTAGTGACTTTACAGTCGTCCAGAATCCCTGGAGTACTAAATACAAAAGGGGATTTCCTTGTGGTACCTACCTTGGAAGGTGGCATACTTACCTCTAAGCCCACTTCTGCTGAAAGAGAACCCGGCTTAACATTGCTGATAAAAATGCCTGTTTTTTGTGTTGGGCCACTGGAAATACTGATACAATAGAAAAAAACAAACGTTTATAGGATAATATTTATACAATAATAGTGAAAAACAGTGAGAAGTCTTAGTTGGCTTTTTTTTTCTTTCACAATTTGTTTCCCGTTAAATAATATTTTTGTGTTATTATCCTACTCTGAAACAAACAACAAAATTTGGAAAAAAAAAACACCACCTGAAAGAAAATTGGAAAGAAAAACAAGAAAAACATTCAAGCTTCTATGTTTTGCCTTAGACACTGAAACCAGCACAGTACACTGACCTATATAGTCTAAAGGACTGGGACACTAATGACATTTGAAAGCAAACATGTAACAATGAAGAATATTAATTGCTTGCACATTTACTCACTGAACTGCAGTATACTCTATGGACAATTGAATGGTATTTTTCAGGATTATTTATTAGAAAGCAAGAAGGATGTTTCAACTGGAGGCCAACACCTAGCCTGGAAACTTTAATCTACAGTCTTAGTTGGGCCTAAAGATAGCATTGGTTTTTGTAGATCATATATCCAGCAGGTGATGGAACCACCTTCCATGGTTTGTAAATAATTTTTAACACCTTTACATATTCCAAATACTATAAAAGAAAACTTATGCTTTAGAAAATATGCTGTGCAGTTCAATCTTGACAATGTCAATTACATCCATCTAAATATTGAAGAAATCCTACCATATCTTCATACGCCAAAACCTCCATAACTAGCTGTAAGGACATGACTCTGAGAAGCATCTGTTCATATTTCTAAAAATCTAGCAAATTTAACATTACTTTTAGGAACTGGATATAGCAGTGAATGGATCTTCAGTCACAGAAAGCAGTCTAAGTTCAGGGAGTGAACTTGACAGTGGACAGTGCTGGAACTTGCTATGTCACAGAGTAGCATTTAAAAGTATTTTGAAATGGAAAAGCATTTAAAAGATCCAATTCCATGACAACTTGTATTATGTCACTTCCAGCCTGCTCTTACTTTTAAAAGATTTTTTTGGTTTTAAGTCAGAACTTGTAACACAGGCATTTATGATTACAAAGGTGTGCCACAGATACCCTCCTTTTCCAGTTTCCTTTCCTGATCCAGTGTTGATGTCCATTTTCTTGATATATTAGTGAAGGATGAAAGTAACTGCCTTGGATGTCTCACTTAACAAGTCAGTGACATTAAATAAGAAACATGTACCCACCTGCATCCCATGCCTTTTGTACCAATCAAGCTAATGAAGACTTTTTTCTCTTTATTGTCTCTTCCTCCAGAAGAAGCGAGACCAGCAACACTGCCCTTTCCTTCCTATAGGGGGTTAAAAAATGGAGCGGATGTTACTTACGTGAAACTTGTAACAAGACTACTACAGAATTCAATAAGCCAGGATCAAACCCTGCCAACATCAAGATAAGATTCTTCAAAGGATCCACAGGAGAAGAATGTCAAGTACAGTCATTTCAGTGGAGCTGCATGGCTGTGGTGAAAGACTGTACTTTTCTAACTGGATAAGAATGTTTAGTCAAATTTTGTCTTCAGAAAAGGGTAAAGGAAAATTGAAGGAAACTGATACTGCAAAATAATAATTTAGATGTTCCCTGACAAAAGAGCTGGAAAAACACATGATAGTGCTATTTAACAATTTCTTTCTGAAAGCTTAAGAGTGATGATTGTGGTCTCCCTTTTCACTTCTGCAACCCATAGAAGTCACTTTCATTCATACCTGCCATTCCTCCACTAATACAGCTAAGATAAGCCAAACAATCTGTTAAAGATTTATACAGAAGAACCGTAGCCTGATAAGTTAATAAGCCAAACCAATATAAAGCACCAATTGATAAGTAAAAGATATCTCATTTGTATCCTGCCCTTTCCTTACTTAATGATGCTTAGAATCATTTCACATCACAACAAATGTTTCTCCCACAACATTTGTAACAAGATATTGCATTACAAAAATAGATAAAATAACTTCTGTGATAAGGTCAGAGGAAAAAGCGTTTCAGAACCATTAGACATTTCCCAGAAGACATCTTAATAACATATTAATCTCTTACCCCAGAGTCTGACACAAATTGGTCCACATATTGCCATTTAAGGGGTTCATCTGCTGAACTGGAAGGGAAAAGTAATTTAAATTATTGGGGACAAAATAAATGTGCACGTATTAAATAAGTGACTTTGGAATGTGGCCTCCTATTCTGCCACAGAAGAATTATCAAATTCCTTTGGATACCATCTGCAACTACTGGTTTATTTTCCAGCTATTTAAATAGAACAAACGAGCATAAAACTCTTTAGGCTAGTAAAGCTGGACATACGTAAAATTGGGAAAACCACCTCAAGTGAAACACTTTTGGGTAACTCTAAGAGACTGTGAAAATGATCCAAATAACATGAACAGCTTATATAAATATCTAAGAAAAGAGACACCTCCCATCATTAATATTCAAAGAAATTGGAAGAGGATAATAAATTGAAAATCTTCTAAGTTCTGAAGAAATCCTCAAATATTTACACAGAGAAGCAGTAGAGCTCTGTTAAGATAGGTACATTGATAATGAAATTTCAGATAAAATGCATGAATAATAAGAAAATAGAATTAGTTCATTTAAGTAGGCAACTATCTTTAAATCTGCCTGTTTATCATAAAGGACATGACATTTTAATCAGCTACAGATATGCCTATTCACACATTTTCAAATACACAGATAAGCACAAGGGTTCTTTGGGTACTGAAGAGGCAATGTGAAAATGAATCACCTAATCTGTTTTCAAATCAAATACCATTACCTTTTGACAGGTATCATGCCAACATCTGAAAAAGAAAAACACTTTGTTACATAACACTTTCTACAGATCACCATCAATATAGTAACAGCAGCCTTCAGTGATACAGGTGACATTTTTGTTACTTACGTCTTACTTTTATGGACACTATTTTCTTTGTACGAATGAGATTTATGACTTCTTCATGTGTGCATGATGAAATGGAATATCCATTTATACGAACTATCTCATCTCCAACCTAAAAGATGAAAGGGAAAAGGAAAAAAAAATAAATTGTGAATTAACATTAAAAGGTTTTTAAACAATGATGTAATCTGACAATCATTTTGATGCAAAAGTTTGATGATGCCGAGTCCTGAATACTGTGCAAATTCCAGGTAGTGCCCAGTCGAAATGCCATCCTTATAGTTCACAGAAGTTCTCATGAACATCAACAGAATAGGAGTTTGTTATTAATCGATGAAATTTTGTGTGCCTCTTCACAAATATGTTTGGTTTCATGGTAGTATTAACCCTAGTTAATGACTGCCTAGCATATTCCACTTAAAGACTAAAATTCCAAGCTGCCACATTTCAGTTTAAGCTTAAGTTTTCCATGCTGCTATCTGCATCAAGCTGATTTGAAGTGTCAGCAAAGCTAAAGCACCTAGTTCTAAACCACAAAATTTGGGTGGAATGCATTCTCACATTTATAAAAAAATAATAAAAAAATCTACAATTACTTTGTTGAGAGGCTCTGTGCTTCGGACTTAAGTTTTGAAAAGGTCCTTATACTACAAATCAAGATTTTAAAACATCTTCATTGGAGAAAAAGTTTAGGAGAAAGGCTAGATTCACCATAATGTGTTTGGTGAAAGTTACTTAATACAAGATTCTGGCTATGCCAGCTCTGATCTGATGGGAACTTCCCTTTCATACACTTGCTTTGGGTCTGCTGGTGCACCAGCCACTGGTACCAAGATCGGTTGTGAAACACTTTCAATTGCAGCTGCAGAAGATCAGAAAGGTTAGCTCTTCCAGAATGCAGGAGGCACAGAAGACTCACCATGAACACAACAGCTTCATTCAGCCCTAACTATTAAAGTGGAGCAAAAAACCCCACTATCTGCTTACAGAATTAAAGACTTCACTGCAATATTCACAATATTACAATAAATATCTTAACCTTTAACATGCTTGTTAAGACTGTGCCACCTTAGGTAACTGTGACCCAATTTTATTTTAAAGATACAACTTTTTTTTTCTTTTTCCTTTTTGAGCCAGATACTTCCATTCTCCCCCATAGAAACTTCACAACTTTTCTGTCACTGGAAGGACAGACAGTAATACCACCAGTCTTAGACTGAGCAGGCAATCTACTGTCCACACAGACTAAATGACACAGAGTATCCAGTGTTTTCTCCATTACATCAGTTTGACATCAATATCTGTGCTTGGGAAAAAAAAGTGAAGTCACAGTTGAGCTCACTGAGGACTAGCTCCCTTGTGCCTTGTTAACAGTTTTAAGGGAAAAAATGGGCACTGCTCAGCACCAAAAGCCTAAATTTCCATCACAACATTTATGTGAGAGGAGAGAGGAGAACTGGAAGTAGGAATTCCTCAATATGTCCTGTGTCTTAGAGACAGATTAACACACACCTTGGGTGTCAGGACATTGGGCACGCCATGACCAACCCTTGGTTTTTGTAAGTATTATCAAATCTTCTGATCTGGTCAGATAAAAGCCAAACAACCAACCAAGCAAACAAAAACCCCAAACAACCAACAAAAAAAAATCCAAACCCCAAATAAATCCATTTATTTTCTTCACTTTTTACACACTTCTCTACTTGGTCTGGGAAGTGCTCTGTGCACTGCAAAAGTACACACAACTTTAACACTGCTCTACCACCATACCTCATATAGCACGGTTTCCTCCCCACTGAACCTAAAGCTTTTTATCTGACAACACAGCACCAGAAGCCTACAAAGGCAGAGAACGCAGTTCGTGACTGTCCTGCAGAAGCTGAAGATGCTGTGGTCCAAAGTCCCAATCGGTGGGACTATTGCTCCACCTGCTGGACACCCAAAAATCTCACCCAGGGCAGTGGCCTGCGTGCAGTTCGCAGCACCACTAAGAGCTTGACTGTTTCCATTTGAGACTTGTAAGAGTTTCTAATATGATGCTTCGTAAGAGCTGAAATAAGTCAATTCTGATGGCTTTGGAACGTAAAATCTGCGGTAAAAAATGCAGAATCAAACAAGGAAAAGTGATTTAGTGTCACATCTTACAGCTCTTACTACGAGGGAACACACACTAATTCCAAACATTCAAAATCATATCCACCCCATCAAGCCACTCCACAGGCCTGGCCACCACATCACTGCTGTCCTCCTTCCTCTGCAGATACAAACACCATATTTTCAGCTAGTCTAGAGCAGTTCCATTGTCCTCAACACTTCAGGAAACCCATTGTAAATAATGTGTTTTAAGGACTGTGACTAGCACTGGCAATGCAATTGTACTGCCAAGAAGCAAAATGCCTTGGAAGCAAGTCAGACTTATGGCACTGTGCGTAAAGGCTCAGCCTGTTCTGGATTCTGCTTGTTATTCTAGGAAACAGCAGGAAAGCAAGTGATGACCGCTTTTCAAAGGAAGCTTGAGTTCATCAGTAATAAAATGTTCAAAAAGCTTTCCCCATTCCCATCTCTGGCTTCTCTCTGGATTACTCACTTGCAAAAATACCACAAGTTTGTGTATAACTACTTAGCCTCAAGTGTACAATCTTGACCTCATTTGATCTACCTTGACTTTTCTGTCTTTATTTGTTGGTGGTGGGGCTTTTTGTCTTTAGTTCAAGATTCCCTCTTCTATTCACATCTTTCGCATCACACAGGTTATAAAAGACCATGCAGCTTCGGTTTTCACAAACCCAGCTTTTTTAAATGGTAACCTAACCTACTGTTATTTACTGCCATGTCTTAACACCCAGAAGCATCCCAGTTTTAGGACTGTAAATGGCAATGCCATTTGTGAGTATCCGTATAGCTTCTGTATCAGCAGAACTAACGTTGCACTGAGGATGTCATCATTCACTGAGAGAGTTGTATCTTTTAGTATCATCTCCCTATGAAGCACACAGTAAAATATAAATGCAGCCAAGAACATATTTTTTCCTCCCATGTGGGAATGAGCTTTTTCCATATAGATATTTTTAATACTTCTCTTTCCTGAGCTTCTGAAATGACATGAAAAGACAGTCTAGTGTTCTTTACTCATCCTAATGACATTTATATTACTGACTATGACTGATGGTGCTTTAGAAATACCACAATCTAGGCTGAACTACAGGGGACATACAGATATGTAACAGAAAGAAAGAAAAAAGTGGCCATACACTGAGGTAATTCATAGGTGTTTTTTCATACGTTTTGTTACTTTTGTACTCATATCACTGTATACCAACCTTCTGAATCAAAAGCAGTAGAAATAAAAGTCTGCAGGATTGAGAAGATTAAAACCGTGAACCTTGTTTTGTTATATAGCAGTTTCCCCTTTCCCTATCAAACAGGGAGATGACAGACTTCCAAAAGAAAAGCTGCAAGCCTAACTTTATCCAAGTAAAAGCCAATTGTTTGTAACTTTTAACATCAGAAATACAATATTTAGTGCTTCCAGGAAACTGAAGGGTTTTTACATAACATCACTGTTTCAAATTTCTCATTTTGTGTACTTCTCCCACTTTCATCATTCATACCAATCTCTATCTCTTGGCATCCAACAAAATCCCCATAGACATAAGAATCAGAAAGGGAGGTAGAGAAGGGGAGGTAAAAAACGTTTCTTCATGAAAGGACAAAATACTTACTTGCCTTTTAGGGAACCTGCAATGGAAAAAGAAGAGTCAAAACTACAAATGCCTCAGTGAGGCTTCATGACCATTCAGCCATTTTAATCTAACTTGGAAACTACTTAAAGGAGAAATCATGCAAAATGATTTTAAGCAGCAGGACATAAACTGAGGGTCTAATAAAAGATCATTATAGTTTTCTCAGACAGCATTTCTGGGATAAAAAATGTGTAGAGATTTAGTGAAACAAAGCAAGTGGATGAAATTTCAGAAGCAGTTGGCGCTACTGTGAGACAGCAATTTAGAACAATGGACTGACTGTCAGCTCGTGTTATTCACTCGGGTTCAGAAAGTGCCTGGTGCCACCTATTATGAAGGGACTTCAGGCTGAGCTTTAACACCACATATCAAACAAAATAAGTCAGACAGTTACATGAGCTGCAAAGCACCATCTGCTCATATTAATACATATAATCTAACCCTAACAAATTCATAGTCAGTCTCAAGCATATTTCCCCCTTATTGTCCCTCCTTCATCACCAAACTCGTTAGTTCTTAGTTGTGGTACAACCCAGCCCAAAGATCCTTTACAACCCAGTTCACTGTCACCAACATGTAGTACAACGACCCTGGTCCCAGAAAGCCAGAAAAGCCTTTCTGTGTACTGCAAAAAAAGAAAAAGAAGAATGGTGTCCTTACAAGTGAGGATAACTCCTTATCTATCCAACATGTCAAAACAATCTGAAACTAGCAGAGAAGCTTGATGGCTTAAGACACTGGGTATTAAGTCCTTTGTTTCTCAGCATCATTAATGCCTTCCAGTATTTCCCAGGAAATGTTTACAAGAACCATAAGTGACTGGTCTTGGTCAGCAGAGAAAAGAAGAGCAGCAGAGGAAAGATACAGCTGGAATCTCTCTACTGAGCTGATCACAATCCACGAACAACTCTTTTGTCTACACTTCTCATTCTCACTGTGTCATGTAGCACCACAAGGTACACAAGCTTTTATAGTGCAAACTCTGGGAAGGTGCATCAACATCCTTTTCTGGAGTTACCCACTAGCAAATCCCATGCTAAAAAGTAGGCTACCAACACATCCAGCACAGTGTTTGCAGTGTCCTATGCTGCCCTCTCAACTCTAATTAAATACAGAATATGTGGGGGTGTATTCTCTGAATTTATGGGTTTGTTCCAAGAAGGAGTTTCTGAAAGCATCCAGGGAGTCAGTCATGTATCTGTCCAGAGCAGGCTGCCAGAAAATTAGACTAATTCCATGGTGATTCTGAATGGGATACATAGGTATGAATGCTCAAAAAGGGCACGTGCATGTATGCAAACATAGACATTTTAGAAAGGTCTCTGCATGAATTATACAAGCATGGAACCCTAATTTTGACTGCTTTGTCAACAGAGAATTTCTTTTTCTTTTCATCTAAGAGAGTTGTGGGGTTACACTGAGACATATCTATGAAACACACTAGTTTAATCAAACGCTATTGTGAATCATGCCATTTTGTCTAATAACGTCTAATATGTTTTGGACTGGTATTAAATATAATCCTTAAATATTGATACTTCCAACAACTATTCACACTCAACAAATTAAAATTAGCCAGGAATAATAGCCTTTCTACTTAGAAACACAGATCTTTAATACACTTTATCAGCTTTGAAAGCACAGAAAGATGCAGACATTTGCCACAGCAACTGCTCAGTTCTCTCTTCACCAAGACATATGTACAAGAAATGGCACATTCAAAAAACCAGCAAAAAAAAAAAAAAGAAATGCAAATTGCATAACTTCCAATTTATAAAAAACATATTTCTATACATAATTATTCTCACCAACCTTGCTACAGTCCATGTATCTAAAATTTAATCACTGAAAGCACAATTCTGTGCATTACAAAAGATACCAGAGATGATTAAAAATAATTATTTCTTTTATGTACTTCCATTACATAAACCAACCCCTCCATAGTTTACACATCCAGTTCAAATAAACACTTCATTACACAAATCATATCTGTATAATGAAGAATTGACATTTTCAGGATTTATATGCTCTGTTCTACACTTAATCAGATTTTGGCAACTTAAAACACTCTGCCACAGTCTAGTTAGAGATCTTTCTGCCCATCTGTTTACTTTAACTATTGGAACCCATGAAGTAAAAACACTCCAGAAAGCCATTTTATCTTCAGTAACCATCATATTCCAATGAAAAAAAAAGCTCTACCTATCACTAAAAATAGTGGAAATAAAGTTTTAATAACCTGATTCACCACTGGTTTAATGGTACTTACTATAACATTGTTTTACACGCTTTATGAACTTTATTGCAAGAGACAAAGAGCACCTTAGAAATAGCTATTTCTTAATATTAAAGAACAATTTTTGCTGACCGCTTCCCTGATATTGTCGAAAAAGCCTTTTTGCAGCACAGCAGGCATGAATGCCATTTTCTTACCTGAAGTCCAACATTGTCTGCCTGTCCTCCCTTAACTAACTGGGAGATGAAGAGGCCACAGCTAAATTCCACTCCACCTCTCACACTGATTCCAAGTCCTTCAGGATGCAAACGATCCAATCTCACCTCTTTCAGCTTTCTGCAAAAATGGAAGATACTCAACTATTCAGCTGCGTAAAACTTTGTGGCAATAATGTTTTATATAAAAGTTATGCATTATTTTTCTCTTATAACATTTATGTATGAAAAAAGTAAGCAGACTGAAGTTTGGAAGGCTGTGTGAGAGCTAAAGCCATCAAATATATTTGATAAGAAAAGACATCTGCGACTGTTGAAGTTGGCTATTTCTAGAGGGTTAGAGCTGTAAGGTTTTTTTTCTTATTATTAAATTCCAGGAAAATGAGAAAAGATTGTTTCAGCTGGAAAGCACTGGGTTTTACTCTTTACTCTGTTTTTAATAGATTAAACTACTTGGCAAACAATTTCAGGTAGCTTAGAGCTGTACAAATATATCAAAAGTAAAATAATTCTGCCCCTCTCTACAGAGGTGACTAATATTTTACTCAGAATTTATCTGAAAACTCAGTCAGTATTTCCTGCTTGTTCTGCATTCTCTTACCGTGATCTTTTGGGTGTAAGCTGATCATATTCCACCTGGTGTTTTAATGGGATAAGTGGGCGGATGGCATCAAATAGAGGCAATCTGCTTGGTTCATTAATCACAAGTTTCAGGTCCCCCACAAGTACTGGGAGATTCATAGACCTACAACAACACAGTGAGAAAATGAGTACAGGTAATCAACACACCAACACAAAGCATTGTTTAATAACATACTGTACATGTGTATTCAATATCTGTGTATCCCTTCAACATACTGAAAAAGTTATTCAGACAGATGCTGATTTAACCAAAGCAAAACAGCCTCTGAGAAAGCACATCTTTTGTAAGCAAAGAGGAAGAAAAACTATCTGCTTCAAAATAACTTAAATCTCCTATATATTGCCTTTACCTTTTAAAGTCACACACATCATTTTTAAGGTAATACCTTTCATTTCATCCTCAGAGACCCCAAAAGAGTTATGTAACCATTTGGAAATAACTCCCCAGATCAGATACACTTGGCTACAGGGCTTTTGTTTCCTCCCTAGTTAGGAATCCTTCTAAGTAGACCAAGGCTACAAGCTCCTTCCTTTCCTGAACTTAGGGTATCAATAATTTTGATCCAGGAAAGAAATCACAGTACTCAGTAGCATGAGCAGTCTTGGTTTAAGTCTTCAATTTTACTTTTTTAATCAAAATTAAAGGTCCATGAACCCACAATAATTAAAATAAAATTAAAAAGAATCAACAGAAGTTAAATGGTTGCAAACATCTGTTTTATGAGAGCTATCAAAAGCAATCTCCTTGATATTGTCAGCACTATAGGTCTAGAAAATGTACTGTGTTGCAAGAGCAGAAGGGATATATCCCTAGGGTTCAGTGGAGCTATTCCTACACACCATCCAGCTAAACTTTGTCTGTATTATTTGCTGTTCCCTCTCTCATAATTTGCACTTCCTGGCATACAATATTTCCGAGGCATATGCAATGAAAATACAGATCAGGAATGCATATTACATGGGATTAAAGGCCAAATACTTTTGGAAATGCTATTCACAGTGAAGCAGACATTAAACATTAACTCCAACAGCAATTGCATATAATTTTCCCTGCAATACTTTATAATGTATGCCCAAAAAGTGACACATTATCAACATATGTTCACAGAGATACTGGAATTTTTGCTCAAGTCATCGCAATTTTGGAAACTGAAAAGTTTCTATATGCATTGTTAATTTTGTAACTGCAAGAAGACTTTAAATAATTAAGAGCTACTGAATCAACTGGCTTTCTAAACAGGCTTTATGAATAGAGAAGCAATTAGACAAACCTGAGTGAAACTGAATCAGATATGCAGCTGAATACACCCAATAACTATAGCTCAGTGCAAACATCAGATGGAACCATCTACATTTCAGTCAGCTGAGATGCTATTAAGGTATGAATGGAAACAATGCCTATCAGAGCCACTTGTCTACGATGAGTGGAAAATACATTCTCATATTCTTTGAAAAACAATGGATCAGAGGCTGATCTCATTTGCAATGATACAGGTCCTAAGCAACCGTGGTTTAAATCAGTTCAGTAAAAGGATTGGTAATATGCCTATCACCTTACCTTTTTTTCCCCACATTATGTTGTAATAAGCCAGGGCTGTTAAACATGCCAAAGAGATTCCTGGACTAAATTTTTTCAGCCTTCAGATAAAGCAGTTGCAAATAAATTCTTAGCTGAATAATCAGAAAAAACTTTGAAAAGTAAACTCATTGAAAGCCTCTTATGCAAATAAATAAGCATTATTTGGAAATATTCATGAATTTGATTAATGCTCTCTTCCTGTTTCCTCAGAACAGTTTTTATCATCCAGGTGCCTTTTTTTCTCCCCAGTAAGAACCACCAACTTCTACAAAACTGCCAAGTCATAAATCAAAGTAACTCTATGGCTGATTACAGATACCCTTTCCCTGTCTCGAGGCTACGGTGTAAGCATACAAGACTTCATTAAACAGGATAAAAACTATTACTTCAACTACTTATCTCATAGCATACAGCAGGACACTTAAAATCTTGAATATTCACTCTTTATATTTAAAAAGCATTAGTAAAATCCTACACAAACATATATGAAGTTAGATCTTACTGGTGGTACATCCGCAGCACATCATAAAGGTAGTCCTTCTCCGCTTCATTGTCAATTAGTAGATTAACCTGGAAGCCCAAAGACATTATGGTGAATCTCTGACTAAACAGCCACAAATGTTGAACACAGAAGATTTTGACAAATTCTTAAGCCATAGAGCAAGTATTTCAACAGGGAAAGACTTTTTTTGGGGGGGGGTTTAGAGATAAACACAGTTTTGCAATGCAGCATTACCTCACAGTGTCAAACTTACAACATGATTCTAAAATTAGTATGATAACAATTGGACAACATGGTAAATATTGATATATTCTGTATCCTAGATTTCTCCTCAGCAGTAATATTATTACAATAATATTATATTTACCTTACCTGATAATCACTGTACTGTTGAATAAATGTTTTCAGAAACCTTTTTGGCCATTCATTAATATAGCACATGCTGTCACAGACAAAACCACCACACTGAGGTGATTATAATCTATGCTCTGTCGTCCAAACCACTGATTTCAGGATCTCACTTGCAACATTATGCAAACTGTTGCACTTCTCTTCCTATTTGCTCCAGCTCCTAACTGACTGAACTTGCTAGTTATTCTTCCCTCCCCCACTAATAGTACGTTTACTTAAACCAGTGTCAGATTACGATGCCTGCTCTTGGATAATTACAGTAAATTGAAACAAACAAAAAAATCCCAAGAATTCTCATTTGTTGAGTTTAGTTCACATTCAGTGGCAAGAAGACCCCAGCTGATTCTACTTTCAGTGACAGGTCACATCACATTAGTTCTACATTTGGACAAGCTTAATGTTTAGGAAAACGATTTACATCTGACCTAAAGGCTAGTATTACTGTGACGTGATGTCTGAGGACCAATTTGCATACTTAAAGAAAGGCCATTTCTTTCTAGATTTCCAGCAGTTCTTATTATGTTTTAAACTAAATACATGCTTCATATTCACTTTGTTCCTCCTGGGTCTCTAAAGCCAGCAAGACTCCACATACAGGTTGTTTTCTACCACTTGTCTCCTCTGGAAAAAGACACTTTCAAAACACCTAGAGGCCATAAAGCTACATACAGGACAAGATTGCTTGACAGTAAATACTAGTGAGTAAACCAATTTATTCACAGTGAATTTCATAACACAAAAGAGAAAGTCTGCCTTGAAAGGAAATGAAGTAGTTGCAATCAAAACTAACTGCTTTACCAATACTGTATATAGATTCAAGGCAAGGTGATACATGTACAACTAAGTCCAACACACATTTTTCCCTTCTCTATCAGTAAAAATTACAACATATAAAGCAGTTTTGGTTCTGGTATACAAAACTCAGTCTCTAGTGTTAGCTAAGGTACTGTATGAATAGTGTCTCATGAAGAACATCAAATGTTTAAGCATATCAGCACTGCACAGCAAAGAACAAAATCATCATCTGTTCTCCTGGTTGGGGAAACAACCAGTAACAGTACATTTTACTCTTGATACGTTAGCTGATGGACATATTCCCACTTCCTCTCAAGAACTGGAGGGCTGTATTTAGATTCTGCCATTTCTTCCTCAAAAAACATTCAATCTTCCTTTTTGATTCCTGCACTTCTCACCCTGCACCAGCATTTCTTCATCCTCCGACAAAAACAATGACCCAAGTAACTTCTTATATATTCAGAATGCTACAGCTGGGTTAATTCTCCTAGGCCATCTTCTGTAATTAGGTCATTCTTTTCCTCCTGCCTTCTACTCCATCAGTTACCATTTCCTTGTAGCCACCTGCATCTCTTACCATTTTCCTAATTCATTATCTCCTTGGGACAGAGTCTTAGTGTAGACATACACTTTATCTAGGCTTATCACCACTTTTTAAGAGCTGACTTTACTTTCATAAACCCTAAAAGACTGGTTTATGCATGTTAAGGGGGAAAAAAAAAATCAAACAAACAAACCAACCAAACAACCAAAAAAAAAAAAACCCAAAACCATCAGTGGTGACATGTCGTAACTTGGATCAGAGACGTATTTTAGTTCCTGTTTCTTGAGAAAATACCCGTGGATTTATGGGAAAGATGATTTTACAGCTTTCAATCCAAGAATATATATATATGTATATATATACATGTAAATAAATCTGGATACAGTCCTGGGCAGACTGCTTTATATGCCCCTGCTTCAGCGGATGAGTTGGAGCAGATGATCTCCAGAAGTCACTTCCAACCTCAACCTTCCTGTGATTAAGGGTACCTCCATATTAGTTGTATAATTTACAAACCTAGAACACAAAGTCTTGCTTATGCCCTGTTTCTCACTACATAAATTGCACTGCTTTTCATAGAAGTAAATGAGTCATCACAGAAATTGCACCTGCACATAAAAGAAAAATAAGATCTGGCAACATGTCTATGAAAACTTATTCAGTAGAACAGAAGTTTGGAGGGGGAGGAAAGCACTTTTTGGAGTGGACAAAGTTCAGGTTACAGTTATGCACTACTGCAGCACTAGTCCAACCTGTCAGTTTTCAAATAAGAATATAAAGGTGCATTTAAATTACAACAGTTTGAAAACCTACTGAGAGAAATCTAAGAACTAGCCAATTTATTTGCATATATTAAATATTTTGCATCGCTGCTTAGTCAATAGGGAGAAGTGATTAAAATTACTAAGAAAACCAAATAATAAAGTAGCAAATAATTGAAGGAACTCATATCCTGTGGCTGAGCATTTTCATTGGTTTAACACAGAAAAAGTAAGTATCCAAGACATTAAAATTACCACAGAGGTCATTAGAAGCAGGATGTTACAGACTAATTTAAAGGAAAGACCTGTTCCAGTATCCTCTAACTCAGATACAGGTTTTACTCAGATATGCATCCTACTAGTCTGCAACAACATGTGCTGATGATAAGTCTTTCATTATCAGGGGTGGGACTATATTGCTGCTGTAATTCAAAAAACCAATGAAAGGGAAAAGGTTTAAAGTTCAAGATGGCAATCATCTCCCTAGGAACCAGAGTCTTTATAGATGTGTTACACAACCCACTTGAGTTATACAGTAATAGGTAGCAAGACAGAAATACTTGTAGATGGCTGGAGTCATCACTATGGACTACCTAATTCCTTAATGTTTCTGAACTTCAGTTTATCATATATCTGTGTTTGTTTGGATTTGTCTTTTTTCCTTTTTTGCAGCCATTGTACATCATCCTAACAATTCTTTAGTTAGTGGGTTTACTACCATGTGATACTTCTATAAAATACATTACATCACTTTAAAGAAACTACATTCCCAAGATGACAAAAAAATACACCAAAACAACCAGTCTCCTGACTAAAACAAAAAGAAAGCCCCACAAAACTGTACTGAAAACTTTAGTCAGAGAGTCCTAAATGGCTATGCAAAACCATAAACACATACACCATTTCCCCCCTCCTTTCCTTAAAGAGCTTTCGGAGCTTACTTTGCTCACTCAATTTTGAGCTCCACTGAGCACTTATTTAACTGGGTAAATGACAAAACGACGTGCCAGGCAGACCGAGTCGCTCCACGTATCAAGTGTATTTGCACATGACTGCACATGCACAATCGTAAGCGTAAACTATAAGGTGGAGCTGGTCTTCCGAGCACCAGCTGAACTGCCTGGGCCTGGACTTAGAGCACCTGCACCTTTGCCTACCCTGTACTGGGATAGGTGCCGCATTTCCTGCACGGCATTAAAGTAAACTGCATCAAGCCCTAAAAATGCTCGTGTACAGGGAAAATCTTCTCCCTCTTCTCTCCCTCCCTGCTCCAGGCTTTCAAGTTCTACAACCGAGCGGGGGGTTGTAAGCTGCCGTCCGCTTCCCCGCTATTGCCACGGCAGCGCCAAGCTCCCCGAGCCTTTGCCTTCCCGTCGCTCACTCCGGTACAGAGGCAGCGTTTTGCTGCGGGCAGTGTCGGCAACACGCTCCGGGCCTTCCCGGTGGCAAGAGCCATGTCACAGCCCAGGTCTTTGCCTCGCCTCACCCCGGCCCTGGGGAAGCATCAATGTCCACAGCCAGCGCTCACCCAGCGAAGCCACTGTGGATGCGTGGGCTCCGCTCGCTTACCTTGTGCCGGAACTCACGGGCAACCCTCCGCTCCATGATGCGCGGGTGCTGAGCACGGTGCGGGAGGTACGCGGGGCGGCTGCGCAGGCGAGGCCGCGCCCCGGGGCGGTGGGAGGTACGCCCGCTGCCGCTCCCGTGCCGAGCCGCGTTAACAGTGCGAGCGGCCGGGCAGCGATACCCTCTCTGCGACCATGGGCAGTGGTTGTTTAAGGCTATAGCAAAACGGAAAGGGAAAAGAGACAAGCTCCCCCCTCCGCATGCATGGGCTGCCTGGCCTTTTCTCTAGGCTCACGTCTGCAACGGGTGCGTTTCATAGGGCACAAAGCTCACATTCAAAATTCTCCTGTGTATTTGTAGATATGTCACTAGCCCTACTAGTTAAGAAAAGCACGAAGATGTGAACTTTAAAGCATACAAACAGCCTCAGGGGGAGGGGAAAAATACAGTTTGCTTCAATAAATTGCATTACTGCAAATAATCTATTTTATTTTTAGGTAAGTGGGGTGAATCTGACTTATTACTGCACAAGTGATTTCCATCAGCTTTTCCCACTAGCAGAGTATTACTGCATGCATATGTCTCTTCTGACATGCTTACAGTGAGTAACTATATAGCAATCAAGCTCAGAGCACCTGAAAAGGAGCCTATTTCAGACTAATCTCCTGGAGGATACTTCTCCCACTTTTCCTACTGTAGTACACACTAATAAAGACTTCTGCAATCGATGCTGGAAGCAAAAGGAGAAGACTTGCTCATGTATGTCCCTCTTTCTATGCAGAATCTCCTTTACTCTCATAACTCTGGAGAGAAAGGGGTTTATGTAAGCATAGTAGTGGAAACTTGTTTATATAAAGCCATTAATAAAAAAAAATCATACTGCCAAATACAATTGGTATCCTGTGTGATAATCTTTGTAAGCTACACTAGCTCCTTCAGAACTTACTCCTTTCAGAGGATGACTTTGCTGTATGGGAACATTTCAGTGGTATGGACACTCTCTATTTGTTAGATCCTGTGGGAGAAAGAAGGGAGGAATGCATTTTAAGCCTGTGTACAAATATAAAAACTGTTTTCAGGAAACAATTTCCTTTTAGAAAGGCAACTACTAATATACAAATCATTTGCCTTCTACCCAAGTTCCAGTACTACACAATATTGAAAAGGTATTCTGTGCAAGCATTAGACACACAGCTATAGAATGTCTCCCTGCATATGCAAAATTTTCTTATATTTGAAAAGAGAAAGGAGATAAAATTTACAGGATACATAAAATAATATATATGATATCTTGAAATTTAAATATAGACTGTACCAGTCATTGATATCTATCAATCAGTTCTAGAAGACTACAGAAATAGATTTTTTATAACCTGAAAGTTATGTACATTTGAAGGAAAGTAACTTTTTTATTCATATAGATAATTTTTTTTCCAGGAGTCAGAAACTCCTCCAAATAATAAAATACTGTTGAATTACCTTCATTTGGTGATGTGAAAAGTGCTCTGAATCATCAGGTAAGGGACAAACCACAGAAAGGCTAATGAGCTTGGCAGGCTGTTAGTCTGCTCTGTTACATGAATTCCTGTGCTCCACTCTGCATAAATACAAAGCAAACAAACCTACAAAGCTATCCCATGTTCCAAAATGAGAAGTTTGATAATAAGTTAATTTATGAGATGGTTCTTAAGTTTCCATTACTTCAAATATGGCATAATCAAATATGGTACAATTTTGACTGTTTACTAGTTTTGTATAATGAAATCTTTCATAGCAAAAAATCAAATTGCTTCTAAATTGGCTTTAAACTAGTTTCAGTCATTGTTTGCTACTTGTGGCATTAAGGGATAATGACTAAAGTGGGCAGCCCATTTAGTAGGCAGAGATGTACATTAAAATGCGTGTTGTGTAAACTGATTCCTGTTGCTTTCAATCTACTTTCATTAATGTAAGATGGATCAGAGAAAGTGCACCAAAGCCAAGGGTATGGTGCATACAGAGTAGATTGGCTCTGCTGCAGGCTGAGGCTAGCTCATAATTCTAGCAATCTCTTTGGGGTTAGTGGGAAAAGGACGTGCTGAACTTAAAGAATATCTTTTTTGTCTCACTTTCTTTCCTCTCATACAACTTCTCCTTCCAACATTTACAGGAGAGAACAGCATTCTCAGTGAAAACCACTAGTTTTCCATCATTTCATTAGAAATTAAATACTTGTTGCAGCAAGAAACACAATCCACAGGGACAAATTACAAAGGCAGAAAAGGGATCTTTTTAATGACTTACTGTTAACAGACTTCCCAAAGCAGTCAGAAAAGGCCCCTTTTCATTTGAGAGTTTCTCACCTGGTATGGGCAGCTTCTAAACCTTCTGTTATAAGATATGCAATCTGAAGAATGATGGGGAAAGAGGTAGCAGCAGATGGGAAAGGGAAAAGAACAGAAAAAAAGGTAACAGTGAGATGAAGAGGGAAAAGGGAAGAAAAGTGACTTAAGGAAACAAATGTGATCGTGAGGAGAAATAATAATAATAATAATAATAATGAAACCTAAAGAATGTCTACAAAGAGCTCCAAATTCAAGGGTGTGGGTTTATGGTAAAAAAAGGTTACCAAGAGCCATGGAAATAACCCACACACATTTGCTGTATGCTGCACTGAGTTTATGCCTTACTCGGGTCTTCCACTACTTAAGTTCTGACACGTATTTCAGTGGGTTGGGGTCAATATTCTTTGTTAAGCATAGAGAACGTTTGCTACATCTCAGCATAAGCGGGCAGCTCTTAGTCGTGCGACATTCCTAGGAGGGAAGGAGAAGCCCCAGATTTGCTAGTAGTGGGGTGCAGCCTGGCACTGTACCCCGCCGTGGAGATTTCGGCTCCTTCTGACAAGCTGTAGCACTAATCGTATCCTAAACCCGAGATGGGTGGAAAGCTAAGCATAAACGTGAAGAGCTGGCTCTCCGCGCGGCAGATCAGAGCTCAGTGCTGATGGGGCCGGCACTACGCTGCGGGGTGAGGGGTGGAGGACGGGCGGGTGGCAGATAAACCAGTGGGCTGCCCCGCCTGGGAGGGCCGGCTGAGTACAAGGTGCAGGTAGAGACCGGTGCTGGAAGGCTGGAGCTCTGTGGGAAGTTGCCGTTGTCTTTCGCCCGTCTGTATGGAGACCCGGTTCCCTGTCGGGGCGCTGCTGTGCGCCTGTCTAGTGGGTGAGCCTTCCACCGGGCAGGGTGCGAGGATGGAGCGGGAGAAGAGGCAGGGTGAGGCAATCCTAGCCATCATTAACCTGCTACTGTTGCCTTCCAGCCCTATACCAGTGGGATGCCTGGGCTCAGCTCGCTGCCGGTGGGCACATACCCCTCTTCAGGTAAGGACTCTGAGGTACAGTGAGGCAGGCGGCTGGCAGCCCTGAGGAGGGCAAGGTGGGGTATGGTACGTCTGGGCCGAGCAAACCGTGCCTTGTTCTCCTGCTCTCAGTGAAGGCAGCCCCGCTGGACCTCGGAGTCGGAGCGGCCTCGCAGCGGCGGCGCAGGTATGGAGCGTGGGCTGGGAGCTGCGAGAGGCAGCGGGTGGCTGAGAAAGGCAGCCCCTTGCCGTGGTGCGCTCCCTCGGACAGGGAGCGACAGGGGCGCATGAGGCGGTGCAGTGCGGCCGGTCGTGCTGGGGATGGGTGCCTGTCTGTCCTTTCCTGCACAGCTGCCTGGCGAGATCCCTCTGAGGGGTGCCTGGCGTCAGGGTAATGTGATTCTCGTGTCTCACCCGAGTATATGGGGACGTTACCGTGAAGTCGTCAATACGTCTGATAGAGGTTGTACCCCTTGTGGTTCTTTAGGACTTGTCCTTCAAACAGTGTCGAATGTGAACCTTACTCTGGATACAAGGAGGCTTGGGTTGGAAGGGACCTCAAGGATCATCTAGTTCCAACCCCCTGCCATGGACTGGAACAGCCAGCCTGGTCCTGAATACCACCAGGGCATTCACAGCTTGTCTGGACAATCTGTTCCAGTGTCTCACCATCCCCATAGTGTCAGTCATCCCAAGGAAACCTGGGATTTAAAGCGTTTAAGCAGTGAGTGAAGATGGTAGATAGACCTCCATCTCATTCAGGAATAGTTGCATGTAAATATGAAGTATCCTTGCTCCAAGGAAAGCTGGGGTCTGGTCTGGCTTACTCAGCAATAATTGCTTTGTTGGGAGCCCTTTCACTTCTTAGTAAATGACCTGGCAGTATCAGATTACTACAATTCAGTACTGGGTTTTGAATGTGGTTTGTCTTGGCAGCCTGATTGTATCACTGATGGCGTGTTGCTGAAATGTAATTAGGGTGTGTGGTTCCTGCTCCCTTGTTTGAGGGTGGGAAAAGGAAAGTTTCCTTTGTAGCCCTTGTTTGAAGTTCTGCAGAGGAGTTGCCTTTCTGCTTGCTCCTACTGGGAAAAGCTCATCAGCGAAAATCATGGCACATAACTGCAAACAGGCAACAAAATCAACCACTGATAAGAGCAAATGCTTGTGGGTTGAGGTTCCCCCATTTTGCACCCCTCGTCAGGAATTCCAGGTACAATAATAGGCTCTCTTTCCTTTTTGTTAGCTTTATGAGCAGAAATCTTCAGTAAGAAATAAGCTTAAGAGAAAGAAAAAAGAATCACATATAAATAAATGTCAATAAATATACAAATTGGTTTAAAAAAAAGGAGGAACCTGAGGAGTTCTAGTTGTTTGAAGGGTCTAAACCAATAATGCATTTTTGCATGTTCTTGCTTTTAACAAGCTCCTTCGAGGCGAAGAGGTAAAGCAACACTAAGGAAAAGTAGTTAAGTCCTCTGCAGAATTTTATGTCCATGAAGACTTAGTTAACGACATAGCTTCTAAGACTGGTTTTCAAATATCTAAATGGGTATTCAGAATGCAGAAAACACCTGATACATTTTAAAGATATTTGTGGAACTGGGCAATAGATGGAGGAGTGTGAATGATGAAACTCTAGGACATGAAAATTAAATGCAATAAATCAAGCCAAGTCCTCAGGTAAAATCATGTAGCCATAGCTGGTGTTGTTTATAATGCCAATTTGTAAATATTTTGCTTGTTTTTTTTTTGTATAATTTTAGGCATACACTGTAGCTAATTGTAATGTTACTTTGGAAATATTTTGCTCGGCTGTTTGTAGCACTGTACATATATATTGTAGCTGTTTATTAACAGATACTAAATTTGTCACTTTTTTTCCTTAATGGAAACTCTATTCTGTAATTTTGTCACTGAAATATGAACATTTTAGAGGGTATAGCTGCTGCTCTTCATAAGGTGAATTGGAGAAATAATATGAAATGGCAGTAGCATTTCTGTTACTGTATTAAATGAATGGGTAAATGTAATTGCTTCTTCAATAAGGAAAACTTGCTGTCATAAGCCATTGGCTTCTGAGGATCAAAAAATTCATGTTAAACTAAGAAAAAGGTTACTCACCCTTGATGTTCTAGAAGTTATGTGATTATAGAGAAGGGGAGCAACATTGTTTTGACAAAGGCTTGCTAATTAGGACTTAATCTTCTAACTGTCATGAATGTGGCAATATGACCACATCATGACAAAATATCAATGGATTCTTGTAACTTGACTAAGAAAGTCTGCTTTTCTGTTTTCTCAAGTAGATGATATAGGCTGAATTGGCTTTCTTAATTTGATGTGTTTCAAGTGCTAAAACTTAGCACTTGCAAGGGAAGGACCTTGTATGTTCACACATCATGGCTAAGCTATGCACCATGCTTGGGTAAATCAGTGTGAAAGAATGTTGTCCCTCCAATTTACTTAGGTGTTGTTGGATGGCTAGTGACCATGACTGACTTTTAAGCTGTTAACCTAATCTATGGGTTCTTTGTTTTGTTTTATTCCCTTAAAGTGTTGAAGTGAATCCTTGATGTTGTACTCTGGTATGACTTGATATATTTCTGGTTCAGAAATGATGCACCTGCCGCTTTGTAAGTAGTTTGAGCTCAGAAAGAGTGCAGGGATTGTGACTGGTGCCACTGACAGATGGAAGAATAAAGTGGAAGTTGGATTAATGGATGAATGTGGGAAGAATGAAGGGTAGTCAAAGTATCATGACTTAACAATTTAAACAAAATATTACAAAGTAGAGCAAACTAAAACCACTAGAGTTCCAAAGGGATATTTGTTGGAGAAAAAAGAAGCTTCATCTACTATAGTATGGGAAACTAATACAACAAACCTCACAATTCTTTGCTGCCAGCTGTTGAAGGCAGAACTGCTTATGAGAAAGGAAATACAAGAGAATAAATGCTTTAGTCTGTCATCACATATTGTTGAATGTTAGAACAGAAGATTAAGGGGAAGATGGTAGGAAATATTTTGAAAGCAAACCTGGGTGTTTATGATTTCTTGGTTGTGGTTTTTTGTTGTTGTTGTTTTGTTATTTGAACAAACAAACCTTGATTCTGCTGTGTTTTGGATCAGGTTCTTGGAAAATAATGTGAATTCAGGACTTTATAAGACATTTTGCTAATGATGTTGCTAATGATGTTGTTGATGCTGTTGCTTAGTGATTTATTCAGGCACATTGTTAATTATTTTAAGTAACTGTAGCTGAGTGATAAGAATTTCCAAGGCAGCAGAATTTTTATTCTGAGAATTGCTAAATACATCTGATGTACAGAGGCTGTAAATGAGAATGAAAGGAGTATGGAGAAGGGCACAGAGGACAGTGTGTAGATAGACAGGTTTAGGCATGTTGGCTTAACTGACTACCAACTGTTTTCAAGCATCAAGGCCAGGCTGGATGAAGCCTTGGGTGATATGGTTTAGTGTGAGGTGTCCCTGCCCATGGCAGGGGGGTTGGAACTAGATGATCTTAAGGTCCTTTCCAACCCTAACTATGCTATGATTCTATGATGTACTTTGCTCCTTTACTGAAGTCTGGAGTAGAGTGACTGCACTTTTTACTTTACGATAGTGTTCTTGATAACTTTTTAGTAAGATAATATGAGGCTGTGAGCTTACTAAAAATGGTAAATTTACTGATAGTCTGTGAAGAGATTTTAAGTGTCTTGGCTATACCTGGTGATATTTTTGTTCTTTCTAAAAGGAATCTGGAACGGCAATTTATAATGCTTCATCTACTACAGTGTCCTTACCTCAGAACAGGAGACTTCACAGTATGAAATGTGGACCATCCAGTAAGTTTAATTATGTTTCTATATGACGTGACTTCAGTTGTTCTTTATATTCCGAATCAATTATTTTTCTGAAGAAAAACAAAAAAAGCTAATACAGACCATTTATGGTAAATGGGGTCTACCTTGATTGGTCTCAAAATCATATTCAAATTGTCATATTCTTTTTAGGAATATGACAATTTATCATTGGGTTTGGTCCAACTTTAAGTTTACCCCTGATTCTGGTTTGATCATTTTAAGGACTGTCTCTAACTACAGCATTTTTTAATGAAGATCTTTCAGCAGAGAAAACTGCTTTTGTAGTGATATGTCTGAAGATGTGGGTTGCTGCCTAGATGCCATTAAATTATCTGTTCTGTATCTCCTCTGTGCTTGAAGGTTTTCTTGTTTGTTATGACTTTGCTTAGGTTATCCATGGGTTAGCACGATGTAGTACTCTTAGCACCTTGCAGTGGTGGATATTTGCTTGAGGAATTTGTATTTTGAATTTGCTTCATCTTACTTTCATCAATGAAAAGGACAGGCTTAAATATCTTTGTTCAAGGGTAAAGGTCCTCTGTGTTAATTCTTCTGTAGAGCCTGTGTCATGCTTTTCTTCTACAAAGGAGACACATCAAGTGAAGTAATTCAGGGCAATTTTAGCTAGTGATGCAAAACCTCTAGTTTCTTTTCAGTCAGCCTGATTGGTTGCAGTGGATATGGAACCTACCTAATAGTAAATAGTCTGGATTTGCATCCCCTTTATTTATAGCACAAAATTCAAGACTGAGATGTGGAGTAGGTTGTTAACTGTGATTAAGGTTGTGCTCTCTCCAGATTTCTTTTAATACATACTGTTTTTAGAAGCTTTTAAGAAGTATGTAGCTGAATGTGAGGGAATAATAAAAGGGTTTATAGAAGCGTAGGATTACTCAGGTAAAGTTTATTACCTATGAACCTCTCCAGTATATGAAAAATATCATATATATATATATATATTTATACAGTGTATGACGAAATTGCTTTACAAATATAGCAATCTGTACCAGCCAAACTATCTGCTTTTTAGGGTTTCAACAGCTTTTTGTCCAAGAACTAGTTATTTCCTTAGCTCTATATTTTTTTTAAATTTTTATTTCTTTATTTATTAATTTTTTACCAAATAAAGCAGTTTCCAAAGAGAAGATATGTAAATCAAGCTGAGAAGTTTGTTGCCATAATAATTGTTTGGTTCCCTAAGTTTATTTTTTTCCAAGTGAAAATTCCTTTAATGGGATTAGTGGATTTCATGTCTTGCTTCAGAACACCTAGCTCAAAAAAAAGGCATTTAAGATTCCTTGTGCTGCTGTTAAAGCGTGCAATAATAAACTTGCACATAAACCCTTTCCAGAACAAGACTTCTGTTTAAGAACTCCAGCTACGGGAGTGTAGATTCATTGCTTCCTAAATAATCTTAATATTTGATAAGGGGAAGATCAAATCTAGGAGGAAGGATGAAATGGGTAGCAAGTATCACATGTTAACTCAAAGTTTTGGCCCTTCCTATCAGAAGAGAGATGCATGCTGCTATAGCTCTGTCCATGGACAGAGATTTGCACCAATGTCAGGACATAGTAAAGATTTCTCTTTTTTATTATTTTTTTCTCTTAAACTTAGCAAGGTAGGTTGTTAGCTTTTATTTTTCCCCTCTATTTTAGTGATGTCTCTATTAAAATTATTGACATACTTATGAAACTGATTATAGCAGTTTACATTTCATCCTATTACAGTCAATTTATGTTGCAGTAACATTTTCTTGCTTCCTCTAACTCTGTCTATATTGATAAATCAACATGTTTTATGTGAAACTTTCCTATAGTGGGTGCATCATTTTTGTGTGCAATAGATCTCTTTTCCTTTGTGTTGTATTAGTCAGCTGAAAGTAGTTTAGAAAGTGATGCAATGTCTTATAGGTCAATGAAACAAAATGTTGGTATAGTACAAATAAATGCCAAGAGATAAATTCGTGTGTTAGTTTTTTTGTACCTAGGGGAAAAAAAAACCCAACCCTCAAACAAAATAATTTCAGAGTTGAAGCATATTTAGAAACTGGGACAAGAAAAACAACTTGTTTCTGGAAGAAAGTTCCAAACTACTACTGAAAATACCTAACAGAGCACATTTTCTTATGTTGAAATGCTGTAGCAGGCATGAGTCTTCAGTTTAAAGTCACTGTTACTATAGAAGATACTTGTTCCTTACAGTATGTGTGTTTAAAGATTGATTTCAAATGATGTACCAGAGCAGAAAATCTGCAGCTTACTGAAAGGCTCTTAGAATTCAAGTATTAAAATTGCATCCTACTCATCTCACCTTAGTGTCAAAAAACTTTACATCCTGGTGCAAGGAGACCTTTGAAGTCATTTCAAGGCTCTATTGTATCCTCCTGAAGCCTGCAGGCCACAGAAAACTTGTGCCATTACAGGCAGATATTTTCAAAGACTGTGAAGTTGAAGGGTGAAAGATAATGCAAGAAATATTTGTTGTGTTAGTTGTCCTGGAGTCAAGGAAGTGCCTGAGAGATTTCTAGAGAAAGTCAACTATGGAAATGATGCAGAGTTACAAAATATAAAATTTCAATAACTTTGACAGCAAAATATAAAATACTCAATTTTAATCTCAAAATATGGAATACTCTATTTTTTGTACTTTTATTCATGACTATAGGTCTAGCTGATGTTTCTTGCAAATTATTATCCCAAAAACCTTTTTTTTTTTGTCTTATCAATCAATAATAATCTTTCTAGTGCTTCTGTAAACATCAGGCAGACCTCTCTTCTACACTTCTGTAGAATTTTAAAAGTATGTCATCTTTTAAAGAATCCTGAAAGCTAGAATTTCTTTGTCTGTTTCTGTTGATGACTCCCTGGAGCTCTGAAACTGTATGGGCCAAAGTTGGTAAAGAGGCAGAATCCTAAGAACTGAGGGAACAGGCTGGACCTTGTACCTTGTAGCTTATGTAAAGTGTAATCACTTTGAGATCTCTAATCTTCTATATTTCAACTTCTATGTTCAAGTGAATATAGTAATCAATATTCTGAAAGAAAACCTGTCTCCAGTGATTTACATTAAACAATTTTTTAATGACATGTCTTAAACAGTAGTAAAATACAGAATTCCAACAATAGGAAGTGCTTAATATTTTACAGAAAAACACCCATGGGAAGGTCCACATCAGTCACAAATCTTCAAGAGTTAATAATGTATTGATGATAATGGCATATAACAGTGAGGTCAAAATTCATTGGGAGCATCTGGATTCATGTGATGGGTAAAACAAAAGTCAAGTATTTCAAAGAAGAGCATGGTAATTTGAATAGTCAGACACATCATTGAATGTGTTGGCTTTTATATTTGTGAAAACGTCAATTTAGATGTCCATTTGATTTAGATCTTAAGTCTTGTATGTGATACAGATACATACTTTATTTGCAGTTACCTCTGCGTGCTCCAAAAGGAGCTCCAAGTTTTAGTGGCTTTATCTCCATTCAGACTAAAGGGCTTCATGTTACATAAACTACTTTGAGCTGTACTTATTTTATTCCTAATAAACATGTTAGAAGATGAGAAGAACGAATAATGGGTGAGCAAATCCGTACATGTAGTCCATTTGCAACTGAAAGAAGTTTGAGATCTTAAGTAATCATTAGAGATAAGAAAGCATAATAAACTAAGGGGACACAATATTATAGATTCAAATCCATGAAATCCATTGCATCTATAACAATATTTCCAAACAAATACTCATTTTGATGAAGATGCAAGATGCCTTTGAACAGTTTTGAAATTGGCATAATTGTGCTTGGAACCTAGGTGAAAAACATTTGAAAGGCCAACCAGTGTTTGTTCAGACTGCAGTGTATTTCAAAATGGATTTTGGAGCTCCCTCTTGTTAGGTATACATGATGCTACTAAAGCATCTCTTCAGAGGACAACAGTAGCCACCTCTGTGAAGCTTGGACAGTGATCTCTAAAAACACTTGCAATGAAATGTAAACAGGCTAGATTAGTCTCCCTGTTTCAAAGGCCATGACAAATAATGGGTGGGAGGTTCTGCTACTGCTTATAGGGTGCCACCTCTAGACTGAAGCCTCTCACTGCCTGATACTTAGTTCAGTTCCTTCTTAATTCTTCAAACAGAATTTCATGTGCCTGAGGGACTAAAATAATGTATCTAGATATTGAGTGGGGTTGCAGCCTATTCAGTAATTACCAAATGTTTGGAGTATTTAAGCAATGACAGCAGCAGAGAAGAATTCAGACCTGTGTTACAAGATGATCCCAAGTCTTCACCCCACTCAATAAGGAAGGAATTTGAGACAAGTCTCTTCATGACAACAATGGTCATATTATCAGAGTGACCTGCAGGTTGTAAAGGCCTCACTGGTTAGAAATCCCATTATTACTTATTCAAGACAAACCGTGTTACTTAGGCCTACTACTTTCTGCTAGAAAACTCTCACCAGTTTTCAATTTCAGATTCCAACCCAATGCACTCAACTGGCATAATGTCAAAGGAAAAAGGAAAGCTAAGGACTTTTTAATAGAGGTCACTTTCAGGTAAATGAAGGACACAGTATTCTGCCATGACCTTTCCTAATTTTAACCTTCTCTTACTCTAGATGTTTATTACCTTTCTGCAGATGTCAAAACATTTCTCATGCCCCTCGAAGGAACCTAAACTTCTGATATGATCATACGGGTTAGCTTATTTAGGTAGTTTATATTTCTTTAATGACAGAGTGAACCGCTATAGGATCTTTATTCTGGATGTCTGAGGAAGTATTCCTATGTTAGTGGAGCAGAATTGGATAATTAAAAAAGACCACATTATTTACAGTAGGAAGAGCACTAAATGTGATCTGAATCAATGCTGTATTACACTTGTACCTGGTTAAGCATAGGTAATGTTTGAACATGAAGCTCTTCTGCGCAGTGTAATGAAAGATATTCTATAGTGATGTAAAAAGGGAGATAAATACAAGAACTATATTTATCATATTTTCTTGGAATCATATATGCAAAGACAGAAGAAAACTTCATAAAGAAGAAAATATGAATCATTAAGTTATTTAATTTCCAATTCACAACTGACTAACTCTCTATAAGGAAGCCAAGGAGATCCTTCCCAGGTACAGCAAGGGTCCCCATATCAGCTGACTGTGTTCACAATCCAAATAAATGTGGCTTGAAGTAGGTTACCTGAGCCATGCTTTAAGGGGAATCATTCAACCCGAAACATCAAAAGGGGGATAACTTCCTCTACAGCTACAAGGAACATGACTTGAAGTCGAATTGCACATTATTGTAACTGGACAGGCAATGGGGCATATTCTTACAGAAGAAAAGAACAGAGACATGATCTCTGATTACACAGGTCTCGCAACACTTGAGATGAAAGAGATCAATGTCTGCCTCTCTTGACAAGAGGAATAAAGCTCTTGCATTAGTGACAAGATTGGTCACTGTGAGTATGTAAATGAGATGGCTCAGTCTGAATAAATAGAGACCTTTCTACATGGTGCTTGCATTAGTTTTTAAATTGAACTCATGCTACTTGGACAGGGAAAGGAGCTGTGTGCTTGGGGTAGCCAGGCAAAGGAGTGTTCTCTTACTTTGCCCACCTGCCTTGTTCTTCTCAGCATGGTCTCTTTTTTTTGGGGGGTGGGGGGAGCAATGGTGTGTGTTGAAAATAAATGAATCAAAATTGATTGTTTGGATATTTTAAAAGTCTTCATGTAAGTAATTAGTATTGATGATGTATTTGCAATACATTAATGAAAATACCTAAATAAACATTAATGAACTCTACTGACAAATTTTGGCAGAACTCAGTAAGGAAGTGTTCTATAAACTTGTAGCTGATGATAATACTTTGTAAAATCACATGGCCTAAAGTAAATGAGCATGTAAGCTTTCTTTTTTTTTAATTATGGTACACTGTAAATTACTTGAAGTCTTCCCCTTTCTAACATTGTAGCTAGTTGTGAGCATAGAGCTTATTTTTTTCTAAGTTTCTAGGATCTCAGAAAGCAGAAGGAACTTCAAATATGACCTTTTTCCTCATTAAATTTCTACATTGACCACACTTTGGAAAACCAGCTGATGATGATGTTGTTTGAGGTAGCTGCACAAAAAGCAGTCTTAACAGCATTCTATCTGTAAATTCTGACTAGTTTGCACATGAATTAAACTTTGGGTGCACTATTACTTGGTGTGTACATCTGAAAGTAATTTGTGTGTCGTAGATACTTGCAAGCCAGGTGAGGTTTTTAAGAAGCATTTTGAAGTCTTTCTCAAGCCAAAGTAGGAGCTGGAGAGTGTTTGTAGCATCTTCTTAAAAATACTGTTTCTCATTCTTCTCAGAGGTTTGCTTGCTCTGGGGTAGGATACAATCACAGGACACCCTCCATGTACAACTTGCTTTCGGATTATTTTAGTGTATTTAAAGCTTTTAGTAAGAGAGTATGGTTCACTGGCTTCTGTAATGCTTCTTCTGTTGATGCTTTCTGATGCTGGCAAAACAAACTGTGCTGTAAAAGATGTTGGGAGGAAATTTGCATTGGTAATAAATTGGCAATAAAATGAGGTTCTAGAACAGGGGAGAATAATCAGTAGGGAGAATACATCCTCAGAAACTGATTTATTTTTCTGTTGCTATTACTGGAATCAAGTTTTCGGCATCCCTTTAATGGCAGTAAGATGTCAATGGTTAATTCTTGACTTCTTAGAAAACATTTGTTTCCTTGCCATCAATTTATTAAAAAAGCTTTCAATTGTTCTGTAAAGTAGTTCAGAATCTGCTTTTGATGTCTGTGTTTAGCCAAAAATGAGAACAAAACTTAAAGAAGGTGTGAGCCATAAAATCATAAAACTAATCTAAAGTCTAACTGTCAAGACTAACTCAGTTGTAGAGTTTACTTGGATTGTAAGTAATGGAGCTTGTTTTATTTTGCCTGCAACAGAGCTTCAAACCCTCTTTAGCAAAGATCTTCCAAAAGCCTGAATGTACTCTTGGTATGTCAAGACTTCTGTGCTTGTGTGATATTTTATAAGTGAGAGTTTTACAGAAATGGAAGAAAATATTATCTTCTGTGAATTCTGTTTTCAGAGCACCACTTCAAAAATCATATAAAAGATATTTTTTCAAGAATGGTAGTGTTTATAAAGATAAAGAAAGTAGGAAGTCTGTGTCTTTAGTTTGCTCTTCCTGAAATTGTTGTGAGAAACTTGTCTGCAACAAATACAGTCTCAGTTTCTGTCAAACAAACACAACAATTCCTAATTCAGTTGTTAGAAATCGAATGCTTTCCTAAAGAGACTTAAATTCTGAAAGATCTAATGTTAGAAAAATAAGTGAATATATTACAATTGTCAGAAAAGCATTTAATCACAAGCTCTAAATCCAGTAGCCAGAAGCTTTGTTTCTGCTTTTGCACATCTTTCCTTAGACTGTGAAAACTTGTTTTGTCAGATTTTGATGGGGATCTTCCCAGGGAAAATAAGAGGTAAATAATCCAATACCTCTTTCCCACAAACCCAAACCTGTTTGCGAGTCAGGGAGCTTGTTTTCTATACAGTAGGCTTGCTATACTTAAGCATTCCTCTAATAAGATAAGAGAGAAGTAGCCTGTGTCTGTATGGAAAATGTTTGTGGTTGGTACACTTGAAAGTTGCAAGATGAAGGAGGATCTGTAGCTCAAAAATTTACAGCTGGTGTATTTTCAGGGCAGTACATTCTCATCCTGGTAGAGCTTATCCATGAAGTGTTATTTGTAGCAGTCTTTTATATAAGGATATAGAAATTTTTTGATGTGTTAATACTTGTTCACTTCCTCTATTCATTGCTTAGGGGACTAAAACCATGTCAGACTTGATTTGGCTTCTGTAAATGTGCAATAGATTTACTTCATCTGGCTGGGTTTCTTGAGGTGAAGCTTTTGCGGTATGTTTCCTGTTCGTGGAGGCCTATGGGATTTTCCTGGACATTTTAATGCTAAGCTGACATCTCCTGTCATTCATGGATTACATTCAGTGACAGAACTGGGTTTTAAGAATACAAATTAGCATAATTTATATTTAACATGTCTTGTTTTTTCCACTCAGATTCACTTACATGTTTTAATGGAGGAGAATGTGTCTACAGAGAGCTGTGCAACTGCAGTCGATTTAATGCAACTGGACCAAGATGCCAGGCAGGTGTGTAAATGGAGAAAATGAACTCTGTTTCTGGAATTGTATTTGGATTCCTTCCCAGTGCTACAAGAATAACTGCCCACTGCCCAAAGGATCCTTCGTGCCCTACTATTTTTCCCCTCCCTTTCTTTTCTATGTTGGTATTTCACAGCATAACACATATGCTATTACATCTCAACTGCAGGTTGAATCCAAAAACCAGCACTATGTCTCAAGTGACTCTCCTTTTGTTAGTATATAACACAGGTGCTGAAAGAGATCATATATGCAGAACATGGGGTCAATATAATTTTGAAACTTTTGATGGACTCTATTATTATTTTCCTGGGAAATCCACATACGTGCTTGTGAGACATACTGAATTAGATGAACAGAGTTTTTCCATACAGGTAAGGGTCTGTGCTTCTACATATAACTGTTGCTGCACATGCTAATAATGCATTGATTTTAAGAGATTAAAAATAACTTGAGGTGATAGTATGGTGTTCTAGAATGAAATGTGGTGTAATTCTAACATGATATGGCCTACCAATTACAATAGCACGAATATAAACAGCTGGAAGAAAACTGGTACACGTACTTCCAAAGCCTGCTGCTGCTGTGAAAAGACCAGTCCAAGAAGAGTGCTAATTGTGCTCATCTTTTTGGGGTTTTTTTTTGGACCAAACTACTTGTTCACATGCTGAAGTGGGAATGGGGGTATTAGTTGTATAATGTGGATTACAAAGAATTTGGTTAAAATCTTTGACTTTGACACTAGTGGTTTTATTTGGCAGGTGAATAATGATCCTGAATGCCACTCCTCTCCTTATTCCTGCAAACGATCCATTAGTTTATTCTTTTCTGGAGATGAACAGATAAAGATGAACACTGAAGTCACCTATAAAGGATTTGGGTAATTGCACTCACGTTTCTGATGCTGTAGTTACACTGGAATTAATCTCATGGTAATGTTTTGATAACAGAGATATAAAATAAATCACTTACTTACTTTGAGCTACCAACAAATATCCAGACCACAGCAATGCTCCCAGTCTACAGAGCAGTCTCTGAGGAAGGTGATATGTAAGTAAGCAGTATACAGTATTATGAAGCATAATCATTGACATTCATCCTTCGATTTTTGCTGCTATTTGCAACTTCATCTCTTTTAGTGGAGTTAACTCCATATTTATATCAGGGTTTCAGAGATGCTTGAGTCATTAAATCAGCAAGTAATTTATTTGTAATGGTGATATTCTTATGTGAAGTTGTTTTTGTTTCTGTGTCATTTCAGAGTACAATTACCTTATATTACCAGAAACTTACACATCCAGAAACTAGCTGGATACTTCCTAGTCAGGCACCAGAATGGTTTTACTCTGGCTTGGGATGGTATATCTGCAGTGTATATCAAAATGGCACCAGAGTACCTGGGCAAAACACATGGACTGTGTGGGAATAATAATGCTATCCTGCAGGATGATCTTGAAACTAGTTATGGTGAGTATTTAAAATATTCCCCCTTGTGTAGCACTGTGTTGTTTGGTGGTTGTTGTTGTTTGGGGTTTTTTGTTTCTTTCTTTCTTTGTTTTGTGGTTTTGTTTTTTTTTTCTGGGGTTTTTTCAGGTTAAAAGATGTTACTTTGCTTAGTTTTTGATTGTAATGAGAATTGAATTTATGATGGGCAACTTCTATAATGGAAGATTGGATACAGAAATACTTCTGGTAGATGATGCTGTTAGTGAAAAGGGACAATTTCAATACAGATGGAACTATAGGGAGAAAGATCTTTAAAAAGCTGTCTTACAATAATATTTGCACTTCGGTGTTTTGGGACCTGAAAGGTAAAATCTATTTTTAAATATACACTGCAATTTTCCAGCCTGTGGAAGTCTGAGATACAGCTATTGGAAATAAATCAGTAATTTTCATTGCTAAATAAAGTCAGTGAAGACAGACAAGTCTTTTCTGATCTGGCTTTTCATTTATGCTAACACTTTCAGAAGTGGCCAGTGATCCTTCAATACCAGCTTCCAAGAGGCTTGGCTTTCAATAAATACTGAGTGAAAACCTCTATAAATATAAAGAACTGGAAGGGGGTGGGTTTGGAAATCAGACCTGTTGAAAGGTGTCTCAAGCTGGGTGATAAAAAATCCTGGAAATCTTTGCTTTGGGCTGTTTAAATTTTTGCATCTCCTCTTTAAGATGAGGATATTTCCGTAGTGCACTACTTCAATACACAGATTATATGTGGTAGGTTTCTTTTATTGCCAGCCACCCAATTTCAGATAACATCAGTCCTTACCCCTATTGACTAGTTTGCTCACTAAATCAAAATGTTTAACTTAATAGCAAGATCAATAGTTCATTGTCCCCATTGCCTTCAGAGACTTTACCCTCCCACCTTTCTCTAGGATATCTCAGTCACATAAAGCTGGGATTGTAGCAGTACAAGCAGTAACCAATGTCACTATTTGTCTATGACAGATAATACCTTTCTTAGCCAGTTTAACACTAGTGTAGACATCTGAAAAAGTTACCTTTTTTGGTTAATGTAGAATATTACTTTGTTACCCTTGCAGGGACTCAAAAATGCCTCATCTTTCCTGGGTTTTAGATGCTCTGTTGAGAGTTTCATATCAAGTATCAGTGTAGACCTATGTATGCATGTACAGTTTGTCACATCTTCTTTCCCATCTTCCATCCAAGGAGTGTAGCAGGCACAGTTCTGCTCCCTTAAAGCCCTTCCTTGCCAAAATGCCTATCTAAGCTTTACTTCCATTTCAGAACCTTCCTACTATAGTCCTTTTTAAAAGTATTTTTGGGTTTCTTTAAAGGACCAGATTGTCATCAGAATAACAGCTGATGCATTTAATTATAGGAAGGGGTTGGCACACTCTGCTTCATGTGGTGTTTAGATTATTGAGATGTTTCTCTGGGAAATGCCATAGAAATGCTGTTGTTCTTCCAAGTCACTGTGTGTATCTGTGTGTGTATCTTGTTTAGGAAAACTGACAGATGATGTAACAGAATTCGTAGAGAGTTGGCAGGAAAATCCTCCACAAGGAACACCCAATTGGGATAAATCTCTTCTCAATGAACCACCTTGCCTGAGACAAAGCCATGAATCTCTACAGGTTTGGATCAACACAAAAGGATTATTGCAATAGTTGGTGATCTCATTAGAGTAAGAATTTGTCTTGCTTTGAAGGAGACTGAAAATATTCACAGTTCTTTGGAGAGATGGATTTAAATGGTTGCTGCAGAAGAGCTTCCCTTGTCTTCTCCTTTTGCCCCCAGTTCTGTGTTTCATTCTTGTTTTTTTTTCAAATATTATATTGTCGCTATAGCAACAAATAGGATCATTCGAGTCTGGGAACTTAAATGGGTGAAAAGTTATAAAGTATAGGTGCATTCTAGAGCTGGTTCCTATTTCTTCCCTTAGGAATGATAGAAAGAAGCAAGTAAGCAAAACCAGAATGAGATCACAGTTAATTTGCCAGTGTTTAAAAATTATTCTTACTTTTGTCCATCACATTGAAGCAGATCAATCCTTTTAAGTAATATTTTCAAGGCATAACCCTGAAATGAAGTGCTTTAAAAATAAAGTTTCAAAGTATTGAGTGCACCCTCAGTAAATTTGTGGATGACACCAAGCTGGATGGGAGTGCCTATCTGTTGGAAGATAGGAAGGCTCTGCAGAGGGATCTAGGCAGGCTGGACTGATGGTCTGTGGCCAATGGTATGAGGATCAACAAGGTAAAGTGCCAGCTCCTGCATTTGGGCCACAACAATGCCATGCAATGCTACAGGCTGGGGGAAAAGGGACTGGAAAGCTGTTTGGCAGAAAGGGACCCGAGGGTGATGTCTGATGGCTGAACATGAGCTCGCAATGTGCCCAAGCAGCCAAGAAGGCCAACAGCATCCTGGCCTATATGAAAAATAGCATGGCCAGCAGGGCCAGGGCAGTGATTATCCCCCTGTACTTGGCTGCACCTTGAATACTGTGTTCAGTTCTGGACCCCTCACTACAAAAAAGACATTGGGGTGCTGGAGCTGATCCAGAAAGGAGCAAAGCTGGTGAAGGGTCTGGAGAATACATCTTAAGAGGAATGGCTGAGGGAACTGGGGTTGTTTAGTCTGGAGAAGGCTCAGGAGGAATGTTATTGCTCTCTACAACTACCTGAAAGGAGGTTGTAGCAAAGTGGGAGTCAGTCTCTTTTCTCAAGTAACAAGTGATAGGACAAGAGGTAACAGCCTCAAGCTGCACCAAGGGAGGTTTAGATTAGATATTATGTAAGAGTTCTTCACTGAAAATGTTGTCAGTTCCTGGAACAGGGTACCCAGAGAAGTAGTAGAATCACCATCCCTGGAAGTATTCAGAAACCATGTAGATGAGGCCCTCCGTAACACAGTTTAGTGGTGGACTTGGCAGTGCTGGGGTGATGGTTTGACTTGATGATCTTAAAAGTCTTTTCCAGCCCATCTGATTCTATGATTCTAAAGCTGACTCCATACATGTTTTATTTCTGTTGCTTTTCACTCTGTAATTTGACTAAAATGAAGACTATTTCACACCATTTGGGCTTAGCTGCAACATGGCCTACGCCTTTCTTGGGGAATGGATATATTTTACTCCACTGTTATGACCTCAGATAAAAGAACACTCTGGCATGGTCAGCAATGTTGCTAGCCACTGATTCTTGTTGGTGAGAGGAAAGTGATCCCTAGTCAGAGCCCAAGATGTCTGTTCTGATTTACCATAGTCTTCTGTTCTACTTAGGTTTATCTTTCAAAACCTTCTTTTTACAATAGCTATCTTATTAATTTCAGAGGGCATACACACTGTGTAATATACTGTTACATCCCCCATTTGAAACATGTCGTGAATATGTGAGTCCTCTTCCTTTTATGGCAAGCTGCACCAATGATCTCTGCATGTAAGTAAATGTTTTTGGGTAGTTCCAAAACTGTTTCAAAAACATTGTCCTTCTATCATGAGAATGAATTGTAAATATTAACAGGACTAATTTGTGTCTTCTTCTGCATGTTTTTTTTCATCTAAGTCTTTTATCTTGCCTTTCTAGTTTACTCCTGGTTTTACTGTCAGAAATTCCTGTGGAGTTGTTCCTGTTTTCTTTGGTACCAGGATGACCAAAATCAGGACCAGATATTTTCATAACTTGTTAGCCTACCTGCCCTTGAATATGGCATCTGTTTTGATTCTGAGTGTACAACATCATTAGTATTTCTAACCTTAATGAACAGTAATGGTGCATAGGCCAGTTTGTCATTTGCAAACCATATGTTAATCCAATGAAAAGAGGAATTTGATTACTATCTGATTTTATGCTGTCATTTCACTATCTGCTATCCTCCTTGTTCAAGAACTTTTGACTAGTTAAGTTAACAGGCAGGACAGAAGATAATTTCCATTTCTTGTACCATGGTGACTCACTGGTGGAAACTTCACACTTTCCTCTTGTGAGTTTTCTTAACAATGTTATTCCTTTTGTAAAAACCACGACCTTTATTCAGGTCTGTTAATACTGCTCTATCTCTGGCTTTCTTGCATTTATTCAGGAAGTTAGTTTCTGGTCTCAGATTTATTGATAACTTGTCTTCGACTGTGCCATTTAACACTTTTAGCCTAGACAAACAGCACAGTACTTTAGAACATTATTAAAGTAGATTCAAAAACATGGTTGCATGCAATGCAGGAGTATTCGTGAGGTTATGATTACATGTTTGAATGTGGGAAGAAAGTAATATGTCAATTTTTATTTGTGTAAGGTCAGCAGTTGATAATGCAACTTGGTGTCGAGCATTAACTGAATATGCCAGAGCATGTGCCCAAGCAGGAAAGCCACTTCATGGATGGCGAATGCACTTTCAGCAGTGTGGTATGAAGATGCTTTAGTACTTGGAAAGACTGCTTAATAGTTGTATTTTTAAAAGTATTCATACTTTTACCTGTTTGTCCTTTCTCCTATTTGAACTCATATAGCTCTCACTGAAAGCATAAATATGGACTCAATTCAAGGCTACTTAAATGAAATAGAAGTTCTTTTTTTATATGTGTAATTTGTACTGAATGTATTTAAAGCACTAAGCTTATTATAATGTGTTTTAAGAATCTTCTTACTAAAACATAGAGATTCTTTAGAATGATTAACCATTTATTTTTTCATAGAGGTACTCTTCCAAATATTGTGAAAGTCTTAATGGATTTCTAATACATAAAATTGGTCATGAGTGTTTAAAAATGAACTTGAATTATTCTTGTATAAGTCATAATCTTTGAAATCACAGAAAGTAAGTTGGAAAGAGATCATCTAATTTGTTTGCCTGTCTGGAACACAGAACCAGAACTGTTATGGCATTCATGACAGCAGGTTTCCTCCATGTTTCCAAACATACTTGTTATTGGATGTTATACTACTTCCTATGCTGGTCTGAGTACCTAAATAGCTCTATGGTGAGAAATTTCCCTGAGTTTTCCTTGGCTTAATTTAAGATTATTCCTTCTCAGTGCATCTTTAATGGGCAGAATATGAATATATGTATATTGTGTGTTTGTGTGTTTTATTAAAGCCATTGTTTTATTGTTCTAGACAACAGATACTCAATTGACTTATCAAAAAGTTAATACCTGAAACAAATATCTGCAGTCTATTATAAGTGCTGAGTCAGAAACACTATACTTTGCTATTTATAGAATCATGGAATGGTTAGGGTTGGAAAGGACCTTAAGGTCACCGACATCCAACCTCCCTACCATGGGCAGGAATGCCTCACTCTAGACCATGTCACCCAAGGCTCTGTTCAACCTGGCCTTGAATGCTGCCTTGGGAGAAATGGTCACTATCTGTTTCTATTTTTCAGTGATTACCTGTGCTGAACCCTTGATCTACAATGAATGCATCAACTGTTGCCCTGTTTCATGTCATCAAAAATCACAGTGCATTGACAGTGAACTTCCCTGCATTGATGGATGTTACTGTCTGGATGGTAAGTTGCGCTTCTCAAATATATAATGCCATGTAAGTTTTTGACTGCTATTGCCCAAGATTAGGGGCTAGATTAAGGCACTGTCCTGGGTTCAGCAGTAGCAGTCATTTTTCTCCTTCTTGGTAGCTGGTGCAGTGCTGTGTTTTGACTTTCGGGCTGGGAACAGTTGCTGATAGCAAGTATGTTTTGAGTTACTGCTCAAATGTTTGGTTTGTCCAAGGACTTTGTGAGTCTCATGCTCTGCTAGGAAGGAGGGGAGGCTGGGAGGAAAGAGAGACAGGACACCTGACCCAGGCTAGCCAAAGAGGTATTCCATACCATAGCACGTCATACCCAGGATGTAACTGAGAGTTACCCAGAAGGGCTAGAGGACTCTGGGGGTTGGAGGAGGTATCGGTTGGTGCTCCGTTGGGCCGGGTGGGGTGAGTTATGGGTCGGCAGCTAGTGAGGTGTTGTATTCTCTTCACTTGTTATTTGCTTTATCATTATTATTAGTAGTAGCAGTAGTGATTTGTGTTATACCTTAGTTATTAAACTGTTCTTATCTCAACCTGTGGTGACTACATTCTCTGGATTCTCTTTCCTAACTCTCTGGGAGTTGGGGGAGCAAGGGGGGGAGTGAGTGAATGAGCTGTGCGGATTGGGATTAAACCACAACAGGCACTCACAGGAGCTCTTTATAAAGGCAGTGTAGAGTGTGTGGATGAATAACCTTGTTTTGCTTGTAACTGACAAACGCCTTTTCCTCCCTTTAACAAGTGGGAATAGGTTTCAGCACAGATCCACATTCTAGCTGTAGAACTCACCCATTTGAATGAAAAATTGTGTTTGCTGTATTGTTAACAGAGCAGCAATCTTCCTGATCCTGGTGGTATTTTGGCAAGTTATTTTTTTTCCTGGTGTGCTTTGTTTGCCTTTAGGTTTGGCTGATTTTAGGGTTTGGTTTGGGTTTTTCTTCACCCTGAAGAATGACTGCAAGGTCAGGTGTTTAGGAGAGTTCAAAAATGTCACATGACTAAAACTCATTCATGTGGCCAGAAACAAGTTTTGATATTGATATTCTTCTGCTGTTGTATAGTTATGGCAAGTGAGGTATTTACCAATGCAGCCTGTAGCAAAACTTCACCCTTGTTACCAAAATATACCCCGATGTCCAGTTTTATCCTTGTTACTGGCTTCTCTTGGGTACATAATTCTATCTAAAAGTGGTCAGAGAAGGTTATATGCTGAATCATAGAATATTTAGGGCTGGAAAGACAGTAAGATCATCCATCTAGTTCCAACCCCCCTGCCATGGGCAGGGACACCTCGCACTAAACCATATCACCCAAGGCTCTGTCCAGCCTGGCCTTGAACACTGCCACAAATGGAGCATTCACAGCTTCCATGGACAACCCATTCCAGTGCCTCACCACCCTTACAGTAAAGAACTTCTTCCTCATATCCAATCTAAACCCTGGTTAAGTTTTAACCCATTACCCCTTGTCCTGTCACTACAGTCCCTAATGAAGAGTCCCTCCCCAGCATCCCTATAGGCTCCCTTCAGATATTGGAAGGCTGCTATGAGGTCTCCACGCAGCCTTCTCTTCTCCAGGCTGAACAGTCCTGACTCTTAGACATACCCTGATGATTTATAAGTATAATCATCTTTGTCATACATTTTATCTTTTATGGCCTAGTAAAGCCTTTCAGTTCCTGGATCTCTTAGAGTGGAACACACACAAAACCTCCCACAAGTAAAAAAAAATCCATATATATATATATATATAATAAAATAAAGACCAAACACTATCTTAAAACATGGAAGCAAAAATTTGTAAATCTGTCAAAAAGGAAGCCAAGGGTACTCAAAACAGCATGGTTTGCTGTTTATGTGTATGTGTGTGTGTGTGTATGTGTTTAGTTTTTTTGTTTCTTTGTGGGTGGTTTTTTCCCCCTGCCCATCATTATTAAATACTTGTTATTCATGCTAATGTTACTGTATCTCAAGCAATTCTTGTACTTGGTCCACATAATATAATATATTTAATATAGTTGAAATCAAACTACTGCAAAAATAGAGTTTTATTATCATACATGACTATTTGTGTTGCTCTTGGGTATATTTAGTGCTCCATCAGCCATTTGTACAGATTTTTTTTCCTTGTTGTTTCATTTTTTTCTAGGCTTAATATATGAAAATGGATTGTGTGTCAAACCTATGGAGTGCCCTTGTGACTACCATGGAAGTTTCTTTGAAGTTGGCTCAGTGGTTTATGAGGAATGTAATAACTGGTTAGTAATTTTTCCTTTTACACTGTGAACTTAAGCCTTTAATGGTCACGAAAGACAACTTTTGTATGACCTGTTTTGGTTAAGAATTGAATGAAGTTGATAAGTACTCACTGTTTCTATGTGCAAAATCTGTTGTTTCATATGTTTTGCAAAAAAAGGGGAAGATAAAAGAAACTACAGAGCTATTAATGTGAAATAAGAGCAACTTGCAGATGTTGAAGAGATGCTGTAATGTTCAATACACTTTTCACAATACAACTTGGCCTCAAAGGAAAAGGAATCTAGAATTCAAAATCTTAACAGGAGAATTACTTTGACTTTTTCTCCTGGTTCTGTTGTCTCACTTGGACACAAAGAGTGTAATGTCACGATGACACTTTTAGGAATTTCTAAGTTAATTTCATACATTGGAAAGAAAAGCTTGTAGGAAGAGATAATGTCTTTATTGGATAAACTTAACTGATTAAACAGATGAGCTTGCAGATACGCAACTTGTTTTTTTCTAGCAGATTGTTTTCTTTTTAAAGTATTAAGATTCAAATTGCTTGTTTATTCTTCTCAGTTTTAATAATCCTTAACTTTTATAATAGTTATCAAGGAGCTAAAAAGAAAGTAAAGTGTTATTGGATGCACAGATGAAATTTCACCTGATCATATTCTCATGACAAGTACTTGCCACAGCTCCCAGGCATTCTAGTGAGTGTGATAGCACTGTTGTACCCTTTTGTGAGACTCAAGATGTCTGGTAACCACTTCATATAGAAGGAAACCAGGAAAAACAACTGAGGAACAGCCATATATACTTCACCAAAAAAAAAAAAGAAAAAAAAGAAAAAAAGTCTGAAACTTTTTTTTAATAGTAATTAATTAATTTATTTTATTTATTTATTTATTTCAGCACTTGCATTGGAGGAAAGTGGATTTGTACAAATCTTACATGTCCAGGTATGTCAAAGTTTTGAATACTTAACTAATAACTGAATTTCTACTTTGGGTAAAATATTACTGTTAGACCTTAAGAAGCTATTTCATTGTATAACTTGCATTTTTATTTCTATCTACATGTAAATGCATCAACACACAGTAGATCAGATATTAAAACAGTCTGAAGAGCAGACCTTTCAACTTTGTGTGCTAATGTGTCTCCATATACATCAGCATCATGTCTCTGGTAGATGGCACTACCTTGTCATTCAACTAAAGTTTGCTCTGCAGTCTTCACTTAAAAGACATATGGCAAAATTACCTTTCCCCTCTTCCCCATGCCCCAGCATTTCTGGCTGGAGATAGAGTATCTAGGTATTGTACAAATACCTGTTAATTATTTTTACATGCCTGTTGAATGAGGGGTGTTATTCCCACTTCACTGGTGGGCAGCTAAACTACAAAGAGATTAAGGTCAAAAGGATTTTGCATAGTTCTTATGGTTGCCAATAGACTCAAGTACTGGTCTTGGAGTTGTGGGGAGTGTTCAGTGTTTCTGCAAATCAAAAATTGTTTTTAGAGCCACAAATCAAATATCCAGAATGTAAGGATTACACATGTTATTGTCACCTCCAGCATAAATTGTTTAGATATCTTGGCCTGGCACCAGGTAGGAACTCTGTAGTAAAAACAAGTTTAAGGATCATTTATTCACTGTGTTCTTAGTACCTGCTCATAACATGAATGCAAATTTATAAATTATAACATTATCAGAGTGTGTGAACTCTACAGCAGTAGTAACTGTTGAGAGGACACTGTCTTTTCTGCGTACTTCAATACATTATTTATGTTTGTCAGCTGAATGCTCAGTTTCAGGAGACACACATTTCATGACCTTTGATGGACGCAAATACACTTTCCAAGCTACCTGCCAATATATTCTAGCAAAAAGCCGTGCATCAGGAGCATTCACCATATCCTTGCAAAACGCTCCTTGTGGACAGGTAAGGCTTAGATCTCTCTTGTGATGTTTATACACTGAAGGGCTTAGTAACTGGGGGGTGGGGGAGCAGGGAGAACACTAAAAATAAGAAATAATGAAAGCTACCTGCAACGGAATATATTAAAATGAATCAGTAGCAACAATTTTCCTTAATGATGAAATAGTTGAACAGCAGAGCTCAAGAAGCCTGAGAAAGGTGGTTGTATGTTGATGCTATATCCTGTACTATATGGTTGAAGATAAGCAAAAGGGATCCCCAAAGAAATACTCTAAGGAGCTTTTTTTATCAAATGAAAGTTGAAGCATGAAATCCACTGTTAGATACCTCTCAGCCTGACCTGTTCAAAACCCCATCAATGGACAACAGAGGTCTGGAGCCAATACATGCTCTGGTAATATGCAGGATATCTGTTATTGTCTCATTCCATTTTGTGTTACAGAATGCTTATTTCTGTGTGCAAAACAGACGGAAATATGCCTTTTAGTTTAGTTGTGGTGATACTTTTGTTGGGAGAAGCAATAATCACAGTAGTTGGCTTTCTGCAGCACTTGTGAGATCACCAAGACCCTTGCAGTATTTCTCACGTTTTGTTTATCCTTACTTAGGGAGTTTGCTTAATATGTCTCCATGTCCAAGTAGTTTGTAGGTGAAAAAAAACAAAACAGATTCTCTTGGCTTTTACTATATGTTAGGCTTCATACTTCATTTAGCCTCCAACAAAGGTAGCCTAATCAGTCTGTCATAGGTACATACCTTTACAGAGGTTTGAGTGAAGCTTTCTGGACATTAACAGCCAGGTGGGTGAGTAGAGACTTGTGTGGTATGTTCTAGGGCTACATGCTGCTAATTAAATCATCATTGTACAAGTTATGGGAGGGTAGTGAGAACAGTCTGAGTACTATAATGCAAGAGTGTGAGGCTTCAGTGCAGCTATTCAAGTGTCTTATCAACTAGCTGGTACCACTTGGCAGAAGAGCTGCTTTACGGTTCTCTAGGCATCATCCATTATCTCTTTCCCATTTATAAAAATTAATGAATTGAAATGGAAGGCTAAAATATTTGTAGTGCAGAATCTCAAATTTCTTGATATATCGAGATTTTGTGCTTTTTTTTAAATAAAAACCAACCTTATCAGTCCCATCTCATTCAAGCAGATTAAAAATGTAGAAAGAAAATACCTAGGAAGATTTTAGTTCTCTGAATCACAAAGAATCCAGTCATGTAGAATCGTAGATCTGGTGACATAAGGAGTCATCAGGCAACAAGTTATTTCAAAATGATGTGAAATTTTCTTTAAGCACCTTTTGGAAGGAGAATCATTCCAGCAATCAGCACAGCTCGACATTATCTGAGTTTCAGGTGACAACCTCACTGGCTTTGTAGTTTGTATGATGAGAAGGTGCCTACTGAGAGATATCACCATTCCTGTGAAAACACCTGCTGAAAGTTAGCAGGGGCAGTGCTGTGAAAGAAGCAGTTCATTGGAACAGAGAATAATTGTCAGGCAGAATTTCTCCTTTAGTTTCAGCATGAAAGAATAATAAAGCTTTTGTCAATATTGTGTAGTAATTTATATAATATGGAGGCTTGTTCTCTTGTTTCTGGTCTGCTGCTCGTACCAGCTGGTCTTATTTTATTTTTTGCTTCTTAAAAAGCCAACAAAATTGGCAATTTATAGCTGCTGTTGCTGGATGACAGGCACAGAAACCTAATGTCTTAGTAAAGAGGCAAGACAACAAGATAAGCTACAAGAGCACAGCTTCACCATGCAGATATCTGTCTTCACTATCAGTCTGGGAGAGCTGGTTGAGCTGATGAAATATCTTCTGTAATTTTTATAATTTGCTGATTTTAAGTTACATTTTATCATTTCACCTGTTGAGAGATCACTGCTGCACTGTTATTTAGAAACAGGAAAATTCTGAATGTAGTTTTTAATCTGCACACCACTGTGTGTACTTGTGTGTCCATGGTATTTGAAGGACTGACATAATCTGCTCTGTGTTAGTTCAGCATCTGTCAAAGCCACATGGTAGTCTTAGGAGATCCCTGCAGCCCTAGCAATTGTTTTCAATGAGTAGGGCAACATTTGCCCACTACTAGGCAAGTCCCAGTGTAAGTCAGTGAGGATAAAAGTGTAAGTCTTTGAAATGAACATCCTAATCTGTTTGCAGTGTGAATGATGTTATTCATGATATAATTTTGCAGCTAGTGTGACTGTCCAGAGTTAGGGATATTTTAGCTGCATCTTCTCCAGTGCCCCTTTCAGCACTGTAGATGCTTAACATTTTAATATTTCATCATAGGTTATGTCTTTACTGTAGGCAGTGGGATTGAAAATTGCAGCTGCCTGCACTCTTATGGCCATCTCTTAACTACAGCTCCAGACCAGATCTAATCAATTAGACCTCCTTCAGTGAGACCTAGACTGCTGTTTTCCAAGTGATTTCAGACATGTATGCTTTGGTATATAAGACATTATGAGACACTAAAGATGCATAATCAAGATGAGACTAAAATGAACAAATAGTGTGCCAAAAATAACTGGACCCAGTTTTTGACATTGTTCTTGAATACCTTTTAAATGGTTACAAGGTATTGCAGTGAAGGAGGGTGAACAAAAGAAACTGCAGTTGGATGCTTCCCCCTTTCCTCTGTAGATGTCAGGGAACAGACAGTCTTCTAGCTTTATCCAGCTACACTAAATCCATATAAATAAGCTGATGTGTTAGCTATAGTAAAGAGATTTGGGTATAGCAGGAGTGGCAAAAACTTAATTCCTTCCTAGAGAAAAGAAAAATTAGAAGGTGGGCTATCATGTCTCTCAGCGTGTAGCAAGGTAAATTACAGAATGCTGACATAGTTAAGTTCAAGTCATATCTCAGTCCACCTCTATGCTGGATTCTCTGTGATAGAATATTTATTTTTTTTAATAAGGCAGTGATCAAATTAATTCTCTCAAGAAAAATTTGGTAATCTTCTGTGAGTAATAAGCATGCTTTAATGAGCATTCTTTACCTATTGGCATTAAAAGCCAAAATACCTGTAGCTATTCTGAAAGGTGGAAGTCCTAGTCTAACTGTCCTCCTAGATAGGAACTGACTAGTGTTGACCTTTCTCTGCCTAGTTTCTATGTTACTTAGTGCAGGTATATTTGTTACTGTGAAGCTGCACCTCACCTAAAAAACCCCCTGCGCAGGCTGGAAGGGTTTCCTGTCACTTGTCTGTATGGACAGGTGAGGGTCGAAACAGCAGGTGACAAGGTGCATCCAGCCTTGCATACGGGTGGATCAGGACTTTGGTTGCTCGAGATTGCCTCATGAGACGTCAGTCCTGGATGGAAACTTCCTGATTGCCTAAGCAGCCCTTTTTCCAAACAGATTTGCCTATCCCATGTGCCCTTGATCACTGTGCTTGTAGTAAGTGTGGGTAAAGCCCTTCCCAAATCTTCGCTCGCGAAGCCAAGCTATCAATTTGTTACTGTGGTATGTTGAAAACAGTCAATATTCAGTAGTCTTCAGACTTGTGTTGCTTTCCACCCATGTAGTATGGTGTCTAGTTGAAGATCACTACAGTAACATAAAACATGCAGGACTTTTAAATAGTTTAGGACATCATTTATGTGCTTACTTATTTCAGAACTTGAATGAAAAAAAATCTAACATAACTAGCACAGAACATGTACATGATGTACACAATAGTTGACTTCTGTTTTGATTAAAGCAGTTATCCTTGATTGTTTTTTTTAGCTGCTGTGAATATTTCTTCTGTAGGGCATGTAGCTTCTTTATGTTGTGGAATTTCAGCATGAGTCTCAATACTTTGATTTGTAGGATTTCAGTCAATAGATGCTTTTGGTCATGTTGACAATTAAGTACCACTGAAGAGGGTGGTTGTGAGTAAGGCAGATGATGTTGAGCTAAGATTTTTTGGAGTATGTTTCATCTGGACTGAAATGCAGTATTTCTTTCCATGTTTTTTCTGTGTGACCTTTTGACTTAGAGAGCTGAAATAGAAATAAGGATAAGCAAAGGTAGTAACAATAAGATGGGTCAGTTGGATGCTGTGACACTGTATTCTGGTGTGATGCTGCCTTTCTTTTGTCAGTATTCATCCAGGGAGTTTATGAACACACTCCACAATTCCTCTCAGAAATAATGATTTTAAATGTTGTTTTAAATAACTATTCACAAGATGCTTCTGTTTTTCATCATTGTTTGCCTTTAAAAGAATTTATCTTCTGTATGCTTTGAACAAACCTAGCATGTCAGAACACTTTAAAGTACATATTTTGATTTTTGTGCACAGCAGTGCTGTGGTTAATGCAGCCTTGTTTGTGAGCATTCATTTAACCTCAGCGGGCCTTTAACCAGGGGGTCCCATGAATTGCAGGTGTGTTTGTACTTAGCTATGTAAGAATTACTTAGTTTCTCTTTCCAAATCCCACTTTTGAGCTATACTAAACACACATGTGAAATCATTCCAAATACTGTTTTCTTACTTAGCTGTAAAACTGTGTTTTACAAGTGCTCTCTGCTAATAAGATAGATACAAATGAACATTTTCAATTCCCCACTAATTATAGCTTCACTCCAAGTCTTATGTAACTTTTATCCTTCTTAAGGTTTGTTTTTTTGTTTGTTTTTAAATGTGTTTTTCTCTTACTTGTAGAACCAGGATGGATCATGTATTCAATCAATCAGCCTTATCCTTAAGCACGACCTCAAGAGACAAGTGACTCTGACTCATTCAGGAGATGTTCTGGTATATGACCAATACAAAATTAACCTGCCTTATGCAGATGGTAAGGAATAATGTATAAACTTACAACTTCTATTGAGCACTAAGGCAGTATTTTAATGGCATATGCATGTGTTGTGTCACTGAAGTGGTATGATTTTAATATTCTGTGTAAAATGTTTCATAAATTAACTTTTCTGAGGAGAAATTATTTTCTCTAATTCTTGGACATCATAATTCCTTTTCCTTTCTTTTGTAAACAATTCAAGTAAATATAAATGGAAGGAGCCCTCTCACAGATGATTTACAAACAAAAAAACCCCCAACTATTTCTTTTTGCTTCAGTAAGTTTTAAATCTCTCCTTCCGTAAGGTGTTACCAAATATTCTGTGTAGGAATATGTGACACTGTTCTGTGAGATTCAATGTTAACTTTAACATATATGCATTCATATGCAAAAATTAGTACATTGAATGTCTTTCGGAATTTCCCCCAAAATGCTTTAGTACAAGGAAGTATGTTGCTGGTGGTGGTCTGCAATATTGTATCTTTAAATTGATTTACATTTAGTTAAGCTTTATGAATATTCTGGTGAACTTTGGATGCATTTTTAAAAAATGCAGTACTTTTGCAAGTTTCTTGTTTTCTTTAAAATCAGTGTAATGTTTGGTGAGAAATCAACAATTAGGGGAAAATTGGGCCTTAGTAGGAAGAAAATGTAACTTACGTAAAAATGATACAGAATAAAACCAGTGAAATGACAAGAAACAAAATGCAGGCAGGTTTCCTTTGCTTTTCAACTGTCTCTGTTTTTACTCACCAGAGTTATTTGAAATACGGAAACTGTCTTCTGTATTTCTTCAAGTAAAGACACACATCGGATTACAGATACTGTACGACAGAGAAGGACTGAGGCTTTACCTTCAAGTGGATGGACGGTGGAAGGATGATACTGTGGGCCTTTGTGGAACCTTCAATGGAAATACAGAGGATGATTTTTTGTATGACTAGCTGCAAGATTTCTATTTGCTAGTGTATATACATATCATCTACAGTTAGAGCGGTAGATCAAATGTGGGCTGAAGCTGAATGTATAGATATCAAGAATAATTTACTTAGAAGTTTTGTTAGTGAGATAGTAGGTTTTAGTTTACTAACAAAAAGATCTGTAAATTCAACCATAGGGTATCAAGCCAGGTTTTGCTTAAAATACTGTAATACAAAAATACAGTGAAGTATATATGACTAGTGCTGGTTTATCTGCAAAGTTTGGTCCACAATATGGAGTGGCCTGTAAAAGGGACTTCCTGTCTCCCTACAAGCCTCTTCATCTCTTTCCAGCTCCTATTTTCTGCTGCAAGTTCTAATCTGCTCTCTGTGACAGAGCCTCCATTGTTCAGTGCCTTCAGGCTAACGGGAATTGGCTGTTGCCTGAGCTTCACTTCACTGTGATGCAGTGAAAGGTGCTTAGAGCTGCCTGAGCACCACAGTCAAGATTGCTGCTTGTCCAGCTTCTTTATAGCACGTTACCTACAGATAATAAAGAACAATTTGGGTTCCAGAGGACTGAGCAGCCTCATGGAAGTGGGAGAAGGAGAACATGAATTTAGAGCTTGACATAGTATTTCTTTGACCAAGGGGAGGTGAAAAAAAAGAGAGAAGAATAGAATTTCTTTCTCTCAAAACTAATAGAAAAATGGGAAATCTTTCCATAATGGCTCCAATTGAAACACACACACACACACACACACACAAATATGTTAGTGGGTTTTTTGATGAATTCAATCTTAAAAATTAAGAAGTGTTATCAAATTTTTTTTTTATAATGAGTCTAGGAAATATCTAGACAGGACCTCAATGAAGAGATCATTTATGTAAAACTACTTAAGAAAATCTGTTTAAAGCACATAAGTTTTGTAGTGTGTTTTTGAGTCTTGGAACTTGTTCTCAAATAAGTGAGAAATTGTTCAATAGTTGACATTTGTGAAAAAATCCCTTAAACTACAGGAACTTAGGAATTGTGCTGAGACATTACACAAACCATAATGTGCAAGCATCTTGATATGTACATGCAACTCCTGACCCACATCAGATTTGGGGCACAGATTTTGCAACACCTTCACTCCCAGCTGCTTTGCTTAATGCAATCTTTCCCAGGCGTGTAAAATCCCATGTTTAAATGCACTGTTTCAATCATTCTCCCTGTACAATAGAAATGTGCCTTGGTTATTTTGATCAAAGTCTATCTTTCAGCTTCTGCTGCCTGTTTGATTACCTCACTGAATCCTCATGGGTTCAACTGCTTATGCATTTATATTTCTTTACCTTTGGATTTCTGTTCCTTCCTCTTTTTTGCAGGGACTAGAGGGCCTAGGAAGTCAGCTACCTAGGAACAGACAGGAAAATATAGGTAGAGGAGAGATAAAAATGAATCAGATATCACTGAGGAGGCAGAATTATGAGTATGAGAATGCAGACTTTCAGGGCAGTGATTCTCCCTCCTTCTGTCTTGTGAAAACGAAACTTGGTCTGTTTTGATCTGTCCTTCCTTACAAAGTATCTAATGGCTCTAGAGCACATCTCTTGTTTCTGGGCCTTTGCCTGGAAAGAAAGAGTAGTCCTGAAACTTAAGCTCACTGCTTTACATGGAAATGCATGTGAATATGGAACAGTGGAAAGGGAGCTTAATCAGCTCTGCTCAAGAGGGTGGTAGAACTGAGAACATTCTGTAAATTCACTGTGTCTTTTGTGACTGACTTCTGTTCTGTAAAAGATCTCCAGTTGGAGTAACTGAAAGCACTCCAGAGCTGTTTGGAAATGCATGGAAAACTTCATCAGCATGCATTCTTGTGCACGATAGTTTGCAAATGGATCCATGTGACATTCATCTGCAGGCAGGTGGGCAGTGACAGTCAATTGTTATGTACAAATGTACTTCTATTTCTATCCGTGCTGATTTTCCTAGTTGGATCAGGGCGAAGTAATAAATAGTCCTACCCACTGAAAAAAAAATCAGACAGGTAGCATTTGTTGAGTTGTATTCCCTAACAAATCACATAGTGTATTGTTTAAGTATTTTATGATACTTCCAGGGGCACTCGAAATACCTTTTATTTCTGGATTGCAGTTACAATGTGTTGAGTTAGACACGCATTAAAAGTTGGTTGTATGTCTAGTAGTGGTGATGCTGCTGGGTAAGATGGAGACTTAAAAGTGTTACAGTATTCAATTTTGAAAAATACTGAAAACATTTGATTTTGTTGTCTGATATCGAAGAGAATGAATAGGAGAAAGATACTGATGCACTGCCAGTCCTTAGACTCAGCCAGAAGGGTCCAGTTGGGAAAGATGCTACTGACTCATGCCATGAGGACCACAGATGGTCACTAAGATATGCTTTAATAGTGATGAACTCTGTAGATCATCAGTTATATCTGTTTCATAGTTCTTACCACTTCTTGACTTGGACCCTACATGCTTCTTGGCAAGATATAGGGGTAAAATACTAAATAAAGTTTTGCTTGTAATTTCAGCAGTGCTAGGAAATCATCACATTTTCTGCTACATCATCCCATCTTTGAAGTATTATACAATGTGCAGCACTAATATTAGTGCTATTATTATACTTTGAAGTATTATACAATGTGCATTCTTGTTAGTGGGTTTGGACATAAGTATAGAAAAAAAGTGGCCTGTACAGGAAATCAGAAATCTTGGAAAAGGAATTTTGAAGTCCTAGTTCATGCGTGCCTCTTATTTTTTTTTGGGAATACAAAGTTAACTCTTTCTGGGTATGCTAATGTGGCATAGTATTTCTTTTGATTACTGTTGCACAAATATTTAGTGCATTCAGAATTAAGACACTCAGATGTACGCTGTATTTGGAGCTTCTTATGTAATTATTTGATACTGCTCTCCCTCTCCTGTAAGACAGTGCCACCCTGAACTGGCAGCTCTGGCTCTGGCAACAGAAAAAATGGGGAAACGGTTATTCTTTAAGGCAGTGTGTGTCTATGAAAGGCACTGGGTAGTGTGTAGCATCTGTTGCCTAATCCACATTGATGAATTAGTTTAAAGACTCTATGTAGGCACTGTCTAGGTATTGTAAAATTTCCAAGATCAAAACTGTGAGCAGCTAACTTCTTTTCTGACCTCTCATGTAGCTGTATAGATAACAAAGATTAAAAGATATATATGGCAATAGTATATAACCATGATCAGTTGCTTGGTATAGAAGATACTTTTTATTCTAAGTCTTTTTAAACTCCCTTGCTGAAACAGTGTTTAATCTGTTATTTGTATAGCCTCTTATGCAGCGGAAGCTTGTAGCATCCTTACGAAAGACCTTTTTGCTCCATGCTATCCCTATTTGAGTCCTGTTCCCTATTTTGAGCAGTGCAGAAGAGACACTTGCAAATGTGGACAGATTTGTTTTTGCTCTGCTCTGGCCCATTATGCTCATCATTGTCGAAGATTTGGAATTGTAATAGACTTCAGAGGACGTGTCCCAGACTGCTGTGAGTTGCCTTTCACTTCTAGTTTTAAATAGGCTTCAGAATGAACATAAAACTAAATGAGTATAATATTTAAATGAGAAATAAATTGATTCTATAATGATCTGTTGTGTACAAGGGAAGGTTCTTTTTTGTTAAGACAGAATTAGTACAAGTGTTTTTAGAGGATTGTTGATTTTTAATTTAAAATGAATGTTAGAATACAGATAATGTAGAGACAGCCAAATGTGACATCTGTTAACTCCTCTATAATGCCTAACAGTTGTAGGATTGGGGTTATATTATGAAATTTTTAGTTTATATGGACTTCTAGTGATGTAAAAGATGTTGATAGGACACGTAGTGCCATTGTACAATTTTTTGTTTTAAATTATAGAATTGAAAACCTATGACGATATTGAGCAACACCTGCAAAGTACACATTTTATTTCTTGCTTTTAATGCTTTTGTCAAGATGCTGTGAATTTCCTAAAGCCCATGCACAAGAGCCATGCCTTTTCAGTCAGAGGAAAAGAACCTTCAACTGTTCTGTTTTTCCTGTGTAAATCTGGATTAACTATGCAAACTTCATTGTACTTGTTATTACTGTGGATTTACATCTGTGTAGTGTACACAGCATAGTGCCAAGATAGCAATTTTAGTGGAATTTAATGTGATTGGGAATGAAAGAATAGAGATGTTTATCAGAAAACTGTTGGGAGGTACTTGACTCTCTTGTAATTTGAGATGTTTGTTTCATTTGGACAGCTCTTTCATGTGAAGATACAAAGGAGTACAGTACTTGTGTATCTACCTGTGGCAGAACCTGCCAAGCACTGTCCATGCCAGAGACATGCAGCAGTGATTGTGTAGAAGGCTGTGCTTGTCCTTCTGGAATGTATTTGAATTCCAAGACTGAACGATGTGTACAGAGGTAGGTAAAGTCGCATTTCTGATAGTCACATTCACTATTTTAGACCACTGCATTTGCAAGAGAGTGAAAAACTAATAAATATGTAACCTTGTGGATATTATGAATCTATAAGCTTGGAGGAATCATAGAATTATACAGAACCTGTGTGTTGATAAAAAAATAGCTCTTTCATAGTACCGACACTCATCCAACATCTTCAAAACTAGTTACTACATATTATCTGGGTTTGGCAAATAAGAGATACAAAAGGTGTTCACTGTTGTGTAGAGGTGCTGCTTTGTTACTGATTTGTTTTGGGATGTGCTCAAGATATATGGTGTGTTGAGATCAATTCCTTGTATTTAAAAATCAAACAAGCAAACAAAAAGAAACCCCATCCACAAAACCCCAACCCAACCAGCCAAAAAAACTCACCAAAACCAACAAAGCAATCAACTGAACTTTGAACAGCAGTTAAGTTATTGGGAATTAGTTTCTTCCCTCAGTTTGAGTTAATCATAGTTATATATTTTTCCTCTACTCCAGAAATGAATGCCCGTGTTATTTTCAAGGAGTTGACTATCCACCTGGAGAAAACATTATGACATCTTTGGGGAAATGGTAAGATACTTATTTGTTGTGTTTATTTTTTAAGAGCTCTGGGTCAAGTCATTCTGAGAAGTCTGTTGGTGTTTTTTGGTGGTGTGTTGTTTGTTTGGGGTTTTTTTGTGGGGTTATTTTAAATGAAAAGTACAGAACAAGCTTACATCAGTTTCCTGTGCATGTTTGGACAGAGCTTCTTTAGAACTTAGGTTTTCAGGTGCTTATAATCTAATATATTAATGCGCAGTGTAGAGAGAAAAGCCACTGTAAATTTGTACATCCATAGTAATGTAGAGAGTTCTAGAAAACCCCAGACACTCGCTGACTGTTGATTCAAATTTGTTCAGCTAGATCTTCATTGCTATTCTTCTTCCTTATACCAGATTGTAAATCCATATATATATATATATATATATATATATATATACATCTCAATGTATCTCAATATATCTTAATTAGCAAGTTAGCTCATCTTTACCTCAGGGCAGAGTACCAGGCAACCCACTCTGCGTATGGGGGTGTGCAAAGTCTGGGTGCCCTGTTTCCTGCCTTCCTGGGTATGTTTTACAGAGCTTGTGCCAGACAGCCCTTGTGGGAAAGGGCTTCTCCTGGTAGATTATCTGATTGATTTCATTTCATCCTCCTCCTTAAGGATCTAGTTTAGCTTATTATGCTGAGCACTATGGCAGAGATATGGCTGAATGCACACCAATCTGTGATCATTCACAAATGTATTGTTTAAGGAAAGTTATTTGGAATGTGGCAGCTTATGTTTCATGTGAATCTGTTAATTAAAAATATATCTACTGGTTTACAGCTACTAGTCTTGAAGGTAAGAGATCTGTTTAGTCATGAATTTGCTTGCTATGTTTTAATAAGGCTGTATACATATCTGTGGGGAGGAAAGGCTTCCAAGCTCCTTTGGATTACCTTGTGCTAAGTAACACATTAGGAACTGTACAGGACTGTATGTGTGGATGAACTGGAAACAATGTGCACAACATGCATTATTTTTAATTTGTCACTTTTTTTAATTAGAAACAATTATGATATTTCTTATCAGTTCTTTCTTATCAGTTGCTTCTTTTTTGGAACTTCAACTTTCAAACTTGAATTTCTTCTCATGTTTGTCTATGAAGTAGCTTCCTTTCTCTGTTCTCAGCCAGTTCTTTGAAATATTTTCATTGTGATACCAGCATTTTATCAGCATTTGAGTCCTCACTCTCAGTTTGCTTTAACGCTGCTTTGCCTGTTGGCTGCATTATACTGTGAAGTCTTTGCCCACTTTTCACGCAGTACTGTGGAGTTCAGTAACACCTCCAAACATGACAGCAGAGTGTCTGTAGCAAACAGGATTCAATTCTGAATCTGCTGACAAGCAGTGTGTGTACTGGGGACATCCTAGCCCCACTGCAAAGGAATGGAGAATAGTACTGGAGTTCTTGGGCTCAGCTTCTCTAGTGAAGCACAGGACCTGAAATTAAGCCAGTGTTGCTACATTTTTCCCTGCCAATGAGCTGCTATCGGATCTGCTACCATTTTATAAAAGGACTGGGTAATTTTGGTTGGAAATAGACGGGGGCAGTGTTATGTTGCTCAGTGCTTCCCTGCACACTTTATTCAGAGTTCTGAGGTTCAGTGCAACTATTTGTGCAGTTACTTTGTACTGACTCATACTTCAGTATTAAGCATTCATATTTTTAGATCTTCCTGACTCATATGACATCTTCATATGTTTTTATTGTAGCCATTGCAGGGATGGAATAATGAATTGCGATAACAACATAATAGGTGAGTGAGAGGGAGAGGGGAAAATATATTCAGGTCAAATGAATATGCATTCTCTAATCTCTGTGGAACCTGTTATTTGTAGTAGAAGAATGTGCAACATGTACAAATCCATGTACTTGTAGGAGGGAAGTGATCATTTAGGAATTATATATTTGGGTGAGTGGAAGAAAGGCTGATGCAAATCAGCAGTGTAATGGTCCAAAATACTGCTAAATCTGAGCAACTTTTTTCTTTACAGTGCTTTTAAATACTTTTCTTTCTTTTTTGGATTGTTAATATGAGTAAGCTTAGCTACATGACAAAGAGCAGAGCATCGGGACAAATAGATTAGCTTTGCCCCATAAAACGTGATTGTAGGAACTGAACACTGGCAGTAATTTTTCACAGATATTTGTTCTTTCCCTCCACAAACCTTGAGAGTAATTGAAATATGGAAGAATAATATATCTTGTGTCATACTCAAATAAAAGAATGTAGCAAGTGCTTTTTTCTATTACAGTACATTTTATATATGATTAATTATTATGGTCCATATTGTTGTTCTAATGCTCCTTTTACATCAGTGAGAAAGACTTTCATTTGAGGTTTCAGCTCTAAAATTACCAGCTCTTCTGCCTTTAGTAAAAATCTCTTCCTCATGCACTTGAAGGTAGTGGTTGCACTGATTTGACAGCCACAACCTCTCTCCCTAATAAATAAATAAATAAACCCCTAGCAACCAACCAAAACAACTTTAAAACACTGTCACTGCTTCAGGCATTTGTGTTAACTATACAAAGTGTGCTAGTGCAACCCAAAGGCAATTGTGCAATTGAATCGTTTTATTCATAGTCAGTGGTATGGAAATTCACACCTAGCTCTCAGACCTCTTCTTGATATTTTTTGGTGCCTTCTATTGATTTCTGAATGCACTTTGCATTTCTGTTTCAGAGGCCTTAATCCTGACTGTTTAGAAAGTCATGTCCCTTACTAAACAAATATATTAATTTTGGTATTGTCTATGAGATTTTACAAGGGCATGTAGGGATAGGAAAGAGGGAATGGCTTTAACTGTAAGAGGGTAGATTTTGATTAGATATTAAGAAGAAAAGAGGGTGGTGAGGACTGTAACAGGTTGCCCAGAGAAGCTGTGGCTGACCCATCTTTGGAAGTGCTCAAGGCCAGGCTGGATGGGGCTTTGAGCAACCTGGTCTAGTGGAAGGTGTCCCTGCCCATGGTAAGGAGGTTGGAAAGATGATCTATAAGGTCCCTTCCAACCCAAACCATTCTGTGATTTATAGGGGTTCTGTGAAGTTAATTATGCTCAGGAGAGACAGGTAGTCAGATGTTACTGGATGATACACCTTTGTGTTACATTCTCAATCTAAATCTAACACAACTTTATGAAATACAAAATTTTAGGCATGAAGACTAATATGTTTGTCGACTTTTCCTCTCAGCACACAGCTGCCCAGTTGGACAGATTTATATTAACTGCAGTAATCCACAAGTTGATCCTGAACTTAGCAGAGAGAGAACTTGTGAGAATCAGCTGTTAAACCTCACTTTCTCAGCACACCTTCCTTGTGTTTCAGGTTGTGTCTGCCCACCTGGGTGAGTACAGACAGATTTGTGTCTTTTTGTGCGCAAACACAGATGACCACCTTCATTAGAGATTGAGCAATTAATTCTGCTGACATAATGAATTTCTAGTTAGAGAATTTGAGGTGTCAAGGTGTGAGCATCCAGCTTGCAAAGGCTTATCATGCAACAATGTGGACTGTTTAAGGCATAAGGAATGGTAAACTGAGAGACAGGTGGAGCTAAAGGTCTAATACCTCACAATAATAAAACCAAGGCAACAGAAATATAGAAAGGCCATTGCAGTATTTGATCTAATCCCTCTACTGCAGCAGAATAATGTTTACCTAGACAGTTTTTTTTTCAGATACCTGACTTCATTTTTGGACATATCACTGAGCAAGACATGTGTCTTCATTCCAGGGCATTACTTTCAGTATCTTCTCCATCAAAATGATATTTTCTCAGGGATTTGTGCTGCAAATGTGCAGATGAGCTGCCATTGTGTTTTGGAATCAAGCACTGTGTTGCAGATATTTTTTGAATATCAAAATAGAAATTATGTGTGTAAGTTACATTGGTTTTGATGGGATTTAGTTTCTTAAGCACATAGCTAAGAAGTTTTTGAGTATTATTACCCTAAATTTACTATTTATGCCTCAGAACAAAGAGTAAAAGCCAGATCCTCTGTCAAACTGTGTTGAAATAGCTCATTTGAAGTCTCTACTACATTTGGATCAGTTCAACCTAGTAAGACTTTTCAGGTTTGTTTCTTTTTCCTCACTTAATGTTCTCACAGAATAGAGCTATGAAAAGATAGTAAACTGAAAGCTGTAGTATCCTGTAACTAATGAAGTTTTGAAACAATTAAACCATTAGGTGTTACAGTAATATTATTGACACCTGCTGGTTTTGAATGTTAGTTTATACTGTTTTTAGGGAAGTAATGGGTGGTGTTGGAATTCTGGTATTAGGAATGTTACCTGCTGCTTATTTCATTCTTTTTACCTCCCTGAAACTCTATTGCAGATGTTTTGTTCTTGGGACAAAAGTCTACATGGTTGCATAAATCAGTTGGCAATAGGCTGTTCTCCAAGGGAGTCAAAAGAGCTGTGCAATACAAAGCCTGGTGAAAACTGCAATGCTGGAAGCTGAGAGAGTTATTTTTCAGTGTTCTGGTCCAGATTTGTGGGTTTTGCAGAAGTAAAGAAGTTTTTGACTCACAGGTGGCACATTGCTTCTAATGATGCCCTTACCAATACTATTTATGTATTTGTGTTTCTGTGAATGAGTAAAGCTATAGATAATAAAAGAGTAACTTCATCTTCAGTGTAGTGAAGTCATAGGTGTCCTCAGATCTTTGCAGTTCATTGTAGGCTGGAGAGTAAGTATAAGCATCAAGCAAAACATCTGATACTTCAAAGAGGAGCTGTGTACAGCCTCTCTGTGCAGTATCTGTGGTGAATTCTTAGATCATTGAAATCTATCCATTTGCTTGGCTTTACAAGAGAGAAAGCTGTTATCACTTGTTTTAGTCAGGGTAAGAAGGTGAGGAAAAAACTGTATTTAGTGTTACTTTGTCAGTGTGATGCTCTTTGTCTGAATGTGCCCTGTTCAGTTCTGAGCAGCTTTCAACCAGTGGGAATTTCAGTTTCACAGCTGGTTGTCTTCAAGAGACACAATATGTAAATTAAATATGGATTACAAAGAACTCTTTCACACAATGTGTGAAAATTATAGTTTCTCAGTTTAATGGGGGACGGGAGTTTATGATGTCTGCACATTCTCATTAAGAGGAGCTATAGAGTAGCAAATTTCTATCTGATAGTTAGCACAACACAGAATCTAAGTTACAGTACAAAAATTACAAGTTCATTAATATGAGTAAGTAAAATGTTCCATGATAAATGCAAATCTTTTCTTTTGGATACCTGGGAAGTAGAACAGTGTCATCACCCTGTTTGTCATGGATGCGCCTTGCACCCATGATCTCTTGTCCATAGTTCAGGGCTTTTTTTTATAGTGAAAGCACATACCACTAGTGCAAAGGGGCATGATGGCTCCCACACATCTTGGAAGATTTATTGTCTTCAGTTAAATGTAAGCTAATTGTCTGAGTTACAATAAATTGGGTGAAATTTAGAGGTGGTCTGGAAAAATCTCAGTTTCCCAGACTTTAATGTTTATTTGATAATGAATAAATCTTCATGGGGTTAGTTAGTGGCTAAAGGGCTAGTGCTGGAAGTGCTAGCACTTACCAAAGATTCACTTTCCTGTGAAAGGAAATTACCAAATTACTTATATAATCATAAATAAAGTTATGCTTTTCAATTTCAGTATATTTAAAATATTGTTTCTCAATATTAATAATTATGTTAGTAGTAATGTGAAAGTTTAGGAAAACATTGTTGTTTTTACACAAGGTGTACTTCTGCTGAATGCATGTATTTTTGTTCTTATTTTTAATAGTCTTGTTAAACACGGGGATGTGTGCTTGAATGCAGATGAATGTCCATGTTCATGGAAAGGAAAGGAATACTTTCCAGGTGACAAAGTAATTTCTTCCTGTCATACATGGTAAGCAGAGATCTGTTTAGGATGATTATTTGATTTTAGTTGTTTATTTATTAATTGATTATTCCTTTATGTTTTTTAATTATAAATTTCACACCAGATTTCAGTAAATAATCTATCCTAATTTTGTGTTTACATTTGTTCAAAGAGCTATGAAAATGACTTTTTTTAGGGTTGTTTGTTTCAAGGAGCTTTTGCTTACAAAATTATAGCTATTTGGGATTTGGTTTTTGTAAAGCTTGATTTGTAAAAATATTTCATTATCAAGGCAACCTAAATATTCTTTAGCTAGTGTTCCTAAGCTACAGGTAAAATCCTTCAATTATTACACCTGAATGACGTTTGTTAGAGCTTTATACTTATTCATTTTCATATTTAACTTTGAGTCCTAGCAGTCTAAGGACCCAAAACATGACTTTGTGGCCATAAGCATGCACCCACTACAATGATAAATTAAGGGTAATACTGAGCATAATAACAGATAAATTGGTTGCTAATTTTACGTGTATGGATACTGATGAATCAATGGCTTTAAAAGGAAGTGTTCCAATAGACAGGTTGATAGGATCATTCAAATACATGCAGAAACCTATTTTGTTTGCTATCCAGTGTTGTAAATGCAGCACATACCCTACAGCTACATTACTCTGCAAAATTTCCTTGGGCACTCTCAGTAGAACATCATACACTACCATTTTAATAAGCTTCACAATAGCTAAGACATTAAAATATACTCATCTGCATGATCCTAAAGCAAACTTTGTTCTTGGTGGTCTCTGCCTCTTTTTCTTCTCTGACCACAGCTGAATGCTGCAAGCTAGCACTAAGCAGCACTATTTGTCTTAACAAAGCCTCAGAAAGATAAGCTGTACTGTCAAACATCAAGATAGTGGTGTAGCCTCTAGCTTCTCTGTCTTCCCAGCAGAGCAGTTCCTGACTTTTGTCCCATTATTTTAGCTTACCAGGAATATTTAACTATTGTCACCTGGTAAACTACTGCTCCTGGCCTACACAGCTCAGTATAACCTAGTACAGTGAAGGCTTGTCCAGTCAGCACTAATCACTGCCTTGTCTGGATGTTGTTGCCCCCTCCAGCCTTGCGCTGACTGCCTCCCTCTGCCTCTCGTCAGGTCCTCAGTATCTGCTCTAGAAGATATTTCTAGCCCTTTGGTCGACTGGTGAAGCGACTTACAAGCCATCTCCACTGGGCAGGCAGGTAAAGCGACACGGGTTATTCACCCCATTATTTCTAAACGCCTCTCCAATTGGACCAGGTGTGGGATTGCCTGCATCAGAAAGAACCATTATATCCCATTTAATCAAGATGAGACTTCACCAAAGGCAGCAGCAGTGCAGGCAGAAAGACACTGGATATTTAGCCTTCACACTTTTTTTTCTGAGGCCAGGCACATTAATTCATGTACAAATCCTTCAGGTTGTCATGGCTTTTCTAGATTTCCATGTCCAGAAACAAAGACAGATTGATAATACTAACCAATAATGGCTTTTTGGCAGCAAGTTTTCCACTGACAGATGGGAAGTCTGCAACAAGCTCTGCTTGATACAAAATGTATAAAGTCTTTGAGGCTCCTTGTGTGTATGCAGGGGTGTATTTGATATGTTAAAGTAAATGTTCATTTTTGCTCATGAAAGTGTAAGAACACTCCTGTGCAAACCAGCCCGCTTTGGCTCATTTAGCAGTTATAATGACATTGATGTTATGTAGTGCACAGAAATAGCGTGCATTCATGCTAAATATCATATTAATGTCTGATGTGGTATTAGCTACACAACTGTTATTATGATTTTTCTATTGAGCAGTAAAATAGCAAAATAATTTCTTAAATTGGCAAAACTACCAGTGGAGTGCCAGGAACTTTTAACCTAAGCTTTGGGGTCTGGATGAGCTACTGTTCTGGTTTCTTAAGTCTGGTTTTCAGTGCAACTGCTTGAAATTGTTAGCATGTGCTGGTGAGATTAAACACAAAAGGTTACTGCATTAACTGAAGCTATCAGTGGCATTTTGGTGCTGTGCTGGGCAAGGTAAGATAGGTGGTGCAGTTAGCTGTGCTGGTTTGCTGTCATACTTTGAGACCATTGAGCAAATGTTCTTAAGTACTTCTTGGAGATACTTGTTTTTAAAAGGTAATCAAAGTTTGGAAGATGAAAAGTGTGGAAGTAGCTCTGCTTTTCCGACTAAAACTCTAGATTCTGTAACTAAATGTTAATTCACCTAATACGAAACAAAATCGGTGCAGAGGACTTTGAAAGCATTTTGTACCTCATAAGCCCTTCCTTCTGACTGTAAATGTGTTAAGACTGCTGGAAAAGTATGCAAAGAAACTCCCTACTCTTTGCATGTTAGGAAATGTTTCTGCATGAGTCTGTGACATAAAAGCATGTAGAAGATTATTTGAATAGTCTTTAAAAAAACAAGGTAAACCTAAACCTTACTATCTTGCAGAGAGCATGAGAAGCAGCACTTATTCTGTCTATTCAAATATACTTCCTTCTATTTGCCTCTCTCCATCAGCTTGATTAGGTTCCCCCCTTAGGTACTGCTTTAAGGTGACTAGAGTTAGGTGGGTGAGTCCTACTGCTACATACCTGTGCTTTGGTACAGCAAACACTTTCCACATGTCAGACTTTTATTTTAGCCATGTGCTTTGTGGTCTTATATGTGTCATTATATAAAACACAATCAGTGGATACATGAAAGAAAATTATGGCCATCATTTGTAAATCTTACATCATTTGTGAAAATGTTATTTAGATTGCAAGAGGGATATGCAGAAAGAGACAGTATCCAGTACTGCAAAGCCTCACTATTAGGCAGTTACAAAACAAAGGTAATTCAGAAAGGTCTGAATAGTTAGTGTATGTGTGACAAAAGCATTTTAATGCTTAGGGTGGCCATAGACAGAACTTGAACTGTTCTGGAACCTCCTAAACTGGCTAGGGTTTGGAGTGATATCTGGGCATCTGAAAGATAGAGGAGCCTAAGAACCAAAATAGGATACTGAATTTTTAACTTTATACAGTAAAATTCTTGTTCAAGCAGAGAGTGTATAATGACTGCAGCAACAGGGCACATTGCTGGTTGATTCTAAGATTCAGTTCATATAGAAACAACTGTTCTGTGAGAAGCTGAAAAGGAAAACCTGTGGCATATCATTGTTACGAGTTCTTAGAAAATAAATTGTATTATTTGGATAGTAATTCTTGTTTTCTTATTTAAACAAAGAAATGTCCTTTTTGGTGTTTGTATTTTCTAGAACCTATAAATTCTAACAGGAAGAAACATGGACTGTATGATCTCGATGCAAATTCTTATTCCAGAGAATCAATGTATACATGCTGCTTCTAGTTAGCAATCCAAAATGCTTTTGTCCACAATCATCATACCTGTATGGCTTCTGTTTTTTCGCTTCTCAGTGCAGTAGCTGTAATCATTTGCCTGTGGTTACAATTGATACTACTATTATTGGTCATACATTTTTCAGCATTTGCCAGCATGGATCATTTCAATGCACCTTCCATCCTTGCCCATCAATGTGTACTGCATATGGGGATCGGCATTACAGAACGTTTGATGGACTAACTTTTGACTTTATTGGAACTTGTAAGGTTTACCTAGTTAAGGTGAGACTTCTTTTGTAAAACTTCTCTAAAACTGAATTTAAAAACTCCCCTTCTACTTATTTCCAATCTGACCATTTTATTGAGTTCATCATACTGTTTTTAAAGCTTTGATGTTGGTTAGACTTTGAATCGCTGTTATGGTTTAAGCCCAGACGGTAGCTCACAACCATGCAGCCTCTTGCTCAATTCCCCCTTTATTCCCCTGAGCTTCTGGTGGGATGGGGAGGAGAATCAAAAGAATGTAAATCCCACAGGTTGAGATAAGACCTGTCCAATAACTAAAGTATAATGCAAAACTACTATTACTACTACTTCTACTAATAATGTTAAGGAGAAGGAATATAAAACTAAAAAGGGAAACAAGAATAACCAGAAGTGATGCACAATACAATTGCTCACCACCTGCCAACTGATACCCAGCCCGACCCAAGCAGTGATCTAACCCTTCCGGGTAACTGCCTCTATTGTGTTATCAGCATTGTCCTTAGACTAAAGTTGAAAACACAGCACTGCACCAGCTACTAAGAAGGAGGAAAATAAGTTATATCTGAACCCCTCAGTCATATATTACGTAATAATTATACTCCGTAGTTTCTGCTATGTGGTTTAAATATTTATCTTGGTATATTTAAAAGTGGACATTTAATTATTTTTTTCCCCTCCCAGGGTACTTCTTCAACCAATCTTTCTGTTATTATAGAGAATGTTAACTGCTTTAATACTGGAATGATTTGCAGAAAAAACCTTTTCATTAATGTCGGAAAATCTTCTTTAATATTTGATGATGAATCTGGAAATCCAGTAAGTTTCAGTCTTTAACACTGATCAAAAGGTAGCATATGTACCTCTCTGGGTGTTTTTTTCTTTCATTAGCAAAAACTTACAGTGCCACATGGGTAGCAGAGGTGTGAATATCATAGCTGTAAATGCTGATCACATCTAGATTGGTCAACAAAACCTTAAACAAAATCTTGTCTGTATTTAACAAAACTGTTAGATGAGATAATTGTTGTTCTTTTGTTTAGACTTAATTTCTGTTTAGTGTCTTTAGAAAGATCCAAATATTTTGAAGTCACTGGGAGCTTTGCTGTTATTTCCACTAGGACTAGGAGTTTAGTCTGGTCTGGCCTGCATAGGAGGAATATTCCTATACAGTTTTAAAAAATAAATTGCAATCTCTGCTTTATCCTCCACAGCCCGGATTTCATTTTTGTTTTGGCCAAACTGCAAGTTATTGCTGTAACTATTTAGTGGTTTTAGTAACTTTAGTATAAATAGTACTATTTACAGTCAATAGAGTGACTATACAAAGGAAGTTGTGTCACTTCCTATGAGGTATTCTGCAGTTAAACCAGACATCTTAGTCCATGCTACAAATAACTTACAATCTGATGGTTATTAGACAGCATAAATAATGCCTTATACAAATAAGATGACAATCTTTGGGCATATCTAGATAATTCCTTTTTTCAAGAATTTGCTCTAGTTGCCATTACCCATGCCTTAAATTTGATAGAAAATCAACTTTTAAAATAGCGAAAATATAAAAATACAACGGAGTTCACAATCAAAATCCACACCACTTTTGTTTAAGCATTTAACCCTCTGTGGCCTTCTGTCAGCTTATTGACTTTTGTCAGCATCATTGATTTTATTTAGGTGTTTCATTTCCTCTTAAATGAACATTTTGTGAAGATATTACTTCCATTATAAGCTGCCTTGTTTTATTTCAAACAGAGCTTATCCAGTTACATAGATGAACTACAGAAAACACAGGTATGGAAAGCTGGGTTTTTCACTGTTGTCCATTTTCCTGATGAGCACATCACCATCCTCTGGGATCAGAGAACAACAGTTCATGTTCAGATGGGTCATCAGTGGCAGGTAAGTGGAAGTCAATGTTCTTATTGCCTGCCATTTCTTTGAGGTGTTTATGTTTTATTAAGACATTTGTATCTGCAGAATAGACAATCTCTCACCACCTCTTAGAAGTCATGAAGGAGAGAGTCTCTCACAATCTCTCAGTCAAGGAGAGAAACATCAACTACCGTGTCAATTGAAATATGTTTTTAGTTCCTATTTACTGTCTGACTTCTATAACAACAGAAACAAGTGTCTTTGGGCAACATTCTCCTTCAGTACTGATTTCTTATATGACTGGTGCTGTTGTTTTGCTGAAGCATAAAAAAACCACATAGCTAGCAAACAGGTCACTTCCTTGAAAAAAAGATCAGCTCCTTTCTTGAAGGCTTGGAGATAGTTAGTTGAAAAGAAATAATGGTGTTGTCAAAGTAAAATATTTTCCATAGCTTTATTATCACAAATTTGCTGGACTGTTTCAGCTGAAATTTAGCTGAAAGGGATCAAATCCTGACAAATTTACAATGAAGCAGCTGAAGACAGAAGCTTAAGAAGCAAGTTTTGAAAATGGTCATGGCTTATAGAGGGGAAATATGGTGGGTTTTAATATATATGTGTGTGTATCCTTTTTTCCCCAGGGTAAATTGACTGGATTATGTGGAAATTTTGATTTGAAGACAGTCAATGAATTGAGGACTCCAGATAATTTTGAATTAACAAACTCACAAGAGTTTGGAAACAGCTGGACAGCTGTAGAGGTACATAGTAAAAAGAATATGTCTGCTAGTAGATCTTTTGCTGTGACATCACCTAATTTGCCTAGAATAAAATCATATGATTATCAGTTTAGCTGATCTTTCATAGCTGGGAGATATTTAACTGTGAAACCACAGCAATGGAAAGAAAAAATATGCTTTCATACACTGTAAAATTAAAAATAGAACTATTTTTAATGTCATGTGTTTAGTGGTGTTCACAGAAAGGTTCCTTCCTAATAGTTACAGTAAAAAGTTCTGACTTCTGACCCATTCATGTCCTCTGAGTGATCTTTTTTACTTATGTAAGCTACACTATTCACATGTAAGGACTGTTTAGACCTATGTATATATAAGTGTTTTCATGCTGCTCTCAGGCAAATGAAGCATTTCATCATATTGTGTACTTTTCCTTTTCTGCAGATTAGCTTCCCGTTTTAATTCTGTATCTTAGTCTGGCTTTAGTTTCATATGTGATGCATTTGCTTTGTGGTTTACATCTCTTAAAAAAACCAACAGAAAACAAAACAACTCCAAGAAAAAAAAAAAACAAAGCTGTGCTTTACAAGTTCAAACACAAAGTGGTCATGAAATATGTTTCTCACCTTATTTTGCTTTCTGGTTAAGTGTGTTGACAGCTCTGACATTCGAAATCCATGCAGTTTGAATCCCCTCAGAGAGCCATTTGCCAAGAAGGAATGTGGAATACTGTTAAGTGAAGCATTTGAAACTTGCCATCCAGTGGTGAGTTGTGGTCATGTATAGAAAGATATGAAGGTGAACATGTCACTAGAGAGAAACCTCTACTCTTCAACTTGCATCCCTTTAAACCTTCATCTTGACTTCTGTAGCATAATAATGTTGAATACTATAGCAAAGCAGAATACAAAGAAAGGCTAACCCATAGTGATTCTGGTTCTAAACCATGAATGTTTAACTGGTCTACCCTCACTTAGCTGAGCTAGACAGTAAGCCACTTTAGCACCAGTTTAACATTCTACAATACTGGTAGTCATCTTCTTACTGAATTCAGCCAAAATTATACCCCATTTGTGTTATTTGTTTTTTTAATCACTATTTGCATCAGCATAACTGTTTGCTTTGTTTTGCTCAAATGTATTACACGCTATGCACATTTTTCAGACCACATTTACATAAACCGACAGTTTCTGCTAGGTAACATCAAGTGTGAAGAGCTTGTTCTTAGAAAAGAAAATGCATATATCTCCTCACTCAAGCAACTACCTAAGGAAATACATGAGCCAATCAACATTTTCTGACAGCCAACAGGCTCAGATTTGGTTGGAGAAGGGGGGACAGAGGACGAACTATTTCCAGAGATAGGTCTTATATAGAAAATTACATATTCAAGATGTTCAGGTATTGACACTATGTGCATGGCTTAAAGAGTGTGTCAGAATGCTTCTTAGGGAAAAAGGAGATTTCATACAAAGGACAACCAGGCCTCTTGCACAGTTATTTTGTATATTATTTTTTAAGACAGTGGGGGTTGATGTTAAAGTTGTGTTAATGTAATGTCAACTTAGTTCACTGTGTAAGGTAGGTAGCAACCAAATCCCTTAGCAGTTTGGAAGTATTAGTCAAGTGTAAATCCATGCAGAATGTGTCACGATTCAATAAACAAATCAGAGTTGAGAGTTTTCTTTGGAATTTTGTCACTTAAGACAAAACTTCAAAATAATCTAATGGAAAATCACAAATTTGCTTGTGAAATTGTTTAATAATACAAAGAGAATGAACCACTCACATGTAAAGAAGGGGTTTTCGTCTACTTTATTATTTCTTACATTTTATGTATATCTGTCTGTCTTCACATTTCTGCACTTTATTGATTTGTGATCAGTTTAGAGAGAGTATCTCTTTTTTTTATAAGCTTTTGTTGTTTATTATGGTTTAAATATTGCAAAACCATATAAAACATGGGCTCACATGAATATCTTAATGTGCATGTTCTTAATGGGTCATTGATTTAATTGTGTTACTAAGTACTGTGCAAGATTTCATGATGTGTTCTAATAAACTCTTTAGCTTGTGTTTCAGAAAACATCAAAATCTATCATGCTTCAAAGTCTTACATATTAAAATTTGAAAGAGTCATAGTTTTGTATTGAGGTGATTGTTATCTGTGTCTATATAAATATTTTTTATAACTGATATTTATTTTTCCAGATTGATGTCACCTGGTTTTACTCAAACTGCTTGACAGATACCTGTGGTTGTAACCAAGGAGGTGACTGTGAGTGTTTCTGTACAAGTGTATCAGCATATGCCCATCAGTGCTGCCAGCATGGAGTTGCTGTAGACTGGAGGTCTCCTAGAGTGTGTCGTAAGTTTACTTAACTAGCATTGCCAGTGGCTGCCACTGTCTGCATTCATGAGACCCAGACCTGAAAAATCAATCATATTAAGTTACCTGAGGTCATTAATTGAATCACTAAGCCACGCTGATAGAAAGATGATTGGGTGCCTCACTACCCTCTGTGTTAATTTTGGTCTATCTGGATTACACATTTCTTTCCACATTTGTGTGTGGTACTCTTCTGCTTTTTAACTTCTTGTCCTATGATATGGGAGGAAAAATATATTAGGATATGAAATGCTTCCTTCAAACAAAAATTACTAAGTCACCAGCTCAAGTAATTTCCATCTTCAGGACTTCACTACTTAACAGGGTCTAGAAAACATAGCTGCCTTACTACTGTCACCAGAGCAAGAGTGAAACAAAGGTCTTCTGAAGAAAAACAAGTAGGTTTTTAAGCAGGACTTTGTCATTACCTTAGCATCTTATTCAACAATTGCTTAGAAGTTTTAAAAAGATCTGAGGCTTTTTGTCTAAAGCATCTAGTGTAAACACATAATGAGAAACAGTCATTTCCCCAAGGATGTGATCAAGCAGACACAACAGAAAGAATGGGAGGAAACAAGTATATTCTGCCTTTGCAGTTGCATAGTGAGAGCTTGCAGCTTGCTCAAAGATGTGCATCAAATTGGCCATAGATCAAGAGGGTTACTCTTAGATTTTAATGAAATGACATGAATGCTTTAATGTGAACACAAAAAGACAGCAGAGTTTAGTCTTAACCACTAGAGGTCACAAAAAGACAGCTGTAGATAAGTAAGCTTAATATTTCCTGCTAGAAAACTGTAATTTTATTTAAAAGTGTCGCTTAAATTAGTATTAAAGCAGTAATTATTTGGTAAGATTTTGTAAAATATTTGTGCTTTTGGTTTACCTCTTAATTGTGAAGGGTAACAGAAAACCTGTATATGTGCAGAATGCCTGCAACTGTCTTTCTTTTCCTTTTATTTTTTAGCTTATGATTGTGAATATTTCAACAAAGGTAAGTCCTAAAGGAGCTTTTAAAATCTCAGTAGAAGCTTTGCTTTCTTTCTATAACTCTTAGTACCTTGCATGAAAATAATTGTGCTAATTAAAACAGTTGTGAATAATTTATTTTTTAAATAACCAAGATTCTGTTTTAGTCACTTATTTTGCTTTGTAGAAGGTTTTGATTTCATTAACTTTCTTATTCCTGGGCCTTTCCCAAGAATACACATTGAACTAATTTTAGTTTCTTTTATGGATCATGATTAAACCATTTAATCAGTAAGTAATTAATAGACTATTCAGCTTGCTAGTTGTAGTGGCAGGACTTGATCCAGGCATAGCACAGTTCAAAACTGATCCCTGTGGGTCCTTTAAACCAATCTTGGCAACCTGTGCAGCCTCCAGAGGGTGCTAGCTATTAAGATGTTACACTTTTGCGCCCACTGGGCAGTAACTCTCCATTTAGGTATGTCTGACTGAGCTTCAAGCTCCTGAGCAACAACCATTGCTGCTGCATTGAAACGGCTGTCAGAAAGAGGTGCAAAACTTGTGCAAGGTGCTAGAGGAAACTTTGAATCTGTACTGGGTACTGTACTGCTGTGTTAACACTGGAATGCATATTCCGACTATTTTGAAGTTAAATTGCAAGTGTCTCCATAGCATGCAAGCCATCCTGATGTGAGGAATGGTCAGAACTCCTGCTATTTATTGTATATCTTTTTTATCCAGCTCGTGTAGAAGCCTGTCTATCCAGATGGTTTGTGATATTTTGGTCTTCTGTTAGATTCTATATTGCAGCAGCTCACCCCCAGGATAATCTCAGAAAGGAACTGAGTTTAAATTAGAAGAGACTAGTGCAATGTGCCAGGCCCAAACAATATTGCCAATAAATTTGCATTTTCTCATATACTGACTGCTGAAAATATTGGGAGTGGGGTCAAATTACTAATGCAGAGGAATTTTATCTAAATCTAAGCTTTTAATTTAAATAAAAGCCCATTGAATATAAGAGGCGATTGCAGTTTTACATTTCCTTTTTTATTTGTTTAGTTTTATCAATGAAATAGTTTTATGCTAAATAATCTTATTGCACTTGTAAAAGATTGAAAGTGTGGTGCTTCTAACATCAGTGGTAGTAGTGAAGTTAGATTATATACTTCCATAGTGCTTTATTAGTTTTATTTGTTACTAAATTCTTACTGGAGAGTTTTGCATGTGACCAACTTCTAATAAACATGGTATTGTAAACTTCTCCCTTTATATCCTGCTGCTCTTTGCTAGTCCAGCTCATCAGTATTCAATATCAGATACTTCAGAGCTCCAACTGAGGGGGGGGGGGGGGGGGGGGAAATCTCTATGCTAAAGATTTTATTTTCTACCTCAAATATAGAAGCATTCCTGATGATTACTTAGTTTTGGATACAGGAAAGTGAAGAAAACGTCTTAGACCAGTGAGAGGTTTTCTTTATGTAATTTTGTCATTAATCCAAAGTGAAATAGTTCCAGCCCTACTAGAAGCAGGAGCAGAAATCTTTTGTCTTTGGCAAGGAGAAATTCTCAGCTGGTAGCTGTGGTTTCTCAAGTTTTGGATGGGCTTGAGGTATCAGACTTAAACGTATGTTAACATTACTGGATCACTGAATGTTTTAAGCAACTTATAAAACGTATTTTAAATCCCTGCGCTAAAGGTAACCAGATATCACTGTACATGTTTCGCATGGGCTTGTCTCACTTCCCAGTGGTTATGTTTGTATCTATACTCTTCAAGGAGTTCTCTGATACTTGATGATAATAAACTTCTATTCCCTGCAAAGTGGCTAACACTTTAGACACTAATAAAACAGGTTTTAAAGAATAGTAAGAAGTGTGTAATCAGTTCAACCATACAAATAAACAATTTGAATGGATCCCAGGGTGGTCTGTAAAGCACTGTTTGTATCTAAATCAAATAACAAAGAGGTCAGGTAACTTTAATAAAGTGACTATGAAACTGAAGTGGTTGAGAGGGAGGAAAAACAAAAGCTAATCATGAATCTTGAAAATTGAAGATAGGTATTTTGGACAGTTTTCAGAACATGTATTTTCCAAAAGAGTTTGGCCTTATTTTGGTTGTCATCATAGTTTAGTGCATGGTACCTGGAGCCGTTTTCAGAGTGGAAAGATATGCTTTTATGTGCTGTATCATAATATTTAGAGCTCAAGCATTTGTGACACTTGACTTGAAAGATAATTCTGATATTTTTTCTCAACAGCTCTGGGAAAGGGCCCATATAAACTGGTCAGCTATTTGGCTGGGGAATTTGTAATGGCAGTGGAACTAGAGGATGGTGTTGTTTTCCCAGTGAGAGAAGAAGATATTGCTCCTGGACATGCAGTGACCTTTATGCTGACTTCAGGACTTTATAAACCCAAAGCACATGGTAAAGTCACTGTAACCTAGAGGCTTAATTTGGATGCAATCCTACATTTAAGAATAGACCTGGGTGAAAGAATCTTTTTCTGTTAACTAATTGTGCATCTTAATGTTGTCTGCCAAAATTTTCATTTGCTTGGTTTAAAAATATGATTGTAGCTTTATAAATAAATAATTCTAGTTGAAAAGCAACAGCCCCTCTGTGCCTCAACTTTCAGGAGGACCAAAACAGTGATTACCCCAGTTCTCTAGTTATATGTTGCTCCCTGTACCCTTCCTCTGTCAGAACTGGGACATGGGAAAGAGTGGTACAAGAAAACTATTCCCTAATTCTCTCTCTTTGTCACCATCACCCTTCTTTGCTTGCTTGTATGGAGATGTCTATTGGCACTAACCTAAGCTGCACAAGGATGCATACTGCAAATTTGTCTCCTTCAGGTCCCAGGTTCAGTTTCTGCTGAAGAAATGTGTTGCTTATTCAGGTCTTGCACACCTTCAGAAAGGTGGAAAAAGCTTACAGGAGTATATTCAGCACTTTGTGACATTGATTAAATGCTAGAGTTGTCTGCATATGCAGCTTTAATTTGAGCTTGAGTCTCAACAGCATTTTACTGCCCAGAGTCCTCTTATAAGCTCTTTGGATGGCCTAAAGGTGGCTGCCTTTGTGTAACCAAAGAAGGGATATGGGTCAGTTGAAAAAATGACAGACATTTGATTAGTAATACTGCTGTCTGTAGAACTGACACAAGAACTCATGTAACAGAATATCCAAGGCCAGATTTCTTTTGCTAATCATAGTTTTGAGACACTTGTATGTTGCATTCAATACACATTTGGAAGGGGAAGGACAATCCTACTGTCTTATTTACGTATAAAAATCTCTCTTGTTCAGAATTTAACCTGGCAAGTGGAATTTGGGCCTTATAGTCCAATTTGAGCATCTCATCATTCGGCCATGAGTGTTTGTACAATCAATATGATATTTTTCATATCCATGTCTTTTTTTGTACTGCATTCTTATTTCTTTAAGAAGTGGATGTGTTTTATCATTTTCAGACAAATTGTAGACAATGGCAAGTTTAGTGCCTTGATTTGCTATACATCAGGTATTATAAATCACACTGACTGTCCATTGTTACTTTTCAAATAGCTACCTGCTACAGGCAATTAATAAGGAGATATTCACAGGATCCACTGTGTTTTTCAGATTAATTGAAATGTTTATGCTCAGAAAACAAGTTGGTCTTCCAGAAATGTTGTACCAGAATGTGATAGTTATGCCTGGAGGGTTAGTTGGTTTTACAGTAGTTTACTGGCTGTTTTCAATAGAATAGCAGAGTTTACCACAAAATAGAATGGTAATTCTGTGAGCAACAGATGCCTATAACAGGCTCAAGATCTGCCACTCTGCAATTGGTTGTACAGAAGCTTGCTTCAAATCAGTACTGTTTTCAGGGTAAGGCATCATGCTGGGTACACTTGCCAGAAAACAGACTTCACTGATAACATTCTTAAAAGTGTTAGGGAGCTGGCTGCTTAGAATGCTGCATGCAAAATACATTTTTGTGATTTATTTTTAATGAAAACTCCTAAGCTATAAATTCTTGATGGCAAATGTTCCTTCTAGGGCTAGCTAGGTGAAGTTTAAGGTTTTTTAAATAAACGGCTTAGTGAAGGTTGTAAACTGAATCCTGTATGGGCAAATGTCTTAATCTGCTTGTATTCCTGTTGAAATCTGTAGGGTACTTAGAAAACTGAATATCCATCAGAATCTAGCACTCTGAAATATGTGTATTTTCTTAGGAGATTCAGGCTATTCACTGGTGAAACCAGTGTCATCTTTCATTCCTCGTGCTACTATTAACAGTAGTGGTATATCAGAATGAGTTCAGTTTACTATGCATATATCAGCAAGTAGATGAGTTCTGTGTTGGTTTTGTTTTGTTGGGTTTTTTTTTGTTGTTGTTTTGTTGTGGGTGAGGTTAATTTTGTTTTATTTACTTTTCTTTCCCAGATTCCAGCTTGATTTCATTTGAAACAGCTGACAGACCAAACTATTTTCTTCAGCTGGTCTCCAATAACACTCTTGCTCTTTCTAAATGGAAAAAAACTGAAGAGTTTCACAACAGATCTACATTTGTCATTCACAAGAATACGTGGCTTTCAGGATATAGTTCCTTTGAGTCATTTGCAAAACCGGGATATTTCATCCGCATTTCAGCTTCTTCAGTTGAGCTTTTGAAGTATCATCATTCAGAGGAGTTCAGGTTGTCGACCCTTTTTAAACTTGTAGGTGGGTAATTAAAGTTGTATTTTTATGAACAGCAGTTTGCTCCCTGTGAAAATACAAGCTAAATGGTATTCATATTTTCAGAGGTGATGAGATGGTTTACTTCTCCCCTATGTAACTGGGAGCTGTGAGTAAACAGTCATGTGCAGACTCAAAATCTTCTTCCCTGATATTTGTAGTGAGCATGAGATTTTGTTTTCTTATCAAAAGCCATTAAATAGCTTAACACACCTTTGCTATATTTACCAGCTGGTTTTGGTAATACATAGCCAGGTGTATAGTTTCTGGGCAATAGCTGCTTTAGGGGTGGTGAGGAAATTATTGAGTAGAAAATTTATGCTGATGAATAATGGATTCACAAAGGGAGTAGAAAAGAACTGAATGTATTGCTAAAAGCTAAGGTCTGTGGATGATGTTTCTTCTCCTTTCCCCCTGACTGATGCCAAGAGCTAGTTTTCTGTACAGTGCATTCTCATTGCAAGCTTTGTGGCCTCCTCAGAGGTTCATGCCATCTAGTGCTAAGGACATTGCCTGTAGATTACACTTCTCAAAACTCATGCTTTCCCTGAAAAACACCTCAGACTTTATCCATGTACCCATTCGCAGAGCCTCTGCCTTTTAGGATGTTATCCCCTAGTGTTTCAGGGACTAAGTGGAGATATATTCCTTTACTTGGGGATCTAGATGCCCACTTCTCTAATATGTCTAGGACAGCTTAAGCTCTTGAATACACAACATAGCTTGCTATGAGAGTGTTTCTACCTAGATGACAGATTCTTATTCCTGAAATAGTAGTCCCATTGCACTCAGATGTAAGAGTCAGATATGTAGCAGATATTCTTAGGAGCCTTTGTAGGACCCAGACACAGAAGTTACTCCTACAGGAACTGATGACAAAAAATGCACATTAAAAAATCACCGATCAAGCTCTTTGTTTTTTAGATTAGTAAGGAAAAGAAATAACAAGAATAACTGTTTTCACATATTCTTAAACACTTGGGAACCTTGGGCTGAAATGAAGATGGGCTTGCAGGTCAAGAACAAGACACAATAAGTTATATTGGCCTATAAAATCAAGCAAAGCAGATTATTCATTAAACCACCATTTTCTTTAGCTCTGCTTTAGTCTGCTTTTTTGATACATAAAATATATCAAACCTATTTGTGCAATTTTAGTTATGTAATTCAGCAACAAGTACTTCTTGCTGAAACCACCAAAATCTCTAAAAGTGTTTATTTTTATGTTCTAAAACTTTTTATTGTGCTGTAATTTTAAATACATTAGTAATCTACTAATGACCATTCACAAAAAAGTTGTGGTCAGCAGCTCAGTTTCCAGCTGAAGACCAGTAATGAGTGGCATCCCTCCAGGATCGGTGTTGGGACTGGTCTTGTTCAACATCTTTGATGACATGGACGGTAAGATTGAGAGCACCCTCAGCAAGCTTGCCGATGACACCAAGCTGTGTGGTTTGGTTGATATGCTGGAGGGAAGGAATGCCATCCAGAGGGACCTTGACTCACTTGTGAGGTGGGCTGATGCCAACCTCATGAAGTTTAACCATGCCAAGTGCAAGGTCCTACACCTGGGTCAGAGCAATCCCAGGCACAGCTGCAGGTTGGGCAGAGAAGAGATTCAGAGCAGCCCTGCAGAGAAGGACTTGGGGGTGTTGGTTGATGAGAAAATGAACATGAGCCAGCTTCAGTGTGTGCTTACAGCCCAGAAACCAACCGTATCCTGGGCTGCATCAAAAGGAGCGTGACCAGCAGGTTGAAGGAGGTGATCCTGCCCCTCTGCTCTGCTCTCGTGAGACCTCACTTGGAGTATTGTGTGCAGTTCTGGTGTCCTCAACATAAAAAGGACATGGAACTGTTGGAACAAGTCCAGAGGAGGCCACGAGGGTGATCAGGGGACTGGAGCAGCTCCTGTATGAAGACAGGCTGAGAAAGTTGGGTCTGTTCAGCCTGGAGAAGAGAAGGCTGCGTGGAGACCTCATAGCAGCCTTCCAGTATCTGCAGGGGGACTATAGGGATGCTGGGGAGGGACTCTTCATTAGGGACTGTAGTGACAGGACAAGGGGTAACAGGTTGAAACTTAAACAGAAGAAGTTTAGATTGGTTATAACGTAGAAATTCTTTACTGTAAGGGTGGTGAGGCACTGGAATGGGTTGCTCAGGGAAGCTGTGAATGCTCCATCCCTGGCAGTGTTCAAGGCCAGGTTGGACAGAGCCTTGGGTGACATGGTTTAGTGTGAGGTGTCCCTGCCCATGGCAGGGGGGTTGGAACTGATGATCTTAAGGTCCTTTCCAACCCCAACTATTCTATGATTCTATAATCTCTTTATTTGGGTAGCAGAAATATTTTAATAGATATTCCTGACAATATCATTTTTTAAAATCCATCCCTTATTCTCAGAAACCAAAAAATGTTTTGCAAGCAAAGAAAGAAAATGAGATATTGTAACACACGAAGTGTGGTCTGGCCATGTTTTACAGTGACCACGCTGAATCTCAGCACAGACAAATCTGAAACAGGCATTGACTTCTGTGACAGAAGAGGCCAACTGTATGCCTTGTGGAGCTTCTTGTTATCAAAACATTGAATTAAAGTGTTAATGGTGGCATTGTGAATCTGCTGATGTTTTGCGGTGCATTACGCTGACAGCCTAATGCAGCTGTTGACTGGCACACTCCAACTTCAGAAAAAATGACAGATTTTGTCATTGCCAAATGCCTGTTGCCTCTTGACAAATGCTTGTAATCACAGAGCTGTTGAGGGTTTTGAACGGCAGAATTATAGAGCTAATGCTATTACCAGGATGTTCGTACAGCATTTCAAGCAAGTAACTTTTTGGGGACATAACAAAAATAACTCCTTAGTCTTTTATCTCTGAGGGAGAAATGAAGAAGGTTAAAATGTGTTCCAATTCTCAGTGGTCATCCATTAGCAGAGTGGTATGTGTTTTCAAGTGTGAAGTCTTTACCCTCCAGTCATTATACCAAAAAATCCTATCTATGCCAATGGAAAACTAAAACAATTTACCTCAGCAAGTGGGATCAGATCAAATGATCAAGAGGCATTTCATTAATCACCACATCCGAGGGCTTTGGTTTCAGAGTTTTATAAGCAGAGAAACATAGGGCTTGAATCTTTCTCCAGTGTACTTTCACAAGGGCCAGCCTGCTGATGTAGGGTAATTACATGGTCTAAAAATACAGCAGCATTTGTTTAAGTTAATGGAAAAGTTACACCAGCTCCAGAGTGCACAGGCAAAAGCGTATTGAGTTTCCTGCTGACTATTGTAAATGCTTTGCATATTAGATCAGAAACTCTTGAACCTGGAACAGCTATTCCTGTGGAATCAGAGGATAAATACTGGGAGCAGAATAATAGGCCCAGTAAATCCCCTTGGCCAGAAAGTTCCTCATGAGACTTCTTCATGCTCTGACGCACATTCAAAAGGAAGAATTTTAAATGACCTGATGACCACAGCAATAGATACATCTCTGTTTAAAGTCAGCTGACGAGTCACTTTTTCCAGTTTCACCGCAATAAATATCGTCACATCGAAATACTTTGACTATAAATTGCACAGATATGATGGGCTAACACTGCAAAGTATTTTCCATGAGAATTCACTTTGGCTTCTAACTTGGGTTATTTTCATTATACTTAAATTTGCTTGCTGACCCGTTCCCACAAACATTTGAATGTTTGAGTTGATAACTGAATTTTAGTATCTAGAGTATGCTTACAAGAAAATACATTTTGTGCAGGAATTTTTACCAGCAGTGGATTGGTATGCATTCAGTCAAAAGCAGGAATGCATTTAGTCTTAGCACATGGACAGGCACAGAGGTGTCATGTAAGAATAATCATGTCACATTTGAAATTATTGGGAAATTTGTTGATGTAAGGAACTGATAACCTTTTTATGGATATGGCTGCAGTTTTCTTATCCTTTTTAGAAAGGTCAGGTTGGATGAGGCCTTGATCAGCCTGGTCTAGAGGAAAGTCCCTGCCCATGGCAGGTGGGTTGGAACAAGGTGATCTTTATGATCTCTTCCAACCCAAACTATTCTATAATTTTATAATAAAAATAAGATGTTCAAACTAGTTGTCTTTTACGGTTCATAGAATTACCATAATATGCTTTACCCTTTTAAGGTCACTGTGAATTAAACTTACATATATTATAAAAATGTGATTTGCCCTATATAAATTCCGCAGCAAAGTTCTTAACAATGTTAGCTATGTGCTTTATAAACTAACTTGCTGTAAATACAAGGCCTGTTATGGAATTTTCAGCTAAAATTAAAATTAAACCCCAAGATGTATTAAGTATATGCACACTGCATGGAGGAATTTATCAATATTTAATTTTCATACAGTGCATTTTTGGTTTCTTTTAATGTTTGCATTTTAATTAACTGAAACACAACAAAATGGAAAATGAATTTAAATTTAATGAAAATCTTTTAGAAAAGCATCTTGAATCTACATAAGATTTATACATGATATCATTGACTATCTTAACTTTGACTTATATCCATCAGGAGAGTTAGTTTTCTAGGGTAAAGTTTTACTCATGAGTTTTTCATACTTCAATTTGAGCTTCTACACTTTGTCAGTCTAAAAGATTATGACACGAAAATTGGAGCTGGATAATGCTGAGCAAGTGCTGTTGTACCTGCAAATCCCAAGTATGTCCCTGAACACATCTGCTTGGTAGCTCTTGGAATCAGACTGAGGGCACTGTAGAATTATAACACCTTTCCTATTTATACCACAAACACAAACATTTGACCTCCCATTTTTGACTGAATAAATAGGAGATTAAATAGCTACTGTAACAATATTCCTCTAACATTGTAATTGTAAACTAAAGAAAAGCATTTGAGAGGTAGATAATTATACTTTGCTTTCAGTGATGTTTTGGCTGGGCACGAAGTTCAATTTTTCCAGTGATATTTGCTTACACTTCTCATTGCAGAAATGTAGAAGTCATGAGCAGAGTTTGTTAGCAGTTTGTGTGCGTTAAGTGGGTAGATAAGATTTCATGTTTCTAAACTTGTAACTGAGGAGTTAGGCAATCTACGTTACTAAGCAGAGTTTTGCTGCTGTTACAAATAGAACTAGTTCTAAAGCAAATTTTTCTCCTACTTGATTTTTTTTTAATCTTTGGATAAAACAGCAAAATAGAAGGAAGCATCAGGTGAGAACAAAAATCCTTTTTTAAAAAAAATTATTTTTTAAAGTCTTTGTTTAAAATACAACCTTTTATTAACATTAGAAATTCCAAATTTAGCTTAGTTCTTTTTTAACTAAACAGCTATTTTTTGAGCATAGCATCAAATTATTGATAATATGCAGATGCTGACAATGGCAGATACTGTCTTTATGAGGTAAAAGGCAGCATAGGAAAAAAGGTAGGATGGACTTGTGAACACTAGGAATTTTTAACACACAAAAAAGCAGCCAAATTACAAAGAAAGGTTGGTGCAGCTCAATGGAACACCACAGTCTGTGATGAAAAACTAAAACTCTTTATAAATGGTTGCAACAGTTCTCATGGCCACAGAGTTATTTTTGAAAGCCCTGAAGAATGAAAATCATGTTACTGGAAGAAAATGCTTCTCTGATGTCTAAGCATGTGAGAAGACAATGGAGTTGGGGAATATCTTTTAATATGTTGTCTTTGGCAACCCATATACCTGCAGTCATACAAAAGCTTTCTGCAATACTGTAACCTGTTGATCTGCTCAGCTCCTGTTAGGTAGAAGAGCTGTGGGCTTAGTTAACATATCAACTGGAGCGACTATCACCCAGGGCATAATTTAACATTTTGTGAAGGATTTGCTGTGTCACTGAACAAAAGACAAATGCTGATAGACTTCACCAGGAGACACATGGTTATTTTCTAATGCCATGACAAATCCTTTTGAGGAACACATGCCTCATATAAGAAGCTTGACTCATTGTCTGTAAACTATGTATCATTCTTTTGTTATGAGTGAACTGTACTGTTGCAGAGAGTACAGTAAGCTCATATTACTAGTGCAGGAGGGGGAATTTAAGTATTAAAGAAATGGAAAGCATGTGGTGGAGGTGGCTGATTAGCATCCTGCCTAGCATAAAGTGTTTGTGGATGACACTGGCAAAATCCAGAGTTTCTGAGCTATAGTAGTTTCTGCCATGGGAATAGTAGTATTGTAGCAACAATAAAAGCCAAGTTTGGTCTGTCTTGAAAGTTAATGTCTAAAATCAATACAGGGAACTAAATATTTCCCTCATTTTAGGAAGAGAGATGTCTGAATGGCTTTAAAGCATGTTGTTGCTGCTTTCCTTTGTACCCTAATAACTGTGGGTGTTTTGATCATTGTTAATATACAGATATATTAAAAAGAGGCAAAGTAATCTGTTCTAACTAGTTATAGAGATACTTTATTATTCTCTTGGCTTAGAAAGGATTCATGATTGTGCAGAACACAGCTCTGTGCCTCTGTTTCTCCTTCCTTTCATTTGCTGTCTAATGTCTGTTGAGTCTAAACTGTTTAAGTAGGAAGTGCATCTTGCTGTGTGTGTTTTTGCAGTGGCTTCAACAGTCAACAAGGTAGGTCCTTGGGCTGCTTAAGCATTCCAGAAGTGATGCTGCCAGTGCTGAAAACTTTCAATACGATGAGTGACTGAACAGATATTCTTCTAATGCTGGAAAGGCATTTTCCCATAATTCATAATGAAGCATAGATTTCACTATATCGGATGGGTTTACTGAGGCATAATGGGTTTTTTTTGAGATACTGGAAACCAATTCATGCAATATATACTATTGGAAACTAATTCATGCAATATATTCTACCCCCGCTGTGGTGATTTGATCTGTTCTTTTGTGCTATTTACACACTAAAAAAAACTAATACACCTTGGCTTGGCATATTCAATTCTCTAAAATCCCTTGACTGGAGAATTGAATATCCATTGGTTCTACAGCTCTTTGAAAACTCTTTTGATATTTTTATGACCAGGTTCATGAATTTGTCTGTTGTCCGTACTTCTTTCTGCAGAAGTAGAGACAAAATTTGCAGGGAAGCAGGACTCTCTTCTTGACTGAATGCAGTGTTTATGAACCACTCAACAAATCCTGTGCCTTTATATAGAAGTTTGCTCTGTTTCCTACAAAGGCATAAAACACCAGCAAACTCTGTGAACTTCATCTGTAGGAAAGCTTGAGGAAAACATGGCAATCATTACATAAAAGTCTTAAGTTTATTTGGAGAATGGAAGGTAGTATGTTAATCCCAGCACTTGGAAGTATCAATTCATGAACACTGTTCTGCCAAATTGAGAAACTACCATTCTTCATTGAGTTACAGTGTGATATCTGCAAAGCTTGTACCTTTTTTGTGTTTGAAACTTCTGTGATTAATGTGAGGTTTGTGGTAAGAGTTAAAAGTTACAGATTGGTCTCTGTACTTAATCTAGGGTAGTCTGATGAATGAGATTTCCTAGATTCCATTTGGATATACTGTTATTGCTGACTATTACTATTGTTGGTGGTTGCCTGTGCCAACAGGTCTCTGATATGTTCTGTCTTTTTGTCATATATCTTCTTTTGTCCTTAAACCTTAACACTCTGACCTGTCCATGCGTCCAAAACCCCATACATCAGTCAGCAAAATGTATGGATATACAACTCCACTAGATTTAAGCAATTTGAGTTGGTTTCTTCAGGAGGGGTCACAGAATAATTCAGTGTGGTGTGCTTAGCTTATTATGGGAAGGTAACTTTATGAATGCATTTGTTACTGTCATAAAAAGCACGTATTCGAAAGCAGTGACATGTCCTTGGATAGAGTGACGTGTAAAATGGAAAACACTAGATGGCAACATACACACTCTTTTGTCTGACTTTGATTTATACCTCTGATTTAAGAGAATTATATGAATTTAAAAAGAAGGCAGTAATGGTTAATAACGGCAGAAGTGCTGATGTCCCTGAATTTCAGGAAAGACAATTTCTTAGGATCTTCAAGAAAAACTGTCTCCAAAAAGACATGAAAGAGATACTCTCTTCATATATCAGTCAAGCAAAACTTAAAAGCAGAATGACATAAATACCCCAACAACCCCCTCAAGCACCCCAAAAAGCAAAAATGAAAACTCTTTCTAAGTAATAAGCATTTTCTTTCTGGTAAACATTGAAAACAGCTACTCTTGTAAGCTCTGGATCACATACCTCTAAGATGAGGTTTACTAATCCAGAGGGAACCCATATGTCATGATGATGGTCTTCTCTAGGCATAAGTGGAAGTGAAGCATCACTGCTCTGCTCTGACTGCCACAGGCAGAAGCTGGGCTGGGCAGTTTTAGTTCAGGTACTGAATCATGCAGTTGTTGGAAGAGCCACTGTGCTAATCTAGCATTGTGTAAGAAACTGTTCTGCATGCAGATGGGGCAGCATTGTAGTGGAAAAGAAAGCATGATGCTACATTTGAACATGCAAGTGTGTTCCACCCACCTGATGATTGCCACAGATTTATTTCTCTCAGATTCTACACTCAGTCTCTACATTAATTCTGTAAAGTTCCTGCATAATTTGATAAGCACTGGAAGTATAGCTAATCTTTATTTTTCTTTTAAATTTATCTTTTCCTCCACCTGGATTCATATTTTGAGTTTCAATTATGTGATTTTGAAATCTTTGAAAATATAGTATCTGCATAGGTACTCTGAAGGCAGTTTGGGTTTGGGGGAGGGGGTTTTGTTAATTTTGGGGAGGGGTTTTTTGTTGCTGTTTTTAAATTGCTATAATGTCTCATTGGTGCTGTTTTGTATGGTGAAATATATGTTTTGAGTTAATTTTTGTAAGACTACATCTCTCATCTCATCTGACTTGCTTTGTTCATTATAGGAGAAGTTAGAATTTCAGATTCAGAATGTTATGGGTTTGACTTAATTCCTCTTGGAGTGGCTGTCTTATACTGCTTTGGAGAAAATCAGCTGTTAAGATAAATTAATATAAAGAGCCTAAATTGGCATAATTTCTGATTACTTTATTTGGAGTGGTGTTTGATTTGGCTTTTAAAATATAATTGTATCACACAGGTTATGTACACCTTTGTGCTGTATGAGTAAATTTTACACATGATGAAAACAACTGTTAATGGTATGTTATAATGAGTATCACTGTATCTAACTGCTCCTTTTAATTTTGATTCTAATAGCAATAATTGCACTGAATCAACACAATCTCAATTTTGCTTTTTGTTTGAATAACCAGCATACAGTTTCACTATTGATATAGTCTTTAAAACTTAAAACCAGCTCTAATTTGCCTGGTTTTATTTTCAAGTGATTGTAATACACAATAAATATGAATAATACAATGACATGTTTTATAATACAAAACCAGATTGCAGAACCAGCACACTCAAATATACTCTGCATATACTCTCATATTTTTCTATGTTTTAAAGACCTTGGCAGCTCAAGAAATATTACTGGTTTTATTTGTATAGAACGTAGGTAGAAACAGTAAGAAATTTAGAAGTGCAGTGAACTTAAAGCATGCTTCTTAGTGATACGTATCTCTGTGGGTATATATATTTCTAGAAATATGTATGGTAATAACAGGTCTTCATTGTTTTTCAGATGTAAAATTTAAATTTCTATCCCATTCTGCATGTGAATGGCATTATGATACTTGCATAAGCCCTTGTTTCAAGACTTGCAGAGACCCTTTGGGAAAAAACTGTCAGGCAGTACCAAAGTAAGTAACTATTTTTATGGAAAAGTATATGGAAATGTATGTAATATGGGTGATAGGCAGTATAATAAGAATATGAGGGACCAGATGTAAGCTCAGTATAGCAGGACTGTGTTCTTGTGTAAGGAGGAGTGAAGGAGAAAAGAAATGGAATAAAACCTGCTGCAGCTGCTATGTGAAAGTGACATTTCAGTTGTTAGGTAAGTATTGTCAAGTTCTGGAGTTATTAGTCTATCTGTAATGTTCAAGATGGGGGGGAGGGAGTATTACAGAGTATTAAGAAAGAAAGGGGATGAGTTTGTTTCAAATAGTTGTGCCCTTACATTTTTATTATGAGATTAGAACAGCTATATCTATCCTTGCCTTTTCCTCCCATTTGGAATTTGTACTAAGTCTGGTAAAACAGGCATTTGGATTTTGATACATGAAAGTGTTTGTCATTTCTTAAGCAGAAGCATTCACTATTGAACCTATGACCATTCATTTCAGAGGCTGAGTTCATGCTTTATCTTAGATCTGAGTAAGAATGGAAGCCATGGCAATGACATTTTGAAGGAGTACACTGAAGTGACAAGATTTAAATAGAGCAAGATTGTCTAATTAAAAATACTTCATAAATAAATCCTGTTTTCCTAAAAAAGAAATGCTAAATCCAGATCCTGCTCTACTAGTTAATACTTACTGTTTTTCTTTTAGAGTGGAAGGATGCATCCCTGATTGTCCTCTCAATATGCTGCTGGATGAAATCACTCAAAGATGCGTGTATTTTGAAGACTGTATGTTTGAAAAATTATATGTATTATGTATGAAATTTAGCTTATTAATTTCTTAGGTCTTTGGTAATATTTTCAAATACTTGTGCTTAAATTTGTGTAACTTTAATCTTAGTTATATGAATATTAAGCTCACTAAACACACATTCTGGTTAAAATAATTTCACCTCTCAAAAACCAAACTAAGTAGTTCTTTTTTCCTAAAATACTTCAGCAAAATTAGATATGGAGCAAATTATTTAATGAATTTGGTTCTTAAGTTGTCTATGAATTTCAGGAGTCTAAAGGCAGTTGAAAAGATCAGTTATTAACCTATAACCTTGCTATCTTCATGACTATAACAACTCATAAATTTCACACTGCTGTTTACTTTTGTCTGATTTCAGGCATTGAACCTGCAGATGATAGTCTAGCTTTGCCACCCAGCATTCAAACACCATCAGTTTCACACACAAAATCAAGTACAAGTTTGGCAGTGACCAGTGAAGTGCTAACTCCATTTCCTGTACCTGAAGCAATAGAGATGGCAACAATTGCTTCAAAATTGCAAGTGACTGCAACTACAGGGAAAACTGAGTTTTCAACTCTTATATCTCATGCAACACTTCCAAACATATCTTTATCATCAAATATTTCTTCACAGTCAACAGAAATTACATCTGGAAGAAGCACTACAGCAGTGTTTGGGACAACAAAGTCTAATGTAAGCTTGTCTTCTCCTATTGAGATTTCTCCATTGTTTCAGTCTACTGTCACTTCAGAAACTTCCACAAAGATACAACCAATCAGTATTGATTCTCCCAAACTGCTCAGGGCTACAGAACCTCAGACAGTAACAGCTACAAATGCAGTGACTACAAATACAGAATCAGAAACCAAAACAGTTGCTACTTTTATTTTCACTGGAACACCACTAATACTTAGTACAGCAGAAATGCCAGTCAAAACTAAAAAAATGGAAATATCAGAAATAGCCACAGGAACACTTCCCACAAAAGAAGCACAAGTAAAACCTGAAGGACTTAAAACACTTACACCCAGTACATTTGAATCAATAACAGAAAAAACTACTGCCTCTCTGCTCCAGTTTTCCACATCACCATCTCTGGACACACCTTCATATGCATCACCAGTAAACCTAACAGGAACTTCAGGAGAGACAAAAATAAGCATAGGACAGTCTTTTCCCACAGCATCTAACATTACAGTAATACCATTTTCTCCTGTGATCAGTACTTCATCAAAACCAGCATCTTCAGCAACAAAAGCAGCAACTGTTTTAACTGAGCAAAGTGAGAAGACTACATTGTCACCAACATCCGTACCACCTGTTTTATTTGGAAAGGCGACTACACAACCTCCTATTGAAACGTTTCAACACCTCACTGGTACTGCAGAGATGCCTTTCACTACAACTCTAGGCCCAAAGACGACAACTCTGCAAACTCAAGGGAGAGCATCAGAAACAACTTTGCTATCATATACAACTCATAAAAGGGAAACTCCTAAAACAACATTTCATGTGGAGCATATGTCAAGTTCTTATTTCCCTACATATTCACTACATCCTAGTTCTACAACTGAAAAATCCCTTACTCTTTCTACAAAAAGACTTTCAGTGTCTGTTCCTACTCATGCTTCCCCAGCTTCAGGTGAATTAAAAAAGACATTTAAAACTGTTTCAACTACAAAATATCCCTCACACACAGTTCTAAACACAACAGAGTTCCTAACTACATTATACACTAAATATCCTGTTGTGGCTGAGACTATCAAAGTGACACCTTCGTCTGTTGAAGGAACATCCAAGATAGCATCCCCTTCTGAATTAGTGGCGAAGTCGACTTTGTTTTCTGGAAAAACATCTACAGAACACAAGCCAACTCTACTTTCAACTACAGCGAAGACAAGCACTTCAGCATATTTAGGTAGTGTTACCACATCAGCAATGAAAACATCTGTTTTGTCAAAAGGAACCACCACAGTTCCTTTCGAAGCTACAGAGTTGGCTCAAAGAGCATCCATCACTGTATCTCCACTTACTCTTAGTGCAACTGAAACCACATTGTTGACAGCACAGCCTGATACATCACAAGTAGAAAGAATTACTAACATCTCTACAAGAAAGCCATCTGCCTTTCCTTTTTCACCATCAAGTTCTCCAATCTCCTTAAACATTTCTTTTCCTTCACTACCTTCCTATGGAAAAGAAGCATCACTGACAGCTCTCAGTCCCATGCACACATCCCATGAAACAGCCTCTTTTTATCCAAGAACAACTCTGGCAAAATCTACATTACTAACAGAAAAGACCTCTCCAGTCCTGAATTTCTCCGTTTTATCCACTATAACAGAGCAATCAAGTCCAGTAACAACAGTATCACATGACAAATTGCCAGACAAAGCCATTTTAAATGTCACCTATGCCACATTCTCCCCATCTTCTGATTTCAGCAGTCAGCTCTTAACAACCAAAAAAGTAATGACAGCCAAAGAAAAATCAACTCTGTCCCCTTCTTTTGTACTTCCAGTAACAAAGACCTCTTACTTTTTGTCCACCTCTCAGTCTCTAGCAGGTAAATTGGTTTCTTCACATTCTTTAACACAAATTATACCAGAAGTAATAACCACACCAAAATATCCAGTAGAAACTAAAACATTTTCTACAGCATTGGAATCCACAGTCCAAAGTATAACAGACAAAGTAAAACTTACAGCAGCTAAAACTCAGCCTTCCTTTCCTCCATCTTCAGTAGGCCCCCTCTCTTGGCAGACATCTTTAGGAGACAAATTTTCAGTATGGACCACAAAGACCATAGTTGTACCACCTCTTTCTACTCAGAAGGCTATGGAACTTGGTCGTCAGACTCCTGAGCCTTTGTTGACAAGCCAAGGTATCACCCCAATATACCAGTATACTGCAAAAACTCCATCAAAATCCACTGATCAATCACAACGTGTCTTTAGCACAACTGAAGCTACAGTAGAATTGACTTCCTCATACCCCTTAATCACCTCCCTACCTGAAGACATTCATTCAAGTATATTACCTACCTCAGTAGGTACTACACAGGTTACTTTGCCAACTGAAAGAGAATTGCTTTTAACTGATTCAGTAACACAGTCTTATGCATCAAGGACTTCTGTTTCGCAACCTGCAGACCCAACTAGAATGACAACTGACTTGATTTTTGGCACCAGAATTCTCCCTTCCTCACCAGAACTGTTTGCATCTCCATCTTACTTAGCAACAATTAAGAAAGAAGTATTTCCTTCATTTTCCACACAAAAGGCTGGTACTCATCAAAAATTCACAATGCAGCCCTCATTTACTAAGTCACTTCATTCAGGTCAAACACGTGAAACACCTACAGCTTCTACAGGATCTAAGTCAACCTCTACATCAGTTTTTTTAACAGAAACAACAGAAATTCCCATTGTGATGGGGAGTGGGCCATCCACATCAACAAGCAAAAGTGATACAGAGGAAACTGCAGTGTCACCTAAGGAAGTCACACTTTCAACCACTGCCTCCAGTTCCATGTTTCTAACAAGTACCATGTTGTCAGCTATGGCACATTCATCACCTACTGCTTCAGCTTCTTCAGTGATAAGCAGTAGCGGGCAAAATGTTAGTATTGTATCAGCAACTTCAGACAAAGCAGAAGCAGTAACAGAATCTGTCACAAGGTCTGTGAAGCCCATGTATTTTTCTGTTACTTCCAAAGCAAAAGGAGCTGTGCCCCCTGATACAGTAAAATCTGAGGAGCCAGAATTAACAACAGAACCCCAAGCTGTCCGTGTTCAAGGTGCTATCACTACCCCAGAAACACCTAGGACATTTTATTCTCCATATTTCACAAACACAACTGCAGTTTCTTCTAATATAAGTGTATCAGTACTGTCTACTGTACATTCATCCTCTGAACCAAAATCTTTTCCTTCTATAGCTGTGTCATCGGTCAGTGCAGCTCAAACTCCAAAACTTGAAATACCATCTGAGGTACAAACACCTTCTGTGAGTTCACCGCTAATGATATCTGACCATCCAAATGACACAACAGCTCCATCAGTTTCCTCACTTGCCTATTTATCTACCAAACCACTTTATGGCTTGACTGCAACTTTTCCTGATGAATTGGCAACAGCTGAAGCTTTGTCAGGCGCCACAGCATCAGCTTTTATGCTGCCTAGAGAAACAGCAGCTCTTCAGACTTGTACAGTGAGTAGCTGTATCTGTTGGGTTTTGAAAATGTCTTGGCTGCTTTCACACACTAATTAAAAAAAGAATAAATCATGAGCCATACTTTGATCTTTAGGATTTAAAATATCTGTATCAAACAGGGAGCCCTATTTTCTCAGTTATGTCTGAAACTTTGGATGATTTCATTGTGCATAATGATTTTTGCAAGTGCTAGAATACACTGTGGTTTAGGCCTCAGTTTTCTGAGTATGACTGTTACAAGAATGTTGTTTTGGCAAAATATGGTGCTTCATATTGGTCAGTGGCAATTTCTTGTTACATTGCCCTCCTTGAAATACGTCTTTCCAGAGATCCATGTTATTATTCCTACTTGTGCCCTTCCATACTTTTCGTGCTCAACACTTTTTTGAATGTAAAGTTAAAATTTGGTAATGCTGTTCTTTGCTTTACAACAGGACAGCAGTTTTAAACTGACCTCAGAATGGATGGGTTTTCTTCATCAGTGTTACGGGGATTCATAAGCATTCTGTACCTGAGGAATGTGAGCAAATACTCTGCAATATTTGTGATGTTAGCTTTGAAAGAATGGTAACCTATGTCTTCTATTAAATATGCCTTAGCCAATCACAGAGAATGAGTGCATAAAACACATTTGCTTGGATGGACAGCTGATCCAAGTTAATAAGTCACAGAACTGCCCATACAATGCAACTCAACCCAGCTGTGGAGTTTTAGGATTTGCTACTCAAATGAATGGTGACAAATGCTGCCCAAAGTGGGAATGTGCATGTAAGTTTAAATTACACAGTACTTTTAAAGAATTTAGGTAACAGTTTCATGCACGTTTAAGAAGGCTAAGGACTGGCACTTCTATACCATGGTGTATAAATAGATGATTGTTTGATGATACTTATAATTCTGGTTCTACGTTATATGTAGGAAATGAAATCAAACTGCTCTTTTAATGTAGGATATTCCTCTTGCCAAGCTTTAGATATCTGCAGAGACACCTCTAGGTCTGTCTTAAACCCATCTTGTCTTCTATCTAATCAGAGGGCACCTAGTCAATATAGTCAGTGAATTTTTTTGGTTTATCTTAGATGTACTTTAGAATGAGAAGATTCCCTAGACTGTTAACTAACTCTGTGAACGGTCTGGGGGCTCTGAAGCATAGCTATACTCTACTCACTCCCATCAATTACTTAGAATTGGGCAGGAAGAATCCTGCCCAACAAAGAAAATTCTGTTTAGTCCAGAATAATTAAGAAAGTATGCAGGGAAAGCAATGCAAATTTCTGATTATGCTCTAGATTTTTAAATAACTGGGAATAGAAGTCCAAGCCTTTTGAAAATGCAAAAGCTTTAGCACTAAGATTCTGAAGAAGAAACTTTCCACATGAGATCCCATCTTAGGAGAAAGACTAGAAGGGCACTAATGATCTGTCATAATCCACTGTTATTCACGTGTTTTGCTAGTTTGGGGTTTGTAAAAATTACAATCTTTTGCTGGCAAGAACTGTAAGAAAATTACTGATTACAGAGGTCTACAGGTTTCCCACCGAAATATGCATTATTTGACTCTGGTCTCCATTTACAGAGATGCAATGGTTTCAAATATAGCTGAAAATGTGCTGCATATATGGAACTTTAGTTTAACACATAGTAAGCAAGCTGGTTAGTCTTACAAATATTATTGGTTTATCTTCATATTTTGTAATAGTTTCATAAAATCTAAAATAAGTTATAAAAAACCCATTTATTTTTATTTTTCTTAGGTCGTTGCACAATATTCTCTGATCTGAGCATTGTAACCTATGATGGAAATCATTTGGCGTTATTCAAAGAAGCATCCTATGTTGTTAGTCAAACGCGAGATGAAACTATAACCATCCATGTCGTTGACTGCAGACTGGTAATTAGCACATTGGCTAACAAATTATGTTAAATGTTGCTAGTAAGACACATTTTAAAAGCAAAAGCTTATTAATACTACATAGCTGTGGTTAATACTCACTATTTTGTAACATCTACGAATTGTACTTGCACTTTACAGCACTTATGAATTGTGTAGCACTTTATTACCTGACTGTATATGCACAGTCCCTTCTGAAACAGCTGGAAGGTGAGAAGTAGGACTATGTTATCATACAAATGCATGGTTTTTATCCATGTTCATATGGAGAAATTTGCACTGGAAACACCAGTCTTCAGTGCCATAAAAGACTGTGGGATTATCAGACTAAATTAGACCACCCTATGCATTTAAAGTCTCTCACAGGGGTAAATATTCATTATTTCAAAGAAGGAAGAGATAAACCCTAATGAGTATCCTGCTAATGGATAGTGTAATTGGCTTTATGTCATGAAGAGTTAATTTCTTGTGAGCCTTTACAAAACTCTTTAAACTCCACTTTCTTATATGAAAACTAAGTAATCTTGATGTCTATATAAATGTCCTTCATGAAGTTTGGTCTGAAGTAATACCTTATGGGAATTAATTCTAGAAGCTCAATATGACTGATATCAAAAGGGACATCTGGCTTTCAGATTTGTTTTCCTGTTAGATTCAGCACTTTCTGTTTTGTTCAGTGCTTTGTAGATCACGAAGTATGCATGTATTTCTGTTCCATTACTTCTGTACATATATAATATCATTATTCCCAGTGTCAGTCTTGCTCACCTTCAGACATGTTAATGTTTTTGGTATCTAAGTAGCTATTCCACTGTATGTTTTTTTCCTGAAGGTCTTTATTTCTGTTGTAATTTCAAAATCAGGTGATACAACATAGTTGCTGAACACAACGAGATCATACTGTTTTGTTTATTTTGCAATATTGCTTTCTAGCTGAACTTTGTAATTCAGACTTGAAACTGCAATCAGCAGCAGTTTTCCCCTTTTAAAACTATACCCCTAAAACCTCTTACTGTTCCAATACCTAAAACCAATAAGCAACTAATGTATAACAATTTTGCACATCGTGACTATGGTTTATGTATTTTTGCTTTATTCACAGAGAAATTCAAATTCAACTTCTTTGTGCCTGGCAATGTTGAATCTAACCTATGTATCAAACCAAATTATCATCAATCGTTTAAGTAGAAAAGTAAGTATTATGAGGGTTTGTTTTTCTTTGCCTTTTAGATAGCAACTTCTGTAATCAACTGCTGCTTTATTTATATACAGAAAATTAGAGTATGATACAGCAGATCATATAATTAATGGTTCCAACTTTGTAATTTAATGAACTGCTAGTAAATTCAGAGAATCAAACTATGATACAAAGACAGTTAAAGAGGTAAGTCAGAGTGAAACACACAAACTGTTAGTCTCTTTAGTACCTATACTATTTTTGAGAAGGTGAGCCTGACTGTTGCTGAAATAAGTTATGAGTTAGATTCCTAAACTGTTGAGAATCAGGCCTTCTTTAGTTGTTCTACCTACAGCACTTGGTAACTTCTTTTTGGTGTGTATTTTAGATTACAGTAAATTCAAGATTTGCTTGGCCTACTGTTAGACAATATGGATACAAAGTGGAGGATTCAGGCTTGAAGTATGCGGTTGAAACCCCAACAAAAATCAGAATTCAGTGGTTTCACAACACAGGCGTGATGATTATTGAGTTTAATAGTACCAGAGAACCAAGAGCTTTGGGACTATGTGGTAAGTATAGAGTAGTGCAAGGAATAAAGGCATTTACATGCTTTGCTAAGGAGGCACATTCCTAATTATATAAACTATCTTTTGCATGATCTGGGGCAAAAATAGTTATTAAAGATTATAATATTGTTAAAATTAAACTATTATTAATTTTGTTAATTGCTGAAATCATGTTTGGTACCTATCCATGTAATCACTTTTTACCCATAGTGTTGTTTCTGTCTGTAACCTGTTTGGATCATAGGCATGATTGCTGTAACCAAGCCCAAATAAGTAAGACAGGCATAAGTCCATAATGTCAAATAAGGTAATTTGCAGATTTAGTGTTTGATATCCATCCGATAGAAAGTGGTATGTGCTATTTTCAGTTTCTAAAGGTCAGAATTCACAGGAAATGTTAACTTGAGAGAACCAATCTTGGTTTATCTGTTGGAGGAAATAGTTCAGAATTAATTTCTTAATATTAATGGGTTAAATACCCTCATGTTGATTCTGTTAGAATTGCTCACTAGTTTCACCTAGTTTCCTTGTTTCTAAAAAGCACAGCCTTGAATAAGTTGCTGGTGCTATGGTTTTTACAAGCATATACTTGTTGATGTAAATCCCTTCTGCGACATCTGAATCTGTAAATTTATCTGCTGTAAATTGAAGCTGGAAACCAGGGTTGCAGAGTTCATATAATTACAGTGGATATCTTTCCAGTTTCAGAAAGGGCAAATGCCTGTAGCTCAGTATCAAATACCAGTGATAGCTCAGTCCAGTTCCAAGTCCTGCAAGCAGTAATGTGATTCTCACAAAGAAAGAGCGTTTGAATTTACTGTGATTTTGAAATTAGATTATTAACTATAATTTGCCTTAACTTTTGCTTTCAAAATCATTCTTGCTCTTTTTGGCTAATTCTTATTATTAAGAACAGTATTTTTAGTAAGCCTAATTCAAGTTACTGTGAAAATTTGTTTTGCCTTTACCTGTTTGATTATTGTAATAGCAAGAACTGGGAACATTACATTCCTGGTTTACAAGGTGCTTTAGCTTTCTGTGGTTGGTGTTCCAAGTACAGCGTCTTCAGAAAATGTGTTGTATTTTTCTGGTATTTATCACTGATTGGGATTCTCTGCATAAGTCTGTCTGTACAGTGATGTCTGGTGCCAGCTTTAAAGAGCTGGTTGTACTACATCTTTTCAGGATGATATAGTCTACCCTCATCTCCTGTGCTGTCTGTGTTAGTCTGCATCTTTTATTTGAGCTTTCTTAGATGTCTTTTAGCTGAACTGCAGTATTGGTAGATCCTGTTTTCTAAACTTCATGGAAATGATAAAAATGAAGACATCATTACAGTTCTATAGCAAAAGCATCCCTTGGAACAGTCTGCCTAAGACAACAGTATCTTTTACAATGGAAAGTTTGGGAAAACATGGCAACTGGTGAAGAGCTGGTGTGGGAGATCAGGGATGTGGAAAGGTAACATAGACATCTCCATAGGAAAACTGGTGAAAGAGAGCTCAAGCATGTCAACTTTAGCTGCAATCAGGTCCTACTAAGCCAAAAGTGAAGCCTTAGTTTCGCTGTGCTAAATCTCATTGTCAAAGAGTAAGAGAAGTGAAAAAAGCTATTCCAGACAAGACAGCAATCCTCTGAAGTCTTTCAGAGCCATCAAGATCTTCCATTGCATAGACTCACAACCTCAGCAAGTTCACCCCCAAATATTTCTGATAGAATAATGGTTAGTTTCAAAAGATGTTTTACTCCTTGAATGCCTATTGCTGTATCACTGATTGTCAATGGCTTGTTCTTGTGATCAAGAAATTTGAAAATAGTAACCAGACCACTTCTCTAGAAAAGGATTAAAACCACAACTAGTTTTTGAACAGATAATTTAGAATTGCCATTCAAGGTTGTGGAGATATCAGAAGAAAACATTCTGGAAGTCTGATACAAAAGTCTCAGAAATAGTAATTAGGAAGAAAGAATGAGTGACTGCATTTTTATACCTGCCAACTCTTCAAGGACTTCCAGAGGAGACTACTGTAATACCTGGATCCTCTGTGTTGACAAAAGTCACTCTCCATGTGTTACATTGCTTCCTTTGTTCTAAAGTGTTGCCAACAACCTTAGTTTAAACAGGAATAAAATGGCATGCTGCTTTCTGAGAATTGAATACAGAAAAGGTTGGGGGTTTTTTCCCCTCATGAGGGATATTACAAGTATACTTGGAAGTGACAAAAGATGCACTTTTATAGTAGCTTTTAAGCCAATAGATGCTTAAGACTGCTCAGAAGCGTTAAGTATAATAGTACGAGATTTCTGCAGTATCAGAGGAGTAACTTGGCATTTTTATGGGAGTTCCCTTTTCTGATAACATTTACAGTTACGGGAAGGTGCTTTGTAACATTTTTAAAACTACATTTTTATCTAGAGCTTGTGCAACTGAGAGGTGATGTTTGTGTGCCATAGCTGGGCTATCTGAACAGCTCTTTGATATGGAATGTATTTCCATTTATAGATGCATCTTTACTTTTGCTTTGCTTGTCTGAATTTTGTGTATTTTGTGATCCTCCAAAGAACTTTCTACATCTGTTGTGGGTTGTGATAATGTCATGTCATAAAAGCTTTTTATAAGCTATTTATTTGTTTGAATATGCCACTTCAAACATACTTCAGAATGAACCATTCAGTGTTAACCTGCTTTTTCTTTCTGATCATACACAGGGGTTTGTGATAGAAGCTTGGAAAATGATCTGATGCTACCCAACAGGACAATTTTAAGCAAAAGTGATGCTCCAACGACTTTTATAGACAGCTGGCAAGTGCCAGACACGTTAAAGTATGTTGGAGAAGACAGGCATCAGGAAACTAATTGCTCAGTCATGGACTGCTCAGAGTGCTTAAGAATGGTGTTGAACCAGACCTTCAGCAGCTGTCATCCTTATGTATGTTAACTATTTAGGAAGCTTACACTTCAAGAGAGATGCAGTTCTGACATTTTTGTATACTTTATAATTTCATTAATGTGAAACTACATGCAACCACATTTATGGAATTAAATATATATACTCTTTTGTATCTACAGTTGCAAGGTAAAAGATACTGAAGAGAGTGGCAGCTTTGTGGGAGATTTACAATATGCAACTCACACTTTCAGAATACATTTGTATACCTCTGTTAATTTTGACAATACAATCTAATTTATAAATTAGTCCCAGATAATTCACTTGTATCAATATGCTGTAGAGCAAAGTAAAATAAAATACTTTCAGGATTTAATTCATCCTTAAGCTTTCTGTAATTTAAGTAGTTCCAAGTTGCAATAGGTAATTTGAGAGCCTGCATTCTCAAAGGCTCTAGAGACAGGGAGTTCCAGCCTAGAGAGATGAGAGGGTAGAACAGACCATTTAAAACAAACCTAAAGAAAATAACAAACTTGCAGTGTGCAAATAAAGCATTAATTTGTGATCATATGAGTACATTTACCATTTCACCTTTAGTATATTGTTGAGTTTGATGAAGAGGAGGCCAAAAATAGACAAATACAGAGATAAGGAAGAACAACGAACTAAGAGTAATCATGCCTTCTATTGGAAAAACTGTATTAGCTCTTGCCTTGGCAATTCTAAGAAATGAAACTGCAGTGTATAAGGAAGTCACCATTTGGGAAGCCTTTTAAATACTAGTAGATTCTCTTTGTATATGAATGAAGCTCGAGGACCTCTCGCTTACTGTGAACCGAGAACTTTTGGCTTAATTTTTTGTAGCTGATATTTTAAAAGGTCAATATTTTTTCCTACCTAGCAGGATCTCAATGAAGGTGCAATATCTTTATTTTTTCTTTGTTAGGTTCCACCTGAGCTATTCTGTGATATATGGGCTCAAGACACTGAGTACATTCAAAATCCATGCATTTCACTAGCTGCCTATGTGGCAATGTGCAACAAATTTAATATTTGTATAGAATGGAGGAGCTCTGATTACTGTCGTAAGTATTCTGCATGTCTGTGTACCTCTGGTGTTCAGAGACAAAATTTGCCTGATATGAAGTTACTGTAAGTTGAAAATACCAGTGCTCCTTGAGTCCTCATGTACTTTGGAAGTCATGATTGAGATGATAGATTCACCGTTTTTTTATGATACTGTTGAAAGCAGTGTGCAAAAGGTATCAGGATCATTATAACCACTTCATAAATGGAAAAAGTAACCTTGCTCAGAAGCCTACCTCTGGCTTATTTTGTACTTAGCTGTGGAAGTCAGATCTTCTCACTTGCAATGCAGTGTTCATTTCTCTTAGCCACTTTCCACTGATAAAACCTAAAAACCCAGAATTGTTTGTGGAAAGGAGGAAGCCACAGAAAGCAAGTTCTGTGGTGCTTTGAATTGTTGATATCTGCTTGCTGCTGCTGCAGAAAGTGGTGCCTTTGGCAAAAGCATTAGAGAAACACCTTTGATATCAGATGGAAGGTAAGGAGTAAAATCTGAGAGCTAAAGTATTCTGGTGGAAGTCACCTCCCATAGCAGCATGCTAAATTGTAAGGCCAAATGTGATTTGTAGTTGTCAGTGAATAGAAAATGGATTACAGCATCTCTTTATGCTGTCAATGATCACTGAGGAAAAGCCCTATACAGTGATGACATAGGGACGTCTGTGCTTGAAAAGGGAAAGACTTATTGATGAAGTGTGGTCCCCAAAACTAAGAGAACTCACTGTACATATAAATCGTAAGTGATGCCTGTTTTAAAATGATTTAAGGTGTGTATGCATGTGCAGACTGTGCGCAGGCATGTTGCAATGCCCTGCAAATAGTTACAGAGTCTAAAGCTTAAAACAGTCAATAAAAAATGTTCAGTTTGTATGTATTTTGTTAGAAAATAACTGTTTAAAAAGATACTACAAAATATATCTGTAAATATAGTTATCTATTCCGTTCATTGTGAAGGGACACATCACTCTTGTACCACAGTGACCTCTGGTGGTACGTGCCCAGTAAGGAAGAACCATGAAGCCGCATCTGGATTTTGTGGCCATTAAATGTTGGCTTGATGTACAATGATTTTTAAAAGTCCGAGTTCCTGTATTTACAGGGCTGTAATACATTTTCTGTAGAACGTTATGGTCATTTTTAGTAGTGAGGAGCTGGATAAAATCAGCCTCCTCTCCCAGTTAATCTCTGAAGTCTAAACTGAAACCTTCTTTATTTTTGAGCAGACAGATCCATTGTGAACTGGACTTTTTCTCATTACCATGATTCCAGATGATATTTCTGTATAATGTAGACATCATTAAATGGTGACTATAAGATATTTTGGTCTTCCACACAACCACACCGTTGGCATTTGTAGTCATTCTCTGTTTACTGTATTTATGCAGCTTTAATCACAGTTTTGAACCAATGAAAAATCATGTTAAGTTTTCAACAGCAAAAGCTAAATCAAAATGCAATGCCTTTTTTTTAAAATCTATTTCTGCATGTACTCATAACATGCCAATGAATTTGCATTAGTAAAGAATGTGTTCTTTGATTTCAAAATAACACAGAAGAGATTAATTAATGTGGGTATCTATTAAACATAGTAAATAATTTATCCAATTCTTTTTTATTTCATGGTAAAAATTGCTAAATTTGCTTTTACATATACTTTTTTGTAATTAACAAACCTTTTCCCTTTACTAATTACTGCATTCCCTTTAGCCACTGCAAAGTATTCACAATGATTCAGAACACTGCATTATTAACCCATGTAGTCTAACTTACAAATGCTTTTGAAGTTTAAATTACTTCACCTCAACACTGTTGCATGATTTGATATCTCTACTGCCAAAATGCAAACTGAAGCCTAATGAAAATGTTACTACAAGAAGAGGAGTAAAAGCGCATACAAATTCCATTTGTTTGAACTTGTCATGTAGAAGTAACCGATCTGCATCAATGTTTTAGGCCGGTAGATCCAAGTGAATTGGCAAGCACAGGAAACTGACAAGAATACAGTAATGTCTTCTCTTAGGTATTGCAGCATATGATTACAATTTCAGAACGAGTGATTTGTTTATTTTCTTCCTAGCCTTCCCCTGCTCTGAAAACTTCTCCTATCGGGCATGTATAGCTGCCTGTGAAGTTCCAGCTAGTTGTCAGAATAACGGGGTTGTTTCTCTGGACTCAGACTCCTGCTCAATGTTGACAGAAGGCTGCATCTGTGCTGGAGGGACCATCCTTCACCGAGCTCACACTGCTGTCTGTATTCCTGAAGAAAAATGTGGTATATTTGGATGTGATTTTCTTCTTTATTATCTGCAAGTTGGTGGTCAGATACTTGATTAGTAATAAGTTGAGTTCTGGCCTGATGTTGTATGGGTTCTGCATATGTCATTCAGTTGAGGACTTTAGGTAGTCAGTAAACTTAAACTGTACCGGTGAGCAATCAAGGAATGTCCTTATGACATAGAATTTCACTCACCTTCTCTCAGCTAGAGGATGCTTTCTAAAATCAAAGTTTTTGCCTATGTTTATGCATTCCTAGCGTTCTACTTATGTTAGTTTGACCTCCTTTTCTCTTAGCCCTTTGCCAAGGGTCCAACCTGTCAAAAGTAAATGGCATTCAAAAGACATGTAGCAAGAGTTAATTACATATTTTGAATAATACATGTATATGCCCTCTGTTCTTTCTGCCAGCATTGATATTTATTTTCATTACAATTCTGCCTGAACATATCAAATTATGGACCAATTGAATCAATAAATAACACTAACTACATAAACTTTAAAGATGTAGTTTATTATAAATCAGATTGCATAAGGCCTTGTAAATTAATAGTTTTGATGTGTGTGAAATAAAAAAAGTAACTTATTTTCAGATCATTGGTTTAAGAACAAAGGACTGGATAGAGATTTTAAGTGACTAGCCTTGCAGGGGCGACATAAAACAAAGAGGAGGCCTTGATCCTCTGGGGGATATTGAGTGTCTTGCTTTCTCAAACAAACTTAGTCTCAGATTGTCTCCTCTTTCACTTTTTTTGTGGGATGATGGGGATAGGTGATGCCTTTAACACTGTGGGATTTTTATACTTCATAGATCCACACCCACTGTGGAAGAAAATGGTGGTCAAAATTTAAAGGAAAAAGGAATTACTTCCATTTTCTGTTGTCTTGATCTAGCTTGTACAGATAGCTCAGGAGCACCTCATGCAGTAGGTGAGATCTGGAAAACTTCTTTGAGTGGATGCTGTATGCAAAAATGTGTCGACAGTGAGACCATTGTTCCAGTGGAGTACAACTGTTCAGATATCCACAATTTACATTGTCAGCGATTTGCAGAAGTGGCCTTGCTTGTTCCTAGTGATGAGACATGTTGTCCTCAGCAGATCTGTAGTAAGTATGCCTCAATAATTATGAATGCTGCCTGATGGATTCTACAGATATCCTTTCTCTGAGGTTTGTTTTCTTGTTTCACATCCTGCTTTTGAAGTGAATGAAAAACTTGGATTTAAATTCCCAGATTATGTAGAAAACTGTAGAAACTTTGTATTATTTGGCTCAGTATCCTCAATAGCAAGGTTTTGCGAGAATGGTAAAGGGAGGGGACAAGAGCTGTAAAGGCTGAAATAGCATTGTGTTTATCTGGATATGAATTATGTTTCAGCTGTACAGGCTACTGACTTATTTTTAATATCCAAACACAAATAAATGATGCGACTAATTCAATGAAAAAAGAATCAGATGATTGTTTATCTAATTTACAAAGTGAGCAGTAAAAAAAAGGATATAAAACCTGCCTTTTTTTTTTAATCCTTATTTAGATTAGAAAGTCCATCTTTATAAAAAATATTGCAAGCAGTTTTCATGTTTTGACCACCTGGGATGATGTTGCAGTGACTTTTTCATGAGCTATTTTATATTTTATACTATTTTATATTGTATTATATTTTCACAAGGACTCAGCTCTAGTTTAACTTTGCCTCCATGGAGATCATTGCATTCACTTCTGAATACTGGCTCAGAGGTTTTTGCTGGCTTCTTGTGGTGTTCATATGCATGTTGCTATTTTGAGATTTGGGTTATAAAACTGCAAATACTACTTGCCATTGCTCTACTCAACTTATAAAATCATAAGATAATTTAGAAGGTATCTTGTTTTTTCTTTCCCTTTTCGTAACAGTTTGTAATCAAAGCCTCTGTGAACCCTTAATCCCTGAGTGTAATAGCTTGGAAAAACTGGTCACTTACTACAGTGAAGAATCCTGTTGTCCCAACTATGTTTGCGGTAGGTTTCTTTTCAAAAGAGGAGAAAGTTCATCCTGTAAAAGATACTCTGTAAACTAAACAGCTCAACTTTGAAGCAAAAAGGTATTTATTGTAGACTCATTGTTAATATGGCCATTTATCAAATTATCTTTCATCTAAAAGCTCAGGGTTGGTCTGTGCCTCTATTTGAGCGGATAGAATGGTGAAGCAGATGAATGATGTGCTTATTGGTCAGGCAAGAATGTGTCTTCGCTCTTATGCAATACAATGTCAATGTTTTTTTAAAACATGTTTGTAGTATCTCTGCTGTGCACTGCCATTTGTTAAGGGTATAGCATAGCAAAGGAGGAATGCTGTATTTCCTATACAGAAATACATCTCTTGTACTTTTTTCAGAATGCGATCCAGCGAAGTGTGAACCAGTGGAGCAGATGCCAAGCTGTCGAGATGATCAAACGCTAATTGCTGCTCGGGTGGAGAGTACCTGCTGCATTTCCTATATATGTGGTACAGTATCCTGGCTGTTCGAGACTAAAAGTGGTTTTATGTATGCAATAATGTCCACTAGTATCTTGCTAATTAAGGCTCCTTATACTTCCTTTAGCTCTCTCAACACAGTAAGGCTTGAAAGTGGTTAAAAAAAAAAGGGACTGTAAAACAGAAGAAATGGCAACAATCACCAAGAGTCACAAGACAGCTCTGTGCAACTGAGTAGTTGAGTCTTGAGTGGTGGTGGAGCTCATGGAAGAGGTAGTTGAGGGCTTTTGAGAGACTGTCCATGTACAGTGTGTGGGCATTTTATCTGAAAAAAGGCTGAAGTTGTATATGCTCTTGCTTCCTATATACTGTTGTATCAGCTTGGCCCATCTTACACAATGGTAAATATCCCATATGAGACTGTTACGCAAATTTGTTCAGTTCTTTTGTGGTTTGGCCTTTAATGACTGAATTCAATAATAAAATTGCACTTTTAGCATCAGTGTAGGAGTTCTGATGTTACCATATGGGTTTTCTGATAATAATGTTATGATGTCCTATTGAATTTACTCTGGTTTTGCCATTTTGCCCATAGATATCTGTGAATCAGAGGCTAACTCATCTTGATTAGCTCTTCCATGTGCAAAAATTTGAGCATGAGCTTTAATAGAAAACTTGAGTTACACTTGTGCTATTTACAATAATCAGGGGGTTACTTTGATTACATGACAGTGATGTGCTGTCTTTGGCTCTTCGTTGTCTGCATAGCATCCTTCTGTCTCTTTTTTGATATAATGAGTCTTTCCACTGTGTATATCAGAAAGTACCTATTGTGGTTTTCATCTGTGTCCAAGTAGGAGATTAACACAGGAATCACAGAAGATGCCCCTTACTGGGGATCAAAGATCCTATGATTTGGACAGAAGTACATTCCTGAAAACAACAGTATGACTTGGTAGGAGAGAAAATATAGCAAAATTTTTCGTAACAGAAAGGCAGAGAAAATACTGTTTGTTTTGATCCATCTCACAAATAGTATATTCATTTTTATAGTAGGAGGCAAAGAAAAGGCAAGTTGTACTAAAACTAGCCTATTGTTTAGGGCTATAAGGAATGAATACAGTGCATCTCTGTTGTCTTTCATATATGTCTGTGACAAAATTATGGGCATGCTTTCTAGGAAGTGGTTAAATTTCTTCCTGTGTTTTTAAATACTTGTTTTTTCCAGCCTGCGGCGCTTGCTCTGATCAAATACCCAAATGTCAAGAAGGAGAAGTTCTTATTGTGGATGGCAACACTACAGAGCAGTGTTGCCCTACATACCACTGTAGTAAGTTTGACTTAATTTTGGTATTTTTAGTAGAGAACATGTCAAATTTTATAGTGTGGATGTTCAGTGCCAAAAATAGTGGCTCAGAGAGATAGTTCCACTTGTGCATGTAAGTGTGCTATCACCTGTAGTCTTGAAAGATTTGAAAGGTAATATCTTTACTTTTAAATCTTCATGTGCCTAAAGCATTATCTGAATATCTCTATCATAAAGAAAAATGAATACTTTCAGACCACAAATCATGGAGATTTATAATTGTTTTAAATATTGTCTAGAGTGGTTGTACTCCACGCTACTGTTATGGCTAAGGTTTACATTTAGATTATTGTCTTTTCAAGTAAGATATCTTCTAAAAGTATTTATTATGAATAAGTAATTTGCTATCTCTTGATTCATATTTCCATTCATCAAAATATGACAAACTTGTGCTTATTGGACTTTCTTTTCTTTAATTTTAGTTTGTGAAATACATCGTTGTCCTGAATTCAAGTGTATGCTAGGCATGTCTTTGGTGGAGGTATGGAGCCCAGAGAAATGCTGCCCCTTTCGGACATGTGGTAAAGTGATTGATTTTCATCTTCATTAATTAGGCAATAAAACACTGACAAGAGCTTTGGACTTAGGTTAAAGTCTTGTTTCAGCCAACTATACTGTTGTGATCTGTTCATGAACAAATGATATGGAAAAGTCATCTCATGGTACAGAACTTCTTAATCTGCCTGCTTTGTTTTCTTCTTGCTTCACATGGGTGATAGTATACTGTAGGATTTGCCTGTTCCAACTGGGTGAATTACCATTTGGAAGAGTTAGTGTATTGGGGTTGCATTGCAAGGTTTTGGTAGCAGAGAAGTTACAGGAGTCGCTTCTGTGAGAAGGTGCTGGAAGCTTTCCCCATGTCAGTTGGAGCCGATGGCAGACACTCAGAGATGGATCCACTGCTGGACAAGGTTGAGCCCATCAGCGACAGTGTAGCTCCTCTGGAATAAGGTGTTTAAGAAGGGGGGAAAATGTCAGCATGACAGAAATTGCAGCCAAAAAGAAGAGTGAGAATATGTGAAAGAACTCTGGAGACACCCAGGTTGGTGCAGAAGCAGTTGAGGAGTTGCTCCAGGCACTGGATCAGGGATTCCCCTGCAGCCCTTGGTGCAGACCATGGTGAGGCAGGCTGTGCCCTGTAGCCCATGGAGGACCCCCCACCAGAGTAGGATGCCTGAAGGTAGGCTGTGACCCTGTGGGACGCCCTGGATTCTGGTAGGACACTTCAGGTGGATTGCAGTTTATACAATGCTGTAAATTGTTGTAGTAAGTACAGGTGGTCATAGAAGCTGGTATTATTTTTCAGGATGGAATAGAAATCAAATGTAATTCTGAATTCCCCAGATGGGTATATTTCAAAAACCAGCAGAATTTCTGCAGTGATGACTTGTAAATCTGGATTTTTCTACTCTCTTTGATGCTCTGTCTTAAACAAATAGCATATAACTTTCTAAACTGTTGTTTCTGTTGTATTTCATTTTAGAATGTGCATGTGAAACAATCCCCAAACCTCAGTGCAAACTGGTATGGAATTAATCTTTGTCAGTATATTTACTTAATTTCTTAAGAAATCTATTTCTCAGCATTTTACTAATAGTTTTATCAGTGAAATATGAAATGCCATGTCATTCTTTTTATTGCTTTACAAGAAGATATATCTATTTTTCAGAAGCTGGTTAAGTTTAAATATCTTGCAGAATAAAATGGCAGTATAGCATTGATATTTCTGGAGTTTTTTATGACCATATCCTGCCCTGAAGTATTTGTAGGATGAAACTGCTTTCATGCATCAGAGGATGACATTTTGTTTTAAAGGGTCAGAAGTAAATGCTTTTAAAGCATCAGTGTTTTGTTAATATTGTTTGTTATAGGGAGTATGTTAAGATATATCATGTGCTCAGACCACTGACAAAGCAGAAACTGTGTTTCATTGTGACTTGTTCTGCATTGCAAAATGTTTATTATCATTGCTGGGTTAGGTTCTTGGGTACTGGGTATACTTTTTGCTTGTCATTATTTTATGGGGAAAATTATATTTAAATGAGAGTAATTAATAAAAATTATGATTTGGAGTCCTAGGAAGGAATTGGAAATGGTATTTATTTTTATAGAGAAAATTCAAAATGTTTCGTAAGCAAGGTTTTGTTAGTACTTTCATTTCATAGACAGGCATACAGAATCAGGAAAATTGAGAGAAAAAATGTAATATGCATACATGTAAATAATAAAAGGCAAAATATAAAAGTACCTCTGTGCTATTGTAATGCTATTTCCATCCATAAAGTTATTACATGAAAGAATACACTTCAGGGATATTTCTATACAAAAGCAAGCCATTTTATTTATTTTGTGGCCTCCCATAGTCTTTGGTTGTCATTGCCAAATTAAGTATCCGTGTGGTTATGGCTTCAAAATAGGTTTCTAGGGGCAAGAGGTAGTGCTATTCAATCCTGACTCAAAGGTGTTCTAAGAAAAAGATCATACAAATAAGAAAACACTGTTGTTTCACTTATCTTTTTTTTTCCTTCTTCTTATCTGCACTTAGGGGCAGAAACTTCAGAGAGATGATCAGTTTCAGAACAGTACAGAAAATATCTGTAACTGTGTTAAGTACAAATGCGGTAAGTCAGAAAATAATTTAATTCAAAGAAATACCCTTTCAAGTACTAAGGTAGATTAGGAATTCTAAATCAGATGTTGACTTTGAGCATGTACAGAGGAGGAAAGGGTTAAGTGACATAATTCAGAAATAGTGTTGGAAAAGGCAAGAAAATAGGACCCTCCACTAAATACTTAGTTGATTATGGCCTGTTCTTGTATCCTATCAGTTCCTGCAGCAAGAGGTCTGTGCAGGGGAATAGTAGCATTTTGGGCAAATTAAGTGGTGTTGACTGAGCAGCCTTCCTTTTGCTCAGTTGAAGTAAGGACTTCAGCAAGAAACTAAAACACACACTCAATGTCCGCAAGAAAAAGTCCCAATAACCCATTATAGGACTTCTCAGGAGCTGGTGGCATGGTTACGTGCTTGACAAGATCAAGAATAGCATTCAGCACCACGCAAATTCATCTTACAGTATGCCCAATAAGATCTGTGAAAACTCAGGAGAAAATAATCCCTGTGGCAAACCCAGCTGGCCAATGGAGTTGGGATTGTCCTTGTCTAGATTTCTATAGCAAAGATGTATACTTCTGAGCTAATTATCCTCTGTGCCCTCAGTAATTACTGGGGAGAAATTGATATTTCTTAGGTACATTTCTTATCATAAGTAGACTTACAGAACAAATCAGTTGAAGAAGCCTGCACTGTCACTATGGTGGTTCAGCTAATACAATATTACATATTTATTCAGATTACATGCATGGTTATGTTTGAGGTGATTTGGCAATTGTACTGAAGAATTAGACTGCTACTAAACGTATATATGCAAACCTGATCCATAATTGTTAAAGAGGTAGGGTGGCTTTTTGCATTCCTGTTTTACTGTTTAAAACATTTTTTAACAGTTGTGATACCAAGTTGATTGTTCTGAGCATGCTGTTTATTTTTGTGTTTTTTTTGTAGTGAGAGACAAAGTTTGCCTGAGTAATGAGAGAGGTGTGCTACTTCCTGGACAGACAATCGTGGAGCATGGCACAGATGGCATTTGCCATATTTATCATTGTACTAATGTGATCGATCCCTCTACAAAATACTACCGAATAAACCAGTCTTCAATAGATTGTGCTGTCAAGTGCAAAGCTGTAAGAAATTCAGAATTGTAGATATGTATATTGTGATGGGTGGTCTTAATTAAATTTCATTTGTGTTTGTTGAGTAGCTATAGTCATAGGAAGAAGATGGGAAAAGTAATCATGAGATCTACCTCTATGCTACTGCATTTCTGATGGAAGTTTGTGAAAGTCTCACTCCCTTCATTTCCCCCCCCCCATGTAAATCTTGTAGAAACTAAAGTATACAGTACACTGTCCCATTGTATCCCTATATTACTTCAGCTGTATTCACAAACTGGTACAAACTAATGGCAGACATTAGCACAATCGGAATTGGGAAGAGAATAATTATAAATAAACCAAGAATTCTAAATGTGGGGAAAGCAACTTTATAAAATAAGCAAATGATAGGTTATCTTTTTACAAAGTACGATTGCCATGGGAATATATTATATAGATGACTGTCTAGTTACGTACTTACTTGATTTCTGATGTGTAGAAAGCAAAAATTTCAGTGGCTCTTGAAGTAAGCTGTCAGCCTTACGTTTGAAAATGGTAGAAAGACCAGTTCATTCTCTCAAAGTTGGAACTTCTGCCCATTTACTTCAAATAACATCAAAGGTATTTTATAAAGCTTTCATGAATGTACAATGTGTACAAATGTAAACTATGTGATTTTGAAAGTTATTTTAAAAACATCCCTAAAATCAGATACAAAAAATAAAAGTAAATTTGCCGATTGCAGTAATAAATGTTAAGCTGCAAGACAGTCTCATACAAGGAATAATTTATCTGATTTTGGCAGAACCAAGTCTATCAGCCTCCAAAAGATTTATCAACTTGCTGTGGTAGCTGTAAGAATTTGTCTTGTCTCCACACTTTCAGTAATGGCACAGTTTCCAATTTTAAGGTAAGTCTATACATTTTACTCCCTCAAAATATTTAGAAGACTGAAAAAAGTATGTGATGCTGTACACATATTGCCATATAAAATGTGCAAAGAGATTTGTTAGGCAAAATACTAGGAATGGTTTTGCATGTGCACATTTATTTCTTGGAGAGCCAATCATATACTTGTCTATGAAGATTAAGGGATTTGATATAGCAGAGAATTATCATCAACTTGATTATTTTATAATCTGTTTAACATTTTGTATTTAATGAACTTTTAAGCTGAGTACTTCAACAGAACTTTAACATGAATCTAAATTATATATCGCCATAATTATTACTTTTGATTCAGACAAGACCATATTCAATGGAACTGTATTATAAATACTTGTAATACTTTTTTTGCTAAGTTGCTGAGTAAAGTTTCTATTTTACAATTTTTTAACAGCTTGGTACTGTTTGGATTTCAAACTGCATCAGATACGAATGCATTAACACAGCAATAGGGCCAGTTCTAGTTTCCTCTTCAGTTGGCTGCCCACCCTTTAATGAAACTGAATGTGTGAAGGTCAGTGCTTGATACATTGTTTGCATGATTTACGTTTGCATGAAAAGATTAACATTGACAAAAGATGTTTTTACTGGAAGAAGGGAGAATTTATGAATTCTTGCAATGCCTGCATTTTTGCCCAGACTTTTGAAGGTGAGAGGCTCTAACTATACACATATAGTGTGCCATCAGACTTCCAAGTTACACAGCTGAGAGACCTCTTAACCTCAGAAAATACTTTTTTTCATAGAGGCTTGTAATGCCAATATAATCCTCATACAACAGTCTGAACTTGGATGATTTTCTGGGTTGGATTTTTCCTTTCTAACTGTTTTTCTGTGTATAGCAATTTGATTTCTCACAATTGAGTATCAGGAAAATATTTTCCACGGTGAGACATAAAGTTTTGTGGACTAGTTTTGCAGCAGAAGCAGAAGCTCTATTTGAATTTGCAAAATGAGATTAGATTAAATGTCAGAAATTGTGGGCGGGTGACATCTCATATTGCTTTCTGTAACTCTATATTTGTATGTGAATGGGAGGATACTTTTCTTAATGAATGATGGTGCACAGGCAGAGGACAATCCTAAAGAAACTATCTGGTGTAGTTCTCCCTTGCAGATAACAATGTACTGGTTCTTCAGAAAGTCTCATTTATGTAGCAGGTGAAAGGCTTTTTGATGTGGATATCAAAAATTGAAATCTTTCTCAATGTACCCTTGAGAGAGCTTTTGAAAAAGCTGTTCTCCCCACAGTGCTCTGGGGAGTGCTTCATGCTACAGCATTGAAGGCAGAGATGGATCTCCTCTATTGGGAGTGGGTAACTTCTCATTTAGATGAGATTTCTTCCTGCTTTGAATTCAGAATCAGGGGGTTGTGATTTTTCTTCTTTTTTTTGTGATTGTCAGTATAGCCTCTAGAAGAAGTAAGGGGGTTACTATAATGATGGAGTTGGACTTAGCACAGTCATTTGCTCTCCAAATGTAGGAGCTATTTTGATAGCTGGTGATGTATAATGGCACACAGTAAAAGCCGCTTAATACTCACTTGTGCTAAAACAGTCAAGTGAGATCATTTACAGCCAAACCTTTGTCCATTCACCTGAGTGCAACATTTGTCTGAATAAAGTTGCAGAGCTTTATGTGGAAGATATTTCTAGTAGTGCAGATATACAGGCATGAATGTTAGAAAAAAATCAAGTTTTTTCCTCTTTATTTCTTTCTTGGTCAGGTTGGGGGCTATGTTGTGCCATTCTTAGAAGGATGCTGCAGAACATGTAAGTGATTAATGACACTTCCTGCCTCACAAGTCTGTCTGATTTGTTGTTACCTTGGAAACTAGGTTAATTCTTTCCTGCATGAAAGCTTGATTCACTAATCTCAAAGGCCATTCTTTTCTTAGTTTTACTCATGTAAATACCAGTGAAACTAGTGGAGGTAAATCAGAAGAAAGCAGTTTAACACCAAAGGGTTTGCTCCACTGAAAATGACTGTGGCTGGCCAAGTCACTAAAATTGCTACCTTGAGTGTACTGTAGTTCTTATGTAAAACTCCTCAAAATACTAGTTTACTGCATTTGGTATAATAAAATATACTGTGTTTTGAAAGGTACCTTAAAACATGCTTTATCTACATTCATATCTTTAGTAAAAGATTGATCCATGCAGTTTCTAAGTTGATACTGTAAATAATTAATATAATATAGTCTTAAAGTCCATTAGTACACATAGTTCAGATGCTTTCAGGCAATATCTTTTAAAAGAATTTATAATAAAAAAATCTCCCTTGATTACCAAGATATATATTAACATCTATAAAAGCTAATGCAGGTTCTCTGGGAAAAGATAAAATAAAAATTTCCTTACAGAGTAGGTTCCAAATATGCTAATCCTTAATATAAACGAGAGATACATATATTTTTTCTTAACATATTGGTACATAGCTGAAACATTTTGGCTGATTTCATGAAGCACTTAGCCTGGGGCAGATACCTAACCTGAAGAAATTAAGATCAAATGCTTGAAGTTGACAATGTTATATATAACTATAAAGGATATTTTATACTGGACAGTGTAATGTACTATCTTTTAAAAGGTGCAATATCTCTTTGTTTGCACAAGAGGTTGGAGTAGTGACCTAAAAACTAAAGACAGTAGGAGATAAACTGTGGGAGAGAACTGAAAAAAGTGCAGGTATCTCCTGCTGGGTGCGATGGAACTTGACATGACTACCAGATACAGTACCATGTGCGCAGTTACTGCAATGGGATATATGTTGCCAAGTGGGACGTATTTTTTGGTGTTAATCACTGTGTATTACAATTTGTAGTACAAAGCTTTTTGAAACTGTGGAAGATTTACCTGCTTTTTTCTTGCTCCTCATCACTGTGAGGGAATGGTTGTATCTCTTCATGTGCTTTCACTCTGATGGACCTGTGTTTCAAGCATTTGTCCTAGTTCTTTAGCCAGTTCTCCATAGGCTCTTTGAGATCAGTTTTTGCTTATCTGACATTACCCTTCAATGCCTTAGCAGCCATATAGCATGGCTTCTGACCAGTTCTGACAATTAAAAACCCATTAAGCTACTTTTCAGCAAGGTAGCAGATCTTGCTACTATACCTACAGAAAGATCATAATCACACTTTAAAATAATGAAATGAAAGTAAGTTATTAATCTGAGGCATGCATCACAATGTAAAATTAAACCCTTGAAAAATCCAGTGACTTCAGAGATGCTCAGAGAAAATGATGCTATTTCTTTCTTGCAGTCCTAAAAGACAACTCAAATTTAGGTATCAGATTGTTTTAGTTATACTAATGTAGATCAGATTCTTCCTGGTTTTAACATTAGGCTTAGCAATGTAAATAGTATCTGGAAATGGTCCTGAGCTGCTGGTGCAGTGATCCCTGCTTGAGCAGGGAGGTAGGACCAGATGACCACCAGAGGTCCTGACAATGTCAGCCATTCTGTGATCCTGTGAAAAGCTTGAATTTTTTTCTCAAATATGCTAAAATCTAATAACTCCAAATTGTTTTATACTGACAGGGAGTCCTCTGTAACGTGTACTCTGTTCAATATGTAATATTCTTACCAGGTTCTTCAGTGTCAATGCTCCTCCCATTCCCTGTTAGTCCAGTCACACCTACAGCCTATGCTAGCTGTTACACAGGTACATTTTCCTGGAAATAAGTAGGACCAACCCAAACAGCATCATTGTTGATTTCCAACAATGTACTCCCTGATAGGAATGTCAGGCTTCACGTTACCCAATTATGCCAAAAGCTGCAGTGTAGTATAACTGCTCATGGTTCAGAGTGGCTCAGATTTTGGTTTTATTTTGTTTTTCATTTTGCACTGTGTGGGCAGTGCATTGTTGTTAGCCAACAATGTACTGTTGTAGTAAGTACTCATGTAGTCTTTAGCTTGCTGCATGTATAAAATTGCCATGTTTAAAAATGTTTTACAGTGCTGTAAAACATTGAGACTGATGGCTTTGTTTGTTAAAGCTTATTCTGTAAGCAACATTTTCACTGATGATGTATTGTAGTCTTGCTTCCAGTGGCATATACAGTAGAGCAGCTCATTTCTTTCCCATCCATAGTCAGGAAAGTATACTGAAAATAACTACCCTGTGTTTACTCCATAAAATCTGGAGATCATCTTTGTTTTTCCTAATAGAGTATGTTAATTTTATGAATTGTAACATAGAATGAGTGCAATTGTTTTGGCATTTGTGAAAACATCCCCCTATATTTCTGTAAGAAAAATACGATAATTTTGTACATCACTGATATATCCCTCATTAAATTACACTTATGACTCCAGGAGTACTACACTGAAATCTATACTACTCTTGGATATTGACATCACTTTAGATGACAGCAGTGTTACAAGTCAACCCAAAAACCAAGCAAGGATTTTCAATTGTACAGACTCTGAAAAGAATCTCATTATATTGCAACATGTAATATATTGTAAGGTTATTGATGGAAAAGTGTATTATGTTGTAGAGCTCATTAAAAGCCACTGGACACTAAAGTACATACATGGAAATACGTTCTAATCTATTTCTTTGAGAGATGATGTACTTCCACTAGGACCTGGATGAAGTCATAGCCGTAGCTGCACTGAAATCTCCATTCTACACACTATGTACAATGTGAAAGAAGAAAGGACATGAATAGGACTGTGAGAAACATGAAATAATCATAAGGTTTGTATTTCAAAAACAGTTTTTCCCCCCTCCTTCCTCAGTTTTTTCCCTAAGCAAATGAAGTTCAATGATAGTTAAGCAGTAGCCATCCATTTCCAATTGTATTTGTTTATTTGCTTCCAAGAAGATTGACTGCTGTACTTTCTTTCATGCTCTAGAAACTCTGCTATGTCTAGAAAAAGTAACAGACTCACATATTAAAAAAATTAATTAAAAAACCCCAAACCCAGCACAAAAGATATTTCTCTTTGGGAAGCTGTATTACCTGGTTTGACAGTGATTAGAGCAGGGAACTGGACATTGCACATCAAGACGTAATAAACCTCTGCCACTGTTCAGTATTGGGTATTGGTCAAACCAATGAGCCTTTCATTGCCCTTGCTCTTCTGGAGCTAACAATATTCACCTTTTGTCAACAACTTCAAGGGTTTTGGCTGCAAGAAAATGTAGCTTTCCAAGTGGAGAGTCATGTAGGACTTGGGGGTGTTGGTCAATGAGAAAGTGAACATGAGCTGGCTTCAGTGTGTGCTCACAGCCCAGAAAGCAACTGTATCCTGGGCTGCAATCAAAAGGAGCGTGATCAGCAGGGCAAAGGAGGTGATCCTGCCCCTCTACTCTGCTCTTGTGAGACCTCACTTGGAGCATTGTGTGCAGTTCTGGTGTGCTCAACATCAAAAGGACATGGAACTGTTGGAACAAGTCCAGAGGAAGGCCAAGAGGATGATCAGGGGACTGGAGCACCTCCCGTATGAAGACAGGCTGAGAAAGTTGGGTCTGTTCAGCCTGGAGAAGAGAAGGCTGCGGGGAGACCTCATAGCAGCCTTCCAGTATCTGAAGGGGGCCTACAGGGATGCTGGGGAGGGACTCTTCATTAGGGACTGTAGTGATAGGACAAGGGGTAACAGGTTGAAACTTAAACAGAAGAAGTTTAGGTTGGATATAAGGAAGAAATTCTCTACTGTTGGGTGGTGAGGTACTGGAATGGGCTGCCCAGGGAGGTTGTGAATGCTCCATCCCTGGCAGTGTTCAAGACCAGGTTGGACAAAGCCTTGGGTGAAATGGTTTAGTGTGAGGTGTTCCTGGCCATGGCAGGGGGTTTGGAACTAGATGATCTTAAGGTCCTTTCCAACCCTAACTATTCTATGATTCTATGATCATAGTGTGCAAAATCTGCTGTTGAACCCCGTAGAAGCTGTTATAATGAAATGATCTATTCATTTCTCTTACAGATCTGCAATGTGATGTGGCTTCTTCAGCACAGAGAGGACCATCGTAAGAAGATACTGTGCTTTCTGTTCTCTAACAACTGAACTCTACACTAAACTTCTTTGCTTTTCTTCAAATGATCATTATTCACTTCTCAAGTTTAACTCCTCATTTCATTTACTGATTTCTTCTTATCTTCTTTATTTCACCCATTTGCTTTGTACATAATTCTGTGAGAAAAATTGTGGAAATAATACTAATAAAATGTAAATTAAAAATTTCATTTGGTTACTGGTGTTCTTTTTCTTATTTAATAAATACATACAGAAATGTAAAGTCATCTGAAGCCCTATTCTTCATCAGGCTCTGCTGTGAAGTGTTCAATTTAACTTTGTTTATGCCACTGGAATGCAACTGCTGCCATTAAAGCTTGTTACAGTTATTTCATAGAAAATGCATTTTATGCATTATTAACAAGCCATCTCCCAGGGGTGGTTGATCTATTTTACAAAATTCTTTTAAGGACAGTGGACTTTCTCTTAAAAGGCTTCTGAGTGAAGAATGAACCTTTTATAGCTGTTATTGAAGGTATCAGAGATACTTCAGTGAATTAAATAGAATAGCTTTAAAAGCAATGCAATGTATGTCACTTTGACAGTTTTGTATGTGCAGTGATGTATTGGGTATTTTCTTTGTGTTCCTTGACACCATAAAATGTTCAGGAATGTTCTTGTCACTGAAATGCTTAGAATTTGAGCTAATATTTTTCAAACAATACCCATTTTTCAGGTAAGGAAGATGGAAAATTCTGCAAAAAGGTGACTGTTAGGATGACTATCCGCAAGAATGACTGCAGGAGTAACACACCAGTAAGTATATATCACAATTCCTTTTAATACAACAGAAAAAATACGAGAAATAAAAAGGAAGAAAAGGAACACAAATTCCACAAGGCTATTGTGTGCATCTTTCAGCAAGAGAGAGGTTTCTATGTTTCATAGAGCTGTTTTACTGTTACACTCCACTCTCAGCAATCATCTTCTCAAACAAGGGGATGTGACTTCTGCTTTTGTATGCATTTAGGCATACAAAATAATGCAGTTATTAGTATGCAAATTGAATATACCTTTCAGTGACATAGTGCAGATAGAATGGCTGCAGATGTGCTTAATTTCCATCAGTTTAGGGAAAGTATTTAAATGTCAGTTTCATGAAGAAAACAGTTGTGGGTCCTGAAGGCTTGGGATTCATATTTTTTTAGACAGTAGTACAAGCATACTGTGAAATGTGCAGAAAGAATGAGGCACTATCTGTGTATCTGCTGAAGGATTTACTGTAGGAGCACACCAACAATGTCCTGCTAGGCAGTAAGGCAGTGTGAGCAGCAGCAAGGGTACAGACAGGCATCTTATGTGAGAGGTGTAAAAGCACATTGAACAGCTGTAATAAAAGAGAACAGGGAAACAGCCGTGACCTCTAAAATTACTCTGGAAGTACATTTTGTAGAGTAAACCATTGAGCAGCCAGCAAATTTAGTTTCAGTGTCTCATGGAACAGAAATACAAATCCTCACTATTAAACTTGCAAAAATTATCAGTTTATACGACTGTTTCTCTTACAGTCTGTATTACAATTTTGGTATCATTAGTAACAATTTCCTTTCCCTTTCCAAAGGATTGATATTTTATATTCCTTCTTACTGCTACCAGTATAACAATACTGCATCAGTGTATCCCTGAAATAAATACTGTAGGGAGTTTTGGACAGACTGTTTGGTGCTATATTCAAGCTAATGTTGTTATGAATACTTTAAAATAAAAGACTGAAGTTGTTTCTTTGTGTCTGTTAACAGCCAAAATCTGCTGTTACTGAAATCAATGGTAAAGTCATCATTCATCTCAATAAGATAAAAATTAAGACCTACCTGTGCAACATACTTCCAGGTTTATTACTCAGATATTGTGGGATTTCCTAAGGGGTAGAAGAAATAATGCTTTGCATTGGATATGGGTGTCTCATATCTTTGAACTTCCCTGAGAACTCCTAACTTTATTTCATAGCTGCTTCAATTTGCTGATTGGTATTTATGTTTGTTACCAGGTGAACATTATTTCCTGTGATGGAAAGTGCCCCTCTGCAAGCATTTACAACTACAACATCAACACGTATGCAAGATTCTGCAAATGCTGCAGGGAGCTCGGACTACAAAGACGAACTGTGCAATTGTATTGCACCAGTAATTCAACCTGGGTCAGCTATTCAATCCAAGAGCCTACAGATTGTTCTTGCCAATGGTCTTAAACAAACTCGAAAGAAAGCAGCAAGCCCAGCTGTTCCCAGTATAAGAAAATATGAACAGTTTATCTATTAAAAATATCATGCGAAATTCACATAATTTTACCAATTTAATGCTAAAAGAGTAAAAATATTTTTTGAGTCTTCTAAATTTCAGAATATGTTTTTTCATTGTTTGCATTGTGATTTGTCTTTGTGTTCATTCACAGGGACTGCTTAAGAGTTCTTGTGATACGTGCCAACTTAAAAGGTGATTTACATTAGAGATACCACAAGAGCAAGAACGCCCCTTATTTTGTTTTGGAAAGCTGGCCCACAGTTTGTCAGACACCCAATCCTGTTTTGACTCATTGACCAACTTATCTGGCAGCAGTTCCCTATTTTGAGTAAATTGCAATTGTGCAAATACATTCAGTGTCTATTAAGAAAAAATGGTTGGACAACATGAGGTGAATTTTCAGTTTAAACCATATTCCTATTGCAAAGTAAATCATGTATAAGAAATTCAATTAATGATTTTTTTTTTTAAATCAGGGAAATATTGTCAATACTGATAACTATACTTAATATTCCCTGGTAATAATTTCCGTTTTTCTAGCATATTTTGTATTGCAGCGAAAAGCATTATGGCAAATGTAGTTTATGAACAGATAGGTTATTTTTAGGCTATCTAGATTAGTCATTAGTATTTACTGTATCTCTCTGATAAACAATATGACACAAACTGAAAATACACAGATTTAACAAATGAAAACCATTTTACATTCCTTTATATATTGTATCTATAGAATATACGGGTATATTCTATAGATACATTCTGCTTATGAAATACACCATACTTAAACTGGTTTGTAGGAGGATGAACTTTGTTTAACAGTAATCTTAAAGATGTGAAAATTTGTTACGAAAAAGAAAACCAGAATTATGTGTCTGTCTAAAAGAGAAACAAAGTTGAAAATATTGGTCACCAGTATAGTAGAATATACTTTCTTATGGCAAGTATTTGCTATTGAAAATGTACAATTTTTAGGTTTGAAAGTTCAAAAGCAATTTTGCTTCTGAACTTCAACAATTAACATTTTGTTGTAATTAACTTTTTTCTTCTTTAAGCTAATGTTGTTGCTTACTATTTTCCAATGATTGTCACCAATATGCAGCAAAAATTCAGTAGCATTTATTTTGTAGATTTAAATTGTAGGTAGCACATAGTGATATACTTGAGATCCTATAATAGAAAATAGGTATGAACATAACTTTTTGAAAAGCTGCTTGTCTGCAGTTAATCCAAAGAAAAATGTATTGTTAAAATCAATCATGTGAACATTTTTGATACTAATTTTGTATACTGTACATTTCATTCTTATAATATCTAATAAACAACAGGAAGTCTTATTTTGTTACAATTAATTTTGTTATCATTGCTAAAGCTTCTTGCTATCATGTGATTCAACATATGGTGTTTAGTAATTTCTTTTTCAGCACTGCACGTGGTTAATTTTAGGGTTTGCTGCTACCACGAGTACTGGTGATCTTACACTACAACAAAGAAGACTTACATATGTGTTTTTGAAATTTGTATCTTGTTTCCTTATTTCTTCACAGTTCACTTTCATCCTCAGAAATGCAAAATTTAACTATGTCAATTTATTCAAAAGCTGGAAAACTGTTGCTCATCAAAGCAAAACAACACATTTGTGACACCAAGTGTCAGATAGGCTGTTTGCTCTGAAAAAACTGGGGAAAGGGGTAAATTTCTGCACAATACCTTTCCCCAGCTTTTTCCTAAACTGCCCCCCAGGATTGACTGCAGTGAGTAGACTGTGTTTTGAGCAAGTGTAGGCATCATCTTATGATACAGTTGTTGTGTAGTGATGATAATCCTGCAGTACTTAGGGCCAGGTAAGTTGTTAAGATCTAACTGTAATATGTGCAGTCCCTACCCATTTAGTTTCCTGTGCTCTCAAGTAAGACGGTATTAGCTGTGAAGTTCCAACCAAGTGCATGAGGGACAGAATAAGAGCCGGAATTAGGCCAGCCACCATGCTTCCCTTGGCTGCAGTCTGGTCCCTTCTCTTGCCACTTGATCCAATAGCAAAGCCTTCATTGCTTCCAGCAGCGCAAGGCAGTTAACTCTGAAAACTATTCAAGACACAAACTTTGGACTCTTGGTTGAAGAGCTAAGTTAATACTGGCAGTGAGAGTAGCAGACTGTAGTGTATCCAGTAACTGTAATCAAACACTACTGCTGCTTCTACTTCAGGAGTAAAACAATAAATATCCTGTTAAGTCCCTACTTGCAGTTTTGTAAATATTAGGCTTGTGCTAACAGAGACATGGGGAAAGATCCAAACTGGCTATGGCTTGATAGGGGAAGCTACTTTTATCCTTTCCTCATTGTTAGATTCCTCTGTGGCTGCTTAGCCCGCCTGTCTGTGGTTACTCCAGCCTGGGCCCTTAACATGTATTTTCCTTACGCTGTGTTCACACAAAGCAGCTCAGCTGGAAAAATATTTTTTGCCTTATTTGTACTTCCATCTCTTCACAAACTAAAGGACTTTGATGAGCTCTGGGTTTCATCTGACCCTCCCAATCAGGAGGAGGCACTTGAACTGTAACAGTATCTGGGTCCTAAACCAACTTTACTTTCTTTTTACTAAGAAGTTGTCTTTTTTCTTGATTAGATAGGTGCAATACCAAAGGTATACAGCACTGAATCTGTACTCTTTAGAATACATCCATTTTACTATCACGATCTTGTTTGTGTCTGTTACTCTTAAAGGCATATGAACACTTGCAGATAATGAAATATATGAGCTTTTCTGTAAGATCTCATAGTGGCAAAAGTTAAATCCTGTATTCAGCACCTAAAAAAGTTGCTGCAGAGAAACCTGCTTTCTAAAAGCATTGCTGCCGTGCCATGCACTGTTGTTACAGTTATTCCTGTTGCAGCAGTGCACTGCACACGCTTCAGGGACAAAACCATGACTGGATCCTTCACTGAGTTCAACCACAATTTTTGCAGTGTTTTGTAGAGCAGTGTTTCCAAGGGATGTGAAAAAAAACCCTTCAAACCAATACAAAAACAACCAACTGGTTTTAGAAGCCCAAGAGAACAAAAAGCTGCCTATGTAGCAGATACTAGGTAGTCTTTTGGAGGGCCACCTCAGCTGGATGACTGCTGTGGCTGCAATAGGTGTGAAGGCCAGAGCAAACACAGGGATGAGGGAGAAGAACACACCTGTGCTGATGCCATTCATTTACTGCCTCTCAGAGGGAAGCCTGAAATCCTCCCTCCAGCTCCAGGTGAAGCTTGTTTCTTTGGGGGAACAAAGGTGGAGGTGGTTGTGGATGGGGTGACTGAGATAAAAGCCTTGTGGAAGAGGAAGAGTGAGGAAGTGCTATTTTGTTGAGTCACTGTTTTGTGTTAGAAGAGGGGAATTCCCAGGTGATGTGGCATCTTGGGGCTGTAACATTTGTGTGGCCTTAGAGCTCTGTCAGAGGTCTTTAATCTTTCCATTGTGCCTATCTTGGTGTGGCTGTGAGAAAGATGTGAGAAGGTAGTCTTTTGTTCTGCAAAAGCTGGCTTGCAGGTGGTGAAGGAAGCAAATAAATAAAAATGGTGATTGTTGGAAGGCTTTGTGCTTTCAAACAGACTGGTGTTTCCAAGGTGTTGGGAAGCTTTGTGTTCATACAACAGTGTTGAATTAGCTCTTCAGGCTCTGCTGAGAGAGGTGACTCTTGGCTGGAGAGCAGACCTGTCTCAATTCTGTAAATCAGCAGCTGGTGATTGCTAGAGGAAAACATGGCTACTGGTGTCCTCTACCTTTCTTGCCTTTTGTTGGCTCCAAGGCTATCTGCAAAAAGGGACTTACTAGAGGCTCATTACTTTAGATCAAATTCAGATATGTGCTCAGGCGATTCCTCCAAACAAGTACCCTTGGTGGCCTGGTGGCAGACATTTTGTGACTGCTGCTCTGCAAGCCTGAGTGCATTGTAGAGATGTTTATCCTCAATAAAAGAAACCAACATTGAAAAATTGTCTTCAGACTTCTTGATCTCTAACATCACAGGAAACAACTTTGTTTAACATGAGTGAAAATGCTGAGGGAGTGAAACCTTGACCTTGACACTGAGGCCTGGTTCATTTCTTCACAAGTCTCAAAGCTTTACTGCACCTCTGAGGGCCATGTTCTACTCACATGTGTTTGCATATGTGGAGTTTCTCCACAAAAATGATTCCCAAAACCATTACAATTAGTGTCCTGTTAAAACCAGCATTTAAAATCTTTCCAATACTGGAATATTTTCCATATTTGAATAAAACATTTGGTGATTTATGGAAACACTGTTTGTTGTGGTCTTGATCACTTACAGTTATCTCCTTTAAAAAGCCACCTTACACGCATTACCTCAAGCAAGCTTACCCAGTCATGATTCACAGGAAAATATAAATGAATTGGCAGCTGGAGCCTTAAGTATGATGGATATTGGCCATTAAGGAAAGCCTTTAAAAAGAAACCCAATGATATCAATTGTGCTATCTAAACTCTCACTGTCTGGGTTATTAGTACCTGATCTGCCCTCAGGATAACAGTCTCTCGAGTAATGCTTCCTCTAATTAGCGATAGTGTTGCCTGGTGGTTTGGTAAATTAATCTGAAATATTGGCATCTGTTGGTCTACAGCTTAGTGTGAACTATTAGTCACAATTAAATAACTGTCATCTCCTCAGACAGCCTTTCAAGTACGCAGTACATGAAGTCAGACCAAAATCACATGAAAACTTTCATCCTCGCTCTTCTCTGGCCACACCATCATCCTTCTCCCCAGTGCAAGTGTCTAGCCATGAATAACTAAAATGAGGTAACAGCTGCTATGCAGGTGGGGAGTTTTTAAAAAGATCTCCTCTCAGTCTGATGAGGACATTTAACCCCTTTAGAAATAGTACCTGACAGACTGCCACCCCTCAGGTCTGATTTCTGGATGGACTTTTGGTCATGTCAACTCACTTCAGCTGTGTAAAACAAGATATCTGAATTAATTCATGCGTCCAGGTTCCACCCATCACCAAAGAAAGGCACATCCAGGGAGTGATTCGTACCATCCTAAACCAAATTTCTATGATTGATGTGATGAATCCAGATGTATCAACTTTTCACTCTAGAGAGAACCTGGATAGCAAGATGTGGTTAGGTACCTCACATTTAGGTTATTAAAATTGGTTGGAATCAAATCCACCTGTAATGGTTAAGGATATCTTGACAGGTTCTAAAGTCAGCTACTCCAGCAGTGTATATGGCATGTTTTATCTGACCCCTCATGAGGTGATTAACGGTAGTATTCCATTTGCATGAAGCTGAATGTTATGTGATTTGTCTTGCACAGTTTTTCTTCTATGTCTTAAAGAATATTAATTTTGCACGGCAGCTATACCTGAACTATCCCTGTGCCTCTAGAGCTGATGAAAGATGTTGTCATCAGCCAAATATCCAAGATAGAAAAGTGCAACTGAATTTTGAAAAATGTGATGTGTTAACTTCCATAACAAGGTGTTTTATTAGCTGGAAAAAATCTTTAAGGTGAATGAATTTTTAAGTATTTCTATTTTATAGACCTTTTACTGTGTAGGTGTTGGTTTGAGCCTTGTGGGTGATTTGTGAGCTTGAGTCCTAAGCTGTTGGCTTCCAAGAGCCTTAGGGCAAAGTAATTCTTCTGGAAATTTATGTAACCTACTTTGTGCTTTAGCTCTTCAGAGTGTCTATGGATGAGTCTTTTCAATGCTCAGGTTTTTCCTTACTGTTTGAGATTTTGGTTTGGTTTTTTTTTCTTGGATACAGCTGCCCAGCAGCAGTTTCTGACCCTCATTAGCACACTTGAATGGAATAGTCAGATTTGGTGGTATGTTTGTTTGTTTTTTCTTAAGACTGATGTTCATCAATTAAAATATGTGAGATTTGTCCAATATGTACCTTGTGTTGTAAAAGATGGGAAAGGGGGGGTGAAATATAACAGATCACTTTATCAAAAATTATTTTTGATTAATAATGCAGAAGTCTGATCTTGAGCATGAGATATCAAAGGCTGAATAGCTGGAGTAATGCCTAATGTTGAGAGCATGCCTGCTCTTGGTCTCTGCTCTTAATGCCCCAACTGTCTCTTTTGTACCACATTCCCTATTGGGCTCTATGCTGATGTTTTATTTTACAAAATAGGGGAAAAGCAGAGAAGGACCTTCTGAGATGATGGCATGAAGGTGCGTCATAGGCCTGATCTCTGTCATGATCTATACCTGGCTGTGTGCAGAATGGTGTTCTTTGAATGTAAAACAGGAATGTCACTAATAATGTGCTCCTCCATCTCCTGTCAGCAGAAGAGAGGTGCTGTATTTCCTTACTCCCACTCTGCCAAAGCAAATGTATTTTGACCAGTGGCAAAAGTTAGCTGTGTGACAATTAATCACTGCAAAGTGTTCTTGTTAAATATTGCTGCAGTGATTAGAGGTTGCTAGATAACCCAGTCAGTAGCATGTGAATATCACTATTTTATATTGGAATGGTAACTTGTCCCATCACTGTCTTCTCTTGCTCCTGAGGAAACTTCAAGGGGGAAGTTTTAGATTAGTGGTTTTGGAATAAGAAAGGTGATTTAGGATTTTGCATGTGAAACTTGCATTTTTAAGCAAATACACCTATGGGCTAACACTGTAATAGCAAGGTCTTCCATGTCTTATGAATCATTAAAAAAAATAAACCCCAAACCTTTCAATGATATTTGCTCACAAATTCACAGGCCAATTGGATACTGTGAGGAAACACGTGGCTTCACAGTTACCTGCTTTTCAGTTTACAGGAGAGGAATAAGCCCTGGCTGTTGGTGCTAATATTGTTACATGCAAGTTCCCTGTAACCCTCTTTAAGGCCACATTGTGCACAGGCAGCTAGAGCACACTGGAAGCAGATTTTGCCAATGCAGTCTGTATGCTCAGTTTGGTAAAAAGCTTCCCCTCACCTCTACTTGTTTCAGGCTCTACACCTGGAAATCCACTTGGCCTGTCCTAGCGCTATTGTTTGTTTCTCCACTGCCCATCTGATGGGATTGCAAAAGTACCACTCGGGGCAGGACCAGGTCTGTGGAGAAAGGAGGACAAGTGCATGTTGCACTCCCACTTACATATTTTGCTAGAACTCAGTGTTCCATATGAAAACTTTTTAGATGAAAACTGAGGCCTAACTAAAGAGCTGGCTAAAAAATTAATAAATGCCTATAGTATCTGCTTGGGATAACTTGGAATAAGTAGAAAAAAACCCCAAACAACAAACCCTTTCAGCTAAAATCCTTAAAATGCTAAAAATGGTTTTCTAGCAACCTCCTTATTTCCAAGCATTTTGTTGGAATATCGGTACTAAAGATCCAGATCACAGAATCTCAGAATCCCAAGGGTTGGAAGGGACCTCGAAAGATCATCTAGTCCAACCCCCCTGCAAGAGCAAGGTAACCTCGAGTACATCACACAGGAACTTGCCCAGGTGGACCTTGAATATCTCCAACATAGGAGACTCCACAACCCCCCTGGGCAACCTGTTCCAGTGCTCTGTCACTCTTACAGTAAAGGTTAACGTGGAACCTCCTATGCCCCAGTTTACACCCATTGCCCCTTGTCCTACCACTGGATATCACTGAAAAAAGCCTGGATCCATCATCCTGACACCCACCCTTTACATATCTGTAAACACTGATGAGGTCACCCCTCAGTCTCCTCTCCTCCAAGCTAAAGAGACCCAGCTTCCTCAGCCTCTCCTCATAAGGGAGATGTTCCACTCCCTTCATCATCTTCGTGGCTCTGCGCTGGATTCTTTCAAGCAATTCCCTGTCCTTCTTGAACTGAGGGGCCCAGAACTGGATGCAATATTCCAGATGTGGCCTCACCAAGGCAGAGTAGAGGGGCAGGAGAACCTCTCTTGCCCTACTAACCACACCCTTTCTAATGCACCCTAGGATGCCATTGGCCTTCTTGGCCACAAGGGCACATTGCTGGCTCATGGTCATCCTCCTGTCCACCAGGACCCCCAGGTCCCTTTCCCCTTCACTCCTTTCCAGCAGGTCAACCCTCAACCTGTACTGGTACATGCGGTTGTTCTTCCCCAGATGCAAGACTCTACACTTGCCCTTGTTGAATTTCATCAAGTTTCTCCCTGCCCAACTCTCCAGCCTGTCCAGGTCTCGCTGAATGGCAGCACAGCCTTCTGGTGTGTCAGCCACTGCTCCCAGTTCAGTGTCATCAGAGAACTTGCTGAGGGTACACTCGGTTCCCTCATCCAGGTCATTGATGAAAATATTAAACAGCACTGGTCCCAGCACCAACCCCTGAGGGACTCCACTGGTCACAGACCTCCAGCTAGATTCTGTGCCATTGACCACAACTCTCTGCCTTCTTCCTTTCAACCAGTTCTTGATCCACCTCACTACCTGATCGTCAAGCCCACACTTCCTTAGCTTATCTATGAGGATGCTGTGGGAGACAGTATCAAATGCCTTACTGAAATCAAGAAAAACCACATCTACTGCTCTACCATCATCTCTCCACCAAGTTACTTCCTCTCAAAGACAGGGAGAAAGGAGATGATGGGTGAGATTTTTGAGGAAAACAGAAGGTTTTCTCTTTAAATTGGACTGGCAAACAGAATTCTCGTGAAGTTGTTATAGCAGGGAAAATGGGAATCAGTACCCAAGGGGCCTATTGTAACTTTAGGCATCGGTGGGGGAAACCCTGTCTTGATGACGGAGGAAAAATGATGTGTTTTGTGGTTATGATGGTAGCAATGGGCTTGAGTGCTGCTTTTGGTGTAGTATTTATATAGGTTTGCCACGTGTACCCAGTCCCCACTGCCCATGTGTTTTGCTAGCAATGCCAAAATATGGTCAGAGTGAGCCAAAAAGGCAGCAGTTGAGGACTGCTGCTGGTTTCCCTAGCAGATGCCTGTGGGATATTTGATAAAGGGTTCTGGCTCTCTGAATTCTTTTGTATCTGGATCTCTCCATGCTTTTTCAGGGCTGTGGTTTGGGACTTGTCTGTAGGCAGTGATGGAGCTGTAGTGGCTGCGCAGGGCTACAAAGTTCATTCTTGTTATAGCTTGGCAGTGAAGTTTTGGGCTGCCCACCAAAATAAAGAGTTGTAGATCACAGTTACTGCAACAACACAGAAATCACACCCTTGCATTATTGGGAATTGGTACTTTATTACCAGGTCTCTCTCCTGTATTCTTTTAAATAAGAATAAATATTCTGCAAACCTGCATTTAATGGGAAGTTTTGCATATATTGCTGTGCTTAAAAAAAGATGATTTTATAACATTTTTTAGGAATAGTTACACTTCTATCTCATCCATGTGTCAGGCTAAAGGAGAAATATGAGGCCTTTGGGTAGCTTTAGTAATGGGAGTCCTATAACTACCTACAGTGGATATGAAAGAAAATATCACTTAATGCCCTATAAATACTGTACTCAAGCTGATCTCTGGAATAAAAGTCACAGCACTGTTGCACATTTGTTTTTCTGCTCCATGACCAGAAGAGAGGGGGGAAGGGAAGGTAGTGTTTTTAGGCTTTAGATTTGGCTGGATTGTAGCACTTCTAAATCTTCTGTCAACACTGGCGTGACGTTGCATTTGTTACAAATGCATGACCTTTTTAAACATCCATCTGTTATATAAATAAAAATAATGCAGCCCTATATTTTTATGGTATGCTAATCCTGTATGGCCATGGTCTAATAATCAAATGATTTCATGCTACCCTGGTGGCAGGCAACATCCAGACCACTGAACACTTGCTATGGATCTCTTATTAAATCCCTCTTGCACAGTTTCATTCATAAATTTACCATGGCTTTTAAAGCAAAATAGTTTGATGCTTATACAGCAATATCAAATAAGAGCAGTATGTTTCCAGAATGCAGCAACATTTTTCAGATGCTCCACTTCATACATGACTGAATAATTGGTGGCAAACCCCATTATTGATGCCTTTTACCATGAGTGGAAGGGATGTTGCTGGTAGGTAGTGCTTGCTAGTTATGCTCAAAGATGAGATGCGCTGGGTATAACCTGTTCATTCTTTTTTGGAGTGTGAATGTTCTACTCTCTGCACCAAGATTCATTTTGACAGTGGATGTCCTAGGTTGGGTATCAATGCTTCTGATCCACACCATTTTCCCTGCTCTGTTCTGGCCGTGTTGGAGTAGCACAGATGTGCTGGGGTGCTTGCGGCTTTTGCTGGCTCCAATATTTCTCCAGCACTGTCCTGTTTCAGATACCAAGAAAGACATGGTGCCTTAGGGCTGGCTTTGGAAACATGTCGTGTTACATTTGGAGAACCAAAATTAAAAAAGCAAAAAAGCAAAAAACAAACAAACAAACAAATTACTTGGTGGAAGTGGCACTTTTTTTACCTTTGAATACAATGTAAATGGCTTATTCCCAAGTGACCATGCATTAAATGCACTAACAATGGAATGATTGAAAACAGAATTAAAGTATTTGTCCAGATTTATCTTACAGTGCAATTAACCCAAACAATTTCCTGCCATCCATGCCAACCTAGTGTCATCTGGTCATTTAAGAAGGAAGATTTGCCGCTAAACAAGGAATCTTCCTTTTGTCTTGTAAGTAGCAGTGCTCTGATAGTATAATTTTCTCTGAGCTTATATCATCCCCCATTGTGTTTTTTAAGGCAGAATGTATCCTATAGATCCATTTCTTTTGATCTGCCTCTTGATCTAGATCATCACTGTTCTCAGTGATACCCTACTGGAGTGGAATTGAATTGTTTCTACCCTTGTGTGAGGACTGGTACAGAGCCACTTAGCTGGCCACAAGTCATGGTGGGGATAAAGAGCCTCTGACCCATTGAAGGCAGATGAAAACACTGACAGCAGTAAACAGCACCAGTGTGCAGGTAGCTGGGGGGCTGCTGGGGAGGTGGGAGAGATAAGCCTTGTGATTGTGAATTTGGATTAATTTCCCATCCTTGCTGTGGCTTTTTTCTCTTGCTTGATGAAAGGTTTGTCACTTTCAGTACTTCTATATGCTAGTTCAGTCACCTCGCACAGACCAAAGCATTTTTATTGGCTTTTTATGTTTGCCCAAAACTGTTTCAAATAAAAATGAGATAGTATCCCAGGAGTGATGTACAACCATGTGTTACCAGCATCCCTGACCTCCTGCTGAAGTTTAACAAATTAATTTCCCTCTTCTCTGACACAACCTATTCTGATTTAAGTAGTTGTAATAACCTGGAAATGTCAATGACTTGTGTACTTATTCACTGAAGTATGCGACTTGCTCATTGCTTACAAAGTCTGTGTTGGTTGGTTTTTTTATCAGGTCATTCTAAGTTCAAAGTAGTTGAAGCTGTTTGCAGCATGCTCTTTAAGACACTTTTTCCCTGTGTAAGAATATCCTTATCCACAGCATTTTGAGAAATGCTTGTTGAATGTGGAATTTGGGCAAACTGTCTTCTAAACCATTTGAGTAAAAAGTGTCTGGGGACTATCAGGGTGCCAGTCTGTGGCAGCATCCCAGCCACTTCCTTGTTCTTTCTGCCACCAGTGGGTCTGCTTAAACCATGTCCCATGTGCCCAGGTGTCTCAACTGCCATTGTCAGCAGAGGTTAGGAAAGCACAGACAAGGAGAGTGGCATGATGGGGCATTACATGCACATATTTTTAAAATAAAAATAAAGTGAGGTTTTTGTTGTTGTTTTTTGGGTTTTTTTGTTTAATTTAACCTCTTCTGTGGATTATGTGAATGCTGTGGCAATACAGATGGTAACAGAAAAGTCCCCAATAATCAGAGCAGCCTGCCTAATCACTGCCAAATTTCTTGCTTCTGCCTGCTCCAAACTGCACTCTTTGACTGTTCTTTCTGTCAGCAGGTTTGCTCTCTTTGTGGTCCAGCTGGCATGTATGAGGTACAGAATGGTGGAGTGTGGCTGAGCTGGGCTGTGGGGAAAAAATTGTGTCTGGGCAAACCAAATGAACTTCTAGAGGTGAAAGGGACTCTCTGTGCTCAGGCCAGTCCTTGCCATGTTTCTGTTCTAAACCCTTTAAGTGCTAGAAGGCAAATGACTCCACAGACATGTATATACTTTAATTATAGGGACAAGTAAACAGTTGTTTCAGCTGAGATTTTCAACAGCACAGGTAGCAAACTTAGCGAGGAATAAATCCATTACAGAAAAAAATCTGCCCAAATTATTTGCTTGTCAAAAATTTAAACTTGCAAAATTAAGATTTTTACAAAGGAGAGTTCTAGGTACATTATTTGGGGAAGTGCTGCCATCAGTTATGGCAAATAGTAATAATGCATGGAGGGTTAATGGATGTATGATGCACATATGAACTATAATGGATGTATGAACTTTGTCCAGGCTAAGAAAGTTGGGGCTGGTCAGCCTGGGGAAGAGAAGGCTGCACGGAGACCTCAGAGCAGCCTTCCAGTATCTGAAGGGGACTTACAAAGATGCTGGGAAGGGACTCTTCATTAGGGACTGTAGTGATAGGACAAGGGGTAACAGCTTAAAACTTCAACAGGGGAAGTTTAGACTGGATATAAGGAAGAAATTCTTTACTGTAAGGGTGGTGAGGTACTGGAATGGGTTTCCCAGGGAGGTTGTGAATGCTCCATCCCTGATGGTGTTCAAGGCCAGGTTGGACAGAGCCTTGGGTGATATGGTTTAGTGTGAGGTGTCCCTGCCCATGGCAGGGGGGTTAGAACTAGATGATCTTAAGGTCCTTTCCAACCCTAACTCTTCTATGATTCTATGTGCAGCTGAAATGTGTTGCTTGGTCTGTGGCAAGTGCTGGTAGGAGAGAGGAGCAGGACTAAGTGTCAGCTTACAGGTGTTTTCATTTTGTATTTGTTGGATATTCCATGAAAACATCTTTCATTTTATACATGTCTGTTTGTACAAGTAGGTAAAATCAGATGTTACTGCATAATATGTGTGGTAATAGGGCTTTTTACTCAAAGTACTGGTTACTAATCAGATTTTCAGTTCAGTGACCTTGTCACATCTCTGCTGAGTTTTGAGATTTAAGAATATTTTCCAAATGGCCAAATCTCATATTTAAAATTCTAATGTATTTTACATAACATAAGAGTGTTTTAGTACCAGAAAAATTTCATTTTCCTCAGTCCAGTTTCAGGTTCCTAACCTGATTTTCTGGGCTTAATCCTCTTCCTGTTGAAATCAATAAGTACATTGTAATATAATGATTCACGTTTAAGGTTCAACCATAGAAAATTAAGGCTGCATGCTGATTTTACTGCCATTGTTGAAAGATGATCTCTTAAAATGTGTAAAAGCACAATAAACTTTAACTCTTTCAGCCCTATTCTTTTTTCTCTTCAGAGAGTCTAAACACTTAAAAATAGATCTTTGTTCTAGACCTAATGATGGCAAAAATATGCTATTTAGATAGGAATATCTTTTGTGGTTTCAGTTACTTCACGGTGGATCAGTCTCTGGACACCATGGATGCTCATGAGAGGCCAGGAAAAACATAGTCTACTCTCTGCACCTTTCCTGATGCTTGACTGTCACTTCATATTTGCCACACACAAAAAAGACATATGTAGCTTCAGAAGAACTTTAGTCTGAAAACATATAGTTTCAAAGTACACTTTCTATGGGTGCCCCTATTGATTCCAATTCAAATGGAATCAATATTCAAATTCTTGCACATTATAGTGCAAGATGCTTCTTTTAAGTTTTCCTTATGGCCTTACCCACTAGGAAACAATTGTCAAATGCAGATACTCTCCTCCCTATCCCCAGATACTGGTTTGTGCTAAATCAGAGAGGGTTAGATTCATTTGTTGGACAAACAATGGCTGATGCATTTTTGACCAATGAAACTTCACAGAGGAGAAAAAGGCTTAAAAAGGGAACAGCTAGAATAGGACACAACTTGATCTCCTTGCAGATGTGTTCCACCCTGCTTGTGGAAGAAAGGAGGTGGCAGTGGGTGGTGCATCAAATCAAAAGACACAGGTGTTCCATACTTTCCAGTGAAAAAGGAACCTTCAAAGAAATGCCAGCACAGCTGGCACCTCCTGGTGTGTTGGACTTCTCCAAATGCTGTTAACAGAAAGCAGTGATGAGAAAAAGTGGAGGTTTCTTCTCTGGCTCATATATGTATGTGAAGAATACCTGGACAAACGTTAATATCTTGATCTCTTAAACAAAAACCCAACAATACAAAAAAAAACCCCAAACTGATCTACTTTCTCTTTGGTTTTCAGATTGTTTTTTGTGGTCTCTTAAGACTGAGATTTATACGTAGCCTATACAGACAGCCTCAGATGCTGAGAGGGAGGACTGTGTGATGAAATTAAAACAGGCTGAGAAACTAATTTCAGAGGCACTATTGCCATTTTGTTTTCAAATATGCCTTGAAGCTAATAACTTACTAGTATAACAAAAAGTGGTGGTTTGCTCTTTCTTGCAGGGTTTCTTTCTCTGACAGATAGTGATTCTGGCCTGTTTGGTAACAGTAGAAGAAAGATTGTTTCCAGGAGCTGGTGGCTGGTGCTTTGCTTTCTGGACCAGGGCAAACTGACTTATTTTTAGGTTGGTCTTTATAGGGCTGTGGGCTGCCAGTACACTCCAGGAATCTGTATTGCATAGTTTTTCCAGCAATATCTAACCCTTGACTTCTAGAAGTGTAATACAATATACATCCTAGATAAAAGCACCACAGTGATAATGCTACTTGGAATCAGAGTGAAAATTTTGGAACAAATGGAAACACTTCTTAGAAAGATGTTACAACTTGTACTTGCAAAAGCTATAATGAACTAATATTTACTGATAGCCTTATTTTATTAAATGATATTTTGAAACTATGAGATATATGTAAATAGCTTAAAGCTGTTGCTACCAAGTATTGTCAACAGAAGGGTGGCTTAAAACTTAAATATAGGATTATCTGGATCTAGGAAGTGTTTGGCTCTAGACAAAACAGGCAGCATATTGCCAAATCACATCGTGCTATTGAACAGAGCAGCTCATAATTGAGAACAATGAAAATTACTCTAAAGGTTTTTTCATTGGTAGGGGAGATGAGTAACTTTTTTTTTCCCCCCCTTTACAACTTCAATCTAGTTTCTAATTTTGCGAAGGATGCTGTTCATGTTTTTCTGCATGTGAAAAATGACTTCCTAAATATACCCTGTGTTTGGTGCTCTGTTGGATTTACACACCAGATCCTAGATGTGTTAAAAAAATCTGACTTATTAATATACATGCTGAGGGATGCCGTGAATATGAACTTATGTTAACTTTTACAGCTTCTGGAACTTCTGAAAGACTTAATTTTGGATCAATTTGGGAGAAAACTCCAAAGAATTTTGCGAATTGCCAGCAAGACATCACAGCCACATGGGGTCAAGGCCTCTGGGTTCATGGTGCCTTCTGCCATTTTGGCAGATCCCCTGCCTGATGCAAACTAGTTTAGTCCCTGGGAACTGCAGTGAAAGGTAATGCTGCACCTTGTCTAGTCCTAAGCTATGTGCTGAAGTCACAAGGTAGCTGGTTAACTGCTAGTGATTAGAGTGTACTGCCATCAGGCCTGTTAAACATGCTGAATGGCATTTTTACTGTAGCACTGTGGCAGCTGGACAGCTGTGCTTAAAACAAAGCAGTAACTATTAAAAACAATTTTGAGGAAACAGTTACTGGTCACAGTGGGGTTTAGGGTTTTTTTTACATTTTATTTTATTTTAATGTGTGTGTTATCTGTTATGGTCCAGGTTTTTGATTGACGTGTTTCCAAACCTCTTAATTGGCGTCCAGTTACAAATGAAGAGTTAAAGAATGCATGAAATTTCTACTTGAGTCCTATCTGAAGTTAGACTCGCCACATTTTTAGCTGTACAAATGTTTTGCATCATTGATGCAGAGACCTTGGGGAACAGTAATTTTTAAAACAGAGAATGGGGTCTAATTAAGCTCCTTTTCTATTTTTTAATTCTTGTTTTAGCTTAATTACTTGCAGATAGATGATTCACAAAACAAGTGTGTTTGTGTGTGTGTGTGTGCTTGTGTGTGTGTTAAATATGTCAACCTTTTGTCTATTGTGGTGTTTTAAATAAATAGAAGAACTTTGAGGGGAGTGAGCCAAGACCTCTATTACTGGAAATGGATAGGGCTTCTCGGAGGCTATTTGCAGTAGCAGAGAATTTGCTGTAGTGTTAAAGTGTAGGTATTGATTTTAGAACAGGAGTCAAGAGGTAGTACACTGATGTCAGGCAGAGAGAGGCTAAGCATTTTTACATGAAGCAAATGTAAAAAGACCTTTATATTGAAAATATTTGCATTAAAGGAGAAAAATAGAAGACTAAAAGAGTGATTTAAAAAAAAAAAAACAATCAGAACACTGTTATATCTTGAAGGTCTATAAAGCTATGTCTTTGTTATTACTTAGATGTGTGTAAAGTTGGTAGTCTCACTGGACTTCTTTCAATGGTTTGTCTTTGCCTGCCCCCTTGCTGCCTGACCCTAGCTCAAGTTCTAGAAGAGGTCGCTCAAAATCTCTTGTTCTTAGGTGACAATAAAAATGGGTGTCATACCCCGGGTCCTTTAAATGGTTTGTACAAAATGGCAGGTTGTATTTTAATCCCCACTGGAGAGTTCCTAATACTACTCAAACTGATTTTAGTTTAGAGTTAATAAAGGAAGCACCTAGTCAGGCTTGGAAATATTTGACCCCAGCCAGACTTTGGCCCAAAGGCATTTCCTACTTTCCAGTGGAAGATAGAGTCTAATAGAAGTTAATAAATACCCAGGGTTTGAGAAATGCCATCAGGGTACTGTTATCATCTATTTACATAAGCTGTTTAAAGCAAGATTCCTTTATAGATGAGTTCCTTACCTGTGCTGTGTCAGCTGATGACAATGCTTACTATCTGCATTTACATTTATTTCTGTAGTTGTAGTGTTGAAGTGTTTATTACAAATTTAGAGATGGAAATGTTCTTTTGGATTGTCTTTGACTTTAATGATGCTCCTTCTGCTCTTGTAGTTCCTCTTGTAAGTGCTAAGACTAAGTATGCTGAAAGACAAAACTGATGCTTGGCATAATTACTATAGATATTGTTCAGTATGGGTGATGGAAGACTTCTGAGAGGCTACTTTAGCAGGATCCAAAAAGGGGAATGTGGCAAAGAGGTTCTAGAGTCCCCAGTATTCTCTGCCCACAGCCCTCAAAAGAGGCATGTCATCCCCTAAGTACCGGTAGCTAGTAGTAGATGCAACTCTTCAGGGAAAACTGTAAAAGTAGTAGTCAAGGAAACCAGACTGTGAGTATAGACTGATGGGTTACCCAAACATATTATTACCAGAAAGAAGTAACTAGTGATATCAAAACTGTCTCTGCTAATGAGTTTATAAACACTTCTGGTAAATAAGAGGTTAATAACTCTGTTTATTGTAAGAAAAGATCCTTGCCCAAGGATACACACACTTCACTGTACCCAGATAATCCCTGAAGCAAGGAGGTTTAAAGTAATTTGTGGTGCAGCTGTCCTTTTCTGGAACATGAGTAAATTCTCCTGCACATGGTCAGCTGCAAGAACAAATGTCTACAGCAAATGAAAAAACAAGATGTTCAACTACAGCCCTCTGTACTTGCAAGAGGGGCACGTGAGCTGGACCTTTCCTCCTGCCTGACTCAAACTCCACAGCACGAAAGGGTTTAGTGTGTGGCTTATGGCCAAGTGGAAGCAACGTGTCAGCGGTGAGGGAGGAATGCTGGTGATGGAAACCCAACTGATTGACATACGGTGGCCATATAGTCATAGTAAATCTATTGTTTCAACAGAAGGAAGCAGGATTAGAAAATGTATAATCATTACAATCCCTGCACTATACAGCATCGAGTGACTGTTGCTATCCCATTGGTGGTGTGGCTCATACTTGCTTAATCCCACCAAAGTCTGTACTTGGGTGAAATCTACATATGTTCTGTGTGGTTCAAACCTTAGTCATTGGGATGTTTTACCCAAGAAATACCTCTATGGCACTGCAGAATTTAGCCTGGTATTTTTAAGGAGATACTTTTTCTGTTGTGTTGCTGCAGAGACCCACTGCAATGCAAGTGGAAAGTTTAAAAATCTAATCAATGGATGGAAACCCTGAATCTCTGAAACAGATACCTCTTATCCACAAAGAAATAAAAATAGAAAAAACAGAAAAAACATCATTAATGGCTATTGGCCAGACTCACTTGTGGCCTAACTGAGATGAAGGAAAAAACCCAGCATTTTGAAGTCTGAACCAGCATCATACAGAAGTCTGAGTGGCCTGAAAACAGTTGAGGGGGAAATATATGCAACCACACCTTCAATTCCTTACTAACTGACAAACAAAATGATTGAGTTATCCAAGTCTGCTGCATCTTTTTAACACCTTGAGATGCAAAACTGCTTCTGCATTTGTATCATGTGTTGCCCCCAAATGTAATGGTTTAGGTTTCTGCAGTTCCACTTGTGCTGTAGGATAAACTTTGAGTTTCTTTGACTCTCTGCACAGGATGCTTTAATGTCATGCAGAGTTCTATACCAGCACAAACCTGCCTCTCAGGCAGATACAATGGAAAAAACCCAAAAAACCTCAAGGAATTTTCTAGTAAGCAGGAGAAACTGAAGTCTCTAAAACAGCTTTGCAGGTTTTTCCATGAGGTGAATGAAAATTTGAGGGGGAATATTAGTTACATGGTGGATAAAATTGTAGTTCATGTATTTTACAGTAGTGTGTGCTCTACATTGTTCTGCATTTGACCTGCACAAGTGATCCCATTGTGACTTCTTGCTGGCTGCATATACCAAAGTTGTTTTGATGATGGGTTTATATTGTAGTATGGTGTTTTCTGTAATTAACATGCGTCCTGTTTTCTTTCTGAATGCTGGGAGTATAAGAGGATAGGATATGCCCCTTTATGAGCTATTGCTGAGATGGCAGACTATGCCTGCCTTATATGTGTCACAGAACGGGAAATGAAAGCCCGGATGGGATGATTGGATTTTACCTGCTCTTGATGCTCAAGAACAGCAAGTGCTCCTTGTTTGTAGGAACATAAAGACTTTTTGAGAGGATATGAAGGGGTTCATCTATTGGTATTTACAGTAGAGGGGAAGGGAACTTTCTAATTACTTTCTGGTTTTAAGTATATTTATAATTGAGATAACTGTGAAAATGGCATTAGCTATCTAAGGATATTAGCATGCTAGCTGGTGTGGGACTGGCAAGGTACTATTGGAATGCAGCAGGCAGATGTTCAGACAGTGGTGATTCAATCTCATCTACTAAAAAAGGTGGAGAAGTTTGATAAATCACAGACTTTAGTCTAAAATAGTGACATGTTGTCATATGGTGAAATTGCTTTGTATGTGCTGCTTCTTTCTTTCTTTCTTAACAACAGAAATGTTGTTAACTGGAATACCTAATCCATACACTTCTGGTGTGTGTTTATGCTTACCCTGAGCTGTACATAGGAGGGTTTCCTGTTGAATGTGGCCAGTACTCCCTTCTTGTGTGTGTTACAGCTACAATAGTAAGATTTATTTTTCCTGGAGTTGATAAGCTAAAAACATGAGCAATGCATGATGAGTACCTTGGGAAATGATGTATGGTTTGGAGTTTTATTTTGTTTTAATTGACTCGGAATTCATGACTAGAAAATAGAGCTGCAGTACCTCAATCATTTGATTTAGGATAGAGCTTGATTTTGCATTAAATACTTGTGCTTCCTGTACCTTACCTTTGTTTTGAAGTATGTTTCAGGTTTTGTGCGTTTTTTTTGAGTCTGACATTCATAGCTTGGGATAAGGAATTTCTCTTTATATTAAATTAGAAGGGTGAATTTGGTTGAAACACAGAGCAGCTCCTTTGTCTAAACTGGGAATGGGGTTATGTGCGGTGTTTAACAGCAGAAATCTGCTCCAGAGCTTTTAGAGAAGTCACTAAACTTATCTCCTTGGTTTTGATCCCTCCTTAATATGGGGTGAGGGTTACCTACTCCAGTAAGAAATTCAGTAATGGCAGGTTGTTGAGATTCTTGACTAGGTGGAAGAGAGGGAGCAGGCTTTAAATTCATTTTCCTGAGAAACATGAAAGCCCTGAAGTGAATAAAATGGCAAAAAGAAAAGAGGGGGAAATGTAAATAACCATAATTCATCCCTGGGATTTTGCAAGCAGCTGAGCCCCATGGAGGTGATGCCAGGAAGGGTTAACTCAGCAACAGCTGGCCATCAGTGCTTGGTCCTTATCTCACTCTTATCCTCTGCTATTAACTGGTCACAATTACAGACCGTATCGGTTACTGCCATCTGTTTTTTCACGAGGCGTTGGTCGGATTGCAGCCAGCAAAGGGGATTAGGGGGAGAAAGGCAGAAATGACAAAACACTTCTGCGGCACTGGGGCGCTGCGGCGGGGTCCGTGTGCGGCTGGTGCCTGCCACCATCCCCGACAGCTGAGGAGAATTAAGCGTAAAGATAAACTGTGAAGGCTGTTTCAAAGCTGCTGCACAGGAAATGCATTTCTGCCTGCAGTTGTAATGCAGGGGCTGTGCAGAGAGAATTGAAGTGTAATGTGAAGGTGGTCAGTGGTGGGGGTGTGTTTTAGGCAATTTTTAGCTTCCGTGTGGATTGTTATTGGTAGGGTCAAACTTCACCAGCCACAGGCAAAAAGCAACAAAAAGATGGATACTGGGTATGTTGAAAAGGAGAGAAAACCAGCCTCAAGCTGTTGAGTGAATTAGCCCTTCAACACTCATTTTTGCACTAGAAATTTCCATCTGGGCTATTTCTAAAAGAAAAGCGTGCAAATTGGGGACTGCTTCAATCACCAAAGTGTGTGACCAGGGAAGGAAGTGTATTTCAGTCCTGATTATCAGTACTTTAAAGAGCAATTAGACTTTTGACAAATATTAATTGACTGCAATACTATTTTTCTAAGCTTTCTCAAATGTCAGACCATCTTACAGTAATGCGAGAAAGGGAAAGTTTTCAGCGTGATAGTAGGGATTCAGGAATCATTATGGCTCAACAGCTGTACTTTGATTCCAAATTTTACTATGACCAGATTTATTAAATTATTCCAAAGTATGATATGCTGCCAAAATAAGGCTCTCTGCTTTTTTTTTTATTATTATTTTGGGTAAATTAAATTAAGGATAATACAGATTTTAATGTTAGAAAAGTAATACTTAACTAGTAGTTAACATCCTTTCTTAATTTTTAATACATGATAGTTAATAATCTAAGGATTAACATCAATAAAGGAACAAATCTAATTCTTTATAACACACAAGTTAGAGGAATAACTGGAAGTATACCATACTTGGTAAAGCTACTTCTTTCCTTCTCCTCTTCCTGATAGACTTGAGCAACAAATAGGGAAGGGGTTGGAAACATGTAATGCCTTTTGGATTTTTCATTATTTCAGGTCAGTTGATGCTATTTGGCCAGGCAATACTGATGCTTTTTGCCTGCTCTGTGCTCTAGATTGAGGGTTTGTGGTTTATGTTTTTGGGTTGTTTGTTTTTTCCCCTCTATATGCTTAAAGCTTCACTTATTATTTGGAATAAAAGACATATGTATGAAAAATAAAATGAAGCTGACATTAGAAGTTAGTGGTGTTACTCTGAGACACAATTACCCTTTTATTCTGTATTTAAATAAGGGTAGATGACTATTGTCATACTGTGCATTAGCAAATACTGAGAAGTAATAGGTTGTTCTTTGTTACTGAATATCTCAGTTTGTAAAACAATCAGAAATTGAAGAAGTGATGGGTTCACTGGCTTCTTAGAAATTATGCTTGGTTATTGTCCTGGTACTGTTTATGATGCCACGTTTAGCCATTACCTGGCCTTGGATCTGGCAGTTACAAAAGTTACATGGCAGCTCTTAGTTTGTTCATAGCTTGAAATCAGGCAATATCTAATAGTGCTTTATGCAAACACAATCACTGCTGGCCCTTTTGGATACCACTAAAATTCCTCATGTATGTCATGGTATTTTCCCCGAGCAGTTGTGCTTAATCCTTCATGAACAAGTCCTTTCTTACTTTGGCCATCAGAAGAAATCTCGGGAGCTCAGGTTCTCTTCCCTGCCATGGTGCCTGCAGAGCCCCAGTGTTTTTCTCCCCTACAAATGCTAGTTTAACCCCTGTGGCAGATTATTACTATCCAGGGTACATGGCTGCCCAAAGGGGTACTGGGGGTAGACTCTGTCCAGGATAACTTGAGCAGAGTCCTAGCCAGCTTGTGCCAGGACTTGGTATGAGACCTCCTTACTGTCCCACCTTCATCACACAGTGATGACTTGGGATTGGTGCTGGGCTTGCCTGCTTACACTATTTTCAACACAAGGATGTAATAATCTCTTAAATCTTCACATCAGCTGCTCTTACTTCTACACTGTTCTGGGTAGTGGCTGAAATAATACGTGTTTGTTTGTACATTGCAGAATTATGTTATTACTATTTCTATGCCCAAATGGGGTGTAAGGTAGCTCAGCACCTATTTAGAAACGTTTGGGTAGGTTGAAAGTAACCTTTTACACCTTCATGCACAAGGGAAACCCTGTGTTGTTGAACTCTGCTCCCTTGAGACTCAAGGTTAATCTGTCAACAGAAGTTAACGTTTTCCACTTGCTGAAATCAGTTTATTAAGTCTGAAAATTTGTACCTTGTTTCCTTTGCCTTTTATGCAGAAATACCGGTGTGCTCTTCACTTACCAAAAAGCTCACAGAGGCATATTGGCACCATATCCCTTCAGCTGCTGGAATACATATATCTCTATCAGAATTTCTTCCTGCATGATTTAAAGATGTAAAAAGACATGCACAGAAAGTTATACTATGTACACATGTGCGTTCTTATGTCCAAGATTAAATTCAAACTCTTCAAACTTCTTTTGGGGGGGGGGGTTGGGTTTTTATTGGTTTTTTGTTTGTTCTTGTTTTTTAATATCAACTATTTGATCATTATTGCTCCCTTTACATGCCTTCAGCTTTGAGAGAGCTGGCTTTCCAGACCTATTTTGCACAGTGTCCATCAAAATCATGAATGCAAGAAAGAACTTGACTATGTGGTGGTTTATGATCTGTCTGACAGTTATAAAAAATAAAAGCTGACCAAACCTTCAGTTCTTTACTGGAACCTTCATGGGTGAATGGCAGATATTTAAAACCTATTTCGAGGAAAGAAATAGTCTTTGCTTATTTGACTCCAGTATAAAAAGTGAAATGGAAAAAAGGATGTTAAATAACTCTGTTGTTATTTGTGTTTGCATGTCCACTTATGTAACCTCTGCATACACTTGATTAAAGTATTTAACTACCCTTATAACTATAGAGATAACTCTTTAGTGAAAACTTTAAGCTCTTAGAGCTATGTTAGATGGCCTTGGGTTTGAGCTGCCTTCCCTCCCATATGTCACCTAATGTGGTCTCTAGAGCTATGTTATAAACTTTGTGCCAGTCTAAATTTTTCAGAAACATAAAAAAAAACTTTAAAAATCTGCGAATTTTGCTTGAAGCTTGTAATTCTGTCTGTTCATTTTGTAAATATTGCTAATTGCCATGGATTTTGTTTGTTCCTGTTTAATCGACTCTTCCCTATGAAGATAAGCACTGGTTTTACCTCTATATTATATTCTATGTTGTACAAAGAGCTTACCCAAAGCATTTATACACTCACATCATGGCAAACTGGGATACTGTGTAGATATTTCTTGGCCTTCATTTGGTCCAGTACAGATGTCAATTTGGAGAGAAAAGAATTTGTTTCAGTGTAGGTTGTCAGATTGTCATGCTTGATTTCAGTCTGGGGAGCGAGTTTGCTGCTGGAAGGACTCGGTTGTATTTGTTGCACATTCCTAGGAGACAGAGGTGATTGCCTTGGCTGCAGCACAGCCGGCTTTGCAGAGCTCAGGAGTGGCCTTCCTCGGTGTCTTTGGGCAGAGGGAGAGAGTGGAGGTCAGGTCATGGCAGAATAGTTTCAGCTGTCAGGGCAGCCTGTTGCACCCTCCCCTTGAGGGAAGAACAGGGTGGGTATGAAGATACAGCATAGCCCAGCAGAGCCCCCCCACAACAAGCATTGAGTAAAAAGCAGTTGGTGGTCCCCACTGCAGGAAGCTGGGTTGTGCTCACCGGGCATGGGGCAGAACTGATTAATGCCTGTGCTGCTTTGTGGGTGGCAGTGTCTCACAGCCAAGGGCTTACAGGTAGCATGGCAGGGTGGAAATGATTTGTGAGTGACTGGAGGGTTCATGGCTATCCCCAGTCTCCCTAACAACATGTCTTGTAACTTCATGTTGTGTAAAAGGGGCTGTGAGTGTTCCAGTTACCCTGCCCAAAGAAAGTGATGACAGTGTGTGGAGGAAAATCAATAGTGGTGAATGTATCCTGTGGCCTTATTCATTCATTATTTATCTGTAGTGTTTATATCTCTCCAGTCCTATAGCTAGAGAGGGAAGTAAACTTTCTTTCAGTGAAATCAAACTATGGAAGGTGCTATGACACTGAATGCAGTCTGTACTGCCAGAGCTTGTAGGAGTGGGGGGGCGAGGTATATTGGGTGGTGGGGGGGGGGGGGGGGGGACAGAGGGGAAGGGGAACTGAAATAGCTCTTTATGAATTGTTTTTTCTTGGTAGGTTTGTAGGGCTGCACCAGTCACGGAGAAAAACCTTGTCCTTACCCCGTCTTGGCTTCAGCCTTGTCAGGGAGCTGCAGCCTTGGAGCAGACGTAGACCTGGACAACTGCTGTGTTCTGCGTGGGTCAGGGAGGAGACATTAGTGTTTAATAAGGCATTCAGTGTTGGCCAGCTTCTTTCAGCTGTAAGGAAAGATCACTATTTTCACAAGTCATGGAGCATGAAACTTGATCTCTCCTTGCCCTAGCAAAGATATCTGGTTACTTTTCCAGAAGATGACATGGACTGGTATTGATGTTGCTCTTTGCTTAGATAGCTGTGGCTAAGCCTGTCTTCTTTCCCCTCTTCACACCCCCACCCCTCCATCCCCCAAATATTTAACGACTCTTGACTAGGGGAGCCACTTCTAAAATGCAGGAGATGTATGGTTGTAGGCTGAAACCAATGGATTTATTTTCAATTCATCCTGCAGGTGTGGAGACACTTCAGACTACTGCGTTTTCCAGTAGTAGGCAAAGGAACCTCATTTATTTTCTTATCCTATCTTTCAAAACTTTTTCGTGATCCTGTAGATATTTGCAGCAATCTTTGATTTAAAGAATACATTAGATTTGTTTAGAAACATTGATACATTATTAGGTACATCAGATAGCAACATATCTCAAATCTCTTTGGTAGTGGAGAAATGAATGTACATTTGTGAAACTTAATGGTAATAATACTGTGTGACAGTGGTAACTTCACCTTAAGTCTGTCTTTTAAAAGGCCTCTCAAATTATCATGAATGATGCTTAAACAACAAAAGCAGCAGTTTGAATTCAGTGTGAAAACTGAAACCAGGCAGCCTCACTCAGATAACTTTTTAATCTTCTCCCATAACTCACTCTCTTCCACTTGAGGGAGAAACTAAATGCTGATTCCCCCCCCTTAAAGACCAGTACCAACTAAAATGATGAACTTATTTTTTTAAAACTGATCTCAGCTCAAGACCTGGGAATTCTGTGGCTTTGAGTAAATCACTGCTGAGCTTAGGTCATTTCTTTGGATAGAAGGTAGTTTTTCTGTGTTTTCTGGTATGTTTCATTTTTTTGCTGTCATAGTGAGCAATGACTGAGGTGATCTGTTAATTACATTGCAGCACTTGACAGCCTTCTCAGCAAAGAATTTGTAGCCAAATGCAGGGACTGTAGAGGACGACTAATTGAGAGCAGTGTGAGGTCTGTCCTATATACTGTAACTGCATGAGTCTAGTGGAGCAGGCAAGTGTAAGTACGAAGCTGATGCATATGTTGTGTTGTACATCCCATTTTATAGCTTTTTAGGTAGTCAAGTTACTATATAGAAAGCAAAGGAAATCGTTTCTGAAATAAAAAATAACTGACAGTAAAGCCTCAAAAAGAAACTCTTATTCAGTAAGTGTTGTCAACTTCAAAACCTTGAAGTGTAAGTACATACTCACCCACAACAGAGGGGAGACTATAAATTAGACTAATCCAATCTGGCACACCTTGTTCTGTGGAAATATTAGTAACTGGAGTTTCAATCCAAAAGGGCTTAGGTAAATCAAAGCTTAACTAAAATGAAACATGACTATAAAATAAACAGTTTAGTCAAATCATTGCCTTGCAATGGACAAAAAGCTTCATTTGGAATTATTTTAAATGACAACATTGAGCACTATAGATCTGTAGAACAGTTTGGGTTGGAAAGAACCTGAAAGATTTAGTTTCAGTCTTGTGCCAGAACCAGGGACACCTTCCACTGAGACCAGGTTGCTCAAAGCCTTGTCCAACCTGGCCCTGAACACTTCCAGGGATAGGACATCCACAGACATCTGTAGATCCCTACTAAATATTGCTAATGAAATACAAACAAGCTATGGTTTCTAGTCTAATTGTCACCAGGTGCTTGCACTTTTTCCTGTGGTAAGAGTGTCTAATATTTGATAACTACAGTTGCTGATTTCTGCCTTGTGTCATATGGCTGCACCATGGCTAACTTGTGTGTTTCTAGCGCTGAGCCTGATCATAGCCTATATTCAATACTGCTTTTGAGACTACCTGCCTCTAGTAACACAGCATCTGGCATTTCTGTGTGGTTTATGTGAACTTATAATATCTGTTGCTATAATGGTTCTTTTTGCACGACTTGACACTGGAGTAACATATTGCACACTCCTGGTTTGATGTGCTGGGGTGAGATAAAGTTAAGAGAAAGGACAAGAGATCACGTTTTTAAGCTGGAGAAGGTAAATTCAGGCCAGTTATTAGGAAGAAATTTTTCATTATGAGAGAGGTGAAACATGGCAACAGGTTGCCTACAGAGGCTGTAGATGTGCAATCCGTGGAAACATTCAAAGTCAGGCAGAACAGAGCTCTGAGCAACCTGCTCTAGCTGAAGATGTTCCTGCTCGTTGCAGGGGGGTTGGACTAGATGACCTTTAATGGTCCTTTCCAACCTGAACTCTTTTGTGAATCTATGGGATACTAGGTCAAGCATTTGGATGGGAAGGGTTCCCTTCACATGTTTTATCATATCTTCAAATGCTTCCCGTCTGTTTCTAGATGTTAACGAGAAAACAGACAATGTTGTAAACTTGGAAACAGTTCCTTGTAAATGACATATTTTTTTAGATCCTTAAAAATCTCTTCCTTACTTGCATATTGAATGCTTCAATGCTTCATTGAATGCTTCATGAATGCTTACATCCAGACATTGGTATAAGCCAAAGCATTTCTGAAGGTCTAAGCCAGAAGAAATCAGCAGTGGTGCTGCATGAGGAGCTGTTGACTGTGAGAGAGTCAAGTTCTTGCCCTGGAAAAGGCTTTACAGTGAAACTTGGTGTAGAAGGATGAGGCTGAAAACAATTCAAGGCAAATTCTTATCCCCTCAAAGGAAAGAAATGAAACAAGAATTAGGGTATTGTTTTTTGGGGGGGCAGAATGTTTGGGTTTTTGGGTTTTTTTTCTCTTGAATGAATTGAATCTTCAGATGGAGAAACTTCTATGTATGTATTAGCTCTTATAAGCAGATCTCAAAAAAAGCTATTGTCCCAGATTTAGCAACTCAAATGCCAGTTAACACAAGCATGGTGAAAGTGTGCACATGAGATTGTGTTTTGGTTTTGTGTTGGTTTTTTTCCCTGTTTTTTCCATCTGAAATGTGCAATGTTTGCAAGTACAAGTAGGAAAGAAGGACAGTGGTGGCTGGTGGTGAAGCTCCCAGTGTAGGGCATATGATAACATTCAAACTACGTCCCTCTCTTAGACCTGGCAAATCATCCATTTATAAACAACTACATCCCTTTTATGAAATTCTGGTCTGTGAATACTATGGGAAAAATAGCACTGAGTTACCCCTATTTGGGTTGAGTGCAGTTCATATATGTCAGACCTAACTAGAATGGTGGCTCTATGTAGCTTATCTCATACAGTTGCTTGGCATGAGTGTGGCTAAGATAAAATAGACTCAAACTCCACCAAAGCTTCTGTTCTTATGGGGCCTATACTACATCCTTTGTTACAGAAGGCACTTGCAAGACCAGAGAAGGATCTCTTTTAAATTTGGTGTCAGAGTGCTCTTCTGCTCATGCCAATACAGCTTCACCCAAGAGCTGCTGTAGTGCACTATTGAAGCTGGCTGCATACAACTGCATGTGCTGCTAATGCTACCGAATGCTCTGCAGCTCCTAGCTGTCATATCTGCTTCAGAGCAGAAGCACAGTGATGCCCTAATGGGCCTGAAAGCCCTCACTAAACACATCCTTCCTGACAGAGAGAATTGTATTGCAGCTCCCAGCAAGAACATCATTAAGTGAAATCTGCAGATGAGTAAAACACTGTTCATTTTAATTTGGGTTATTTCTTGGTTAAACATGTAGCCAGTTTGAATGCTGGCCTATGTGGGGCACCTTTAAAATCTTTTTCTTCTTCCCATTATCAGAGAACTAGCAAGCAAGAGAAACAATTTCCAAAATGGTTTTTTCAGCATTTCCTGGTTTTGTAGGACTTGACTTGTTTGTACAAAACAAAACCTTTAGAGGGTTTCCTAAGATGAAGGTGGCATAATAATTTGTTTTTACCTATGGTCCAGATGCAATTGTGTTATGAAACTAAACACAAGTAGAAAGCTGGGGGGTTGCCTTCAAAAGGAAATGGTTAAAAACCCCTAGCTCTTATAGGATTTTTGTGATTCCCTCTGTGTTCTTGAAAAGCAGAAACTGTTATTTAAAGAAAAAACAAACCCAACCAAACAAAAAAACCCCAAACCAAACATAGCCCAAAATATGAGCATAAGATTTAGTGGCCAACAGTTGCTGTTTTAAAAGTTGCATGGAGTTAAAGCATTTGCTTGCCCAGACAAGTAAAGTGCTGGGGATCTGCTAGTATTCAAGCAGTCGACTCCCTGCCACTAATATCATTATTTATAGCGTGGCATAAGGCAAAGCGACTTACTCCAACAGACACAAAATAGATGGGTAATATTTTTACACTCTGATGTTTCAGTGGAAAGTAACCAAAGAGGACTTGCATTAGTCATGGGGTAAGCAGTTGAAAAAAAGTAATCCTTCAACTCTTTTCTCTATTTCACCACTTAGATAAGCAACACATTTCTGTGGATAGAGTTATAGTTTTTTCCTTCTAAAGATGTCGCACAACTTTCAAAGAGCCCAGTGTTCAGCTTAACAGCTGCTCTTGCTTTTTTTAAATGGGGCTTCTTCATTCATAAGAAAATAAGGGAAGTGTGTCTGTACAGTGTTTGGCAAAGTAGTCCCCTGATCCCTTACTAGATAGGTAGGTGCCACCAGTATTTAGGTATACTTCAAAGATTGTTTTATGCATTGAAGAAGGGCTTTCTCCTTCATGATCTTTTGAAGTGCACTTATTCACAGTTCATTCATTAAGGGTGGAAGCGTTAATGTCCCCAGAATATTACACACAGCACATGCACAGCAAAATGACCATTTACTATTGTGTTAAACATTTGCCTTCAGAGCCGTGCATTTAGCTTTTCTGCTGGCAGCTCTTGCATTTGCCTTTGGCACTTCAATGCGGTGGGGAGGGCAAAGGCTGGGCACTAGATGAACAAGATGTTCTCATGCTCAGGCTTTGAGAACAGGAAGAAATAGGAGGAAATGGCAAACTAGGAAAAGAGTTTTTAAGAGCTCAGTGTGATGTGTCACTGCCTTAACCTGAGTTCAATTTATGTCTCGGTTACAGTCAGTAATAGCATCATGTTGCTGTTTTCATGAGTGGAATAGCAAAGTACCACAACTCATGATAGTAATATTTTGAAAACCCCTCTCCCATTGGCTATTGCTTGTATTTCTGCCCTTCTGTCTTTTCCCCAAGAGCAATACATGTTTTATACTGAGATATTTTAGATTTAAGAAAGAAAGGCAGTGTTACATGTGTGTAACAACAGTTTTCATGTCTTCGTATTAGTATATGAGTGTTTCAGCAACCTGGAGTTATAATACTGGTTTTGTTCTCTGCCACTGTCTTTATGAACAGGTCTGTTAACTCTGTTCAGAGTGTTAGAAATCATCTAAGTTTTCAGAAGAGGAATAAGCATCTCAGTAAGTGGTGTTCTTCACTTCCGAAGAGTTTGGATAATTTTGAGGTCTGTTCTTCTGCTAAAGGATGATTCAGATTGTAAATGGGAGTAAAGGTCTACTCTATTCTGACAGATGGGACTAGCTTTCCTTCCTCTTCTGAATTGCATATTTAATGTGTTTGCCAAGTATCTGTTGAGTCATTGCAATGCTGCTGCTGCTCCACAGTGTAACAAAACTGGCTTTGGTCTGCTTCTTTTTTGTATTATTATTATTATTTCTAAGACTAGGAATGGCATCATGCAAAGATGCAATTAGATAGAATTATATTTGCAGCTTATGGCTGGGGAGGTGCATAAGGCCAAACGCTCATCTGGTGTCCCACTATGGTTCTACAGGTTCTTCAATGGATTTCTGACAGCTTACCCCACCAAAGGGCCTGCCCTTTCCTCCACAACTCTCAAATTATATTGACCAAGTATTCTGCTTGCAACAGAAAAGTGTAACAAATTATGTTTAGTAACATCAGCTGAATACCAGCTCTGAAAAAAAGCTTCAGTGATATTTTTACATGACTTATTTACAGTGAATAAGAAATGCATTTAGTCAGATATGTTAGTATATCTCTTAAGGAAATTAGTAGGCTACAGGAGAGAATGTAAAGATTTCTTAGACTGTTAAACAAGCATGGAAGTAACCTCTGGCACAGGGAGTTAAATTGTGTATTAAATCATGAAGAATGGTGCAAGAAGCTGGAGAAAAGGACCAGATGTAAAAACAAAATGAAGTTTAAAAAAGAGCAACATCACCACCAGGTCTGGTGCCTGAAGAAGCTGCCACTCTGGGATCAAAAAGGGCAATTTGTGGTGTCAGGGCCCTGGTCAACTCCTCTTCTATGTTTTTTGGCTGTTTTGCCTTCAGGCAGACAGGACACACATCACTTCCCTAGCTCTGTGGAAATGCTATTAATGAGGGGATTAAGAGCCTGTTGATTCGGGGCACTTGGGTGCTGCATTTGTCATGATTAAGCAAATAAAAAAACCCAAACAAACAAACCCACTTTTTTTTTTGTCTTTTTGGTCATCTTTTCAACTAGCAGGTTAGTTCTTTTTCCAGTTCTGCAATGCTTTTAAAAGGTGCAAAGTGTAATACACTAGAATGCAGCTAACCAGGGCTGCCCATGATTTCACTGTCTGTGGCTTTCTTGGGGAGGGGAGAATTATTAGTGGGAAACTCACCAAGCATTTCTTGGTACAGGCAGGATGATGAATGTAATTATTATGGATCTTAGTTTTATCTTTCTTAAGTTTTTAGTAATTTCTCTAGATGGAATCCTATGTTTAGGGTTTGACTAAAGCCAAATCAATGGGACTCTGATCCTAGATTTTATATCAGAAAGTGAAGGTTTGTATACATACAGGTATTTATTGTGCCAGTGTGTGTTCTCCATTCTGTTTTCTGCTGCCTTGTATAAATCAACCAGCAGTACTGCTAGTTACATGGGCTGCTTTTGTATATCAAATAATCAATCTTAGAATAGAGGCAAGAGAACTCAGCTCTACAACTCAGTCCTCAAGCAACAGATAAAACTGTGTGAATGGCACTGTGGAGAGATGTATGTTTAATTTTTGAGCTAGTTGTAAGATATGGAACTTAACTTTTACTAGCTTACAACTTCAGAGCAATTTCCAGAGTTCAGTTTATAAGCCTCTGGGAGGGTTTTGCAATAACTAGGTATTTCAGCTATGGCAGGACTGAATTTCATGCTCCTCCTCTAATATCAGACACTATTACTTAAAATAGTTCCACCCTGCTGTGGACTGAGCTGGTTTCCTTTACGCCATGGCAGACAGCAGCCCACTGGGAGAAGGGCAGTGTAGGGGCATGCCTGAGCTGCTCAGGAAAAATCCACTCAAACAGCAATCTGCAGATGAAAACTAGGGGTTGCTCACTGGGAAGATCAGTGATTTAACCTTTAGCACCTCTGGTAGAGTCTTTGTCAGAGATAACCCCATGCTTTCTGCTGACCTTTCCTGACTAGGTATTTCTAGCCAAAGAAGCCTCTGATAAGAGCCTGAATTGCTCATTTTAGCATTCCTCTTAAATAGTCCACAGTGTTTCAAATGCATGTGCTGATGTAAATTGGTACAGCAGGATGTCATCTGGAGCAGGTTGTCAGGTGGAGGTAGACGTTACCCACTTGTGCACCTCAGCAGAGCTTAAGCAGTTTCTATGGTTAAAGGCTCTGTTTTAATGTTGCTATGTGTGGCTTTAGGAGGCTGTGCTGTACATCATATCTGCTAAGCATGGGTTGCTCTGCATGCTGTTCTCCCAAGCTAGAGTTTTTCCTTTCCCCTTTCCGCTAGAAAGCCTGTCCTCTAAGAAGCATGGATCATTTTGGACATTATGTCTGAAATGAAATTACAAAGGAGGTGATCCTGCTCCTCTACTTTGCTCTTGTGAGACCTCACTTGGAGTACTGTGTACAGTTCTGGTGTCCTTAACATAAGAAGGACATGGAACTGTTGGAACAAGTCCAGAGGAGGCCACGAGGATGATCAGGGACTGGAGCACGTCCCATATGAAGACAGGCTGAGAAAGTTGGGGCTGTTCAGCCTGGAGAAGAGAAGGCTGCGTGGAGACCTCAGAGCAGCCTTCCAGTATCTGAAGGGGGCCTACGGGGATGCTGGGGAGGGACTCTTCATTAGGGACTGTAGTGACAGAACAAGGGGTAACGGGTTGAAACTTAAACAGGGGAGGTTTAGATTGGCTATAAGGAGGAAGTTCTTTACTGTTGGGTGGTGAGGCACTGGAATGAGTTGCCCAGGGAGGTTGTGAATGCTCCATCCCTGGCAGTGTTCAAGACCAGGTTGGACAGAGCCTTGGGTGGTATGGTTTAGTGTGAGGTGTCCCTGCCCATGGCAGGGGGTTTGGAACTTGATGATCTTAAGGTCCTTTCCAACCCTAACTCTTCTATGATTCTATGACTGCAGTGAAGAGAATGAGCTGGAGATACTTGGCATCACTTTCAGCGTGCAGGATTGGAAGCACAACATCTCCAACTTGTGCTAAGCTGGCTGGAAGGGCTGAACTAGAAATGCGACATGAACGTAGATGTGGACATAGCATGTTAATTTTTGATGTTCATATGCTATTCACAAGAAATACTGACTTTGGAGACAAGGCTCCTGGATGCTCTTGGTGCACCTTTTTTACTTCTTTTCCCATTTCTTTTTTTTTTCCCTGTGAAAATACTCTGAGTGTTGTCAGCCAGGTGTGAGAAAGGGGGGGGGCAGACCATGGGGAAGGGGAAGGTGGGGACTAGAAGAGAGAAAATGAAAGAGAATTTGTATAGTTGTTCAGAGCTGAGCAGTACCCACAATATTGTATTTAAACCCTGTGCATGTAACTGATGAGGAGAAAGGTGCTGATTTTATCCAACTTAAAGGAAACCAAAATATCTAAATGTTTCTTAGGCATTAAAAAAAATAAAATGGCTGGGACTATAAAACTGCCACAGAATTAACTGCTCAAGCTTACTGATAATGGTAAAGCATTTCCACTATGTAAATGATTGCCTACATACTAAAGAGAGGATAGCAACAAAGCTTTTAAGTCCTTTACATATAAAGAAGCAATTACTATTGTCTGTATTATTGACAGCAGTTGATTTTGTGTAAGAAGTTCAGCAGGGATAAAAACAGCTTGTTTAAGTGATAAGGAGCTATAAAAGAGCAGAAATTTGGTTTATACATAAGATCACACCATTGACAACATTCAGAAGTTAGTCACTTTATCGGAAGGATTTTTGTGATCTAGAGATTATAGTGAAGAATAGGCTTAAGGAAACTGTTGCAATAAACCGCAGCCATTTGTAGGAATGACAAGCAGTTGATTGGTTGAGTTAAAGTCTAGAAGGTAAAAACATTTCTGTGCAACACAATAGTTTTTGCTGAACAGAATCTTAAAATTCAGAAGGTGTTTTCTTGATGGAATTATTTAGAAATTATTTAGAAACTTCAAGTTTTAAAGGTAGATACAAAACCTTCTGTTTCAGTATCTCTAGAATTATCAGGGAAGGTTTAAGGAGCATGTCCGTATTTATAAACTGAGGGGAAACTCTGCCACTTTGCCTCTTGCAATAAAAACAATATAGAAACAAGTGTTACATGTCCACAAAGCTGTCATGCACTGTGGAAGAAGGCAAGTCATAGAAATATCACAGGATCCTGGTTTGGTTTGAAAGAGACCTTAAAGCTCATCCAGTTCCAACCCCCTTGCCACAGGCAGGGACACCTTCCACTAGACCAGGTTGCTCAAAGTCCCATCCAGCCTTGCCTTGAACACTGCCAGGGATGGGGCAGCCACAGCTTCTCTGGGCACCCTGTGCCAGTGTCTCACCACCCTCACAGTAAAGAATTTCTTCCTAATGTCTAATCTAAACTTACCTTCTTTCAGTTTAAAGCCATCCCCCCCTTTTCTATCACATGCCCTTGTAAAAGGTCCCTCTCCAGCTTTCTTGTAGGCCCCTTTTAGTACATGAAGGCTGCTCTAAGGTCTTCATGGAGTCTTCTCTTCTCCAGGCTGAACAACCCCAGCTCTCTCAGCCTGTCTTCATAGGAGAGGTGTTCCAACTCTCTGACCATCTTCATGGCCCTCCTTTGGACTCAGTGCAACACGCCCATGTCCTTCTTATGTTGGAGGCCCCAGAGCTGAATGCAGTACTCCAGGTGGGGTTTCATGAGAATGGAGTAAAAGGGGAGAATTGCTTTCCTTGACCTGCTGGTCATACTCCTGCTGATGCAGACCAGCATATGGTTGGCTCTCTGAGCTGCAGGTGCACACTGCTGGCTTATGTTGAGCTTCTTGGCATCCAATATCCCCTTTTTCCCTCTTTATCCCTCTTTCTCCTTGGAGCTGCTCTCAGTACACTCTCTGCCCAACTTGCATTTGTGCTTGGGGTTGCCCTGACCTGGGTGCAGGACTTTGTACTTGGCCTTGTTGAACTTCATGAGGTCATGAAATTTGGTGCAAGAAAGAAAATAGAGTGCCAGTCCAAGATCACTTTTGTGCATGGGAACTGAAGTCTTTCAGAAAGTTTTGGAACCTTAAAGCATATGAATGTAAAATATGCTTTGTAAGAAGGTTCTGTTTGTAAGAAGAACTATTAAAAAGAAAATGAAATGTAGCTATAAAACTACAGTGTGAAAAAATCATTGTGTCTACTGTAGATAGTATCTTATTTAATTATATATACTGTTCTAGTGGAATGAAAATGGATTTACAAGTATGTAAATCTCACAAAAATAGTGAGGCAAGGTGCAAATCCAAACACCCTCATTACTGGAGGCTGCTACATCTACTATTTTTTTAAATGCCTGAGGTTCCAGGTCTGAATATGGTACAAAGTTTTGCTGTAGACATGCATGAAAGGGTTGAATTTGTTTTTGAATAGATTGAAATCTAGCTAAGTTCTAATATATGACTTCTTGCTACTCTAGTTTCTTATCAAAGGTCAGGGCACCATTCCTGGAGGTGCTAAAGAGGTTGCTAAGAATACTACTACTGCAGAGAACTGACAGTGTCTGAGTGGTGATTGCAAATGAAAGACCACCCACCCTCCCCTGTTCCCCACCAAACCCATAATGAAGAGCACTTACTATGGATGAGGTAATTTAGGAGAAGCTGCTTGTGCCAGTGCTGATGCTTTAACTGCTGTGAAATGGAGGGGAAGAATGATTTATATAATTATAAATATGCCTTTGGAGTTGGCTTCAAGTCCCTGCTCCATGGTGGGTTTGCTGTCTAGTATCAGACATTTCACATAGAATTTCCATAAGTATTTCCATAACACTTTCTGGATTGTTCTTTTCTAATTTTTATTAAATGAATCTGCCTCTTGTCTTTGAGAGTCTCGCACAAGTTTTCAGTTTGGTATAAGGGCTGTGAGTATTATGGGAATGGGTTTTAAGGGAGTTGGTTTTGAGTATTAAGTGAAACTCAAGTACACTTAGGACTTCCAGTGAGAGAGTTGGTCTCTTAAGCACAGTGTGTTTGGCACAGAGGAAACCAGCTGTGGCTGTGCTTCTTTCTAATTCTTCACATAGCCTTTTTGATGTATAACTCTTTCTGTACCGTTCTCTTGAGGATAAAAAAACAAAGCTGCTTTGTGAAGGTGACTGCACAACCATGTAGAGCAGTGGTTTCAGCATGATGCTGGCTGGCTGAAAGAAGAGGAAAAATCTTCAAGTAATGCTGGCTTGCTGTGGTTGGTGACATTATCAGATTTCCCAGTGCAAATACCTTTGAGAAGAGCAAGCCTTCAGATTTTCTTCTTAGGATCATTTAATGAGTCATTATTTACTTTCGTCACATAGCAATGTAGAACATAATTTCTGAAGAAGAAAAAGTATCAGCTCTGCCAAGTTTGTTACTGAACAGAAGCATAATACTTCCCATAACAGTTTCCGGATATAACTTTTGTTGGGATTTCTTATTTTCCACTGTGTTCCTGAAGGACAGCAGCTCCTTTCAGATAGTCTGCTAAGGAATGAGCTTGAGAGCAATTTCTGCTTGACAAAGGGAAATCCATTAACAACACAGGAGAAATATTATCAAAAATTAGGATGTAAAGCTGGAAACAGTTTGGTTTGGGTTATAACAGCAGGAATTATAGGATGGTCAGGTATAGAGTCATTGGGTAGCCTGTGCATTGCTGCCCTCCTGCTGCAGGGTGGGACAGGGGGCACTTCCAGACTACAGTCCTGGGTTTTAGTTTCACTACAACCCTTTAAGCCAAGTAGTTTCAAGGATCTGAGTTTGCTGCTGTCCTGATGGGGTTTGGAGAGTGGTGAGGGAAGAAACTTGATTTATCTTGTTCCGATCTTCTCTGGTCTGTTGTTCCAACAGGGTGGGTTGTGTTTAGGGGTTAGTTTCTCTTTTTTTTAAACTGAATAACAAAGCTAATGAGCTAAGAAAGTTTATAGAGTGCTCTCCAGCTTAATAAAAGTGGAGTAGAGCATACTGTGCCAAACCAAGCCTTGGAGTGATCGTGTGGCAAATGCTTCTCTTTTATGTTTCAGATGAAAAAGAGACCCATCTATCTTCCTGTGTGAGAGTAATTTCTAACCTTCATTCAGACAGAGAAAATTGTTTAGAAGGTGTCCTTTGCAAGCCTGCAGTACCAGGGCTGTATGAGAAATAGGCAAAGAAAGAAGTGAGAAGTTTTCTTCAGACTAGCTTGGATAGTTTACCAGTTTACTGGAGAATTAGGAAGAAGTAGGAATGATTTTTAACAGTGTGATTGTATGTGAGGTTTGTCTCTGTATCATCCTTGGCCACAGACTTGGTAGGAACAACACACGTACAAAATAACTCTTCTGCATGACTGCAGTGCCAGGGTCTGATCTGTTATATAAATAGAGGCAACTTCAGCAGAGTGACTGTGATTTGTACTGGCCAGGGAACTGGCCTCAGGTGCCAGGTGATAGGAGGAAGTCTCTCCGACTTTTATTTTCGCAGCTCTGCATCCATGTTAGGGCTGCTTCTTTCTCTTCTCTGCTGCTCTTGTACATGTTGTACATTTTTGTTTGTCCTTTGGAATTGCAACAAAGCAAAACAGAGGTCTTGTGGTTTGTTTGTTTTGTTTTGTCCCTGACTCTGTTTTCGTTTCGAATGTCAACTCCAGTGGAAATATAAGAACTTTTGGCTTAACTCCTGGGCTGTGAACTGACAGTAACTTGTTCCTAGGATGTCTTTCTCTTAACCAAAATATGTAATAGATACCTTGCAATGCAAGACTACATGAAACTTATAGGAGCTTTCTTAAAAACAGATCCAGGCAAACAGTCAGCAGTCTTGTATGTGGGTCTTTCCAGTTCTTGGACTGCTTGGTTGCAATCCGTGGGTATCCCATGGCATCAGCAGTATTAGCAGTTAATATGGGGATGAGCAAAGCCTTACATTAAATATATATATCACTTTTTACAAAGAGTGAATGCTAAAGCTTGCAAAGAGAAAGGGGGGAAAAGGAACATTGATTCTTGAAATGCTTAAGGGATGTTTCTCAGCCAAAGACTGAGAAAGTGTTCACAAGTGTCATCATGAAATCTTGACTGTTTGCCCAAATCCCATTATCATTCAGGAAGTTTGTGATGTGTAGATTTAAGCTCTAATCATGCAAAGCATAGGAAAGTATGTGAGAATACCCACCTTTTATGGCATGGCATTTGTTGGCAGTATTGGCTTGGTTGTAGCTGACAAGATTAAAGGATTAGGAAGTAAGCCAGATAGCAAACTGCTGCTGCTAAAGTTGCAATTTGCCAGTATATTGATTACAGAGGATTTGGGTTTGGTTGGGTTTTTTAAGCCTTCAGAACAACATCCTGTGTCCTTATTTGTATATTAGCTGGTAACAGTATATCTTTAATAAAAAGAAGACCTTATTTCATAAGAAATGTGATGTTTCCTGTTGCTGAGATGAAATCAGTTATTTTGGCCCATTTCTGTAGCTGTGAATTTGGTTTTTCCTTTTTTTCCTATAATGTTGGCTGGGAGAGAGAGAGAACCAGACCTTTGTCAGTGTTAATATGCATAGGTAAACCCATGCTGAAGTCTGTTGTTATACTGTGGCAAGAACAAACTTCAGTCTGTCAGAGGATACTGGCCATACCTGACATTGCCTGCCTGTCATCTGATTTCTTTTCTGGAAGACATCCCAGAACAGACCTGTGAGGCTTCTTCTCGAGTTCCTGCTTAATGTATTTTTTCCCCCAAATCAGAATATATTGTGATGCTTCTATGTAAACAACAGAGGAATTCAGCATTTTCTTAAAAAAAGAAAAAGTTTTATGAATGTCATGAATTGAATGTTTCTTGTAGGATTTCTTTCCCAGAAGGCTCACAATATGGGCTTGTTTTTTCAACAGCACCGAGGGAGCAAGCTGGTAGGAAACACTCCTGGTGTATGTGAGGTAGTGTGAATTAATCTGGTGTGGGATGCAGCAAAATGGAAACCCAAGGAAACTGCTCCATCAAGTGTTGAAAGGTAAAACTGGCAATACAAGACGCTAAAAATATAGGTCTTCCTTGGGCCAGAAGCAAGGCACTCTGCAAGTGTCCTGTACAAGTGAAACACACAAAATCCTCACTAACCTTCATAAGGACAGATTTCACTCTGAGCTGCATTTTAAGGAATAGCCTTCATTTTAATTGGATATTTACTCCCTTAAATACACTGCAGTGGCCAGTTAAAAAAGGCTGATTTTTTTCTTCCCCAACAGTTCTAGCAAGTGTTTTGCATGTATGCAAATAAAGTTCAAATGCAGACTTTAAAAGTGAAGATTTGCTTGCTTTCCTTTGAAATTGCATAATCAAAGTTGTAAGGTTTGTGGAGAGAGAAAAGTACACAGTCATGTAGCCTAACTTTAAGATCGTATTTAATGATTCTGTTACATGTTGACAGATATAAAGGCTGATCTACATGTACAGATGTCATTGAAGTAATTTGTAGGTTTAGACATGACTGACTTGTTTCCACCATAGAAATTGGAACTTTCCTGACCTAAACTTTATTGATTTACTTGTTCATTTAGGATATTTGCATTGCTCATTGCTTAGAAAAAGTTTAGCATCTATGTGTAGACTTTGATTATTCGCCACACACACAAATGAGTCCATTCTCACATAGCTACTTGAATCCAGTGAAGTAGCTTTTTCCTAAAGTTCTTGGCTTCTAGGGCTTTCTGTGAGAAACTATGACAAAACGTTTCTGAAACCTCTTAAGGAAATAAAAAAGTTATTGGCTGGAAATGCACAGGAAAAACTGAAAATAACTTGATTTTCATGTAAATGCAGTCCTATGAATAACTGCATTTTTGAAAAGGGAGATAACAGCTCTTAGATGTCAGGTCTTCAAAATGCCAGAGCTGTTTAGACTTCAAAGCCATTGCTGACAGGTTTGGTGGGGGTTTGTTCGGGTTTGGATTTTATTTATTTATTTATTTATTTATTTTTAGCTGTGTAGCAGCAAACAGGTAAATGACTTCTTTTAGTATTTTTTCCTCAAAGCCACTTAGCTTTTGCTTGCTTCTTCCCCCTTCCCAGGGTTGCCCCAGACTTGTTTTATCGCATCCTGACCAGCTCCTTCAGGAACCCAAAAGCTATGTAGAATCATAGAATCATTTATGTTGGAAAAGACCTTAAAGATCAAGTCCAAATGCAACCATACTGATTGATCATCTCCATTCCCAAATGCTGAAAGAAGCTGGGGGAGTGTACAAAAGCTAAACTTTTTCTTGTAAGCCTCAGAAACAGGCGTCTAATATTCATGCTGCTGATCTGCCAGGCAGAGCCTGGAGTTGAGCAGCCCTCTGGCTGTATCCAGTAGCTGTTCTTCATCATTGCTTTGTTTTGTGGGGTAATGGCAGCTCAGGGAAATGTGCAGCTGGGAAACAAGTCCTTAATTCTGAACTTAAGTTGGATTATTTAATTTAAATATTGTGAATTCCTAAGCTTTTAAATTAATTTCAAGGTTATAACATGGCATTCATCTTGCCTAACACTAGATACCTACAAATGGTACCTAAGCTAACTTAGTGGAGAGAAAAAGGTGCTTTTGGGGTGCAATTCAGATGGCATGTGTTAGTCACCTTAGATATTGCTGAGGACCTGATCTGTGCTGCATGCAAAGGAAGTGCAGATGTCTTCCTCTGGTCTGTATGACTGTGTTGTAAATGTATAGCTCTGACACAGACACTTCTGGCCACCACATGCAAGTTGCTAAGGGAAGCAAGTACAGCTCAGTGTGCTTCCCTCCTCAATCCTGCACCCTGTTTGTAAATAATTATAAGCAGTGTATTTTATAAATATATATTTTATGAAAATATTTCCAAATTGCACTTTTCTTATAAATGTGGGAAAAAATTCAGATTGGGTTTGTACAAGAGCAGCCCAACCTGAGCAGCACTGTGTGTTTCTGTCCATTTTTACCAGCATATAGTGTCTTTCCTGAATTTTGAGTTGGTGAGAGAATTTAGTATATAGAGAAAAAGTAGCAACCAACCCTACCTTATTTCAGCAGAAGACATGGAGAGTGAGTTACCATCTTGGGACCTATTGTCTCCAGTAAGGTGCAAAAAGTGTATGTTGGACAGCTTCAGGTGCCTCCCTGAGTCGCAGGGTGGGTTTGTGTTGATGTATTCAGTGAATTTGTCAACATGGCTGAAAACTGGCTTGAAAGAGAGAGTAGTGATTGTTGGGGGACCTGTCAGCAGAGAGTAAAGAAAAGGAGGGTGAGTCAGTGTAGAGTGATACTGGTTTTGATCCAAAATCCCCCAAACCTCCTTCACTACTGTGGAGAGTAGCAGGTGTAACCACAGGCTTTCCCTGTGCTCTCCCCCAGCACAAGCTAATTTAGGTTTCTAAGCCTATGGAATGAGTACAACATGATGGAGCCAAAATCTATGGAAAAATATCCATCCTAATATAGGCTGTAAAATAAATACAAATGAAGGCTAAAGTAAAGCAGCTTTTATTCACATGAAAAAATAAACCTGTTAGCTCTGATAATCAATTAAAATATGATAGAATCAAGCAATCACAGATGTAGAAGCTTATCTTTCTTAAAGTCATTATAAATCGCATCCTTTCCTAAATCTCTCTATTCCCTCTTATTACTTACATTATAATCCTTCCCCGGGTATCATTTTCATTGCTAAACATACTGTTTGCCAGTCAGTTTATTAAGGTTTGTCTTGACAGTGCCAAAACAAATGATTTTTTTCAAAGATAAAAGGAAGGCTAATATTAAAATAATAATTTCACCTCTCTGTTAGCAGAACCTAATTATTGAAGAAACTGGCACATGAAATCTCTGAGGTGATAGGGAATTAGTATGTCAATAGGATCCTGCTTTGAAGTTGACCCACATTGTTCTTGGTGGTGCTGGACATGCCTGGTCTCTTGCAATACAATGTGGGGAAAGAGAACTTTCCTTTTTCTGGGAAAGTGGAACAACTAGAAATAAAACTGTTCTTTTTTTACTATTTTTAATAAATAAAAGCTTTCTTAAAAGTGCATGGGATACATTGGAGACACAAAAAATAAAAGCAAACAGAAGAATTATAGATTTGAAACTGAGAATAGCAAAGAGGCTTTTAGGGCTCTGGGACAATTAAAGAAATGTGAAACTTGTTTCTCTGTTGGAGTGGTGGTTTGGTGACATCAAGCGTACAGCAGTGATGTTAATAAAGTGCTCCTGAGTACTGAGAGTGCATTACCCTCGAAGAGCTTTGTGGATATAGTGAGAAGTGCTGTAATTGCTGCTACACAAGCAAACAATAGCCTGATTCTGTTGCTGGTAGACTTGAAGCCTGGAGGAAGTATGAACCCAAGCAGCTTAAAAACCCTACTGATTTATGTGGTAAAACTACTGCAAACAAAAAGCACAGCTATTAAAACATGTTAAAACAAGCTTGAAAACAGATGAGATGTAAATGAAATATGTTTATTTTTTTCTATGGTTTCATTAGTGTCTGGCAGATCCAGTGCCAAAGAAAGCTGACAAGGTCATAGCTGTGCCAGTGTTCAGTGGCCTGAGCATAGGAAACAGAAGCTGCAAGTAGGTGGGAAGGCTCTTAAGCCCTGCACAATCAATCAGAAAATTTCAGTTCGAAATCTTCAAGTTACACATGGACTTGAAATAAATGTGGACATGAAATAAAATCTAGATTACATGTCATACAAACATTTGCTTTATATATAAGAACATACATATATATACATATGCACAAAATGTTATTGCAACAAGAGTGAGTCAAACAACATCCTCTTTTTTTTCATGGGTAAGACCAACTAAAACAAGGAATAGAAATGTCTCCATTTCATGGCAAATGAATGATGTATCGCTGTGGTTGGACTTGTATGGATATCAGGAAAAATGGCAGTCTAGTCTCTAGTAGACCGGAAGATTAGGAATAATAGTACTTGAGATAAAGAAATAATTCAAGGTGAGGTGAGGTAGTATGGTTCATGCTTCTTTTTAACAGAGCCTGAGAGGTATGGTTGGCTTTCGGGGCTGCAAGCACACACTGCCAGGTCATGTTGAGCTGCTTTCTCATCAACCAACCCTAGTCATTCTGTTCAGGGCTACTCGTTGCCCAGCCTCTATTTGCATTTGGGATTGCCTGATCCAAGTGCAGGACCTTGTACTCAGCTTTTTCGAGCTTCATGAGGTTGCATTGGCCCACCCCTCATGGTTCTCAAGATCCCTCTGGCTGGCATCCCTTCCCTCCAGCACATCACTGTTGCAACACAGCTTGGTTTCATCAGCAAACTTGTTGTGAGTGCACTCAATCCTACTATCTATGTCACCACAAAGATGTTAAACCGTGCAGGAACTAACACTTAACCCTGAGGATTGCCACAGTGTTATGCCAAATTATACCAACTGGTAGTCTGGGTATGGAGATATGCATCTCTGTATCTCTATAAAGATTTACAATAGCTCAGAGAAAGGTAAATGTTAAGAGTAAAGTAAAGAGTTAATTATGATTGAGCTTAGTATTTGCATTAATGTAACCATACTGGTTTTGGTGTCATTTTTTCAAGTGTGAAAGAATAAGCTGTCTATTAGGGTTCATCAGTGGGTAAGTACCTACCTATTCAGCTGAGGGAAGGACATTTTAATTTAAGAATAATTTCCTCCCTCCCCCCCCCCAACAACTGAAAATGAAAAGTAAGAGTTATCAAAGTAAGAGTTATCATCAGGTTAGAACACTTAGTTTTGCATTGGAGAATTTGGGGAAGAATCCATGATCCCTGGGGCACTCATCCCCATGTCTTAAGCTTTTTTCTGCTTTGGAAATGTCATCCAGAGATGGGACTCTGCGAACTCAGTGTAGAGGGCTGAAGTCCTCATCTTTTAGAGTCCTCATTGTATCAGTTATATCAAAGTCTGATTTTTAAAGAAATGACTGGCAGGAAGATCAGTTTTGTTTTCTGATTGTTCCGTAATTGTTGCAGAGTTGTATTTTTGCCTGCTGCTGTTAAGTTAAGCCTAGACCAGAGTTCCTCTGATACATTGGTTAGTTGTTTCCTGCAGTCTTCTTTATAAAATTCTTGTTTTATTAAATTCCTGGACTGTGAATGTAACAAGTTCCATGTCAAAGTTGATGAGACTCCAACCTCTCCTCATTGCAACCTTGCCTCAAGGCAGTAAGTGAGCTATAAATGTTCAGCTACTTCAGACTAGGATGAAACAGCTGAAACCTTTCATGTAAAAATATACCTAAAGTTCGTCCCCTTCTAGTCACAATTTTTCCTGCCTGTGTGAAGACCTGAGCATCTTGGTGTCCCATTCATTTAATGGAGCCATTGGACATTTGGTGATACTGAAAGCCATTTCCAAGCTGTTTCAATGTGAGTAACTTTAAACCCATAATGCAATAGATCTTTCCTTGACTGTATATAGACCACTATAAAGAGATAAGTGAGCTACTAATTCTTCTCTTGATCTAACTAACTGTGTTTAGTTGAATTTCTGGAGCAATAAGAAATCACTTTTTTAATGTTCTCTTGAGAAGAGAAGATGATGTGTGTTAAGGTTGATGTAAAGTGTGGGTTACATTTTCAAATGTATTTCAATTTGGATTAAATGCTACTTTTCTGTGTGCATATATGTATGAACGTACATACGTTCTGTTAAATTTTCTGCTTTTAAACTCATGATTTTGATGGAGAGAGAAGGTTATCTAAATTGATAGCTCAGTTTGAGATGCTCATGGTGGAGTTGGCCTGGGGACAGGCACCACATACTCAATGCTGTTCTGACCCTTTCCTGCCATGCACAGTCTGGATGGAAGCATGTTTTGACTTTTTAATGTGATATGAAAGCTTATGGATATCCTCTTGTGAAATACAACCAACTTACATGTTTTATGTCACTCTGCCTTGAGACAGCTGGAGCTGAAGATGAGCTGTAACTATAAACACCATTAGTCCTTTTATTTTATTTGTATGAAGCACAGCAGTCCCTCCTCCTATGCCTTTAGACCCATAAGGACATCAGTCCACCTGCCCCACCTGCACAGCATAGGTGTGTGGGAAGCTGCCAGGTAAACTGAGACAGTGGTGGCAACTAAACTCCGGTAGTTTGAAGGTTATGTTAGTATTTCTTTGCTGAGCAAATATTAACTAAAAATGAATGTTAAACACTGCTTGAGCCATAAGACTTTTATTAAAAAGTCATAAGAGATCCTTCAGGTTATTTAAAAATAGGCAAGAAGAAAGTAAGACCTAGTTACTGTCCATAAAGAGATGCTTTGGATCTAAAACTGTTTCATGAAGCTCTGAGAAAATTCTGTGGGCTTTAACTGGGCAGGCGGTCAAGCTGGTGCTGTCTGGTCCTAACAGGAGTTTAACCTCTTGTATTTAATCTCTGTTGACTGAAGATGAATTTCAGTGTCTAGTAAGAGTGGTGTGATGGAGGGTTTTTTCCTTTTAAAATGCATAACATGAGCTGACATGTGATTGTAACAGGAGCATCTCCAGGGCAGCAAGGAGGAGCCGTGACCTTGGGAAACTGCAGAAGCTGGGATATCCCTGAGCATCAGGGCACACCAGGGAGATGGGGACAGGGACCATATCATGGGCAGGGGGATGACCAGAGGGATGTATGCAGTGTGACTGGAACAGTTTCCTGGCCTTTCGTCACATCAGCAATAAAGGCTGTTGCCTTACTTTGGCCATCATCCCCAGCATCAGTGTTGAAGAGCATGTGCAGTGACATTGCTGGTGACCAGGGGGAGGGTACTGAAACCCTCCCAGCTGGTTTTTGAGAGCTGCTGGGAGAACATAGGCTAGAGGAAGGTGTTCAACATGAGTGCACTGTATCTAGATGAGCCCTTGGACACAACAGCTACTTAAAGCACACCCCAAACTCTCCCTAAGGAAGGGGAAGGCTTGTCCAAGGGCAGCATCTGAAAACCTTTTGCCATCATTAGTGCTGTCCCCTGTGCTGCAAGCTGCCCGCAATGAGCATGTCGACATCCCTGCCATGTGCTCAGATTTCAAAGGCGGCTCTCCCAACCAGCTGCATCTGAAGAAATTGAGCATTTTTTTTAGGTTTTTTGTTTTGAAGGTACCATGCCAAGTCTTTTGAAATGAAAGCTGGGGCAGGACTAGTGGAGATTAATGTAGGGAAAATGCTGCTGGCTTGATAAGCCACAGATGTCTCTGAGATTTGCTGAGGCTGTTGACAGCTTGCGATGGGTTGCAGCTTGCAACCCTGCCCCAGGACCAATGCACTGGATACATGGCTGGTGGTGTGGGGCAGGGTTTGGCCCAGCATGGCTGTTGGATGAAGGGTTTGGGGAGATCTGGAAGGAAAACTGGTGGGAGCTTTAGACCTGTTCTGGGTGCAGAGTGCTGCTGCAGGGTTTTCTCATGTGCTGTGCCTATTGATGCAAAAGGAGTGACATTGAAAACAAATGATGTCACTGCTGGCAACTGGTATAAAAACAGTAACAGAAAGACATAAGCTGGTGAAATTCCATGAAAACGTAAGATGGTTGAGGATACTCAGTCTGTTGCACTGATCCTGCGGGACTGAAAAGGTGACTAGTGGAACCATTCCTGCGGGGTAGATAGGAGCTGTGTTTCTGTTAATTCTATGTACATAATTAAAACCACATAACTTTTTTAGAGAGGACTGTCATTGAGTACTGCCAGGTAGCAACACTAACAAATGACAACAACTTGTTTGCTCTTTTTAAGAGCATGGTCTCATCAAACACAGGAGCTGTGCAGAGTGTGACAGGAGGTACCCCTGCAGCATGCTAGGAAATGGGATGGTGTGGGTGTTTTGCTTTTAGAAAATTGCAGATAATTGCTTAATATCATAAAAAATATGTCAAAATTCATAATTTCTTCACCTTGTCCACACATATAGCATACATTCTTTGTGAGATGCTGCCAGCTAGGCTATTTTTGAATTGAGCTCAGTTGCCTTCATGATATCAAAGCCAAATACTTCACTGACTTATGGCACTAATACACACACGAAATTCTCCCTTGCACACTGTCAGTGACTTTTCATGCAGAAATCCTCTGAGAGTCTCATCCTCTGCTTGGATGAAGGCTCTTCTGAAGTTGAATTCCTTCAAGACGTGATATTGTATGTTCAAAACTATTTTTAGTAAAAAAATAAAATCTGTTAGTTTTAATTCTGAAGTGATGCTTTTTTCTTCACCTTAAAATACCCTTGCACACAGTGATGTTTATATGCAACTTCTTGGTACCCACACTTCCCACATCTGGGTAACAGACTGGAATTGGTGCAACCTCAAGGTCCAACAAATGGAGAAAATTGCTTTGCCAAATATTTAGAAATACTTTGAATCAAAATAGCCTTTTCTTTTCTTTCACCTCAAAACAGCAGCAAAGTTTTATGTAGACTTGTGATAAACACTAGGTAAGAAAGTATATTCACCTTAACTTGAAATAGCTGTAGTGTTTTAAATGTAATTTTTTTCTATAATATATAATGTGCTTGTAAATGAATTATCAAATATTTAAACCTTTCTTGTCATCTTTATAATACCATCATTTTTCCCTAGTGGTAGCCTTTGTTGCATACCCTGGTTGGTACAGTTTGCCTTGTGTATAGACAACATCTCATAGTACAGCTCAAAGGCAGCTGGTATTTTGCATTTTTATTGGGACAACCTGTACATTGATAGCACACACATGTTTGATAAAGACAGATGAGAAATAATGTCCATAAATCATAGGGAAATTTTTATTCCCTGTCCCCTCAAAGGTAGTCATAATATGAAGGGAATTTCAAAGGAAGATGGTATAAAACTTTTCAACAACATGATTTTGGTTACCTAAAATGTATGGCTATTTGAAGAAGTAAATTGAAAATTGTTTTATTTAACTTTTTCTATTAAATAAAGAGGTTCAATGTTGGCTTTTGTTTTGAGAAGGTGATTAGAATGGAGACTGGCTATGTTATGAATTGTAGTATATATAAAATCAGCTTGTTCTTGTAGATATGTCCAATATTCTGTGTTCACAACTGGGGGACGCAGAGGGCAGGAATAAGTGTTATAGATCTTGCTCATCTGATTATTTTTGCTTCTAAGCACCCAAGAGGCTGGCGTAGCAACTGTAGATACCCGATGCTATCGAGTGCCATTGTGGCATTAGCAAAGGAAATCCTAATATCTGCATTTTCAAAAGGCTCAGGTGAGCTCCAGAGTTGTTTGCTTCTTTTGTCACGTCTCTTCTCTGGGGCTTGTCACTGCAAAGGCATATTCTATTCTTGTAGGGTTTGTGGCTCCTGTGGGGTTCTCTGTAAAACTCCCACTACACTAGATGTCACTATCTAAAATCCTGTACCCTTGGGTGGCATTTAGACCTTTGGTATGCAGGGTGCTGTTTTTCCTTACCCAGAGGAATGAATTATTTCATCAGCTATATATTGGTGAGTGCCTCTGCAGGGAAATCCAGCACTGTAGTATAAATTCAACTGCAGGAGATGGGCAACAGGGTAAAAACAACCCTCCATTTGGGATGGGAACATGTCTCCCTGTCTCCAGACCAGGTTTCTTTTAGGTAGCTGATCTGTTGTATCAGCCCCAGCTAGAGTGGGGATGATTTCATCGTTGTTTGTAGCTTTCTCATAGAAGTCTGTAGGGTAAGACATACGGTCAGTTTAATGAGGTTCTAAGAAAGAGTTTTGAGTACCTTATGTATTCTCTGAGTTTTTGACAGACTGCTGTGCTATAGCTGAGCTATGACTTCTGAGTAGTTCTTAATGCCTTAAATTTTCTTAATGGTTATTTAAATCCATTATTGGGTAGAATGGGTTTCTAAATGTATGGTGTGTACGATCTGTATGAAGTGTATGATCTGTTAATGCCTTCAAGTGCAGGTATCTGAATAAAACTGCTCTTGAAAACTTCCTTGTGGAAATGAAAATACAAAACTTGCACGTAAAATGTCAGCAATGGCAATGCAACATAAAACCCTGAAGGATTGCTTTTTTTATGAATAAGGAAAAAGTGTAATTCATGCCTAGATAATTAGTAGTGTTTTAGCACTGAAATGTACACCACTTGGAGGACCGTCACCAAAGCCTTTCACACCTGCGCAGGGTATGAAATTCCAAGCAATTAAAACAATATTTGCTTCTGAAAAGAAGTCTATTGTGCCTTAGCAAAAAGCACATTGCAGGAGTGAAAACAAATGGGGTTAAGCAGAAGGTGTGATAAATAGAAAATGTACTGTCAAAGACATTCTGACACATCTTTTCATTGCTGAAACGAAATATGGAAGGACTTTGTGAGCAAGTATCACTTGCAAAGATGAATTTATTCTAGCATTCCTTGTGAAAGGTTTTTGCTTTTCAAGAAACAGGGGCTTGTGTGGTTTTGCTTCTTTTGTAAAATTTAAGCAAAAAAAGGCACAATGCATTTGGTCTTCCCTTGTACACTTGCATAGTCCTTGAGTGTCATCAGGTCTTTAGTTGTTAGATATAAAACAAAATATGTACCTTGGCAAAGTGAATACCTAAAATGGATCTTTTAGTTGACAGCTCCACATGTAATCCCTGAGTGCTTGTGGAGGTATATTAAAATTATTTCTTTAGAAGAAAAAAGGAGATGAAAAAAAGAAGGGGGGTGTGCAGATTTGATTTTCATTAGTTTGTGGTTTCATGGTCAACTTGTGAGACCTCACTTGGAGCATTGTGTGCAGTTCTGGCGTTCTCAGCATAAGAAGGACATAGAACTGTTGGAATAAGTCCAGAGGAGGCCACGAGGATGATCAGGGACTGGAGCACCTCCTGTATGAAGACAGGCTGAGAAAGTTGGGGCTGTTCAGCCTGGAGAAGAGAAGGCTGCGTGGAGACCTCAGAGCAGCTTCCAGTGTCTGAAGGGGACTTATAATGATGCTGGGGATGGACTCTTCATTAGGGACTGTAGTGACAGGACAAGGGGTAATGGGTTGAAACTTCAACAGCGTAAGTTTAGATTGGATATAAGGAAGAAATTCTTTACTGTTAGGGTGGTGAGGTACTGGAATGGGCTGCCCAGGGAGGTTGTGAATGCTCCATCCCTGGCAGTGTTCAAGACCAGGTTGGACAGAGCCTTGGGTGATATGGTTTAGTGTGAGGTGTCCCTGCCCATGGCAGGGGGGTTGGAACTTGATGATCTTAAGGTCCTTTCCAACCGTAACTATTCTATGATTCTATGATCTTTGTATAGAAAGGGTGAAAAAGCATTTAAGAAAATAAAAGCTGAAATCCTTTGCATCCCTGATGCAAAGCAGGAAGAGGAGCCTGCGCTTCATAAGTGCCTGGTGCCATCCCTTTCCCAGTTCCCTATTTTTGGAAGCCTCTGTCGAAGGTCATCAGGAAACATAACCCACAGATCCTGAGGCAAAAGGAGCCTGGATTATCATTCATGTGAAACTAAAGACAGAGTGCAAGCAGAGAACAAATAGTTACTCCTTTAATATTTCCTAAATGAATGCAAATGGCTTAAATTTCAGTTGTTCAAAATTAGTAGCTGAATTAAAAGAAAATGTTTAGCTCCTAATTTTTGTGGTTTTCCTCTTGGTCCATTATTCATTATTTTGACCTAATGTCTGAAATCTAATCACTGTTGCTGAGGAAAGTATTTCAGGAAGCTATCTAGACAAAGTATTTTAATATAAATATTAAGCAAGTAGCTATTTGTCAATTTGGTAGGAATAAATTGTGTATTGTACATTTATAATCACATGCTTTATTCAGTTTAAACTTGCAATTGCTGCACTCATAATAGGAAGTGATAAGCATTTATATTTACACTTTGTGTGTTTTATTAGAAATAATAATTGAAAAACACAGAAGATTGGAAAGTATTCCTCATTTCTCTGATAGTTGTCTTACATTGAGGCTTCTTGGTTCCCGTCTCTGTGGTCAGATAGGGATGCACTGGACATAGAAGGGTGCTTCCCATATCTGAGCTGTGCTAGCTTTTCTCTCAAACAAAAAAAACAAATCAAACCCAAAACAAACCACACAGAACCCCAACAACAGAACAACAAAAAAGGTGGGAATTGGGATATACAAGAGTGTTGAGGTGTGATAAATGGAGGATCTAAGGTTTTGGTCCCAGTATGCCCATGTCCACCCTTCTCTCTAGCTCCAGTTCCCCAACAAGCATGCTTACATGAGTACTACAGCACTGGGGAAGTGTTCTGCCTGTGATGTGGCTGGGGTCTGCAGCTTTGTCCCTCTCATGCCAATTGGTGGTTGTGACTGTCTTGATGAAATCTCAGTACAAGCCTTTACCAAGGAAAGCTGAATTTGTGTTGTCTCTTAGAAATCTTTTTAACTAAAATAATTCTGAAGTATATTTAGAAGCTGCATTTAAAATTCTGTCCTTCAGAAGGAGAGAAAGTGACAGTTTCACAATTTGATGAATGACATAAATTGATTTACAGCTTCTTTTGACAGTCATGCAGCAGATGCAAAGGAGCAGCTGGTAATGCAACCAGTAAAAGTTAAAATAAAGGGGAGGAAATGCTATATAACAGAAGCAGAGGGATATTATTAGTTCCTGCACTCTGGTAGAGAAAGAGCCATGGGTTGAAATAAGCTCTTTAGGAAGCCAGGGCAATTTCCCCGGGGCTCCCATACCCATCTCACACACACAGGACTGGTGTTTCCCAGCAGGAGCTGGTCTGGACAAGGCTGTGCCACCAGAGAGATGAAGGGCAATAGATACAGAGAGGTGCTGGTTGATTGCAGAGCCAAATCCAACACTTGCAGTGGTTTTGATAAAAGGGATTTCTTCAGTGTTATTAAGTGATGGATAAGAGATTAAAATGTCACGAGCTGAGGCAGCTTGGGGAATTAAAAGTGAACTTTTCCCTGTATGCTGCACTATCAAATTGGGTAAGATCAGGGTGACCCTTCATTTGAAGGCAGGTGGTAAAGTACATTGATGATTGCACCTGGATTGCAATGTTCGGAGGATGCCATGTCATTAACACATGGGAAAAAAGGGTTCCTTTTCTTGTGCTGTACAGCCCTCGCTCATGGGTGTTGTGGTTTAAGCCCAGTTGGCAACTCAGCCACGCAGCCGGTCGCTCACTCCCTGCCCTCTTCCTCTCCCCCACTCCCAGAGGGATGGGGAGGAGAACTGAAAGAATGTAACTCCCACGGGTTGAGATAAGAGCAGTCCAGTAACTAAGTTATAACACAAATCACTACTGCTACCACCAATAATAATAATGATAAAAGAAATAACAAGGGAAGGGAATACAACTGCTCACCACCTGCTGACTGATATCCAGCCTGAGCCGAACAGTGATCTAACCCTTCTGGGTAGCTGCCCCCAGCTTATATAGAGGGCATGACGTGCTGTGGTATGGAATACCTCTTTGGCTAGTTTGGGTCAGGTGTCCTGTCTCTGCTTCCTCCTGGCTTCTCCTCCTCCCTTGCAGAGCATGAGACTCACAAAGTCCTTGGTCAGACTAAACATTACTGAGCAACAGCTAAAAACATCAGTGTTATCAGTGCTGTTCCCAGGCTGAAAGTCAAAACCACAGCACTGCACCAGCTACTAAGAAGCAGAAAAATGATTGCTACTGCTGAACCCAGGACAATGGGACACTTGGCGCAGTCCCTCTCCTAACCTTACCAAGTTCATCCTTAGAGCCTAGAGATTTGCTCACGCACCTTTCAATGAGGAACTGCTCCAGACATTGATTGCCTGACAGGGCAACCTCCTCCTCCCAACTCCTCAACTGCTCACCTCCTAAGAAGAGCCATCAACAGCCTGAGCTCAGTAGGCTGGCAAAGTGTGAGATGCTGTAATGTGTACAAATTCAAATTTCTGAAAAAAGTGAAAAAGCAAGAAAAACTAACATTGGTAATACTCAATTTTTTAAAACAAAACAAAAAACGAAATAAAACAAAAACATCAAACAAAACAAACTCCCCACAACCTCCCATCCCAACTTTTTCAAAACAGAAAGATCTTTGCATAGGAAACTACAGAGGGAGCATTTGGAAGGGCAAAGAGAGAAGAATTCAAGCCCTAGAAAAGGTACATGTGATACCAAATGAGACCACGTATGGCTCAGAATTATTTTTTTGTGACCCTTCCCAAATGCTACATGTTCTAAATAAAATTCCTTTTGGTTAAATGCTGAGTTGAACCATACCCAATACACTGAAGGAGATACCCTTGACACTTGCATAGTGGCATGAACACTTCCCCATGTCCGCTAAGAACACCTCTTGTGATACTGTAAGACCACGTTCACTGTTTTTGTAAGTGCATCATGTTGATGCTGATAGTTATTGCAGGACCAGCTCAGGCACACAACTGCTTCTCAATCCTTTTCAGCTTTTAATGAGCTATTAAATTGAGACAATAAACCCTTGAAATTAGTCTTCAGCATCTAACATTCTGTTTTACATAAGGGAAAGGTCACCTTCACTTGCATTCTCTTCTTAGGTTTAGCTGGTTCCTGCTATACAGCAGCCCCCAGGTGCCTTTCTGCTGGCAATGCTTTTCAACTTAACTCATTGAAAGATTTTGTATTTTTGTCTCAAGATAGTAAATGCACATACACAAAATTCTGTCCCATAGCTATTCCTAACAATTCTTCCAGTCATTTTTCTCTAACCTGATACTCCACTTTGTCTTGGCTCATAGTTTCTCTGATAATCTTTAGTCTTCTTTTGAGTAATATTTCTCTTATGTCAGCATGTCAAATGGTTTATTAATGTCCAAACATGAGAGCTCTTACATCAGCTTTCTTTGAGAAAAGTTTTCTGTGGAGAAAAAGGTCACTTAGTTGGTAGACTACACAATACTTGGTAGGTTGGTCTCTGTCATACAGTCGCTTTCTCCTTTGTCTCATCAGGCTTCTCTCCTCTTTCCTTCAAGATTTCTTCTAAAGCACTAAACACTTCAATCTATTTCTCTGGAGTAATTTCTCTGAGCTCTGTTTTAAATATCAGCACTCTATGGCACTGAATTGTTTTTGATCAGCTGGAAGGGTCTGTGACTGGGAAAACTTACAAATACTTAATGTAGCTGCTTCTGCCTGCCTTTCACTTCTGTGTCCACTTCTTGTGTTTTCTTCCATCCTAGTTATGATCATCTCATATCCTGATCCACCTTGAAAACTGAGGTCAAGTTCTCATTTAAAGTTCAGTCTAGATCACCCTCAATCTATGTCCTACCTGTATTGTAAAACACTTTTTTTATTTTTCTCTTTCTGTTCTTTTATTTGTACACAACCTTATTGCTGTTTGTTCTGAAATGCAACTCTTCAAATTTGCAAAATGATTTTTTTCAGATTATATATATATATTAAGAAATAATCTTTCTTATAGTGTTATATTTTTATACATCCGAAATGTTTTTCTGAATCCATTTTGCACTTTCTAAAATCAAGCATGCATTTGTACAGTCTTAGAAAGTCTTATTAAAAATAGAGCTAAAAAGTCTTATTAAAAAATAGAGCTAAAAAAGAGAAGCAACAGGTCCCAAAATGCAGATTGAAAATTAGTTTGTCCTTAGCAAGTGAGATGGTTTTGGCAGCAATTGCACTAAACAGGGATTTTCCAATCTTGGCTGCTAACATGAGATTCCTTGTTTAGGATCACATTGCTTGTAGATTACAGAATTGGCCACAGAATAGACACACTACTCAAATGACAGATTTGTCCAACCTGTGCTGTGTTACAGGAAACGGGGCCATGTTTTGTAAACCAGAGCTAATATTTTCCATCTGTAACCAAGTACAAGACTGATGAAGGACATAAAGAATATTCTGCAATGGAGATGGTCTGGAAGAAGAAATCCCTTCTCTTTAAAAATAATTAAAAATATAAACCCAAGCAAAACGAAAAATCAAACTCACCAAACTTCATTTAATTTGAGTTTATTTCTCTCATTATAATTTGTAGTGTCCTGAAAATGAATGCTATTTTTTTACAGAAAAGTGTACCTTGAACAGCTCAAAGCAGCTATGAGCAAACTGATTCCCCTGAGAGATCTTTGTGACTATTTTGCAGTTTAAGACAAAACATTTCAATTTAGTAGATGACTTTGTAACATTCCCATGAAAATGTATGTTGTTAGGCAAAATGTCAAAGATGAGTCAGTTACCATGTGCTTTCTTCCTATAGAACTTATCAGGCTTTGCCAAAATTGATTTTCTCATATACCCAAACTTATACATGTTATGAGAAAACCAAGACTCCTGCTTTACCCCACTGAATGTGACAGCTCTAGAGGTGCAGTGCTAGATACTGGCCATACAGAGCTTCCTCTTTCTCACATGAATAATAAGCAGTGGTAAATATTTCATGTGTGTCCAGTTCCACAGATACCTTAGTACTCGGGGATAGTCAACTTTCAGTAATATATATCTAGCTTACTGTAGTGCTAAAGTGTCCCCCTGAAGTACCACTTCCCATATGGGGAAGAGGCAGATGGACTTTCCTAAACCACTGATATATTGGATCTGCTCCTCTCTGATAGTGGACAGAAATAACGATGCATCTCTTCCTGAAATAGAGATCTGCAGTAGGCTGGGTGAATCCTGCCCTCAACTGGTCCGTTTTTTCCCTAACTGTAAAGGGAGGTCTGCAGGTGTTTGCATTGTATGCCCCTGATCCTCACAGTTGCTGATCATCTTGCAGTCTGTAAGCATAACATGTGAATACCCATCCCAAAGGAAGAGCCCCACATCATGGCATGAGAGCTGAGCTGTGGGTTAGTAGAGGACCTGTTCCCCAGTGCTCCCAACCTTTATGTCATGGTGTCCTAATGCCCTGGGTCCCTGTACAGTGTGTTGCAGAGTCCATTAATGGATCAATGGCAGGGGAGCTTGTGTCTTTGGATAGCTGTTGGGTTGTGGGCCATTCCTTGTTCCCCTCAAATGAACAGGGGATGGTGCTAATTTGAGATGTTTTTCTGACTTGTCCTCTCTAGAGAAGAACTTGCTTGGGAGATGATGTTGTGTTTTCAGAACTGGTTTGGAGAGAAGGGGAGGCTGTGGCTGGGATGGCAGCAGGGTAATCCTCTGTCAAGAGATCTTGCTGAACTCATCACATGAGGACCAAGTGTGATGGACAGGAGTTGCATTTACATGACTGGAACCTTGTTTTGGAAGATGGGGCCAGAAGTGCCAGTGTGAAGGCAAGAGCTGTGTGAAACTGAGAGCTTGAACATGGAAAAAAATATATCATAATGACCCTGAATGGATGATAACAGAGTGTGAGAGGGGAGATGCTTTCCAGCCTGGGACTTCGAGGGTGCTGAGTCAGTGCCTTCAGCAAATGATGCTGGGTTTGTGCAGAACAAATGGCCACAGCAGTTTCACACCTGTGGAAGGGAATCCAAAAGGGCAGAATTTGGCTCAAAGTATTTCCCTAAGGTTGTGGTGCCTTCAGCAGTCATGGGGCTGTGTTTTAACCACAGTGTGGAAAATGCTGTATGCAAAAAGAAATAATCCTCTGCCCAGTTATATGCTATAGCAGTGACTGCACAAAGTGGCAACCACTTTTTTCATTAAGATTGGCACTCCTGTAAGCCATTGCACACACTTCCTCCCAAATTTCCATCTACCCTAGGTAGTCTGTGTCTATTAAAATAATGATGGAAGAAAATAGATACTGTGATTAATAGGAGGTTCCTCTGGGGGAATGGGTACCTGCTCAGGGTGGCTGATGTGCTGAACTGGGAGTCTGTGCTAGTCTTATTGTAAGGTAAGACTCTGAGCAATTGTCTAGGACATATTGTGAGGTTTTTAACTATAATTCCAGTGAATCCTAATTTAAATTAGTCACAAAGAGAGGGTGTGAGGTGTTTAGCAATAATGTGGGGTGTTGCTTTTTTTTCCCCCTGTATTTTCATTAGCTAAGAGAAGGTTTTTTCCAAGGTAAGTCTTGAATTTGCTTTACGTTGGGGTTTAGGATAAGAGTTCTCCTTCAGTCAAAAAGTAGGTGTACTTCTGTATTTGATAGTACCAATTCTTCTAGAGTGAACACTGGTATTGTTTTAATGTAATACCTTTTTCACCTTGTGAAGCAATAATCACTGGTGTTTGATACTGGTTTTGTTAAGATTAAGCCTAGTGTTCAAGTTTTGCTTAGGTCTGATTTGAGAAGCAGAAAACAGTTGACATTCCTCAGAGGGAGATGGACCAGCCGAGCTGATTGACATTTCCCACAGCTTCAGCCAGGAGGAATTGAAAGAGCAGCACTCTAGTGATTGCAGTGTGGAGATGAAGTTTGGAATTGGAGAGCTTGTTTGACCTAGATAACAGACACAGTAAAACTGACTAGAGCTGGTGTTGGAACTGCTAAGTGCTGCCTCTCTCTTTCAAAGCAGGTCATGGACAATGGGCTACCTCTGTTCACTGGGTCAGGGCTTAGGGCAGTGTGTTTTTCTGGCTGGTTCAGGTGAAAGCTGTAAGTCTGCTGCTTTATGGCTGTTTGGGCCAGTTTTTCAGGGCAGACATTAGCTGTCCCACGCACAGGCTGCTCCCTTGTCTGCTGATGTTGATTTTAAGACTGGTAACCAAGTTGGGAAACAGGGCTGTTTTGGGAAAATAGAGGTAGCTGAGCCTATGTAACTAGTGGATCTCTTACTGTTTGCAGCCACAAGATGAAGGCCAGCTTTAGCAGATATACACATTTCTGTTCTGTCTTTGCCAGAAATGCCCATGCTGATCGTGACTAGGTGTGCTGGTTGTGGCTTTCTTTATGGCTAGAATTGGAACCAGCTATATGGCTGTCAGCACAGGGATTCAAGTACACATTTATTGTGGGAACATAGTCCTGCATGGGTCGGATGAGAGCTAGCACTTGCTGCAGGAACTTGCTACTCTTTTGAGCAGGGTTAAGTTTTAGTTTATCTAAATTGAAATAAGCACCTCTGTAGTATTAAGGCAGTGAATAGTGCTGAGATGGAGATTCCAGCCAAGGAAAGCCAAAGCTGTTGGCTCAGTTCTTGGATCCTTGTACTGCAGTCAAATTTGAATGAGGAAAAGGAGAACACTTGATCATGTCTAGCATTGGTCAGGGTACACCGACCTGCTAAACAGACCCAGCCTTTCAGCTAGCACTGCCAGGACCCCAGCTGGTCCCTGTAACTGGTTTGCTAGTGTTGATTCAAGAATGACTTTCCAAAGGCCACATCTAGTGACAGCTAAGGATGGAGGTTAGCAGTGGGACTGCAGACTTGCTTCTGCTCTTTGCCCTGCCTTTCAGGTTTAGGTTGGAGGCTGGGTCTGACTGTGTGGTTGTCTAGTGGCTCATCCTGTGGCAGTGCTTGCAGGTGGGTTTACAGCGGATTAAATAAAATATGGGACCAGAAGGAATTAACACATTGATTGTTCAGTTCTTCCTATTGCTCATTCTTCCCATTTGTTGTGGCAAATTTACTTTTCAGGCTCTGTTCAACTCACTTGGAATCTCCTTTCCTGGGTGATACATGAATCTCTGAGCACAGCTCTGACCCTTTACATTTCATTTCAATGGTAAGTTGTTATTTATAGCAAAGAGCTTGACAGAGGCTGTGGAATTATTGGCTGTATGTTTTATACACCAAGCCAAACAAGGAACAAAAATAATTCTGATTCAAATTCCTCTAAGCCCAAGCTCTGCTGCTATTCATGGGAGCCACAAAAATCTGCATTTAAAGCCTTTCAGATTTGTTTCGCTCTTCTGTTGTCTTGCAGCATGTGCACCTTTAGCCTAATTAAACTCTGGAAAGAGAAGGATTTGGTGTGGCTGAAAATTCTATAGCAGACATGGTAGAAGAGGGTGCATAAACTGCTAAATTGCTGCCATGCAAGGGAACTAGATGATCTTAAGGTCCTTTCCAACCCTAACTATTCTATGATTCTATGACATGGACAGGAGGAATACATGGAGCAAAGGGGGGACTGTGGCGTTATTGTCTGGGAAAAGTGGTTGTGTTTTGCAGAGCGTTTTTCCAGGCCAGGGAATGACCTGGGATGCCCTGGAGACATACCTGGGCACCAAGTCAGAGTCATGTGCAAACACATGGTGAGGGACTGACTTGCACTTGGCCCTGACCATTCACTTTTCCATTTGCACAGCATGTAGGTTGGCCACTGTGCAGGCAAGTTAAGAGGCTGCCGTCTTCCTGTGGCACGAGAGCAAGTTCCTGGGGTGATGAAAGTCATGGAGAGGGCAGTAAGAAAAGCCTTGGCTAAATGGGGTTTGGAAAACACTAGGGAAGAATGGGGAAAACAGTTGTAATATTTGTATTACCTGCATCAAACTGTATGTATCTTTGTGTTGTAAAAAGCTGTGTCAGTGCTCTGCAACGAATCAGGTCTGCAGTGAAATGGGAGCAGATAGAAACTGCAACAGACCATGCTACATACTAGTGAGGCTTTATCCTTCCAAACATTTACGTGGGCCAGCTTGTGTTGTTTTATCACCTGCTTGTTGCTGAGTATTTTCCCTTTCTTACTTGGACTTTAGTGGTGCAGCTGTCTAACAAAGGACTGGATTTCTTTTCCTCCTCTGTCTGCTAATACCATTAGGTAGTTGAGTTAAATGGCATGCAGCTCAGAAGCATGTCCCTGAGCTTCTAGGACACCTATTGAGGGTTGCTGTCATGTGTGTCCAGCACTCCCAGCAATCCTGTGAGACCAGAAATCAGTTTTGGTGTGGTGAAAAGGTGAGAAAAATCAGTATTTAGTTCCCTTCCTCATTAAAGCCAAACTTGCTCAGCACTGCAGTTTATGGTGGACTATGTTCAGGTCCATGGCAAGCTTGGGCTTTCCAAGTCCATCCCCTATCCTCCAACATATTTGCTGTGTGATCAGACAGGCTGGGCTGCATGTGTTGAACCAGAAGGTCCTGGGGCCATTCCTGCCAGTGTCCCTGCAGTGCACATCATCCACACTTTCCTCACCAAAGGGCACACTCCCAGAGCCTGATATTTCATATCGCCACATTGCCATGACCCTCCATGACAAGGAGAAAATGTCAGGCACTCGCCTCACTGGGTTGCAAACCTTTATGAATACCGCAACTAATAGCCTGGGTAAGTGGAAGATTAATTTCCGTACCACCTGGCAGCAAGCTGTGGATTAGGCTGCTGTCCCTCGTGTGGGTTTAATGTTGGAGGAACGGGGCACCCGAGCACCCAGACAATCAGCCTCTTGTTTAAACAATGAGCTTCTCGCTCCTGTTAGCCAACGCTCTTAAATTTACATTTTATTCCGCTATGCAGGCTTGTGTGATGTGGAGAATTGCTTCAGCACAGAAAGACTGAAAACCTGTTCAATTAAAGGAAATGCTCAGATCCAGCTGTTGGCGTCCCATGAATGCCAGTGCTCCTCGTGGAGTAAATAAGACTGACACACTCAGCCCTTGGAACAGATATGATGATTTGCGCCTGAATTCTTCTGAAAAGGACCTTTGTTGGGGAAGGATGGTTGGGGGAAAAGGGAGGAATGCAAAGCTTGGTGCAGAAAATGACCAGTGAGACAAGGTCTTCTTCAGATAACAGTGAGGTCTCTATAGCATGAGCCTAGTAACAAGGCACCATACGACACACGTACAGTACAAGCTCCTATTACAGCTATGGAATTGTCTTGTAAATTTAGAGTGCTTTCCTCTCATGAAAAAAACGTGTCACGGAGTAACTTACCCTATACTTTCACCTCCAAAGAACAGGCTAACAGGCATAGCAGTGGTGTGCACGCACCCACCCTATGTGCAGGACCCTGCTCACATTTGTGTCTGGTTTTTCAGTTGCCTTGGTTTTGGGTGACATGCTGCTGCACTCAGTTGTAAGCAACGGGATTGTCTGTGCAGTATTGGATGGCGAGGTGGTTATGCCAGATGTCTTTGAGTCAGGAAAAATGTGTGTATATAAAAGATTTTTTCTCTCTTTCATATATATTTTGTATATCTACACGTCAATATATATTATATATTAGTTTTAAAAATATCATATTTGTATATTTATATAAAGAGTTGTAGCAGTTTTAGTAGGTATCGAATACACTTCCAACTACAATTGCATGCAGCTGACCTCATGCTTGTGTCTCAGGCAGGAGCTGAGTACCTGAGACTGATCAGGAGAAGGAAGGCATAGAGCTGGGCCAAATCACAGGAAGAAATGCTGGGCCACTGACCTGGCTGCAGCTGGGTAGCATGACCCATCACCCATGGCCCTGGAGGCAGTGGAGCCTGGCACCCAGCATCCTCACCCTGGAGAAGGGGCTGGAACCCTCTTGTCTGCAATCAGGAACCATTGTGTCTCTGGGAATGCAGCTTTCCCCATTCCTGAGGGCTCTTCCCCAAAGCCTACTTTTATTTTCCTGTTTCAAATTTGTGACATGGGGACTTTGCAAGGGCTCCAGCAGTGGTTTCAGTTGTGGAGATGGAAACAGGTCTACCTATATATGTACTTACTTGTAAATAAATATATATGTCTGTACATGATATATATTTGTAGCATTTATGTACGTGTACGTATTAAAGAAAAAAAATGTCTTTTGTATTCCTAGGTTGGGAAAGTGCTTTGAACTTGAGCAGAAGATGCAGCTTCCAGTGGCTCCAGGATTTACAGCTTTTCTAATGTGTGTTGCTTGTTTCAGGCAGCAGCTGAGCCCACGGCCTCTGTGCACATTTTGATGAAGAAATCCCCTCTGCACATGAGCAGTAGCCCAAATCAGCCTTCTCTGATGGATGGCAAAACACTGGAAGGCCTTTGAAGGAAACTTAGCATGTGGTTTGTCTTGCGGTTTAAGTAAGGTACAAGTAGCATCCTTTGTCCCTGCTTCATGTATTTATTATTGTGCCTATTTATTATTATTGTATTTAAAATACATATTACTAGTAACAAATTGAAACAGCTGCTTTGTAAATCAACAAACAAACCTTCTAACATTCAGCATGATACAATATGTATATGTTTGGGGTTTTTTCAGCTAAGTTAAAATAGCAGAAAGGGAGAAGAGTTGTGATCCAGTTGCTGAGGTGGTATAAATCAGAGCCAGGGCACTAAGGTGAGTAGGCTGAAAACAAGCGATGTTCTGCTGTGTTTGAAGCGACTGTTACCACATCAGAACACAGCGTAAATAGCCAAGGCATCCACACAGCTCCACAGCCAAATTCCCCTTTCTGGGTGGATTGTTATAGATGCTTTCCAGACTTCAGCCCAAGCAGACTGACACTAGCCTTAGCCCAAGTGGTACACAGCCGGAGTGGTGCAGTGAGGGAACATCCCTAACCCTTAACCTTGCTTTGGATTTAGGGTTTTCCAGATGTGCTGGCCTGAGGCTGAAGAGCAGAGGCTTGGCCCCAAGGGCATGGGGCATGCTCCTGTGCTCCCAGCATTGCTCCTGCTGTGATGGAGGTGCTGAATGTGAGCAGTCTGCTTTGTCTGGCCTTCACCTTGAGGCCTGTGGCTGATAAGGGCAGGCCTTGGTGTAGTGGAAACCCACTGAGTTGCAGAACAGAGCAAGTGTTACCCCTCAAACACAACCCCCTCCTGCAATAGGCCTCTAGCTCATACAGAGGGAAGCTGCTCAGTGAGGGATACACAAACCCCTCCAGCCTTGGAGAACATCAGTGGGGCTGCAGGCAGCCGCCTGCTGCACAGCAGCCAGACTGGCTGGCACCCCAACAGCACATTTCATCCCCAGACAGCTGCAGGCAGCCCCCAACACTCATGTGGAGCAGGAGGGAGGGGGGTGAAATCCCTCAGAGATGTGTGGAGGAACATTAGTGCCACTTCATGTATCACACCAACCACATGTGCACACCACACCTGAGAGCAAACCACACCACCCCTGGAGACAAAACCCACTACTCACACCTGAACAACAGAAGAGGTGCATGCTGCACCTTTGGGTTACAAACCACAGTGTGACAGAGGGGAGACAGGACCTGGCTGCTGCTCATGCACTGCACAGGTGAGTCACAAAGTGGTGTGTGCCCTTCACCACCTCTGCTTGCTACTCAGAACAGACTTGCACCATAACACACCTGTGAGTACACAATACTCCTGTGTGGCTACACCTGACCATTCATTTGTACTGCAGAACTGCACCACAAACACTCAGATATTGTGCTTATGCTCCACAGCAGTTGGTGCATCCATGAAACACAACCCATGCTGCTGCACATGCGTTGCGCCCCACACGGGCTACACATCAGGACACACTGCACCTCTGTAACAGCATACATTTGCCGCATACCTGTAACATACCAAACATTACACCCCACATTATGATGCTGCACACAGACCACACCACATACCACATGTGCTGCATATCCATGCTTGTAGACATGACACCACAAATGTGTGCTGCACACCACGTATGGCACTGCACACACGATGCACCCCACAGGACATTCTACAGGTATGTACCAGCATACACTGCTCATGACACAAACCACATCACACAATACCAGCTCCTGACCACACGCAACATGGCTATATATAATGCACCGTATGTGCCCACTGCACACTCATCACCATACATACCTACAAGCAGCACCCCTGTGCCACACACAGTCCCACTTGTCACCATGTATGTCCTCCCCTTGTCTCCATCCTTGTCATGTTCCCATCCACAGGTACTTACTGTGTGAGGAAGATGCTGCTCCATAATTCAAGCTCAATAAAGTCTTGTGACATAATCACAGTGGGTTTGTTTGTTTGCTTTTAAAAGACGTGTTTTATTATACTGGACCCATTACAGCAGACAGATACTCTAACAGGCCCACACATTATACAGCCACTCTTAGTCCATACCCTGACAGCAGCCCCCACCTGCCACTTACCTGCCAACCCCCACTGTACACTGGGGGATGGTTTTGCAGTTCCAGTTTCTCTGCCTGCTTTCTCACACTGGTGGTAGAGACAGGAAGCAAAACTGAAGCACATCCCCCTCTGGCAGTAGAGCTGAGGATGAAGGCAGCATCCATACAGCTTCACTCAAAGTAGGCCTTTCTTCCACCCATCACCTTTAACAACACATCCAAATAGCAACAACAGTATCTTTCTGCCCATCTCAGTCTTTTACCTTCCCAAGGCAATTTTCCCTGCGACCCTCAGCAGCCCCAATGTGCTTCTGAGCATCACTTGAGGCACTACTGTAGGTGGTACCAGCATGTAAGCAAGCCCTGAGCAGCTCTAAAGATAGATACAGCTGTAGAAGGCTGTAGAAGTTGGAGACTGAGACTCATTCCTCCAAAACTATTTCATAACTTCATAATAGTAGTTAATTTCAGTGACCCAACACAGCTGCTCTGCTCCTCTTGTTTGAAGAAAATAACCCAAACCAACAAAACCCCATCAGCTTCTCTTGCCTTAGCATTACATGCAAAGTACAGGACCCATGGCTCTGCAATCTGGGGTTTAGCTTGGATGACTTGGATCACAGCTCTCTGGTCAGAGCTTCATTTTATTCACCAACTATGTGTCCTTCCCAAGTAAAGCATTTCATTTAGCAATATCATAGCATATTGCTATAATATTTAGCATTTAGCAATTTCATAGCAAGCTGGCTATCAACTCAGCCTCTCATCTCTTTTGGGAGAACAGGATATACCCTCCAACACTCTCTGGTAACTTTATTAAGTCCATCATACCTGTTCTGGTCCATAAAAATGTGTGTTAACCAGTTTCCAAACGAGCTACTACATTAGTTATGTTCTTAGAATAATTCATCAGCTTACTCACAATTGAACATCCCTTCCCCTCCTGGCCCCCACGTTTTATTTCCCCTCTCCCTCATTTATTTAGTTATTCAGAGCCAGGTGAGCACACTCTTCCCTCTGGAGCACTGACCAGCAGTCATCCACAAGCTGCTCACTCACAGCTTGAGGCCATCAAAACTGCACATCTGTGAGACAACAACATTACCTGCAGAATTTATGGAACCTGGACGCATTGAACAATTCAGAATTGTCACACAAGGAGTACAACTTCCACTGCATAACACTACTGACAACTATATCCCCCCAGGAACTGTGACCACTTTAATGAGCAGTAGCAGGTAATTTCTCCCAGCTCATGTTGAAGGGCAAAAGACACCTTGGATCCTTTGTTATACCTGAAAAAGAGCAAAAAACAGAAAAATTTTGCAATCCCAGTGGATTTCTACAGTTCTTACCAGAAACACCTTTAAATTTTATTCAGACTTGTCATGCTAGCACAGATTTGTTAGGAGTTGGTACAGTTGCAATCTAACATAGATATTACAGCATAACGCCACCTCATGGTGCCATGAAGTCAAAACATGTGCTGAGCCACCACCACAGCTTGAGTTTTTAAGTACAAGAGATTGACTCTATCACCTCTAACCTGGAGTTTAATGCATCTTAAACGCAAATTTCCGTGTTACAGATATTCTGACACCTACCATCTAAGGTGTATAATACTTAACATTTAAGCACTATGCACAAGACCAGAGTCACAGAAACAGAATAAAAGCAACTTCAGGGGTCATCTGGTTCTTCCCAGCATTATTCTGCAGTGCAGATAACATCTACAACAGGCTGTATAATGCACTCTACAGAGTGCCTTGCCCAGTCTGCACATAAAGTACTGCCAGGCAACCTTACTTCTAGGGCAACCTGTGGTATTGTCTAAACTTACTGCTTTTCTTTGGCAGTTGTATTTCAGCTTTCATTCTCTTCTGATTGAGGTTAAGCAGATAATTCCCTGTATTGCCTTCCTTGGGTGTCATGTTTTCTAGATGCAGTTGTGGGTTTAACTCCAGTGATCCAGAGAAAGTAGCATCCTCCCCCATCTTAGCTTAATGGTCAGAAGAGTCAAGCAGCATATCCCTCTGGAGTCAGTAATTTTTATCCTGTGACTTGGGAGACACCATTTGCATTAAAGCTTGGATGGTATTTCTGGAGAAACACCTGAAATATTAATTATGGGAGTCTGGGCCTGTGGAAAGCATTCCTGTGTATCACTGATGCTCACCACAGGCTTTACAGAAGTGTTTTGGACACAGCTATGTTAGACTGATCAAGTCCAAACTGTACAGAGCATTAGACTTACCTAGAAGCATCCTTCAGGAGGATGACAGGCTTCATCCAATAAAGCCTAAGGTGCATGCAGGAAACAAGTATACTTTTGGGTACTTAGTAGGTTAAATATTTAGTTGTGCTTTTTGGAAACCAGAAGGTTTTCCTGCTGCTTAACTTGTTCCTGGGATATTTTAATCTGTTGCTTACCTGTCACAATACAGTCTGGCTGTATCGTTCTAATCACTAGATTAACATAGGTTTATTCCCATTTCTATCTGGCATACAATCATTTGTCCCTAACCTCAAAGATGAGAGGGCAAAAAGAAAGTGACCCATTGACCTCATTACCATGTCAGTCATCCTCAGACAATGAGGTTTGTATGCCAATTACACCACACACATACAGCAAGGGTTACACTGGGGTTTAACACACATCATTTTCCAGGGTTTTACAGAAGTTTCATCAGTCACTTCATAGAAGTACCATTTACCTGAGCTTGTGCCCATTGTCTGAGACAACTTAGTCCAGCACTCTGCACAGGAAGTTGCAGCTAATAAGGGTTCTTTTGCTAAACGAGGAATAGCTTTGGACCAGCTGCCTTCACTAAAAGGCAGGCCACAAAAACTTATTTTGCCCTTTTCTTCCCCTTCATGTAGATACGTAATATGTTCAGGAGACTTTGAATATTTGAAACGAGAGATAGTAATTTGTCTTTATGGGCTGCCTCAAATGGTGTATTTAAAACAGTTGGAAGTATAGAGGGCAAGGGTAGGAATGAGGAAACTTGGTTTGCTTCCTTGGTAACAAAATCTACAGCACAGCAGGAGAACAGAGCATGATAATTAGGGAATTACAGCTGTTAGTCACAGAAAATATGCTGCAGTTGCAGGTCACAGACCTGAGGTTGTGGCACAGGAAGGAAAAGTGTAATTTAGAGTCTGCAAGGAACTCACTACATGCATTAGACATCTTGCTACTTATAGCATCTCCACACCTGTTTTCCAGGGCGGAAATCAAACAGACAAGAACACAGATCAGCAACAAGCACCAAAGAAATCCAGTTCCTCTACAGGAGTCGAGACAAGAACTATTTTTAATAGGGAAAAATGGCTATTCCATCAGCTCATTCACTGCCCCTCCTCCTTTGTTGGAAACTCTTTATGAGCAGGACAATCAGAAGCATGAACTTTAAGACAGAGTGGACAAAACTTGATCCAGGCAGTTATTCTGGGAGACAGCAGCTCCCATAAGAAGCACCAGTTGTTACAAGGGATGTATAATGTAAATCCCTTTGAAATAGGGCTTGGCTTGGAGACATTTGTATATTAAGCCAGAGCCTTACATCAGTTTCCTACAAGTGGTAGCTGTTCCTGAAGGGAACTTTATGAAGGACACAGAGGGATATACAAGCCTGAGACTAAAGACAATAGCACTAAACAGACTTCTCCTTACAAAAAGGGAGGAAATAAAAATAAAAGACAAACTCCAGTCAAAGGGACACAAGAACAAACCCAACAGATACTGCAACTGAATCATTAGAGCACCTCTGATAATAGTTTGGCCAAAAGCCATTTAAAGGAGAGAACCTGTTGGTATAGTTTATGACCAAGACACTCACCAAGCACCTTTTGTGAAATCCTATGTCACCTCCTCTTCCAGTGGGAGCTTGTCCCATCCCAGAGGACCAGAGCATGCCATAGCTACACACACAGGAACCTCCACCTGACTTCAGCTGTCCCCAGAGCCGGGCAAGAGGCTGTCATGACTGCACACTTGTGGAGGTGGATTTTTATCTGGACTCAGTCCTCATCATATTCCAAGTGAAGTCGACTACATGCAACCCATGTCCAAAGCAACTTGAAAGCTGGACTCCTATTTCAGTTGAGAAAGAGCAGCTTTTTGAGACCTTGAAGGGTGTTAAGTTTTAATATTCTTTCAGTGAGTTAAGCAGATTCATATAAACACATTCACACTGCACTGATATGCATGACTCTTGGAAAAGCTGATCTATTAAACTCGTGTGCTTTACTGTAACCTTTGATTCAGAATTTATCCTCTGTAAGGAGTTCCTCATTGTCTTTCCACTCAAGAGGGGAATTTTTATTCATTTACTTCTCCAAATCTCCTCCACCCTTTGTTCTGGGCATGTTTAGGTTTATTTATTGTATTTGGTTATATTTTTAGATAATCTTCCTTTACTAAAATTTAGCACATGTGGAAAAGCATCTTTGTAACTTTTCTGTCCTTAAACCAAGTTGCTTCGGAGCCAGAGCTGACTCCTACAGATGAGAACTGAACATAGGCTAACTTGAGGGAAACTGAACTTGCTGAGGAACAGAAGAAACACCCACCACATCCTGAGGCTCACCAAGAGCTGCCAGCCTCTTCTCAGACCTGCCCTTGTACAGCCTGACCACACAGCTCAGATTCAAAGGACAAAGACCTCAGGCCATGAGGCTCAAACCTCTCCATAGAGCATAACTTGCTCATTCAAATGTTAACAAGACTTCCAGCATTTGCTCCCTGTACCAGCTACCAGCTTTGCATCTCAACTAAGCCACTCATTCTTTCCATGGCAGAGCAGCTATTAATAACTTCCTATTGCCCAGCCCAGCCTGCTGACCAGTAGCCAGGCCTCCCCACTTCTCCTTGAAGGCTGGAAGCATGCCAGCCAGATCAACTAATTCAAACTATTTTGGGCAGGAAGGTATTTCAGTGTCCTAGACCCTCAGGATGCCCTAAGCCAGCCTGTTTCAAGGTGATAGCTCATGAATGCCCTCACTGCTCTCAGTTGTGTGAGGTGTCATAACTAGAGAAGGTGAGAAACCCCCATGGGCTCTGGGGTAAAACCCATTCCTCAGTACTCTGCCAGCTGCCTGACGTCATGGTTTGCTGACCTGCTGAGCTATGACGACAATTGGCAAGTGCTTACCCTCAACCAAAGAGCTAGAATACTTCTATTCTCCTTGGTGAGTTGGCCAGCCCAGGACCTGTGCCTCACTCAGAGTTAGCTGTCACAGACAGTTTACTGACCTGAGGACTGGTCACGTCACATGTTTGATGGAGACTTTCTTCCTTCCCTGTTTCTGGTTATTATCAGAGGTGAGTTGGGTCTCAACCTCTACTCAAAAAACCACCTGTATTCTCCACCTTATTGAGATCCAGCACCAAAGAAGAGGCACTGCTGCCATTTGGGACGGACTTCTTTACATTACGAACAAACAGCATCTGAGATGTACCTTGGCCCCATTGCCTCTTCACAGAGCCACCTAACCATAATAATGTGATGTTTAAAACCTTAAGAAGAAGGCTGTAATTTGCATTTCAGAGTCCCATGCAGTGACTTGCCCAAGATGCACCTACATGTGGCTACACCCAGCAGTTCTGCTGGTACATGTGCAGTCATTTCTTTGTGGAAGACAAGGATTCACCAGGCCTTGGTGAAAAGCAGTCAATGCACCCCAGTAAAGTTTCGAGCCCCTTCCGATAGTGCCAAGTGCTTGATGCCATTTTTAGCAAGCAGAATAACTAAGTATTTAAGGACAGATTCTTCCCCAAATAGACGAGAGGAGCCAATCAGCAGCTGCTTCTCTGGACAGATTTCGCCAGCATTACAAATCCTCCATATGGAAGCAAAAAGATGCTAGTTCTGAGCAATAAATGCATGTCAGATGACACTGCCACTAAATATACCTGGTGACTGTTAGCACAATTGTTCTGTTTCCAGTCCAAAGCCCGTCTCTGATGTGGGCAGAAAGGACATCTTAAATGAAAAAGCTTGAAGATGAACTTATTTAATCACTGAGTGTGAAGAGGGGGGGGCAGGGAAGAAGGAAGGAGAACCAATATTAAGTGTGGAAATTAATACAAAAAGCTGCTGGGATATTAATAGTGTGCTGAACTAATAAGATGCAGTCAAAGCTATGAAGTTTCTGTAACACCACAGCAGCTGCTACTGTGAAGTAAGAGACTAGAGTAGATCTGTGTATTTACAGCAGTTATCTGAAAGCCTGGGCATGTAATTCCACTCAGTATCCCCACCAACACAAACACATTAAAAGCAAACCCAAAAAGCTCCTGTAAACCCACTGAGCACAATAGCTGAAGTTTCCACAAGAAATAATTCATAGCATTATAGTTATTTGCACATAGATGGGTTAAGACTCTTGCAGGAACGAACATGGAGCTCTTGCCCAGCAGGCTATAACTGCAGCAGCCCAAGTGCCTTCCAGCCCTCTTGATGGCTTAAAAAGCCTTCTAGGACAGGAACCTTTAACATAAATGTAAGTCTGCCCCACAGAAGTTATGCTAGACAGTGACTTTAACAACCTTACAACCACATTGCCTTTTTTTCCTGCACCTACAGGAAAAACTGATTCATCTATTTTGAGATGAGGCAAGGCATCCATTTCCTTCAAGAGTTTAATTCTGGAGACAAGGAGCCCCCCGTCAGCCAAGCTCTCAGCCCTGTTTCAGCTGCCTCAAGAACTGGGAAGCTAGCAATGCCTGCACCATTCAGGGTTACACCCAACCACATGGAGAAGGAATATCAAGGCCCAACTTTACATGTCTTAAGGGAAAGCAAGTGTTCCTTTGGAAACACTATCTTCATGCTGTTTCTGGCAGAGAGAGGACAGCCATAGGAGGTCAAGAATGCAGGCCCCGCACAGGCTGCTGAACTAACAAGCAATGCCACTTACCAAGTCTTTGAAGGGTTGGTGCTGTAAGCAATCCCTTTGAGGTAGCTCTGTCCTCAAGCTTTTGTTTGGGAAAGAGCAAGGGTTTGCAGCGTAAGGCAGTTTGCACAACTTCTGCTCAGCTCTTGCTCTTGCCCAGACAGACTCACTGCAGTTAGGCTTGCAGATGGTGGAGTGACTTGGCCTTGCTGCCTGGCAAGCCCGAGTTAGACTCAGCTGCAATCCCTTGGTGCTTCAGATCCTTCCATTTGCTTTAAAGACTTGATGGACAATTGAGACACTGAGGTCTTTGAGAAGAACGTAGTGCAAAGGTTGGACACAGCTCTAGTAGACAGCTTCAGGCTGAATACTTGGATGGTTTATGCTCATGAGCCTTCATGAAGTAGCCAGTACACAGACTCTTCTTCCGTAAGCAGATCACAAGAAGCACCCAAAGTGCAGAGAACAGCCCCACGGAACTAGAGCAAAGCCCATAGTACCCACCACAGAGGGTGGGAACTCTCTGTGCTAGCTGGTAGATGTCAGCAGCATGCTCACTCCCAGCTCTGTTGTGCCTTCTGTGCTCAAAAGCCACCCATAGGCTTTTACACCTCCCCACAACTTTGCAAAAGGCTGAAGAAGCCTACATGATTGGGATCTCTTCACAGAGGACCACAGAGATGAGATTCTGTCAACCCTACAGAGGGGGAAAACCTCAACACACTGTACACGTGGCACTTGCCATAGTTAACTATTCTAGTGAGAGCCTTCTGAAGGCTGCACAGCAGCCTTACGTCACATAGCAAGACATTAAGGGAATAATAAATGCCATTTTGTTAAGTAAGTTTTAGAGAACAGTTACAGTTTTGAAGACTCATGTTAAGCTTTCATCACTGGAAGGGAAGGAGGTAAGTCAGGTTAACTGCTGTTACCACAATTATCAAATGGAAGAGACCAGCGACGTGAAAAGAACACTGCAGTTCACAGCAAAATTCCACCTGGCTTTTCATTAGGTGTGTCCCATTACTTCCAGTATAAATTAGCCAGACAGTTGAAGGCAGGCTTGCAGAAAATTAGTTTAACACTATTATCAAGTGGAAAAAAAGAAAACATGGAAAGATTTGTTTCCCATGAGAGTCAGAAAAGCCTAAAGCTACTTTGGAGATCTGTAAGACCCTGCAACATCTTTAGGCTTCCCATATGCTTCATCAACAAGATGCAGGACTCCAAGAGAGCACTTGATGCTAACTCTGTGCCAAAGTTCTAGGGATAAAAATCATCCAAGAACTTACTAGGGTCAGCTCCAGCAGGGTTGACTTCAGAGGGCACTTTCACACTGCAGATATAGGCAGATGGCTCATAACACTGTTCTACCAAATTACTCATACAAAGTGTTGCTAATAGAGCCATTCAAGTAATATTATAAACCCAATCCGGCATCCTACCAGCTTAGTGACCATCCATCTTGCAAATTAACAAGTCAGCTTCAGAACCTTCCGTTAGGTCAGAAGGCAAGTATGGTAAACAGGAGTGATACCATGGAACTCTACCCCTGGTAGTGTGGACTGTGGTTTTCTCTGACAGTTTAGGCAATCCTGCTGATTCTGACAAGTGTTTTCTGGAACACCTTACAGTTTTCTATTGTACTGACATGCAGAAGGCCTCATCCTATTTGCAATACCCAGCTCCAACAAAAAGGGAGAGTATACCATCCTATTTGCAATAGGAAACTTCAAAAGCAGAACACATCAATACTTTGTTGAAAAGGTCTTTTAATCAATTTATAAGTGGCAGAACTCCAGAGGCCTATTCACTTTATTTCCACTTAAAAACCAAGGTAGGGAGGGTGAGAAAGCTTGAAAGAGCCTGTCTCCAGCAGTAACCCCAGGACAGAAGAGCACTTCCACCTGAGCCCAGTGTCTGCTTACCCCAGCTTTTCTCCCCCTGTCAACCACAAAGGGCCAAGGAGACAGGCATACCATTGGCTTCAAGGCACACTGTTGTCAGGTGAGCAGCAAGTTTCTCAGTGGCAGTTTATCCAGGCTGCCAAACACTAAGGGTGTCCACACTCCAAATTTGGTCATTAGCTGCTGAGCATCATGCAACTTAAAACCATTCTCTAGAAGCAAACCAGACAGGGCTTATTCTTTCACTCACAGAAAAAGAGGGGAACAGATCTACTTAGAGAACAAATGAGAGCCCAAAGCACAGCTATGCCCAGCTCCCCTTGTTGCCTTCATCTTCTCCTTACTGAGGGGAATTAAGACTGGAAAAAACCTGGTTATCTGGAACAGTGCTGTGATCCCACACTTTGCCCTTTTGCAGGTGGGTGGAAGCAGATTGGCTAAACAGCACTGAAGGGTGAGCCATTCACACATGACTGAGATAGGAAGAGACACTAATAAAACCTCCAGGGCTTTCTCAGACCATCCTGTCATTCAGTATAGCAATCAAAGAGGTAACCACTCCTTATCTGAGCTAGGCATTGAAAATAGTCAAGCTCCAACATTAAACAAGCACACACTTGCTCAAGCACGAGTCAGTGGTACAGAAATAGGCTAGGTTGGGTTTGGTTGGGGCTTTTTTAATATTAACACCCAGTTTCAACCAGAAAATATTACAAAGACAGAGAAGAGATAGTCATGGTTTACAGAGACCAAGATAGAGTTGAAGGAGAATTTCTCTATGATACTCTTTAAGGCAGAGTCTCATGGACAAAGCTTGCTCTTCAAGGCAACTTCTGTTGCCAGTTATGACAGTCATATGAATACCCCAAGCCCTTACTACAACACACTCATAATACAGAGTTAAAGGTTGTAATATCTATACAATTGGACATGGTAGTCCATGACTACCATTCTTGTCAGAAACATGAATGAACAGGATGCTTCATGCAAAACAGTTTCCAGTGATGCTATCATGACTATGCAGGAGCCAGGAGAGAACATGAAGATTTCATAGACTTTTAAAGAAACTGCTTTCCACACACACAATCAAGGAAAAGCCACCACTGCACACAGTGACAGGAACCATGTGCTGCCTCAGTAGATCAAGGGTGTCTCAGCCATTCCAAGGAAGAGCATTTCTACTGCTACTCTGCAACTGCTGCAGCAAACACCACTGTGGAAAGCATTGTGCTCACACCTGCTTGGCAAGGGCAGGGGAAGTTAAACTCTTTTCACATGAGGGCTGTTACAAAGCTGCTACAATGCATCCTCTCCATGCAGCTTTGTAGCTTAACTGAAATCCAGGCATATAGCTCTAGGTTCTAAACATCTGTTTTACCAATCAAATCGTTATTTCTGATATTTGCCTTTATCCACAGGTAGATTTCAGCACTGACCAAACCTGCAAGCTTTTCCCATTCTGTGTCTGGAGCAGCCACTGGTTAGTCATCAGAATCCAATTAGAGAAGGTCTTAAAACTAACTAGGAAAAAACAGATGATGAATTTAAACTCTGTACATGATAAACTTAAGATACAGGGTCATAAACTAAAATAGGTGTTGAAAGCACAAGTAAAAGGAATCAATGTTCACAAGGAAAGGGCAGAAGGACCAGGCAGGAGAGACAGTGACAAGCATTTCACCTACAAACACTAAAATCAGAAATTTAACCACTCTACAGACAGGTCAGAGACTAGAAACATCTTCATTTACTTCTATCTAATCACAAAGTACCACTAGATGATCACTGTAGGTTCCTTACAACTGAAATATCCTATTCTAAGTGTTTTCCACCATGATGATCTCCAGACAAGGACCTGGTCAGTTCCACAAGACTGCACAACAACATCCCCTTCCTCAAGTTCCCAGCTTCTCTAGCTACACGGGGCTCATCCACCAACAATTTGCCACAGTTTTGCCAGTGAGGAAGAAGTAAGGAGGCAGAGGGGCTGCTCATCTGTATTTTCACTCATTGCTTCCATGGTGCAGTGACATCCTAAATAATACCAGCCAAGCTCGACCGTATTTTTGGAAGTCTTAACTCAAGAGACCTGGCAACACCCTCGTGTGGTTAAGAAGATGATATTGGCTCATGCCACCCACCACTGAAATAGACACCCCTAGGCTGGAACAGAGCAGCTGTATGACACCATATAACAACACTTCTCAGCATTTTAGGGTAGAAAGCAATTAACCTTTGGCTGAATCCCCTTAGCTCCAAGCTACAAAAAGAGTGTTTGTTCTGTTTTCTTCTCTCCCCCCACCTTCCCCAAGTGTGCACAGCTCTGGTGTTCTCATTAGCTCACAGTGCCAGCTGCTTGCTGGACCCTGAAATGGAGAACAACCATTGTCATCAGATTAATGGACTGTTTATTCAGATATTAATTTTGGGTTTGATTCCTTCTGCTCCAGAGCAGTAGCAGCTGATTCAGATAAAATCAGGGTGAGGCTGCAGTGTTCTGTTCAGACAGTAAATACACTAGAGCTGAGACCTACTTGAGATCTCAGCAATAAAGTAAGGTCAAGGAGCTTGAGCAAGGTCCTCTTTACAGGTCTGAAAAGAAGAACAATTCAGCTGGGGGAAGGTGTCCTTCTGCTCACTGCTATTTCTTTATATGTCTGATAGAAATTTAGTCCTATTTTCTTTATTACACAGAACCTTAATTTTCAGGTCCTGCCCTAAGACAGAGTACCCCAGGCTCCAAGGGGGAGTGCAAAGTCAGCCTGACTCAGGGGCAACATATTTGGTGTTTTGGAAAGCAGTCTCAGGAGCAGTCTTTCCAGTAACCTTCAGGCACCATAAAGACCTACCTGTTCATAGGACCAGCAAGTACACACTCTTTCTAAGCTGGTGAGAAGAAGCAGCCCACTGCAGATCCTCAGCCCCAGGCCAAAACCGTATTTTGCTACCTTTTGTTTCCATCATCTGAAAACATGAAACCTTCCACCAGCCCTTCCCAAATTAGGGTTCTCAGCTAAGGAGGGAGCCAGAGACACATAAAGCTGCCTGGGTTTAACTCTGCCTCTTAGCTTGGCTTCAGGTCATTACTCCTGTGAGCCAGTGAGTCCTAAAATCTGGTCTCTGGGCTGCTGCACCTCCCCTTAGGCTGTACCTGCACAATAGACCAGGCAGTGCCAAGCCAGGTGAGTAGCAGAAGCACTACTGAACTGCTGGCAGCAGGTAACACCTTTCCTAGGTGTTATGAGAGGAGATTTGAGTATAACCTGAAACCTTCCAGCTTCTATTGTGAGTCTGCTGTCATATCTAAACATGAATGTTACATTCATCTCTGCTGATACCTGAAGTTCCTTTTGCCATACCTATTTACAGAAGAGGCTGTAAACACTCCTGGAGACAAGCAAGATGTCAGCAAACAAGAGTAAAAACAAAGCAGTGCTTTCCTTTAAGGCAGCCCTACTAGAGTCATGCAGGCAGGAAAAGAGAGCCTGCATTAGCAGATACCCTGCTAGTAGGCTTAAAGGAGAAGGAATCCATAAAACCTCCAGGCATTCCAGCAGGCTGGGTACCCAGGATCACTTTCACAGTTTAGGAAACGGTTTCATCTCAACCCCCACAAATTGACCTTGGCAGAACATAGAAAGTTTGCACGTAACAGCCATGTTTGTGCTATGAGTAATCCAGTACTCTAAACTAATGCTCCATTTTGTTGGTTGAACAAAACATCTTGTTATCATGTGAACAAGACAGAAAAACAACCCAAAAAGCCCAAATCCCCACAATACAAAAACCAAACCCCTAAACTGCATTAAAATTATATTGATGAGTATTTCCTAAGTCCATTTAACAAGATGCATGGAATTTAATTTCTTTGTGCACCTTCATATCTTTCCCATGTAATTTTCAGTTTTCCACATTATCACTTTTTTCCAATACATCAGAATCAAAGTACTTATGCTCAGGCTGAAACAACAGTGTATGCTGGCCAGTTTAATATGGGAATATCTTCTCCAAAAACAATCAAACATGGATTTTTTGATTATTCACAGCTCAGTGAAAGGAGGGTGAGTGACTCTACATTTACAGACAATATATATAGCCTTATAGTAGTATCTTCCTTCTACTTTCTATTTCGTCAAGCTTATTGCATACACTCAGAATATCACAGAGTTTTTTGGGTTGGAAAGGACCTTAAGATCATCTAGTTCCAGCCCCCTGCTATGGGCAGGTACACCTCACACCAGACCAGGTTGCTCAGCCTGGTCTTGAACACTGCCAGGGACTGCCACAACTTCCTCGGGCAGCCTGTTCTAGTGCCTCACCACTCAAACTCCACAGTTAGGTGCAAGACCCACTGTGCACCTGAACATGAGAGGGAACTCTTGCCTGCTACTGGGCAGCAAGGGAAGGCGCAGCTCACTGGGACAGCAGAAGAGGAAAGTGTTGCTTGTGTATCTTCTGTCTTACCCAGTCAGCTGGGTTAAAAACAGAGTACTGCACTTTAACAGTTTGTAACCAAGTTGCATTTCTGTTTTTCATTCATTTGGTCTTCCAACTTAACTCGTTACAGCAACCCTCCAAAAGAAGAAGTCCAAGCAAACTCAGACTTAGCATCTGAGGAGAAAGATTCAGGAGCCTCATATGTGTCCTATAAATGCTCCATGACTGCATATCAGTACCTGGCAAGGCTTGCTTTTATCTCTTAGAAGGGACTGCAACTTCAATAAGTAATCTGTGCCAGTTACATGAAAATTAGGTCAAGTACCTTACCAGTATCAGTCACACTTGTAATCATTTCAGAAGCCCTCTGAGATAAAGCAGTGTCTGGAAATAAGACTAATGGATTTGGCCAAATAAGCTGTTACTTGGGGGCTTGGAGCAGAGAAGTATTTCAAGGCTAATGAGGAGTCCGCATTCAGTGGAAGAAAGATGCCTGCTTCACTAATGGGAAAAGGTGCCTATTTCTAGTCCAGCTGGGCCAGGCAACACGAACCACTATAATTTAGTTATATTTAAAAGCCTGAATCTAGAGTCAATGACAAGCTGGCTTTGCACAGCAAGATGTTGAAGGAAGTCAGAGCATGAAAGGCAGATTTAAGTTGTGGTATGTCTTTGAAGCTCTTGGGTGACTTGGTGTTAGAAGGATCCACAGAGGAAATAAGAAATAATGCATGAAGAAATGTGTGGCATCCAAGTTCATATAGCTTATGGCTTTGCAAGTTCTCACACAATTAGCACATTCACATGCATTAAAGGGTGGGTGCATAAATAGACCATATCTTTGGCTGCATTAATACCATGTTTATTAGGACTGATAATATTCATGGACAACCCTCTTCTCCTGTCTCTTCCATACAGATGCTAATATACTGAAGTGTATCTAGTAGTTCCTAGGTAGATGCTTCCAACAGTATCAGAAGTACAAGACTGCTTTGCAAAGGATGAGTGCTCAGCTTCCCAAGGAATCTGGGAGCAAAGACAGGAACTGATATACAGACGAGGAAGTTAAAGGTGACCAATGGTAACAAATATTTGAAGCACACCAGGTAAGGACAAGGCAGCAGGCAGCTTACACCAGACAAATGCATATAGAGGGTCAGGCTGCTCTCGGAGGGATAAGCAGTTGCCCACACCACACTTGCCAATATCAGAGGTTCTGTAACTTTTAGGCTGACATCATGCAACTGCAGCTTTTCAATATGGAAACAGGATGACTCCCTATGGTTTCTAATTCCACTGTGGTCCAAGGAAACACATGAAAAGAAAAACCCCACCTCTTCTCTTCTAGCTGGTCCTGTCTGAAAGGTAAGCCTAGGTATGGATTCATAGCCAAAAGCCAGGGGCTGAAGAACAGCCCATCACGAGTCCCTGCATGCCAACCAGAATAACTAGCACAGTGTAAAGATGATCTAGTCCACAGGAAGGGCTATAGAGGCAATTGACTTTTCTGGAGCAGAAAGAAAAGCCACAACTTAGAGGTGTCTGTGTACAGGTCTTTCACAGACTGTTCCCAAAATGATGCAGCAGACACTACCCCACCTGTGCTTCCTGTACACAGAGAGGGGTTTAAAGCAGCATTCCCCAGGATGGGGTGAAAACGCTATTCCCAGCTCCCATGCTTATTCTCACAGCTCCCATCAGCCAGTGACTCCCACTGTGTCAGTCACACATGCACCACACAGGCTTCTCCAGCTCCCGCCCCATGCACATCCAGGCTTTTTACCATTGCAAAAAGAAGGGAAGCAAATCAAGGAGAAATACATTCAGCCTAGTGCTATCTGGCAATGCCGAGTGAGAGAACAAGTGTTAGGCAGCTAGTGCAAACGTACAATGCAATAACTAACTGACAAGCTACTGGAAGATCTATAAAGTGTCCTTTCATTCCTGCCTGCCCTCAGATGGGCAGGTGCAGGCAGTAAGGCAGAAGTGTAGAAAGAAACTCTTAGCCCTCCAGACACTATAGTCCCCAAAGCTCATATTATGGTCAAAAAGCACAGCCCATAAACCAGCCCTTTTCTGTCTGTCATCATTCTTGCCTTATTGTCCTGGGCTTTGCTTTGTTCACTGTGAGCGGGCATACTCCAGTTCTCAGCCACATGCCAGCAAACATGCTGGCATGCTGCCCACCCTAAGTACCGTGTAAGCAGGATGGCGCCTCCAATACTTAAAACAATATTTAATGTTTTACATCATTGTGGGCCTGTAGATTATTTTCTAAATCCATGCAGCAACAGTGGATCAGCATGTGGCTTGCTAATGCTGCACAAGGAAATAATGCGTGAGGGGAAGAGATTAGCGTGGAGCACTTGAAATTACAGTTGGCATTAGCTATAGAATAACGTATAGCATGTGATGACCTACTTGTCCCAGGTTCCACAGTGCATCTAACAGTGGACTCTTAAGAAAGGCTCATACGGAAGGAAGCTGCTCAAGCAGCAGTTTCACTGTTCTAGTTCTACCCTTCCAGATCTTTAAAGAAAAGTTCCTTTAAGAACTGCTTAGATTAATAGAATTGCTAAATATTATCAGGGACATTGTTTTCAGAAGAGAGAACACAGGTGTAAAATAAAAACCTCAAATACAAGCCTGCTTCTCATGCACAAATTAAAGGTAATGACAGGCAGGGAGTAACACACTCTGGTTGATGCTGACACGGACCACGGAGACCAAGTTCTTACTTGCAAAGCACCAATGGACTGCTCTTTATACCACTAGGGTGACCACACTAATGTTAAAAATCACCTTAAAAGACCTAAGTGAACACCATGGCACTGAAGTGATTATTAAGGTAATGGTATAAAATGCAGGAGTCCAACAACAGTATCAAAAGTGCAAATATTTGGCATTTGTTAACAGGAAAAAGTTGCCCATAAGTGCATGAGGATATCTTAACACTGTCTTCCCAACTGTATTTGCTTGTTCAGCGATCAACTCTTTTATGAAATTAATTTTGCAGGAGTAGTGATAAGTCTCTTTTGGTTGCCTTGTGTTTGTCATTGGTGAAGGTGACAGCAAGGAGCACATCTGCATTTCCAGAAGTCTGACAATAAAAAAGAATCTGTCCAAGATGAGCCTCAAGGTCAAATGACACTCAAGTCTCCAATACTTTGAGAAGCCACCCACACATTTGCATAGTAACTCACATATATATAGTAGGTACCGAGAGTAGAGACTAACGCTCTAGACTACAGGTACCTAGATTGCTCCCAGCAGCCACCATGAGGAAACTTAAGCAAAGGAAAGAAGTTCCCCCTAAAGATGAGGAGCTGACAAAAAGCTATTTCACCACACAAGCAGCCACCCCTGAAATCCAAGTGCCCTGGTCACACTCAGATCCTAATACAAGTACAAGTTATTCTTGTCATGGTGACTAGCCCTATGCTTTTCAGTAGACTCTTCAGAAGCCTGAAGATTTAGCCCCAGCTATCAGGTTGCAGTCATTGACCAGAAGTGACTGAGAGTGCCAGGGACACCAAGATCAAGCACGGTATAACATAAAGTCCTTCCCTGAAGGAGACACTGACAGCAGAGCAGCTTACCTTTGTTTCTGTACCAAAAATCTTAGCACGGGGCTCCAAAGAAAATGTAAGCATATGTAAATGGTTTCAATTCAACAACTAGTATTTACTTATCTGAACTGAGCCTAAACTCAAGTAGTGTTGGGCAAGGTTTATCTAGGAGAGTCGTCTCAGCTTGTTCGGGGTTGTCTGTTCTGTCCTGTATCTATTCTTCCCCCTCAGCGTTACAGAAAACACTGTATTTTGAAGCTACACCTGTATGAGAACTCAGGCAGCGTTCACTATGGTCATTCTTGTTAGCTTTTCCCACTTCAGATGCTTCACTCAGTGGTCAGAACTGGGTTTGGATACAAAAACTGGAATTCAGACCCTTTTTCTGCTCTGCCAGGCTCAGAGGACAATTTCAGCAGCTTTGTAACATACACACTCACCCTATCAGCCACATGTAAAGAGGTAGAAGGCTCACACAGGTGTCCTGGGAGCTGTATGTGACTTCTGAATCCTACCCTCTAAAAAACCAACCAACCAACAAAAAAAAAACCCAACACAAAACACCAACGAAACCACTAACAAACCGATTTCTTGCTTTTATTTAGAAAAAAGGTTTAAAAATCTCCCAAATTGAAGCAGTGTCCTGGTTTTGGAACACATTTATGCCTTAATTCTCTAAATAAAGTTTGCATGGCCGCAAATAATTTTTCCTTGCCTGTCCAGCTGCCAAACTGAAGAAAAACAGCTAATTATTCACACCTGGTTTTCAGCAGAAGTCCATTTAAAGGAAGCTTCACCATGTAGCCTTCACTGGCTTCACTGTAGCATCATCTCAATGCTACAAGAGCTACACAACTCAACATTTTCCCTCTTCAAAGGGTACTGACCACTGAAGTCACCCAGCAGTGCCTTCCCTGCTTATTTATAGTACTGCAGCAAAAGGTATTTCTGAAGTTATCTGTATCCTAGCGAGTGTCACTACCTCACAAGCAATGCAACTGTTGCTCTTTTTACACTGAACTGTTCTTTTTTTACTTAATGGCATTTTTCTGTTATTTCTCTGTAAAGACTTCCAACTTCTGCTGGATACAAAAGTACCTCTAAAACAGTTATGCTCCAGAAACATATGCCTACCCTATGACTCCAAGATTATTTCCTCTAAAATTTGATAGGGAGATGTATACTACTTTGTAGTATGATACATTTCAACTGTGTTCCACCAAGGTAGGTAATCCTACACTGTCCCAGTTTTATAAGAATCCAGGCAATTTGAATTAATAGCATAAAAGGATAGTACTTGCCATAAACATGGAACATTTGCTTTATTGCACTTGTCAAATGCATTCCTCTCTTTGGTCACAGTTATGGTAAAAGAATTAAAAAAAAAACCAAACTAAATAGCAATTCACAATAGAAAGGAACTCAAAGTCAAGGCTGAAGAAAGCATCACGTACCCTACATGTTCGAATTCTTATGTTTTGGTGGGGTTTTTTCCAGGCTGATTTGTTAGTTCAACAAGTTTCTTATAAACTCCATCCCCTGTTCAGTACAAATTCCAGAGTGGAAAGGGCACCAGAGAGGGTCTTCCCTTCAGTCTACCAATAAATACAGAGCTATCAAAGAAACAGAGCTTGGTAAACACCTCTAGAACATTTCAAACTTTTTCTGGCTCCACTGCCCCATAGACCAGGCAGGAAGAAACGGTCATCCTCACCATCTCACCTTCTGAAACATGCTCATGACCAGCTTTTAAGGTGGGCACCACTCCCTTTGGGAAGCCTCAGCACTCCCAGGGCTTAAGGGAACCCTGGGCACTTTGTACAGCCTCCAGCTACTCCTATCTGCCCTATGGTGAATGGGGGATGACAAGAAGTATTGCCTCTTGCTCCTTACCAAACTCCTCTAAGGGCCAAGTGGGATATGCAGAGAGTCTGAGCTTATACTGAGTGCTGGCTTCCTACATGAATAAGAGCACAGGGTCCAGGCATCAGCCTGGCAAGGGACTGTCCCAGAATTTACATGCTTCAACAGGCCCACCTTGGACAAACCCCTAAGATGATGAGGTTCAGAAGTACTCTGAGCCCTGACACAGAGCACTGGCTCAAATCAAAAAGCATCACCCAATTTCCCTGGAGGAAACATCTGAGCCTTGCAGTCCACAGTTTGGAAAAGAGAACAGCAACATTTACACAGCTCCTTCGAAAACCATTGCTGATGGCAAGAGACTAACAGGTGTGACTGGAAACAGTAAAGTGAACGGATGCTGCACACAGGATAAAGATCTGCCCTATTTGCTAAACATAAACAGAAGCAGTAGCTATGCACAGAATGGCTGACAACATCATTGCCCAGGTTATTAACCTAGATGGCTCATCATGTGTACAGCCACCTGCCCACAGCTTAGCTTTAGACCCAGCATCTGAGGGAGAGCCCACAGGCTGCCATGCCCATAGAGAGCATGGCTGAAGACAGATCCTGCAGCACTGCCAGCCCCACACCCTGCTGCCAAGCCCCAAAGTCTAGGAAGTTCTGTCCAGCAGCAAAGAACAACAATGGATAGAAAGAGATCTCTCACATGGTATTTGGAAAACAAATCCATTTATTTTTAAGTACTAAAACTGATAGAAAAAAATCATGTTTTTGCTATAGTAGAGGCAAACAGCTTGACAGACCCACTTGATAACAATTTACCATTTCTGATGTGGCATGGTGGTGGTAGAAAGCATAATTTCATCTGCTTTTACTGTGCTGACCTCTGAACCCCTGCATTATAACATGAGAAGCAGATGTGTGTTTAGACTCACAACACTCCACTACGTTCCTCAGTCTGCTGGGCATGGCAAGTGTCACTCCTGGCGGCTGCCACAGGGGAAAACCTAGTGCCCCCTGCCTAAGACAGGTGCACACCACTGTCACATCCCAGACACGTGTCCTCCAGGCTCACTACCAGTACTGTCATCAAAGCAGGCTATTATCAGTAAGAGCAACATCACACAAGAGACCCTCAGCAGTTTAACATCTTAGTGGTGCCTGTCAAAAGCTATTTGCCTCCAGAAGTGCAGCAGGAAGAGTTTAAAGATAAGACAGTGGAGTCAGAGCAGAAGATGCTGCAGGAAGCTTTTTTGTTCTCAACAGAAAGAAGTATCTGACTAAATAAAACTAATTTGAAATCAGAAAATAGTTTTCCCTTCAACTCTGCCACAGGCCTAGTCAAGAACTATTCTTTGTGCACAAAGTGTGAAAGTCATAACAGTAAAAACCTTGAGTTTTTGCTGAAAATGAAAAGTTTAAGAATGTGTCTAATACTTGCCAGTCATGGGTGTATTTCAGTAATCCTGCAAGCCCAGGGGTCCACATGAAGGTTCTGAACACTGCCTGTTACTTGAGAAAGGAATGGAACCTCCAGCACATTAGCATTTTGGCCCTGACCCAAGAAAGCACTTAAGCACATGCTTAACTTTAAGCACATGAGTTCTCCCACCCACATAAAAGGACCACTTACTGAAAATTAAGCATCTGCAGAAATACTTTACTGTATCGGCTCCTTTGCTGAGCATCTTACAGGATTACATCCTATCAAGTGACTGGAAAAAAATAAAGATACCACCTAAAAAGGAATTGACTTGAGGCTGGATTGCTGATTGCCAAAAGCTGCCTAAGCACATGTGGCACTGCGCTATGGAGGCCACGTCCTCCCTGGCTCTCACAACAGCTGCACAGCAGCGAGGAGCCTCTCCTGAGGGCAGCACATGTTTAGAGCTGCTGTTTCAGCCTTTGCCTTGTGGTTCTAAAAAAAGTTCTGTAGAAGCTATTCACTGTGACCATAAACTTGCCTGCTTCACTGAAGGCTAGGGTGTAAAGTACGGACCTGCCACAAAGCACTACATTGCCTGCACAAGGCAAGAGTTGCTTCCAGCTAACATGAGTAAGGTATTAGAATGAAAACAGCAGTCCACTTCAGCTTAATTGCTCTGGATCAGGCCTAAAGACCTTAAATTATGTACAAAGAAGGTGGTGAGGGGATAACCATAGCACAGAAATCAATCTATCCAGGCACAGGGTAAGGCAGTAAAAAACAGTTCTAAGCAGGCAGTGGGAAAAGACTGTGTCATTGCCACCCACATGCATTTTTTGAAGGTCACAAACACTATATGGTTCAGGCTCCCACAACAGAGTAATACTCATTAATTCCTCCAACTAGATTTCAAAAAGACAAACTACTTCCAGTGATGGATTATGTAGCCCCAAGAAATGCCCAAGTACTCTGAAGTCCTTCCAGGATGAAGCCTACTTATGCCTCCCTGTTGAATGCTGAATCCCCCTGCTTGGGAAAGAAACCTGGGTGCTGAAGGCTCAATTCAGTGAGCGCAACCAGGGAACTGCAGATACAGGTCTGTGTTCTACAAAAAACACTTGCCTTAACATTACAACTTAACCTTAATGTTACCATGACTGTTTCAGAGCTTGAACTGGTTTGTTATTGACAGAAGTTTAAAGGCACTTACATATGAGTAAGTATATGAGAAGTGCTGGTGGAAACAGCAAGATAGCAGTTTATGGCTTATACAAAAATATTAGTCTGACCAGCAGAGATGCTGGACCTGTCTGAGCAGCTCTAAGATACAGAATAAACCCCTCTTTTGCAGTGCAGCTACATGGTGCTGCCAATGCACCCTGAAGTCAGAGCATAAGCAACTATTACTGCTCCTGCACAGAACTGTGCAACAAGCTGCTCCTGAGCCCAGAATGTGATTTATTTGTACTAAAGTCACAAGCTGGCCACCCACCACGCAGGTTTCCTACCTGCTGCTCCACACACACCGAGGCACATCCTGCATGCAGGACACCAGCACAGGCACCTGTCAACCCCCGTAATTTGTGACACATCTGACAAGGGCGGCTGGAGCTACCATTTACAGCCCAGTGTCACTTTTGGCTGTGTGTGTTCCAGCTGCTGTTGTTGGGAGCACTTCCCTTGCTGACTCAGATCAAAGGCTGCACCAACACAAACACAAGAGTCAGTCAGCTGTGCGCTGTAACGAAGGTGTGCCTGAGATGCTCCTTAACGTATCTTTCCCCATACCTAAAATTGGCATCAGCTTGTACAAGGATTAAGATCAGGTAGACAGGAAGTACTATCCACAATGTTGGCACCAGAGGACAAAGTGCCTGTAAGCAAGATTTATTAAGTAGCTTTGAATGAATGTGCCTTAGTTTTCAGTCAGCTTCCTGTAAACAGACCAAATGCAAACCAGCTTTTTTTACTACCTAATCAGATACACAGACTACTTCAAGATCCAGATACCTCAAGATCTATCTCATGGCATGTGAGAGTTTCAAGTGGTCCTTTTTCAAGTGGCAAAGAAAACCTTCATGCTTCTTAACTACACCATCTTAACATTAGAAGAACATAAAATCTTTCACAGAGATCCAACATGCAGGTCTTGGTAAGTAAGAAACACCAATACATGAAGCATTGGGCAGTCACTGACCAGGCTGGAGCAAGTGCAACGGAAGTCAAAGTTTCCTGCACCCTTATTTTGTTTATGAGTCCTCACTTTAAAGTTTTACAAGAAAGAAGACAACCATTTCCACATTTGACTATTTCACTTTGAAACGAACGTAACCTAGTCTTGGCTATTTTCTTTTCACATGTACCTGGTAGATATATTTATCATCAAGAGATTTTCCTCCTCCACCCACTTAACAGGTCTTGACTTTGTGTGGCCCCTCTATGCCAGCATATTGTTTGTGCTTTTTGTAGGAGCCTACTTTAAAGTATGACATGTTTATGTAAGAGCCGTTGATGGCTAACACAGGCCTCAGCGCAGTAGGGCATTTGGGATGGTGTCACCGAGGAATGCTCTCCCCTGATTTATGAGCATGTTATAGTTATTCAGGTGGAGTGGCAGGACCTGCCAGTAAGGACCATCATGCAGATCAAATGTGTTTTAAGTTCACAGATCAGGTTGAAGCACTGCCAGTCGCCACAGGGCAGTGGAAACTAAGCCCTCTGTTTTCAGAGAGCAGTCTCTGAAGACAAGGAGCTGCCTTTCTCCTTAAGCCTCGCTAACCAAGGTCTTGCACTGTTCTCATCAACCCTGTTCTGCAACTGGATGATGGCACATGTGCAGATTCAGAGACAGATGATTATGCTAGCCTACAATATTACACCATTCTTTTCATAAGACAAATCTGATTCACTTGACTGTTTCCACATACTTCTTTAATTGCTTGAAGTCCTTTGGCCCCTTTTAATCCGCTTTATTTATAATGGGTACAAATTGAAGAGATGTTCTTTAGAGACATGTGACAGGCTTTCATGTTTATAAGCCCATGCACTGTATAGTGTGCTTGCCTATAAAAAGCAAATGCAAGCCTTGAAGCAACATCTGCTCCCCCAGCACCCAAGTCCTATGGCCAGTGTTTGGCTGGACCCTTTCTACACAATGTGTTTATTTAACATTTTCAGCTCTCAAATAAATTTCCCTCATTTCCTTGGCACATTGTTCACATCTGCAGTTTGCATCTTTGAGATGTCAGGCTTTATTTTTTCCTTATGCTGTTATACCTTCCCCTGACACTACCAATTTGGCAACACAATTCTATAAACCTGTTCTTGTATCAACACACCTCCCATGAAACAACAGGAGTACAAGTCCTTCACACTTAGTAAGAAGGGGGAAAAAAGGCAGGAAAAGAAGTTCTCCTCAGCATCTCTCTTACTAAAACTCCTGGAGTTACTCAAGCTATTTAGGATATTACCTGTTCTTAGGAGAAACTTATGACTTTTCCTAAAAGTCTCTTTAATAACTTTGAGCTTTATGCTGCTACTCTCGCAGAGCAAGTAAAGAAGCTAGCTCTTAGTTTAAACTTAATCCCTTAGTTTAACATTAGGGAGCTACTTATCCCTACAGTGACAACACAAGTGACATAGAATCATAGAATAGTTAGGGTTGGAAAGGACGTGAAGATCATCTAGTTCCAACCCCCCTGCCAACCCCCCCTAAACCATATCACCCAAGGCTTCATCCAACCTGGCCTTGAACACTGCCAGGGATGGAGCATTCACAGCCTCCCTGGGCAACCCATTCCAGTGCCTCACCATCCAACAGTAAAGAATTTCTTCCTTATATCCAATCTGAACTTCCCCTGTATAAGTTTTAACCCATTACCCCTTGTCCTATCACTACAGTCCCTAATGAAGAGTCCCTCCCCAGCACCCCTGTAGGCCCCTTCAGATACTGGAAGGCTGCTATGAGGTCTCCATGCAGCCTTCTCTTCTTCTGAACAGCCCCAACTTTCTCAGCCTGTCTCCATACAGAAGGTGCTCCAGCCCCTGATCATCCTCATGGCCTCCTCTGGACTTGTTCTAACAGTTCCATGTCCTTTTTATGTTGAGGACACCAGAACTGCACACAATACTCCAAGTGAGGTCTCACAAAAGCAGAGTAGAGGGGCAGGATCACCTCCTTTGACCTGCTGGTCACGCTCCTTTTGATGCAGCCCAGAATACGGTTGGTTTCTGGGCTGTAAGCGCACACTGAAGCCGGCTCATGTTAATTTTCTCATCGACCAACACCCCCAAGTCCTTCTCTGCAAGGCTGCTCTCAATCTCTTCTCTGCCCAACCTGTAGCTGTGCCTGGGATTGCTCTGACCCAGGTGTAGGACCTTGCACTTGGCATGGTTAAACTTCATGAGGTTGGCATCAGCCCACCTCACAAGTGTGTCAAGGTCCCTCTGGATGGCATTCCTTCCCTCCAGTGTATCAACTGAACCACACAGCTTGGACATAAGACATCATGAGAAAGTCTTCACAAATGTGGCTGCCAACCAACTCAAAAGTGTTATTCTTTTTCAATGTGAGGCAGAGCCATCGCCCCCCCCCCCACATTAGGTTCAGTAACTAGACTCAAAATTCAGCTCAAAACCCCAGAAGACCCAGCCCAGTAGCTTGATGGACAGTTCTGTATATAGCAGATACACATGCTGGTAACCAGCCTGTGGCACATGACTTCAACCATTCCACCCAGGTTTCCAGATAAGCAGCTCACATTTACACAAACAGAGCATTATGAACTTCTAGACACAGACCCCTTTAGCCTGAGGGAAATGCCAAAACCTGAAAGAAGCAAACTGCTTTGAAGGGACTTCTAATACAAGATCCAGAAGAACCAGTCTCAGTGCACTTACTACAGCATATCCCACTGCTCTTCTGTAAGACCTTCTTTTGTTACAGATGAGATTTTAGAAATTACTTTTAACTTCCTTTTTGACAGCTACAAGTCCAGAACAATAAATCAAGCTTCAAGGGTCAGTTACATGCACTACAAGCAAAATAAAAGGCATCAGAATCTGCCACCATATTTCCTTACACTGAAAAATACCCAAACCCATAACCCCCAAAATAAGTGCCACCCCAGCCTCACCACCATGTTATCATTCAGAAATGAGCTTGTACTTGTGATCACTTTAAGATGAAAGTGCCTTTTAGAGGCTCTTTGCTGCTCTGTAAAGAAACCCACATCAGCAGAGTTTACTTCAACTCAAGCACCTTCCAGAAGCCTCAGCCTCCCTTACTGCTCTTCCCAAATGACTGCTGCACATCTCCCTTTTCCTCCTCCTCCTTTCTCCTCCACTCCCCCCCACCCAGCCTCTAGCCTTGGTGGCAGCAAACCTGCCCAGGTGCCCACACCTGCAGCCAGCTCAGCCAGGGAGGCTGGGGCTGCACTTGGGTGCACAAAACATTCTCATACTGCACAAAACACAACCCTCGGAGCACCTATCTCACCTCTTTGCAAAGAGCACTCAGACAATGGAAAAGCCACAAACATAGTTTGGTGTGTTTGAACGTGTTTTAAGTCTGCTTAGGACTTTGTACAAACACGAAAGGACTGTTAACTACATGCAGTTGCCTTACTGGCTTTGCAATTTTTTTCATGCCAGCACATACCCAAATTTACTCTATGCCAGATCAACTGCTTACAAAGTAAGCTCCATTAGAAAGTTCTCAACTGACATGTAATTCAAGGAGCTATGAATTACACAGGAAAAAGTACTCCCTACTAATAGTTTCATTTACCTTTTCAATTTCGAAGTATTACCACAGAACCACAGACACATACTGACTGGCATGAACTTCCAGTGGTCTCCAGCTGAGTGATTAGAGCCATGCTATACCAAGTTGCTCAGGGCTTATGTGGTCAGTTTTGAGCATCTCCAAGGATAGAGATGACACCTCCTCTGCAGACCCCGGCCTATCATATTTTTGGGGAATATTTTTTCCAGAATTTGGAATTTCCCTTGCTCTAACTTGGGCCTCTTGCATCTCATCCAAGACATGTCTGACCCAGTCTTCCATGCACCCTCACAGCAGGCAGCTGTTGACTGTGAGAAACAGCATCTCTCCATGACAAACCAGCCCAGTTCTCTCTTGATGTATCACTAGCTAGAGCCCCTCATCTTCATTCTGTTCCCATAAGACGATGTCTTTCTTGTTTAGGGCAGACCAAAACTGGACATCATGCTTCAGATGCTGCCTATCACAATACTCTGCAGAGGGGAATAACCACTTCCCATAATCTGCTGCTCCTGCTAGTTGAGCTCAGATTCATAAAACTGTAGAATCATTTCAGTTGAAAAAGACCTTTAAGATCATCGAGTCCAACGATTAACCTATTCTCAGTGAAAACAAGTTTCAGACACTTTAATTCCTACCAACAGGAGGGGCAGCAGAACTGGCCTGATGGGATTTCCTCCATACATATCTTTACACTTTTGTTCCAGTGGAAGCTACCAACTACAAAGTGATTTAGCTGTAATAAAAGCATGAAAGACAGTATCAGCCTTTTTATGAGCTATGAGGAGAGGGGTCTTCTGAAGACAAATATGAGGTGAGAAAAGACCCACTCCTCAAAAATAATAAGTTTCTGAATTCTTCTTCAATATTTTAAGAAGTCTTCTCTTCATTCTCAGAGTAAATACAGCACCTTTCAAGCCAAAAACTGTTCCAAGCAAAGTATGTGTCACTGAAAATAAGGCAACTGACTGACAACTATTTGTATAGACAACTCTTTCTGTAAAAGTGGCCAGAGAAAATAAAATGTCTGTACAAATCATTGTGTTCAGTTATTAGGCTACATAATTGAAAAGTACATGTACAGTATTACATGGACATTTTAATTTATATCTATTAATTAAAAGGTGTACAAAATTAATGGGTTTTAAAATGAAATTATGTCCCCAAACCTGAGCTCCATGCAATCAAACACTCATCTTCCCTTTTAGCAAACATACATAAGTAGTGGTATACTATTTTTTTTCTTAGCATGAAAGAGAATACAACAGTCTGTGTGGCACATCAGACAGCAGTTATCACCGAAATGTCCTTGGGCCATCAGACATCTCTTTGCTAAACAATCTCAGTTACACTACCCCAGTGTTTAGAGACCTAGAAGCTGAATGACTTGGAGAGGCCTGGTGAGCCGGTTCCTCCCGCAGGACTCACAACTGATTCCATTCACATTCACCAGAGGGTACTTGTATAGTACAAGGCCAAGCTGCACAAACCTGGCTGGCAGTCCCATTTTGGGCCCAGGCTGTGGGAAAGGAAATAAAAGTCTCATTTTTTACATCTACTGAAATGCTTTTAACTCCTTTCAGATTTGTCATAACAACAATACACTTAAGGAATAATCTACTGCTGGCTTAAACCTGTGTTCAGTACAGACTGCTAAAAATGCTGTTCTCAATTTGATATACTACACTGACATATTGCATCTTTCTGTATGTTTCATTCCCATATGGCGGATGAAACTCAAAGGTATTACACAATGTAATAGCTAGCCCCAAGTGAGGCAGTTAAACCTACAAATCTGGATGTACAACACATATAATGTAGTTGAAGCTAATTAATTGCTCTATATCCATCATCATTCTGCCACTACAAAGTTCCTTCCCCTTCCTCTCACAAGTTGTTTTCCTTCACTTTATACCATTTCTGACTTTTTTCCACCAAAGTCCAAAGCTCTAAGGCTCTCTTACATAAACATAGACTTCTTCCCCAGGCCTACTGGCACCATTTCTGGGCATGCTTTTGTTTCTTGCTGGTTTATTGTAAAGGATGTCTATCTTGAGTTTAGACTCTATCTGAGTCTGAACTCAGAGCAGCCCTGCAGAGAAGGACTTGGGGGTGTTGGTTGATGAGAAAATGAACATGAGCCAGCTTCAGTGTGCGTGAGCTGCGTGTGCTCGCAGCCCAGAAAGCCAACTATATCCTGGGCTGCATCAAAAGGAAGGTGACCAGCAGGTCGAAGGAGGTGATCCTGCCCCTCTACTCTGCTCTCATGAGACCTCACTTGGAGTATTGTGTGCAGTTCTGGTGTCCTCAACATAAAAAGGACATGGAACTGTTGGAACAAGTCCAGAGGAGGCCACGAGGATGATCAGGGGACTGGAGCACCTCCCATATGAAGACAGGCTGAGAAAGTTGGGGCTGTTTAGCCTGGAGAAGAGAAGGCTGAGTTCAAACGTAAACAGGGGAAGTTTAGATTGGATGTAAGGAGGAAGTTCTTTACTGTGAGGGTGCTGAGGCACTGGAATGGGCTGCCCAGGGAAGCTGTGAATGCTCCATCCCTGGTGGTGCTCAAGGCCAGGTTGGACAAAGCCTTGGGTGACATGGTTTATTGTGAGGTGTTTCTGCTCATGGCAGGGGGGTTGGGACTAGATGATCTTACGGTCCCTTCCAACCCTAACTATTCTATGATTCTATGAATTGAATACAAGTCCTCAGTGCCATCTGGATGTGGCTCCATAGATGTCTGCTGCTCCTGCTTCACTCTCTAAGACCTGATCTTTAGTTAGCAGAGACAGAAGTAAGGCATTGTAACTACCTTCTCTCAATATCTCCTGTTTCCGTGGAGGGAGGACGAGGCAGGGAGCAGACATGAACTCTGCTTGTGCCCCTCTCCTCTCCAAGCAGAGACCAGGCACACCCACAGAGAGGCACCACACTAACTGGCAGCTGGCACTGTCCATCTCCCAGCAGCAGGGCATTAATAACCATTAACAAAATACTATACAGTTCCAACATGATGTCAGTGGTATTAACCTCTGTCATTCCTGTATCAGCACTAGTGAATGACTGGGGTTTTTCTTCAAAACTTACATTTGAAATATTCCACAGTATTAAAACCAACAGTGGCTACTTAGAATAGCTCTTATTTTCCGGTTTTGAAAATGAACTATCCATTACCAGTAGTGTCTATGTTGAGCAACAGCTGTATTTCTCTCATTTATAACTTTACAGAGCTTTTAAAAAGAGCCAAAGCAAAGCCTTTATACCCTACAGGCTTGTGAGCATTTTTGGGAGGTACTAAGGCTTTGCCACTTATTGGAGAAAATAGGTGCAAGAGATTTGAGAGTTTTCTTGAACTGATAATTTATGAGCAAATTACTCTGGTGTATTATAGCAAATACACTACTGCTTTTAGGAGTATGAAATATAAATATCTTCTCTCAGTTCAAACTAGCAACCAGAGCACAAACAATTCTTTTAAAATAGTATACTTATAAAGCCTTTTACAATCTTACAGTGCATAGGTATGCACTGCTTCCCAGCTTAACATAAAATAAATGCCAGCACTATAAACAGATGGGATAAGGCTTGCAGGGAAAGAGAATGAGAATCATTTATTACAGTAATAAAGATTACTGGAACAAGATACAATTTTCCATGTATTCAACAGTATCTCTACTCTTGGATCATTAACAGGAACAACCCTGTTGAATTTCACTGTCTTAAGATGATCTGAAAGACTGCTGTACTTTCATGACCATCCCTTTCTTTTTTATAATTACAGATTAAGAAGGTCATATTTCTATTTATCATATACTGTGTTATTTACTGTCAAACTCCAAGATATGAAACATGCCTAACTAAACTCAGGTTAAGTATAGTTATATCCCCCTACCTCCTACAATGCTTTAAGATGTCCATTTTATCACAATTAAGTCTTTGATTCTAGAAAATAGATGGGGCCATCAGATAAATGTTTGCATGGCAAACTAGCCCTGCCCATCTCTGGGTCTACACTCATGCCTAACGGCTATCCCGTTCAATAAGTACAGGAATTGATATGCAAGATCAGAAGGAATGGGAATGCTTTGTATCCCATGCACTGTATCATGCACGTACATGTTGCAGCTGTTTCTCCAACTTGGGTTCAACAGTTGGTTTTTTTTAACCAAAAAAGCTTTACCTCTCAAAAAAAACCCAACCCAACAAAACCCAAAAAGTTCATGTTGTGTAGACCTTCAACTGAAAACTGAAAGAAGATACAAAAGATTTGCCACTTTTGGTATGTAGAACACACCAAACACTCATCTCAGTGGAAAAAAGGTGAGTATAAACTCACCTTCTCTATGAACAACATGGCAACAAGGGATACTGCCACCAAAAGCAATGTCTGTTCTGTACCAGCTTAGTACAAACTTCCACCACAGGGCATTTCAGGGTGATTTTGCTGAGAGCGCAGCACAGGCTCTGCAGTTGTGTGGAAGCAGATGACAGGAGGGAAAGGATGAAACATTTCCAATTCTTCAGCCCTATTGCAGACCTCCTGAGAAATGGTATGCAAGGTTAAATGAGGTCTTAGAGACACCCACTACCAGGCAGTGAACCAGCCAGCAGCACCTCAGTGAGAGGAAAATCTGCGCTCCTGTGGAAATGGTAGAAGACTGATTAATTTAATCCCATGTCCTTTCTAAGAAAGGATACTAAGTGATAGTGAGGGGCAAAACTTGTACACACGTTCCAGTGTCTTTGTCCTTCTTTGGCAAAGAAAAGGAGGAGCAGATTCCAGTTGTCCACCCCTCCCCTCATCACAGCAGTCAGTGGAAGTGGAGGGGGAGAAGGGGCTTTCTGCAAAGCCTGTGCCTTTGAGGCAGCAGAAGGGCAAGAGCTCAGTTTTATGACTTTTGGCCCCAACACAGTTTACCATTTACAAATTAATCCTCCTCCATTCAAGAGCACAAGGCCTGCTAAAGCTCTCATGTCCACTCCTCTGATTCTTCATTGTCCACACTGACAGAGAGAAGCCGAAGACCTAATCGGTGTGTAATTCAATAGCTGTCCAGGCTGTGTCACAACACAATGCTCTGCTTGTAGTGCCACGGGTTAAGTCAGCCAGCTACTGTTATGCACCACAGCAGGTGTGAAGAATGTTGCTCGGGCTAAATGTATGTTACCACTCTGTCAAGGTCCATTTCTGACACTACTTTCACTCACCACTTAATGATTGTTTTTTCTACTGGCAGCAAGCTAATTGTCAGCTGTATCATAAAAGGGCACTTTCAGTATTTTTAACCCCGAATTGGGAATTCCTGCACAGCATAACATGGGCCTCATACAAAGTAAACCCCTCTGTTCTCCAGATCCCCAAAACATAGAGGCCTGTTAAAAAACAATTTATTTCCTTAGCCTGAATCCAGCAATTAGTAAGTTTTGACTTTACTACATCCAAAGTGCTTTACTTTCTTGTTCCACAGAAGATAGGACATTGGACATTGCCACACACCTTTTGGGAATGGCTTAAATCTATGAAATTCCGTGGTACCTAATTACATTTAAATTAGCATGAGACAGACACTTCATCAAAAAGTTCTTCTCCACATGTAGGTGGTTAACAATCTGAAAACCAAAATTAAACGTGCTGCCACACTTACATACAGATCTCGGCCACTCTGAGAATGGTATTTGTTTGCTTGTTTGGGTTTTAATTTATACTCCAAAAGGAGTAGAAAGTCGCTTCCATTTTTCTTGAGTCATACCACTGTGCAAGGAAGCTGAGGTAGAGAAGTTCAGAGGCAAGGCAACACCTGCCACTTCACCACCGCCAGTGAAGCAGCAATGGGTGTATCACCCAGCCACAATACCAGGCAGGTAAGGAGGCAGTGGGGAACTACTGCTGATAGATCCACAGCAGCACGAGTGAACTGTAATTTACTGAAAGTGACAAAAACACAGGGACAGTAACCAGGAGCACATCAGAGGATGTCTTCCCCTCACACAGATGCACATCACACACTTGTTAACAGCCATGTGTAATGTTTCTGTCCATATATAACAGTGACAAGTCCAAGGGCCGTAAGCACAGAAACTTCCTTTTTCTAATGCAGCTATTTCCTTAACAGCCTTGAGAATTTCATTCGTGTAGATTTTCTGGTGCCATTTCTCTAATTTTCATGTAGAAGAAATACAGATAAGAGGAATACCTGATGGAAAAGCTACAGTGGGACAGAAATTGTAGAAGCCTGTGCCATCAGCGGTCATCTTTCATCTAAAAGAATGAACAACTGAAGTTAGCTGGGTAACCTGGCCAGTTCAAGAAGTGGATAAACCAAAACAGAAACCATTTGCCTGCACAATTTAAGGTCACACAGGTGACCTTAAATCAATATATTTGGCTGTTTAGAGTATTTCTATGTAATTCTATACAAGAACTACGGTTAGCAACCTTACCTAACCCTGTAAAGGGATGAAATACTTTATCATACTTTCAAATCCTGAGAAGGCAACAAAGAGATGAAGAAAGATGATCCAGGTCCTTGCCACTTGCTACAGAAAAGGTCATAGTATTCATTATTCAGAATATGAATTGGACATCTGTATTTACAATGCTTAACAAGTCTTGTTTAGTGCTGATGCCAAGCTGCTCATTTCACCCATACTCATCTACTGTCATCATTGACGGCTGATTTCCAAACATGGCCAGACACCAGTTTACATGGCAGGGGTTATAAGACATTCTTGAATCCTGAATCAGGATTTAGCAATGACATGTGCCAAGCCTTAGAAGCATGCAGAGCATCTGTAACTGAGCACCTGCGGAAATCCCATTTCCTGACAAACAGAGGCCTCCGATATTCATATTTTCTCTTGCTCATAGGCCATGATGTACTGAAATATGGCCTGAATAATCCTTTTATAGCTACACAAGGAATTGTCCTTGCTTATCATTTACCGCTCCTTATGTTGAGCAATCAGCAAAGATACACAGAATGAAAAGCCTGGCTGATGGGATATGACTGAAACCACACGGGGTAGGGATACAAAGTGGACATGCAGGTTATCAGAGAAACTGGAAGGACTCTGGTAACTTTAGTGTATACAGGTAAGAGGACAGCGCCCTGTCGAGTGTTAATGCTGGCACAGACATATGTGGGCACAGCCATAAGACTGCACACTCATGGAAAGGGAGGCCAGGAACAACATCACTGGTAGCATGTAAATAATCAGAGAGTACGGGACTGCACAGAGACCTCCCCTTGGTCTGTGAGAGACAGTCCAAAGGCAACATGTTGAAGGCATGCTGGAAAGAAAGTGGAAGGGGCTGGTTATGAGGCCAGCAATAGGAATGACTTTGGTCAGTTTATGCTGTAAGACTCCCTGCTTTGCAGCTTTGCAAGACACTCCCCCAGCACCTCCTGCTGCAAATCTACTCCTACTCTAAGCTGCCTTCTTCCCTTTGAAAGCTGTGATTCCCTTACCCCAAGACATCCTGTCCTGCCCCCTTCATTCTAACATGCTGGATTGCTGCTTCTTTACCTCAGACATGGATTATTTGTGACCCCCTTCTCAAACTCTGGCTGCTACTTCCCAACCATCCACACCTCTGTATGTCCCACACTGTCTCACCCTCATTTCCCTGACACTGTCTCCTGTGGCTGCTTTGTAACCCCAGATTATTTCTGCTTTTGTTCTCTCCCCTTGCTGCTGGCTTTGGCAGTGTGAATGTGAAGCCCAAGCTATCACAAGTACCAGACTATTAGCCTGAACACTGTTTTGTGTCTAATCTCACTTTTACTGGGCTGTTCATTGCTTCTTTAAACCAGTGACTCCAAACACTGGATGGCTGTGAAACACTACCAGCCCTCAATATCCTCACACGCTACCATATACCTGTATCGTATCTTCAAACGACAATACAAGCTTGGCAGTTTAGAGATCAATCATTTGTCATCACCCCGCTGGTCTTCAGTGGTCCCTCAGCCTCATTTTTGGGAATCATGACCCTTCATGGTGCCCTGCAGGCTAAGTGGGTGCAGAGTGACAGCCACTATGTCCCATTTCCACAAGGAAATGCCGGAACAACTTTTGTCTGTTAAATGCTATGTATAAAAGTCAAGTCTCTGTGGCACACTCCCTTTTCCTTTCTTGTTGCTGATCAGCTCTTTCTTCAAGGGACCTACCCCCTCCTCTTGGCCATGACAGTGTATATTCAAACAGCTGCTAGGGTTGGATGAAGCACCTGCTCTGGGCAACAGCAGCTGGAGTTCATTTTGGGTCCAAAAGGCTGAGGCCAAGCAGGCTGACCGCATGTGCACTAATCCAGTATCATCACCAACTCCACCAACAACAGGTGCCTCTTTGAAGAGGGAGGGAAAAACTATTTGGGGAGGAATCAGAGCTTTATAAAGGACACTACAGGCCAAGTCTTCAGTGGTACATGCTCAGTTAAAGCATGTACTCTGTTGAAGTTACATGAGTAATGCTCATATACACCAGTAAGATTTGGCATACTCTCAGTGCTGCTTCTCTTCTGGTTTTGGTTTTCATAAAGATTTTTCACCTCTTCTCTCTGCACTGATCTTCCTTCAGAAAAAGAAAACAAACCTTCCTGTCCCTCACCCCAAACCAAACAGTTAAAGTCACAAGCTACCTATACCAAACTTCAACATCCTCCTCAGTCCTGCTTGAGTCCTGGAGTCCAGATCATGAGCATACATCAACAGGAACAAGGGCAACCCCATCCTGGAACAAATCGAATCAAACCCTGTCAGGGTCCCTTAAGAGAAGTCTTTCAGCACAGGTATTGCTAAGAATTGACATGCACTTGCTCAGGCCATTGGTCCACACAGCCCGGTGAATTATTGCAGCATATGGCCACTACAAAATGACATGGGAAGAGCAAAAAAAAACCCTGCCAAAACCAGCTATTGGCCAAAGTGGCTGCAAGGAAAATTTTCTTTTCTCACTTTGCTAGAAGTTGGTTTATGACCTAAAGCATACAACTCTCTTCTTAAAATCCCTTTTAGTGCATTATGGATAAATGCTTGTATTAATGAAAGCCTTTACATTTTTCATTTTGTGAGTCCTGCCATTCTGATCTCCAAAGGTCAGTTCTGAAATCCGGTCTCACTCCTGGCAGTTACTCTTGTGCCTCTTTCTAGAGAGCCTCCAAGTTCTCTGGAACCTGAAAACAGAGCTGAATTCATAAAAGCAGTTCCACAGAGCACTGCCAAAAGCTCACACAACATGAGGAAAAGTAGGCTTTCCAAATTCCTGCTGATGCACTATTAGAGGAAAACATGACCTTGTTGCAAGCTGCTCATATGAACTGGGCACAGGCTTCATGACTTTGTGTTCCAAAATTTATTTTCCTGAATTGTACATTTTAATTCATGACTTTCTGAGATCTAGATTTGTCACTTTCCCTTGGGACCAAGTCTCAGCTGGATTATATTACAAAAAGAAGCAAAACAGAGATGGCTGAAGGAACAGAGCTGGTGGTGAGAATAGCACAGGCAGAAAAAATAGTCTCCAATCCTTAACAGTTACTGGCATTGCATCCACAAGTACACACAAGTGTAAACTGTACTGTGTTGGCTTGCCCATTTAAATCAGTCTCTGAGAACTTCCCTTGACAAACACTGAGTACAGGCTAGCCAACACCATTTCCTCACCAATGAAGGGACACTCACACAACCACACAGGAATGTCCAGTGCTAGAAACATATTCTCAGCTGGTACAGACTCACAGATTCCCTTTGCGGCTTTAACCACAGGTCCAAAGTTGGAAAACATCAAAGCACTATCGGCATACAAAGACAATATTGCACACTTATGCATTGGTTTTGTCCATATATATGCCTAATAGAACCACATGGCAATCACTACTTTGCATACTTCATACTGAGCAGTACAGATACTCTGTGCTGCTGCCCTTCACAGTAAAAGCAATAAAACACTCCTAGCATGACAGGCACAGAGCTCTCCCTAACCCTCTGAATCCTCTCTGCGGCTTACTGTCACTGGGCACATTTCACACAGGCCAGCTGCACAGGATTTATTCTACCAGTTTTGGAGTGTCAAAGCTAACTTTTTTTGCCTTTGCCCCAGGCAGGCGCTTGGTATGCAGGGTTTAAATCAGATAACAAAATGTTCTGTGAAATTTGTAAATACTAGGCACAGTAATTTCTAAACTTTAAAAAAGACAGCAACTAGAGGTAGTGGTTTAAAAATCAAAAAGCATTTCAATGCATCACTGTGAGTAATGCCACCATGTCCTAAAGATCGGAATAAACTTCCCAAAATACTAGTTAATGGGACTGACTACCTTAAGTGATGGGGACCAAACATACTCTTGAGTTACACCTCATCATTCTAATGAAATCAGGAGAATGCCCAATTCAGGAAGTGCACTGCATAAAGACACTGAAATTGAAAACAACTTGTTTGATCCTTTCAAATTGGCACGGAAGACTTTGCCTGGGACATACTGCCACAGACTACAGTCTAACACCTACTATTGTAAGGGTTTTTTTAATTATGTAACTAAAGCCATTAAAATTAAGTTAGGCAGAAAAAAATAGGGAAGGAGATACCTTAGGGAATCACAACACACTACAAAGGATAGAACACAGATGGCCTAAAAGAGGAGTTCTGAGCAGGAAGTAGCAATAAAAGCTCATTTGTGATGAGAAATTACTTCATCAGAATTTAGCATAGCCTTTTAGGTCTATGATGTTTGATGGAAATTGTCCACTTCTGTTTTGTCTGATTCACCACCATTGATCTCATATTAATATAAAACTTAAACCAAACATTCTGCTGATGAATGCTCACTTAAAGTTTCAAATAAAGAACCTTTTCATATTTTTTTTCTCAAGCAGTTTCATTCAAACTTTGAAAAGATTCTTTGTCAAACAAAAATTGTGAAAAGGGTTCATTACTTTTTTGTCAGTATGAAAGCTAAAACATTTACAATCATTTCCTCTTCACCTGTAAACATGTCACACACCTTTTACCATAGCTGTGGCTTTAACTTCTCTCTCAAGACAAGCAGCAAATGGCTTCAGTCAAGGGTACCTGTACTTCAGAAGCAGGTGCTCCTGACACTAGGCAAGGACTCTACAAACACCAACTATCTGTAGCATACAGCAGCAAGGCAAGAAATGGTTTCTGGATCTTCAGGCCTTGCTCATAGTTTAATTCTGTTAGCCCAAATATTCTGAATATGGACAGAGTGCATCTGCTCAGGCTCACCTCAGAAAGGTAAGTCTGATGCTCCCTCAAGGCGCACAGAGTACACCTGCTGAAGTTTATACTCCCTGGAAGGCATTACCTGCTACCACTGATTGCAGATGGCACAGACTGTACAAAAAAAAACACTGCCTTTTTCAACATACCAAGTCTTATTTTCTCATTTGTCCAAAAGTAAGTACAGATTTTTACCCACAGCTATGGAAAGGAAGATAGAATGGAAAGGCAAGATATATAAATTATGCCAGGCTTTAGTCAGCTTGGGATTGCACAACCCCCTTATGCAATGTTGCCTGGGGTATGCCACATTTTCAGAAATTCCACAGACCTCCTTTACATTTGCTCCAGAGCTGGGACCTAGTGGCTTTAACCTCCAATAAGGGACTGGACTTAGGATATGCCATGGACAGATTGCAAGGATGAGCCTTAAGTTTGCTGGCCTATGTTTTTTTAAATGTGGCTTCAAATAAGAATTGCAGAATCTCAGAGACAGATGAACCCTGAGAATTTAACCTACCCCTAAGCACAGCTCTGTTAAAAAAACAAGTGGGTAGTATTAGCCAGTACCACCTGAAATTAAAAATCCACTCACATCTTAAGCGTATTTATAAGAGAAAAAATGGAGACTGAAGGGCTAATGGTGCTGACCAGGCTGAAGCTCACTCAGCCTGTCTGCCCATCCTCTGCAGCCACCAAGCAGGAAGCACAGCCAGACAGCCCCCATGACTCCGGCTCTCCTCCTGCCTGCCTGCCCAAGCCAAACCGCGGCTTCCTGAGCGCTGGCAGACGCAGGGCTCTTAAAGACACAGAACTGCCGAGAAGCCTAGTCGGCACACATAACTATTTTGTAAATACAACGAGAAAAGACAAGGGGAGAACAACTCAGTGTAGGTGAATCGTCGACATTTAAACCTGCACTGTGAAGAGCGATAACGTGCTTCAGAGAAAACAGTGATATATAGCTCCTAGACACAAGTTAGTAGTGGTTGCGGTGCAGTTTTACCTGCAGCCCCAGCATTAAGTCTGTGCACACATACACAGTCTCACACACACTCAAACACGGCCATATGCAGCTGGAGATGAGATGCAACAAAATAGCTGAAGGTATCAACCATAAACCAGGTTGAGGCAGGACAACAACCACAGCCAAGAGTCTACCTATGCAATTCACCAAGATGCAGTTACATCTTCTTGGCTGCCCATGCACACAGCCCCCAGATCTGCTGTTGGCATGGTGCTTTCTGTGGGTCCATAGAAGGGAGGGTGGGAGCAAAGGGAGAGGATGAATCTGCCTGAGCACTGCGGTTGTGGCAGCAGCTGGAAAGAGCCTACAGGGAGAGAGAGGAGAAGGGAAGGGTGCCTGGGGAGTATGGGGGCAGGTGCTTATGCAGGCAGGATGTGCCCTGAACAGCAAAGTCAAGGGGCAGTTCAGAGTGGCCACAGTGGCCACTAAGGCTCCCTGCTGCCCTGCACAGCACCAGCCTCCCTGGGTCCCTGCAACACCCTGCCAAGGAGGATCTGAGGCTGCCTGTCTGCTCTCAGCATTAGATGAAGCAAACTCTGCTAGTGGAAGGGCCCCATGGTAAAAGCAAGCATTAGTTACAGATAATCTAATTTAAACACTGCAGACAAGCAAATAGCATGAATTAGGAAACACTTCTATACCTGTACTGTGACACAAGGTTAAAGATAAGCTTTGCTTGTATTTCAGAAACTCTTACAAGCCCATCTACGTTTCAGACATGACATATATAGGCCCATGGCCTGTGTGCATATGGTGGTTGAAGGACAAACTGCAGTCAGTAAAGTTTCAAAGAACTCTCCATACATCACAATGTCTTATATTATCCAGCATTTCAAAAGGTACTTAAGGAAGAGCTTCACTGCTAAACAAGAAAGCCAAATGACCCAAATTCTCAGTATCTGTGCCATGCAGGTTGTGTCAAGAAAGGCTATGGAACTGAACTGACAGAGATAACTTACACCAGAGGTGCGAAGTGTCGCAATTTTACCAGGCTACAGATGCAAAGTGGAGAACTGAATGAGGGCAAAAAAGGCATGACTGTTTCTAGGACAACTGAAGAACACCCTCAAATATCTCAACTGGTGTTAAAGACTGCACTGATGTCTTGCAAATACAGAAATATCAATGTCAGGAAGAAAATCTTTGACTCTAGAAAAGGAAAGAAATGGAAAACTAAGTTTGTATGTGAGGGAAGTGCCAAAAAAAGGCATTTTCAAAAATTACCTCCAAAATAAAAATAAATCCAAGTGCTAAACAGGATTTATGGTATCTCATTTTAATAATCTGAACATACGTAAAATATGTGTGGCCACAGCACTGCAGTTATTTTCAGTACCTGTAAGACCAAGAAACAGGCTCCTGTCCGCTGTTTTATACCAACAACATCAAGACTCTTAACTCCAAAGTGAAAAGGTTTTAACTTTTGGGAAATCCTTCTCTTCTACTGCTAAAACATGGCGATTGCACAGCACTACAACAAATTGGACCTTTCTGTTTGCTCAGTGACTACAGACAAAAGGCATTTTCCAGAGTGTCTCCCTCACAGACAGGTCACAGTGCTACTGTCACCCCAGGGCCATCTTATGTTTTGCTGATGACTACTTTTACTGTGAGACAGTTAAAAAAGGGTATTTTTCTATGCTTACTTAAGTAGTAAGCTCCCAAATTTCAGGCTGTTTTTTTAACTTTATGAGTCATACAGTGCAAAAAGGCAACAAAACAACTCAGAGGTTTTGCTAGCTTTTCCTCCATGGGAAAAAGAAATAGAAAAGAGTGGGATCAGATAAAATAGTGAAATGAAGCACCTGCTGAGAATGGAAAAGCATACAAAAATGGGTTAAGTGACTTCAAGTCCAGTACATGAATACACGTGAATTAATTGGTGTTCGTATGAATCATTCTCCATTTCCTGCCAGAGAGGTTAATTACAAAACACAATTATGAAGAAGGTTAATTCATAGGCATATATATCATACATTTATTCACTTACTATTTTTTTCCTCATATAGCCTTCCACTTTCATCATAGCTATTGATGGGCACTGAATGATTGCATAAGAAAAAAGTTTGGCAGCAACAGATACATTATCTGCAAAGCCCATGAAAAATCTGCCACAGCTAGAAATAAGCTAACAGATGGCACCTCGAGAGAAGCAACAGCCACAACTCCTGTTACCTGGGGTTAAAATGAGAGAGAATCAAGGTAGAAAATGGCCAGATATAATTAATGTTTGTAAAGTAGTCTAAGTAAAAAGGATATTTGCAGATGACTGCTAAAACCCACCAACACTGCTGAAGAACAGAAAGAAAGGGGAGGGAGGAACATGTGTGTGTGTGTAAAAAAGCTCATTTTGCTGGAATTTTAATTGCAGTTCTGTATACCACACTGTGGTTGTTTAGCTTCCCACTCTGCCATACACTTTAAACACTCTTCAAAATGTTCTGTACCAAAGTCATGCCAAATCATAAAAACAAATAGACATGTTTCATCAAGGCATGTGCCTAACACTACACATTTAACCCCAGATTATGGGAATAAACAGGATCAATCTTGTCATCAACCCTATTTACAGATGTCACCAATCCTTTTTACAGTGACGTGCACGTATCTACCTGCTCTTGCTTTCCCTTGGCCAAGATAACTCAGTGTCCAACCCTCTTCACCCAGCATCAGTTTATTGAGGAAATCTGTAAAGTACCTTTGTACTTCAAGATTTAGTGGGAGTAAGGATCTAACCCAGATTCACTTGTAACAAAGTCATATACAGCTATTGTTACCCCAAGCAGGCAGTTTGGAAGAGATATGTAAGGCTTTCCCTTCAGTTTAGGGCAGGTGGGAAAAAAGCAATCCTACCTGATAGCAGGTAGCTGCACTTACTCTAGGCCATGTTGAAATGTTTTAACTAAGAAACTGAACAAAGTTTTTGTTCCCTAGAGTACAGCATTTCTTGAAAATCAAGACTTGAGATCACAGGGTTTTGGAACAGATAATACTATTCTCAGACCAGATACAACCAGCACGTGACAATTCATGCTATGTAGCAACAATCCCTACATTACTTTGTAATGGAATTTTTCCACAATACATTTTATTACAATACAAATGACATGTACTGCCTTTAGTTCTGTGAAGCACAAAGCAAAATAAATTGAATGGTGTTCTCATGAAAAGAGGAATTAAACAACAGATGGAGACTAAGGAAATTTAGAGTCAGTTTTCAGATCAGCCTGATATATCATAGATACCCTTAGGAAATGTCTTTGCATCTTAGCTCTCCATTACTGAAAACGGGTAACTTAACATTGACTTCCAAGGAACCAGAATCCACCAACACAGATGGAAGCCATCTATGAGCCAACATGTTCAGAAATTATTGCTATGAACTCCACCTAACAAAACGTAACTGTAAACTTTTCCACAGACACTAACTAATTGCTTTCTATTGCAATTTCAAATTATTTGGACTGCCCACAGAAACAAGGTCAAGTATTCAGATTAGAATGTCAATGCATACATACACACACACTTACTCCTCTTCTGAGGCAAAGGATTATTCTGGAAAAACAGAACACTTGCAACTATTTTGCTTGCCACAACAAAGACAGTTGGAATGGAGGGAGCTAAAAGGTAACTGCTAGAAGTACATCTTCTGAGCAAATGACCCAAGTGCCCCAGTGAAAGAGAGCATATAGACATTCTTGTCAATGAATATAATGTAGCTTACAAATTTAGGTACTTATTTTAGCCTTGCAAACATTGCAAGTGTACTTTCCTCACATGCAATTTCACTCAAGTGCTTAAAATAAGCATATGCTTAAATGTTTGGGATTTTTTAACGTAAATTTAGCACAGTTTTACAGTTTATTTGCTGGAACTTCAAATTACATTCAAATACAGCGTAAAGAATCAGAAGAATGAAAAACGAACAATTATAGTAAACAAAGAGGGCTGAAAAGTATATGAGATGGAGGAACCTAACTATAAGTCTGTAGGTTTTTTTGTCATGAGCAATTTGCTGACATCTTTATGTAACTACTCTTGGATGCATGCTCTGCTCTAAGTAGTCAGATCCAATAACATGTGAAACAGAATACACCTACACCTGGGTCAGAGCAATCCCAGACACAGCTACAGGTTGGGCAGAGAAGAGATTCAGAGCAGCCCTGTGGAGAAGGACTTGGGGGTGTTGGTCAATGAGAAACCGAACATGAGCCAGCTTCAGTGTGCGCTCGCAGCCCAGAAAGCAACCGTATCCTGGGCTGCATCAAAAGGAGCGTGACCAGCAGGTCAAAGGAGGTGATCCTGCCCCTCTACTCTGCTCTTGTGAGACCTCACTTGGAGTATTGTGTGCAGTTCTGGTGTCCTCAACATAAAAAGGACATGGAACTGTTGGAACAAGTCCAGAGGAGGCCACAAGGATGATCAGGGGACTGGAGCACCTTCTGTATGGAGACAGGCTGAGAAAGTTGGGGCTGTTCATCCTGGAGAAGGCTGCGTGAAAACCTCATAGCAGCCTTCCAGTATCTGAAGGGGACTTATAATGATGCTGGGGAGGGACTCTTCATTAGGGACTGTAGTGACAGGACAAGGGGTAACAGGTTGAACTTAAACAGCAGAGGTTTAGATTGGCTATAAGGAGGAAGTTCTTTACTGTTGGGTGGTGGGGCACTGTAATGGGTTGCCCGGGGAAGTTGTGAATGCTCCATCCCTGATGGTGTTCCAGGTCAGGTTGGACAGAGCCTTGGGTGATATGGTTTAGTGTGAGGTGTCCCTGCCCATGGCAGGGGGCTTGGAACTGGATGATCTTAAGGTCCTTTCCAACCCTAACGATTCTAATAATGATTCTGCCCTTATCATCCTGGGTTTGGGGAGGAGTGGGATGATCTGCTAGAAAAATATTCCACTGAACAGCAGCTAACATTAAGCTTACTAAACAGAAAGTCACTGAACAGAAAATTATTAAATTTGAAGGGTGTTGAGATTACTTGTATTTCCACTCCACTGGCTTGAGTCTATAAAGGGTAAATAAATGCTCAAGCAGTAACACGCACGGCTCCATCCAACAGTAAATAAGGTGAAAAACTCAGAAACCTGAAGTCAGATACCTGTATCTTTAAATCACTCTATAAACTGAGAATTATTAGTCACAATAGTAAAGATGGCTTAATCTGCCTAGGTAGGACCAGTTCAACACAAATATTTCTAGCTCTAAGTTAGAACTGATAAGGATTTACCCTGCAGCCAAGCCCAATTTATACCCACTGCTCTGTTCGCAGGATGTTCACTGACCATACCCTCCCAACGACTGCACCTGACCGCAGCTACCATCGGCTGCTGCGGCCTCACAGCTCGCTCACTGTTAGAGATGTTTAAACGTGGCCGTCCTTGGCGACTGTCCCTCAAATAAGCCCCACGTACAGAGCCCGACTCACTGCGTGGCCTTTCCCACCCTACCGACCGACGCCAGGCCGAGGGGAGGGGGCCAGGGCCGGAGGCCACAGTCCCGGCCCCCCCGGTTCCGGGCTGCTGACGGCCGCACTCCCCATGGGGCCCTGCCCTCCCCCGGGAGGGGGGCATGAAGGGGCGGCCCGCTGCCGGCAAGGTGTGTCCAGGTGCCCCACCGCGCTATATGAGGCCTTGCGGTGGGGCAGGGCCCGGATGGCGGCTCCGCCATGGCTGAGCCGCGCTCCAAGCGGCCCCGCGGGACGCTCCCCGCCTGCCAGGCGCACCGCGCAGGGCCCAGCAGCCGTGTGAGGCACAGCTTCCCGGCCGCCGTGGAGGAGGGAGTCTGCGGCGTCACCAGCGCGCTGCTGGAGCTCGCATACTGCCTGCAGGCGCTGGTAAGGCGGAGGGACCGGGAGAGGGTGCCCCCTGCGCCCTGCCCGAGCAGCCACCGGGCGGTGGGTAATGAGTGCCCAGGGGCTGGAGCAGGTCATGCGGGGGTTAAGGGGGGGTTCAGACTTGAGCAGGTATGGAAGAGTGGTTCTTCCCCATGAAGGGACCCAGCGGGATGTGAGGGCTCTTTTCGTACCCAGACCGGCAGCGCAATAAGGCTGCTGGCGGAGTCGGCTCCGGCTGCTCGCTGCTACCGCTGCGCTTAACCCAAGGCGGCCGCTAACACGGTTAGTGGAAGGACAGCGAACAGCCCGGAACTAGCGGGTGATGAAGCAAACACTTGTGTTATGCCTGTGAAAGAGGGACTGTTACAGGGAACACTAACAAATCTGGACTATTAACTTCTCAGAGTTTGGGTTTTTTTCTCCAAACTTTGTATGTAAAATAGCTGTGTGTGGTTAACTGGTGAAGCAAGTTAGTAAAGTTTGCGAACATCAGTGTTTCCTTTGGGTTTTTTGCTCCACATGCAGGAATGTTGACACGAATTAAAATAGTTATCAAAGTTATCTCTGATACCATGTAACATGCATGCCAAAACTGTGTCTGATTACATATAAAATGTTAAGGCAACATGTATTTTAACAAAGCAATTAAAATTGTAAACAAAATTATCAATGCTATCCCTTCTGATGCCAAGCATCCACTGAGAAGCAATACAAACTATATTCAGTATATCTCCAAGATCTTTTGATCAAGCATGGTGTCAACTATTAGTCCAATAAAATGTAAGTATGCAGTAAAACCTCTACTTGTTAAGCATGTGGATTAGAGTGATACTAGTGATTGGCAGCTGGGTGGCATGGGGAAAGTTCAGATATTGACTGTGGATACATCAAACCTAGAAATGTGAACTTATTAAACAGTTAATGTTTACATGAAAGATTTACCTTTAACAGTTAAGCAGGTGTGGTAATTTGTGCTCTACTTGGAGTCACACAGCATGCTTACACTGAGGAACTGGTTATAAAATAGTGAATCTTGACTCTCCTGTCAACAGAAACAAGAATGAGTGACATCAGGAGAAGGATTATGCAAATACTTCAATGAATGTTCTTAATAAAAGATTCTAGTATGTGTTTTCTCTTGAATGGTTTTATGGTCACATGTGTATGTGTGTCACAGGTCTGGGATATCCAGATGGCCATAAAAATATAAGAGACAAACAAACCTGTACTGTGTATATAACTCTTCTGCATTTTTTTCTAAACAGAGCAGCATAGATGAAACACAAGTATTTCATATCTAAACAGTAATAGATGAAAGCAGAGAAAACAATAAGCAGAAAAACTTAGGAAATGCACATATTTGTTCCTTACCCCTTGCAGGCAGGCTACAAGCCAACAGCTTGAGATGTAGTACTGCAACCCAGAATATGTCCAGAAGACAAAATCTGTGCTGCATTACATATGCATGTTTAGGGAAGCAGCAGATCAAGATACTAACTACCTCAATTTGGTTCTTGGCATATTCCCAGCTGCTGCCTCTCATCTTTCTCAACATCAGAGCTGTACAGAGCCAGTGCTGAAGCCAGTATAACCTGGTGGCTCACCTTTGCTGCATGTCTCCAATAAGTTCTCTTTATGGACAGCACTACCATGGATAAAATTCTTCTAATGTAAGAGCTGATAGATCTATTAACATGATTAAAATACTGCAGTGGTTAAAGGTGTTACTTTCCCGTACACACCAGAACAAGGCCTGCAGTGTGTTTAGGATTGTAATACTTAAGTGTACCTAGACATGTGCATACAGTACAGTTCAGTAGCAGTATTCTTTATTTTGGGATAACATTATCCATAACAAAGCTAATAAATAGATGCAAAGTTATGCTTTTTTTTATTTGCCTCATCATTCTCATATCTCTGAAAGCTAACTTTTCACTGGAATGCTGACCTGAAGGGATAAATGTGATGTTCTTTGTGTGACTATGTTTAAAAAATATAAAAAGTAGCCAAACAAAAAGCCCCCACAAAACATCAAAAGCCATCCCCAGCCACTCATAAATAAAATATTCTGGGGGTCTCTGACTGCTGCTGAAACAGAACATCACTACTGCAGTTACCTGTCCAGTATTAAAGGACAGAAGGAGTTCCAGTAGAAGTATAGATTTTTTTTTTCATTTACGACCAGAACTACTTCACTTATTGCAGAAATTTGGATTAGGTCTTCAAAGTGATTGTGCTGGCAAACAGCTTCCATTGGAAGGCTCTCCCATGCTTTCATAAAGCCATGTTCTGCTGCAAATGAGTCCCGTCTCCAGCAAATCTTAATACTCATGTTTTGTGTGCTTAGGGTGAATATTTTGATCAGTCACATGTGGCTCTACCAAATGTTTCAAAGTTCTTCTTGCATCAAGCTCTGGAAGAGAGAAAAGCTGCAGAGGCTTTGATGAAGTATCAACAAGAAAGAGGTGGTCATTACTGTTCTAAAACCATTCAGGTGGGTAGTAGCTGATAAGCTCTCCAGTAGTTGCAATCCTCAGTAATTATTATAACTTCTTGCATTCTATTGTTGGTACTTCAAATGTCTGCATTCATCCACTATTAGATTTCCAGATATAATTTCCTTGTCATATTAGTTGTCATGTCTTGATTGTGATGCCTAGAAACTGTGAGACATACAGCCCTAACTATGTGGTTGCTTTCTAGCCCAAAAGAATATGAACAGTGGTCCCCTTTTTCTTTTATTCAGCTGCTGTTTCCAGCATGCAGTAATGGATTATGAGACTGAAACAGCCAACTTGTCTCCTTCACACTGGAACTAAACAGAAGCCTAGAATCTATTAGCACCTAAGAAAGGTAGTAAGGAAGTAGTAGGGGAAACATCCAGCTTGGGGCAGTAGTTGTCCTGCTGGAGCACAGCTCAAGATAAAATCTGACCTGGAGATCTGACTGAGGCTTGCATAGATACAAAGCTATCAGGGGAAAAAAAAAGCCCCACTGCATCTGTTAAAGACCAAGTGGCTGAATCTCCTCAACCAAATCAATATTCTGTGAATACTTAATACAGAATGCTCTTTATTGGCCTAATTACAGCAGTTGTTAAACTGAAGAAACTGGAAATTAAAAGGCCATCTTGAAAAACTTCTAAATACTCAGTTTCAATCAGGGAAAACCTTATAATGGCCTTACGGTATTTAACAGGTACTACAGGAAAAATGGGGAAGGACTCTTTATCAGGGAGTGTAATGGTGGGATGATGGGTAAGTTTTAAACTGAATAGATTAGATGTAACAAAAAAGTTCTTCCCTGTGAGGGTGGTGAGGCCGTGGCACAGGCTGCCCAGAGAAGCTATGGCTGTCCCATCCCTGGCAGTGTTCAAGGCCAGGTGGGGCTTTGAGCAACCTGGTCTAGTGGAAGGTGTCCCTGCCCATGGCAGGGAGATGGAAGAAGATGATCTTTAAGGTCCCTTACAACCCAAACCATTCTGATTCTCTGGTCAGTTTTCCTGGGTTAAGAACGCTCCTAAAGCATAACTGCTGCCATGTATATCTGTTCCTTGAAAAAGTGCATGGGTTCTGCCATTTCTGTATGTTTACAGCCATCTGACTGCAAAAAAAGCAACAGATGCTCCCAACTAGAAGGAACTGTTGCAAAATCCTAGCCCATCTTGTTTATAGCACCAGGTAAATCACGGGAAACCATCAATGAATACAGTAAGATGAGCTGTTCTTCTAAATAAATGTAATTCTGTCTTTGTTTTTAGAAACCAAACTGTGAGTATGCAGTTGGACTGATGAAAGCCCTGGAACTAGCAATGGTACAGTGGAAAACTATGGTACGGTATTTTGAAGAGCTTTATGCCCTGAGTATTGAAAATGCCGACCCTCATAGCGCAAGCACTATCAAGAAACAATTTATTGGGCCCAAAATCCAGAAGATCAAGCTGATGGGGGATCTGCTGACCAATGCTCGCAGGCTTGACTGTTCCCAGGATGGCAGAAATAGTCTTGGGGATTACTTTATGGACCGGTTGCAGGAAGAGTTCAGAACAGGCATAGAGCCCTGCCTGCCTCTGCAGCAGTGTACAGGAGCTGCAGAGGCTCTGAAGCAACCCCCAAGAGAATCTTCCCAGCATAGAAATGGCATAGGGCCAATCTGCGCAACCATACACTGTGCTACCATGCTGCCACAGCGTAATGGTGGGATAGGAGCAAAAGTGAAGCAGGGCAGGGAGGGTCTTTAATGCTGTGGCTGTTGCAGCTACAAGGCAGCTTCTAAGGCATACCTGTATAGAGGGTGGACTTGAGACCAGGACTCAGGAGCCATGATGCTGTATTGCTCCTCCACTCTGTCCTCTGCTGAGTGACAGCTCAAACTCTAGCCCATATCGTTACTGTGTTTAAATGACAGCAAGGTTGCTAGTTACCTAGACTGTTTGCATTAATCACTTTTTTATATATGTAATTCTTCCTAGAAGCTTTTAAACCTCTTTTCTATCTTAAATGATTAGTTAGGAAAATTATTTCTAACAGTATATATAACTTTTATTAAAAAATAAAAAAGCAACTTTAGTATATGGAAACTTCTATGTGGCAGAAAATCCAAAGATTTAATTTTATAATATTAAGTATTTTATATTACTAACATATTTTACATTACTAACAAGTATACTAACAAAATGAACTTTTTTTAAAATGGCTGTTTTAAAACAAGGTTTTCTTATCTTATTTTTGTAATAGTAGCTATTTAAATGAGTAATCTAATTCATTCACTTATCACCCAGCTATTTCTAGGGGTATACTGCTACAGAATGAAGGATGCAAACATTTTCTTAACAGTGGGAGCAAGATAATGTGCTGGTATTCTCTACAGTTATTTGCCTGGTTGGCTTTTCTCATCCTCATAAAGCAGAAGAGATACATTATGGGTTCTCATTAGATGTGATCTTTACATGTTCTCGTGCATATTTTGCAAATGTCACTGAAGACTAGGGCTCTGTTCAGACTTATCCTAGGGTGGATGTTTTAATTACCATATAGACCCCTCTTTTCAGATAGCTAAATTATGGTATTACTATGACATTACTGCTATTTCTTGTATTTATCGTGGTACTCAGTAGAGGAGTAAGATCCTAGTGAAAATACAGCACAATTAACTAGAATTGCATCCTAGAGAGTGGCCAGTTTTGCATTTCAGTTAGGGGTGTTCAGTTAAGGAGGCTAAGGGCTTTGCTTTAGCCAGCTTGGGTAAAGTTCAGAGCTGTCCAGATTCCTTCTGTTCATCTCCTACAGGAGAGATTCTCTGTACACTGGCTACCAAGGTCACCTAAGAAGAGCAACTGGTTGGATCAGCTGCCTGCAGCTAGCTTTTTATCTCTGTATACATTACCTTTTAAGCACCTGGAGTTTGCCTCATTGACAGATTGTCTCACACTTTTATATAATACTGTGATACTTTTGTTATGCTTGACAATAAATTCAGTTCAGAAATGGCAATTTGCATCTATACTCTATTCCTCAATTTACCGCATAGGCATGCTAGTATTCTTCAAGAGAGTTTTGCATGTGTATACAAAACTGCATCAGTACATTCCTACTAAGAAAGTTGCACAAGATGGAAGATTGCAGAATGACAATAAATGTCAGAAAACTGCATTAAGAACACTGTACAACAAAACATTTTCAGTAAACTGACTTTTATACACAGCTGCAGTTAAGTACTGATTTCTGCAAAACTGCATTATCCCACCTAGTTTCTGTTGGTGTTTTAACACAGGACAGACAACAATACAAATGTTTTCCCAATCTTTCTGTTAATGTGATTCAACCTTGGGAGTGGGGGAAGGGATCGTTTTAAAACAACCCCTGCATTTATCTGTAAAAATACTATAGTATGCCACAAGAACGGCTTGAAGCACTTCTAGCAACATGCTAGATTTGCCTGTATTAAGATGGCAGCTCTCTAATGTAGCAGTGGTTTAAAAGATATTTCCATCTGGGCTAGATTCCATCACCCATCCTCATGCTGAGCATACCTTATTCAACAATTAGTTCCACTGACTGCAACTCAACATGAATAAGAGCAATGGAATCCATCCCTCTCAGTATTAAAATACAGCTCACTAAGTATGAACAGAGCAAAACTATTCACTGAATTACAAACTAGTGCCAGATAAACCCACTCCAAATACTCCAGAAGTAGGTAATGTGTGACCTACTTCTGCAACAGTCTTCTTTAAGAGCTGGTGACCTTCTGAAATGGAGTTACAGCTTCCTCCATGGTTTCCAGCACTTAAGACTGTCTTTTACCTTAAATGAATTCCAGCATAACAAAGAACCCAATATTTTGGGTTTTTTTTTAAGCAGGACTTGCTTTTTTTTCCCTGAAATACTGCCCTGTTTCTCATTATTTATCTTTCTAGCCATACATATCTACATATTCTCAAGATTTTAGGTCTTTCTCCCTTTTCCAAAACACATTCTGGGCCCTCTGCCTGAAGAGACAATTCTGTTAATTTTACATAAGCTCACAGTCAGCTATTTTCCCAGTCTCTATCCCATGAAAAAGGAAAAAGAAATCAGTCAGTTATTGTAGATAGCAAACTCCTCTTGTCTACATCCTGCTTCTGATAAGAGAGCACATATGCTCATTAATATAATCTTAAACTATGTTAACAATACCTGTCTATTACACATAGGAGTCTATCCATTCTTCTCAGCACAGGAAGTACAACCTGTCCCTGCCTTCTCAGCTTCCTTTTCAATAGCACCCTGTAAAAAAAGGAGATGAAAGATGAATGTGGAACAGGTATAAGAGCAGCAATTCTTACAGAAAAGTTTAAAATTCTCTTTCTCTGCTTGTTCACACACACACTCTGCACCTGTACCTCCAAAGCAGCGCCCAAACCATCCACACACGCAGTCTGGGGAGCTCAGAATAGCAGCACCAGTACCCTAAATACAGCATGCAAACTGGAAGCTCTGGAGAGACTTAATTTTTACTAGAATTACGAGTTATAGCCACAGATGCCCCAAACAGGTATTACCAATAGCATAGTTCTAAATGCTTGCCACAAGCACTGCCTATGGGTGCCTGCTCTCAGAATGAGGAATTCACTTGCAGTCTCTACGTGGAGATCATGCTGTCCTTCATCCTCTCTACTATGACCACACAAAATTGAGCAGAGCACCTCAGGATCTGCTCTTTGCATGTACATTTTTATCAGTCCCCACCATACACGGCAACATCCTTCTGGACAAACCCATCTTGTTAATAATACTGGAAAGTGAATGTTAGTTCTGGTCACAGCAGCAGAAAAGGAGTCCTCAAAGGCACCGCCACTGGAAGATCACTCTGAGCAGATTCACCATCTGGTCATGGCTTTCTCATGACTATTTCACTTATATCAGTTCATGCACTTAAGCTCATTCATGGACAATTACTGGCAGTCTCCTTGTACTGCTTATCCCAAGTTCCACCCTTTGTTACCACTTTGCCCAAGGTGACCACTATGCACTCAAGTCCCAGAGTGCCATTTCCTAGGGTCAGATAAAACCTAGAAGCACACAGTGACAGAATACACTACAACAATGACCAAACACTAGGTAAAATTACCTTTTCCACAAATGAAACCAATGATCTAGAGAAAGTTTTAAGTGTCTCGAGTGGGTCAGACAGCCAGCACGAAGCCTGGATACCCCAATTTACATGTTTAGTTGTTACAACATACAACTATTTCTCATTTATACTTATTATGCCTTATTGTATCCTTAGCACTATTTTGGAATATGAATTATTTTTACTTTAAAAAAAAAAAGCCCAAGCCAACCCTAACAAACAAACAAACCAACCAAACCCAAGATCTGCTCATTCCTTCTGGATCAAAGAAACTCTGTAATAACAGTGAAGTGTTTCCACGAGTTTGCTACTCTGCCTCTTCGAAACAGCTGGGATATACACTTGTAAATGTGTAAAAGTGGTCAATAGCTGATCTCCTTGGGACATATCACTTTTCAGCATTGGACACACTGAAGCAGTGAGTTTGTACAGAGCCTAAAACATATTGCTTAAATAAAAATGTTATCTTTTGAAGATAATGACAGAATGCGACAAACAGTCCTTACCTTTCATTCTAGTCAGACATGTAAGTAGAAAATTGGGACTGCAGATTAGGAACTTTTGCAAAAACAAACCACATAATAACAAAAGAAGTCACCATAGCTCCTCTGGGAAGTCATAGGCACAGGGACTGGGGACTGGATCATTGGTGGATGTCTTTTAACTTCTCAGAACCTCTCAGCCAGCCCTTTGCCCTGCTGAAGGCTGAGCTGTGCTTTTGATTTTGACTGAGTTTCAATTTTACCAACAGTTGTAGCTGCAGAAGAGAAATCAATTTTATCTTATGGCACATTAAAAATACACATAGCTATTTCAATCACGAAGTCAATGAACTCACACAGCTGAACTGCTGGAGTGCTTCAGTATTGCAAAAAGAACCGAGTTCCTCATCTCAAAGGATATTCCAAAGCCAGAGTGAAAACTCTGCCACCTTTGAGAGATGTTACCAAAAACCAGCCCACTTCTCCAAGGTCCAAACTCTGCCACTGCTAGTTAGCCAGAACAACAAATTCCTATTGCACAAGCAGCCCAGTTGCAGCACAGCTCCATGTGCAGCAAAATGCTACTTCACATCTCTTCAAAGATTTCAGAATAAAGGTAAACAGCGGATTGAGTTTAAAGAAGTACCTGAAATGCAGATTTATACATCATAGCACATGTGAAATGAGTCATTTGCTGAAGTGATGGCTGAACGTAACTCAGGCCTCAGCTCTCCTCCAGTACATCATTACTAAGCCATTACCACATTGCTTATTTGGAGGAATCAAATGCTTCCTGTGATAAATATGGCTGCAACTTGCTCAGGCATTAGCTGGTGTCTCAGCCATTCCACACCTCACCCTCCCACACAACCTGATTTTGCTCTAAGGTCAAACAGTTTCAATTAACAGCGCTTGAGTCCTGTTCCATGCTTGGTATGTATTTCTGACCTGTACCTGGGTCGCCCATGGGCAGGGACACCCTGATTCCCAAGACAAGACCCCAGGCACACACGCTTTTGCTGGAGATCCCCTCCGCTCCCCCCGGTGGAGGGCAGAGAACCACGGCTCCAGAGGAGCTGCTCTCCGGGACGAGTGCGTTCTCTTCCTCCCTCATCGCCCTGTCCCGGACCCCGGCAGCCCCCACTCTCCTCCTGCCGCAGCCGGGCCCCGCTCACGGCTCGGAGGTGTGGATCGGCCCAGGCAGCGCAGGCCTGCGGGCCGCTACCCCCCCCTAGAGGCGGCTGTCCCACACAGCCACTGCCGCCGAGCGCAGCGCCACCACGCGGCCACCATTTTGATCGCTGTCGTCCTCCGTCTCCTCTCCGCCACGACCTGTCTGCTTCCCCCCTCACACCCTCTGCGCCCGCAGTGCGGGATGGCCCCGGCTCTCCGCGGAGCCCCTGGCCCGGCGCCGGGTGCCGCCCACACCGTCCGCCCTCACGAACGCCCCCGGAGTAGTTACCCTGTGGCCGCAGAGCCGCACGGCCGAGAAACCCATCCCGGGGCTGTGGGCTTCTTCCCGGGGAGAACCCAGCGGAGCCGCCGCCGACCACCGGCCGGGACGTGCAGGGAGACGCGTTGCGAAACGTCCCACACCGGCCGGGGGGTGCGGGAGGAACGGGAGCCCCTTGTTTCACGGCACCTTCGGGCAGCGGGGCTCATGGCTTCCCCTTCGGGCAGGGCGAGCGGCTTCAAAGTGTGTGTGTGAGGAAAGTACAACGAGAGAAACACCCGTGCAGCCGAGCGCCGGCTGCCGTTAGCTCTGCAGCAGCCCCCCCGCCCCCAGCAGCGCCCCGCCGCCGACGGACACCGGTCCCCCCCCCATTCCCCGCTGCTCCAGGGGCTCCGCTGGCCGCGGCCCCCTTCGTGCCCCGCCCCGGCCCGGCCCGCCTCGTAGGGGGGGCTGGGGGGGCTCTGGCATAAATGCGGCCTCGAGTGGTACTCCCTGACCGGGGCGGTTGGGGAGGGGCTCGGCGGAGCAGCCACTACCGCTGGTGGCTTTGCTTGGGAGAGGGTGTGAGGGTCCCCGTTCTGCAGCACCCTCCTCATCGGTGGCTGTCGCTGAACGTCCCAGTCGAAGCCCCCTCTTGTCTGATTCCCCCCACCCCCGCTGGCAGAGCCACTGTCTCCAACGCCGCACCCATGGACTTACTGGGCCCTATGGAAATGACGGAGGGCTCCCTCTGCTCCTTCACAGCCGCTGATGACTTCTATGATGACCCGTGCTTCAACACATCGGACATGCACTTCTTTGAGGACCTGGACCCCCGGCTGGTGCATGTGGGGGGTCTGCTGAAGCCCGAGGAGCACCCACACCACCACGGGCATCACCACGGGCACCCACACGAGGAGGAGCACGTCCGGGCACCCAGTGGGCACCACCAGGCTGGCCGCTGCCTGCTGTGGGCCTGCAAGGCTTGCAAGAGGAAGACCACTAATGCTGACCGCCGTAAGGCTGCCACCATGAGAGAGCGGCGGCGGCTCAGCAAGGTCAATGAGGCCTTTGAGACTCTGAAGCGTTGCACCTCCACCAACCCCAACCAGCGCCTGCCCAAGGTGGAGATCCTGCGCAATGCCATCCGCTACATTGAGAGCCTGCAGGCACTGCTGCGGGAGCAGGAGGATGCTTACTACCCTGTGCTGGAGCACTACAGTGGGGAATCCGATGCCTCCAGTCCCCGCTCCAACTGCTCTGATGGCATGGTGAGTGCTCCAGGGAGGACACCCTGCCAACAAGGTGCCCCAGAGACTGTCGGTCCAAATGTCTGCAGGGCGAGTTGCCTTCTCCCACCTTTCCCATAGCAGCTAGCTTCCATACCTCTCCAGGCAGGAGACAAAGTGCTTTCTCTTGTCTGGAGCTCCAGCAGCAAAGGGAGGTGGGGGTCCACACATACCAGGATCTCTGGGAAGGAAGAAAAATGTCTTACACACTTTTTTCCCTGGGATGAGAAGTTAGGCAGGTCCTGCTGTGTCCTGGGGGAGCCGAAGGATTGCTGCTGGGGGAGCACCATGGGAAGCTGCCTGGGATGGGGACATGAGGAGCCACAGGAACCCTGCCTGTGCTCCTGTAGCTCCTGTGGCATCTCTGTTCCCATTCTTCGCTTTGAATCCTCTAAAGACAGCAGAGAGGAAGGTCCCTTTGGTCATGGTAGTTACAGGGGAACTGATAAGTGCTGGAGTTGTTTTCTGCCATTCGTCATGATAACAGGAGGGGGGTCTAAAGCAACCAGAGCTGTTTTCTTGACCCTTACAAAACAACAACAACAAAAAAAGATTCTTTATTTCTCCTCTCACTTCATCCCCCCCATTGACATTTACCAGAAACAGGAAGGAGACCCCAGGCTTTCAGTCCTGTTTGTATGTTACAGGGAGGGAAGAAGAAGGGTGGGTGTCATATAAAGGTGTCTCACCGCCACAACTTGTCACTGTGACTATAGGCTCGGGCTCTGGCTCTGGAGTGATGGGATGTGGTAGCTGGAGTGCAGGGGAGCTTCTGAGGTGGAATATTGACAGCACTTTAAGACATGAGATTTATTTTTCTGTGCTCTGGTGGTGATCATCATTACTGAGTTGAATAACTGCCGTTATGAGATAGTTGGCAGATTGGAGAGAAGACTTATGGATAGGATCCCTCTTCAAAACACAGCCTTTTTCTTCTGTCAGAAAGAGAAATTTTATTGTGGATTAAAGTATTGGAAACAAATATGTTGGTCCATGTTTTGATGCTTTTTCTGTATGAAATGGAAGTGGGAAAAGAAACTAAAGAAATAAAAAGCGACAAAGGTAGACAGAACCTTTTTAACTTATGTTTGGAAAAACCTTCAAAAATTAAATGAAAAAAGACTCATTCCCTTTTTGGTCTCCCTGTTGTAAACTGAAGATATATGTAGGGCAGTGTCTGATCAGAATGCTGGAAAACCTCATCTTATTTGTAAAGCTACAGCATTTGATGCAACAGCAGTGGTAATTTTCCTTTGGAACAGCTGTGCCACGTGAAATATTATGGGGTGAATGCCCTTTTAGCCAGGTTAAGTTTTGCCTGTTCAAAGAAAGTACAACTTGATGGCATTGCAGCCAGGACTGGAGTGATGGCGCAGACTAGGGGCTGAAAGGCAAAATGGGATGGTTTACTGGGATTTCAGTAAAGGCAGTGAGCTCACCCAGATTGCTCTCCTTTCCAGATGGAGTACAGCGGGCCTCCTTGCAACTCCCGCAGAAGAAACAGCTATGACAGCAGCTACTACACAGAATCACCAAATGGTGAGTACACGCTGTAACGGCTGCATGGAACATGGAGACAGGCAGTCAATGCAGTCATGCCTTCTCTGCCTCCAGTTGTTTAGCTGACCCCAGCTGGGCTGAAAGAGTAACCTGTCTTTTCAGCCAGCGAGCTGTTGATGCTAGTAGAAGCATTGGGTTTCCTCTAGATGTATTTGCAAATATGGGACCATATCATAGCTTCGTTTCCACTTTTGCAAATATCATATCTGGATGCAAGTATATTCTTCCCTGCAATTAATTTCAAGTATTTAACAATGTGTTGCATGAAGACTCTTCTAACTCTAGCTATTACTGATCCAAACTGAAGTAACTGGCAGTTGATTCCAAATGTTCCCTTCCCTTTCTATGGACTTAAGTGAAGCCCTGGATCCATCCTGCCCCAAAAGTAGCACTTTGGTTGGATCTTTCTTCCATTTTGCAGTTACCATCTCTTATTTTCTAATAATTGGTTTCCTTCCCCAGTATTAATTTCCTCTGAATCTTTACATGGCCACAGATACATCCTGTTAGCCAGTCACTGGGGGTTTATGAAAGAACTACATCCTACTGACATTAAGTACACATTGGACAAACTGAGCACCTTTTTTGCCTGTTTTTTAGATCCAAAGCATGGGAAGAGTTCTGTTGTTTCCAGCCTTGATTGCCTCTCCAGCATTGTAGAGAGGATTTCCACAGATAACTCCACATGTCCTATACTGCCTCCAGTGGAAACTGTTGCTGAAGGGAGTCCCTGTTCCCCCCCAGAAGGAGCGAGCCTGAATGACAGTGGAGCCCAGATTCCTTCTCCCACCAACTGCACCCCACTTCCCCAGGATAACAGCAGCAGCAACCCTATCTACCAAGTGTTATAAAGGCAGGTCCAACGGGACTGCTCTGAAAACACATTGCTCTGCTCAGCCACACTCCGAGACCTAAGACTGAAAAGACTTAAGACTTGTTCCAGTTTTAAAATACCATTCAAAATTCCTTCAAATATATAACTTTTCAAACTTATATTACTTCAAAATACACGTAGTTATTTATTGGTTGTTAAACTAAAGTAATTTAATATGTCTAGAGATGGAATTGTATACCATGAAATGGCCAATGTTTAATCTGGGCTTTGGGGAATAGGAACCTGGTTCTTGAATGCGGAGGAGAATATAACAGTAGTGGCATGACAGATCCTTCCTATTACTCCTCTTCTGGCCAAAATAAGGTTGTGGACCATTTTTTATAAAATTTTTTGTATAATTGTAAATAAGAGTTGCTTTGCAAAAAAAAAAAAAAAAAAGAAAGAAAGAAAGGAAAAAAAAAGAACCAAAAGCAAAAATGAAAAAGGGAAAAAATTAAAAAAATATTTAATATTGCTTGGTTTGTTGTGTCAAACTTTATATATTTATACAATGTGGTTGCCAAGAATGTTTTCAACAGTATTCTAAATAAAGACCCTTATTTATAAAATCTGTGGTGTTATCTTGACTTTCATTAGGGCTTCTAGAATTACTTGTGCATTTAGGAGTGATACTAAGATCGCTACCTTGGCAGGAAGATATGAGCTCTGATTCAGCAAAGAAACGAAGAACATTCTTCAGTTGCACTACTTTCAACTACTTTGCATAAATAAGTTGCTGGAAAGGGGTCTACTTTCTTCATGTTATATCCTAGTGATTTGTAAACTTAGTCTTGCACATCACCTTAAAGAGATCTGTAAGGTAAATAAGCATGTTTATTTTTCTGCCCCCAAAGTTTACAATTACACTGTAGGACTTGATCTTACAAAGATGTGTTAGAACTAAGAATCCCAATAAATTAGGATCCCCAAATTCCAGTGCAGCTACCAAAACTTAAAGTCATACAACAATATCTCACAAGACCAGGTACAACATTCTTGGACATTCTTGGACAAAAATCTAGATTTTTCACTGAAGTTTGAATTTTGGAGTGTTTGTACCATATTCATATATTCTCAGGTATTAGAAACTAATTGCGAAGGATTTTTTGTCATACAGTTCAAGGGACAGATCAGAGTTTTCCTCAAGTTCAGGTTGGAATTTAGGCCAAAGATAGGCAGTTTTAATTTGGATTTGAACTTTACGCATTGCTGGCAGCACTACTCCAGGGATTTACTTCTTGTTTAGAGCCTCTCTAAAAATAACCAGTGGGCTATGTTTCATTCAGTGTATATGTGTAACCTTGCGAGCTTGCCATGAAACTGAAAAATGTTAAGCCCTGAGCAGAGTGTCATTGGTAAGTAACCATCAGGGTATTTCTGTACATTTGGACGAGTATAACCAGCAGCTACAGCCATAGTCAAGCAATCCATTTCTTGTCATATGCCTGCGATTTACTGCTTTGTTTAAACATCGCAGTAAAAAAACAAAAAGCCCACCAAAAAAACAAACCCCACAACACCCTGAAAGCCAACTTTGCTGTTGTCATCAGTTCTAAATACATGATGATGGATCAGCCACTGTATTCTCTCTTAGGTGACTGTTAAAGAAAGAATTTGTGCAGCTCTTACCTCTTAAGCAGGAAAAAAAAAAGGAGATCAGCTAATTCCATGGGAATGTCTCCCATTCCTTTAGCTGTGGGGGCCTTAAAGGTCAATACTCCATGGAGAAGAGTGAGTGGCTTTGTGTCATGAGGAGAGCAACACAACACTTGCTTCTCCTTCCTCCTGAGGCAGAGGCATGCTCTGAGCCTGCTGTCTCATCCAAAGACAGAGGGGCAGGGCAGGTAGCAGCCAGGGGGATTCAATCCTCATCTGAGTTCTTGTGACCATGGTGGATGGTGAGTCAGTGTCGAGGCACAAGGACACTCTGTGGAGCAGGCCAGGCTTCCATGGATTGGAGGGAACTCTGAGGCAGGAGTGGCCCCTCAATATCTGCACTGAAGTCCAACTTTCTAACGGTCTCCCAGTGATTTCACTGTGGGCAGAAAATAGTCCAGCCTATAAAGATCAAGCTTACCCCTTTCATTTTTTACATTAAAAACAAAATGTAAATGAACTTAAGAATGTGTTAATTCATACTAGAATGAATCTGGAGGGTCTCTATTACAGTTAAAGAAATGCCCCAGGTTAGTTTGAAGCCTATAGCACTGACTTACAAAAACTAAAGAAACACAGTTGCCTCATAAATCAATATCTTGTACGTCAACAGTAAAATTTTCACTCCTCCAGCACACACTCAGGCCTACAATGTGAAACATTAAAAGATGCTTTTGTGAAATACTACAGACCTTGCAATCCCCAGACTCTGAGGTGGGTAAAAATATCTACATTACTGTCACGTAGATGGCAACCAAGAAATCTTTTGCCAGCTCAGGTACTACAGAGCCTCTGTACATACTGGTAGCACAGAGTTCATGCCTGCCTTACATTTCTGTGGGACACAATAGGGTGTACCTGGCTGTAAAGCTGACACAGCAGAGTGGACATGGGGCGCTTGTGCTCAACCATGTACATGCAGTTCCGTGTGAAGTCATGTATATTGCATTTCACTGATTTATTTTAGCAACCCAAGTTTCCACATACTGATGTTAATGTTACAACAGAGAACAAGCATTTAGCACATCCCAAAATAGACAGATAGATGAAGAAGAAAAAAATATTCACAGATTTCCTATGCAGATCCCACCTTTTCCCCACTCATATCAATGAGAAAAGTCCACTGGAGTAAGGCCAGAGAGTGTCTCTGCTGATAAATACATGTTTAAGTTACAACTGTATTTATTTTTTAACTTAAATAACAAAAATATGTTCCCTGTGCAATTTCTTCCTGTCTATTTCTAAGGTAATATATTTAAAACAAGTGCCTAGAGTTACTCTACTGCCCTGTGTATCAAGAGGACGGCATGTTACTGACAGAAGTATATCCCACTCTATGGGCAAATATTTCTAAATACTTTGGTTCAGAGCTTTAGTTTAATTCCAACAGTGGCAGAGAACATAAGCAGAGCATAGGAACAGATACAAGACTGACACAACATTTGCAAACCTTAGTTCTTATATGTGGCTCCTGAAGATGTGTTTAGCTATTTAGGGCTGGTCCTACAAGACAAACTGCAGTCCAGCTTGGTCTACAGAAGCACTGCAGTGTGAGCTACAAACATACACCAATAGCCTAAAATCATCGGTTTATACCACACAGGTTCCAGTTCAGTATTCTGCACCTAAAGAACCACCACCTGATTTAAAAAGAATGTGAATCCCACAGATTGCACTGACATGCAGAGCCTGGGAGAAGCTGGGGGTGACTGTAAACCAGACTGATCTTCTCCCCAAGCTGCCTCGGCAGGACAATACAGAGCCTGCCTCAACATGGGCTTGGAGCTTTACACTAACAGTGTTAGGGTCCTCTGATGTTTCCTATGGAATACTGCTTCCAAAGGGAAAAGTCATACAGCTATGAGGAAAGGAAAAAAAGAAAGTAGCTGTCTTTGAGCATGAAGATAAGTGTGTATCTTAGGAATTTGGTTTGATTTTATTTGGTAACTTAAGAAAGCCCTATGGGGCTGCATAAGAAACCCAGTATTATCAGTTTATCTTATTCAAAGTATTGCTATGGAAAAAGTGAAGAGGAATAGATTTATACCTCACTTATATATGCTAAGTGCTTTGATTTTAAATTTCAACAGGTCATTTGCAAATAGGAGAACGAAGAGGAACCTTTCTCCACTTTCAGTATTTCACAACAAAAAAGTGCAAGTTGCACCAGATGCTGCTCTTTCATACACAGGATAAAAAACCTCACTGAAAGGGGAAAGAAAAATAGTTTTCATTTTACACCTAGTATCTTGCAGAGACATTTGAAAGGGTCAAACTGTACAAAGGGCTCATTTTGCTCATAAAAATGGTGTTACCATCCTCAGAACTACATCCAAAACTGGACAAGCAAGCATTTGTATCTAATACCACCTGAATGTTAATGAGAAGAAATTAATGTTTCCTTTTTGTTTAAAAATTTTAATTTGTTCCTTGAAATCAGTGGCAAAACTTCCAGCTTCAGTGGGAATAGTTTATATATACTGTCTGGGATAGCGTTCACGTAGCAGTGAAAAGCCATGACAAACTCCTTGCTGTGACCCTTTGCTTGTGCTCTGCTCACTGACCCATTACTATCACAGCCTTTGGATATGCTGATCCCCTGAGCACAATGACAGTGAACAAGCTTGCAGGCTTTACTGCTAACCTGATCTCAAAACTACAGACCAGAACTATCCCCGTAATAACTCTGAAAGTGTACAACATTTCCAAAATACGTGTCTGACACGGAGCCTGTGGCAGCAGGAGATGGTATGAAGGTCATTGTGCATAACTTGCATATGGCAATCTTGGCTTTGCCAGCAGTGGGTAGAATGGTCTTCTTACAGTCAGAGTGCAGATCTTTGACAACACGATCTACATTCAGTGTGTGTGAGTGGGGGATGGAGCTAATAGGCACACACCTGAAACGTCCCAGCTATCATCTCATGAGGCATACCTCATTAACACTATTTACTAATGCTTCTCAGCTTGCCCTCTCTCAGCCTTTCACATCACTTGCTTTCCAGTAAAACTGTTGAACAGTCATGACTTTCTCTCCTTGATCTGTGCAACATGCTCCCTTCCCAAAAGGTCTGTTGCACAACTGGGAATGTCATTAAGTGGAGACCAATGTCTCTCCTTTCAATGTTTGAGATTTCAGGGCTAATGAAGGAGAGGACAGTCCCTAGTATAATATAGAAGAGCTTCCAGATAGTCCTTTCTCACTCAGGTCCCACCAGCAACTGGGAACACATCTGGCATAAAGCCATTTGGGCCAGTAGAAGGAACCCAGAAACTTCCCTGCCAACCCAGAAATCTACCTTTCACCTACAGAGGCACCTGTGAATAAAGACATTAAAACTGTAAGTTTAATAGTGAAAACTGACCTATCCTGTAACCAAAGGGCAAAAGAAAACCTCCAGGTTTTCCCAGTAATACAGTCCTCATGGCACTGAACTCACATTTCCTTTCTAAAACCTCAATAAATTTTATCTTCTATACTCATCTTACAACAAGAGTGGTATTTTATATATGACTCAATGAATAACCCCACATTCATCAACAGGGAAGCAAATACTGCATATGAAGTGAAGCTTTCCACTATTTATTAAAAAAACATTAAAAGCTCTGACAGACAATAATCCACTTAATGAAAAGATTGAGGAGATTGGAATTGTGGTCGGGGTGTTGGTTTTTGGTTGGAGTCGGATTCACTCAGAGGTCTGTGGCTCAGCACAGTCACCTAGTGTTGCATGTCCGTGCTTGTCAAAGGGGATCTCAGGGGACCAGATCTGGAGATGCTGGATAAAATCATGGAACTGTGGAACCCCTCTGGAAAACTGATCTCCCTAACCCAGCTGAGCTGACCTTGAGCCGGTTTCTTGGTCCAACAGCAACATCTGCTGGATAAGACTTAAATTGCAGCTTTTTCTGAAATTCCTGGTGAATTCAGTGTTTTGTATTTTCATCTTTCCTTTGATGGGGAAACAGCAAAAACATTCGCGTCTTCAGGCAGCACCTAAAGCCCCGTACAATAGGAACAGTAGGAAAAATATGTGGGAAAAGCCAAGCTCTTCCCCACCAAGAGCCTTCTACGGAAACAGACTGAAAACTGTAGGAATAGTATTGGGGTTTTTATTACTGCAAAAATTTGGGGGTACCACTTTATTTTTTTTGCTTTAAGTAAAAGTGAAAGACAAAAGGTGAGAGAAAGTGGAAGGTCTTTGAAGGCATTCTATGACCTGTGCTGCGAGCAATGGTCCTAGGGGAGATGAGTTGCTTACCAGAAGGCATGTGGCACAGATGCACAGGAACAGATGATGACAGTGGGACTATTATGCGATTCTCTAGTGGCCAAGTCCCTCAGTATGGCGCAAATCATCTTGGCATGCAAGGTAACCCCCATTTAGCCTGCAGGTGTAGAAAGAACAAGCTGAGAAACAGTCTTGCATATTTGGCAAGGCCATTTGGAGGCACACAAGGAAAAGGCAAGCAAGCATAGAGGCAACATACCTAAAGATTATTTACCTTATACTTTGGCCATAAAACATTCCTTCCTTTCGCACTGATGCTGTACTTATCCTAACAGAAATGCACTTGATTGACTGAAAGACAAAACCTGGAGAACTTGTATTTTATCTGTGTCTTGGGATTCACGCTGTGAGGACAGAAGGATCCTCATGGTTCAATGACAGCCACTCTGTGCCTGACTGACTGTTGGGCCAGGCCATGTTTTTCAGTGACAATCCATCACATTTGGGAACAAATGTCCTGCAGGACACCTTAATCTAAATCATGGCCATTTCCTTACATGTGTTTTCAAGTCGGGGGTTTTGCTGTCACTGTGAGGCAGACTAGTACAATCCTGCCATTTTCAACAGTTTATTTTTAGTCAGTTGCTTGCAGAAATGGGTCCCTGGGCCTGTACTGGTAAAGCAATACCCTTTTGTTACGAATGTCTTTACTTGGTCTCATGCCGCCTGTGGCTTTCCTGAGGCTCAAGCCTAAGCAATCCATGTGCCTATGAAACTAAGAGGTACGTTTTATTGCTACTTGCTGCGGTGTAAGTGGAAACTACATTATTGCACATTATTGCAATCAGTAAGCAATATGTATGGGTTGGGTTTTTTTCAGACCACTGGAGGGCAGCATTTCTATAAGAAAAAAAGGGGGGGACGGACGAGGACATGATTCATTTAGTGCCTTTTTCCCTAAACTTTTACATCCACGCCTTCCGCCAGTCAGGTACAGAGTATCACTTCACACCAAGGCAACTGAAATGAAAGAGTTGAATTCCTACTCCCTTTGAATTCATCATTCTTAGTGGCTGTTGACACAATTTTGGTACAATTACCTGTTGGAATTAGCACAGCAAGTCCAAATTCCTGGCTTACAAAGGTGTGCTTCTACATGGAAAATCCCACAGGCTTTTGTGCCTATAAGTTATAAGTTGCTTAAAGCTGGTTAGGATTAAGACTATCTTATAGTAAAGCATTTATACAACAGTTTGTAGAGGGAGTCCTGTTCTTCAAAGGGGGCACATAATGCTCATATTACAGATACAATACCATAGCAATACAAACGTATGCAGGGAGGAACATGTCCTGTGCTGGTCACTTCATTCCTTTTGGAGGGGAAGCACAGTATGTGCTGGGCACACACGCTTTGCGCTCTCAAAGGCTGTCCTCTACAGAACTAGACACTTGAAGCAGCTGCAGTTTAAAGCCCCCTGCACAAAATGTAGCCCCAAACATGCTTTTCAAAAGCTCCACAAATGCCAATTACATTAAACGATATGAGAAAAGCAACAAAGTAATGTGCCTAATTAACAAAGCTAGAGATACAGCCAGCCATTTGGTTTGAAGTCCTTCCAAGAGACATGCTAAAGCCAATGGCCAGAGCAGATCTGGAAGAGATAAATTAACATGCTGGGTTAATATTTCAAGCTCCGTGGGAGTAAAAAGTGCATGTGGTGAGGGGAAGGAAAGGTAACAAAATCGCAGGGTGCTATTTTGTCTGTTTGTTTGCTAAGGACACTTCAGCTTTTGCCATTCAATATTCCTCATGGTATGCTAGAAAAGATGCAAGAAGACATAAAAGTAACAGCATTGTGTCACTGGGTTTCCTAAATTGATCTTTTCCCCACCTTAGTCTTAGCTCAAGGTCAAGAGAAACCAGTACTTTGAGTGAATGAATTATGGGGCAGACACATTCACAAAAATATACTACCAGTACTATGAACAACCACAGCTTAAAGATTCCTCTCACTATAGGACTTCTCTGAGAAACAAGTACTGGTGGCTTGTTCAGAGAATGCCCTGAACGTGGCTTTTGTTCCACAACAGGTTTTCTGCCCTCATAGCTAAGAACTGAGTGATAGCTGTCTGGTTCCAAATCCTGGATACTTGTCATTGGGTTAGCTCAGGCCATCACAAACTCCCAAGTTCCAGCAAGTACTATGGCTTGAATCCTTTCCAGCACTCATCTGCTGGCAACTGTTTCCATCTGCTCCTTCTTGAATGGTTCTGCTCAGTCCCTAGGGAAGAGCAGGAAGATTGTCAGGCACTGAACTTGCTTGTTGGGATCTGGCTGCTCATGTTTTACCTGAATCTGTCCTTTCACCTTGTCTGCTCTGTGGCCTTTTTTTCTGCAGTAAGAATTGTGAGTGCTGCTGTGTATCAAGAAAATAAAAGCTATTTCTCAGATGTGGATGGTGAAATGTTATTCCTTCTTTTAAGTACAAATAATTATTATTAAAAAGAGATATGGAAAAGAATTACCTGTTCACTTAATCCTTATTGCTGCTATGTATGTAGTGATACCTGCATGTATGTTTCGTAGCTGAAGCAACATATCCTTTGTTGTATATTTGCTCTGTGGTGAGTGAAGGCATATGCCCTTCAAGCCCTCCAGAGCCACGACCATTACCTGGGGTTTTTTTTTTGTTGTGGTAAACCACACAATGTAGAAAGAGAAAGAAAATCAAAACCAACATCTATTTCCATGTCTTCTATTTTAGACACCAGCGCTTACATTTCAAGACTTGCAGCTGAACCTTTAGGAACTTCGGGGGATTGAGCAAGTGTCTACACACATAAGGCTCCTCTATTAATCTGTCCCATTGTTTTCTATGTACTTGTTAACTTGCTATCGAAAGACTAACATTAATTGACCAGAGTGAGTTAAAAGATTTTACTTATTCTTAACCAAGATGATTAGTTTTATATTTTCAGCTCTGAAAACTCTAGTTTGTATTTTGACACATCATCTCTAGCCTCATTTCTAACTGGACCAAATCCTCTTCAAATCTCTTAGGCCTTCAAACAGGTGTGGCTGGAAATGAAAACGTTTTTTTCTCCTTCCAAAGTACATCGAAGCACATCCCTAAATACAAGCAACATTCTGCAGATCCTCCTCAGTTTTAGCTTGGTGAGGGGAGAAATAGTAAGACAAGCAATATAACATGAAATTGAAACAAAGCTGAGGAAGAATCCATTATCAATCCAAGTGTAATCATCTGGATTTCTTCCTATCTAGAATTATATGTATTTGTGGATATATAGGCAAAACCACCTCCTAAGCATACATTCAGGAAAACTGACAGTGACTTCTCACATCACTTTTTCTGTGGTGCACTGTCCTTTTGAGAATACATCTCTCTGCCTGGATTATGCAGTGATCAAAGTGGGCTACAGAAGCACAGCACCACTGTAGTACTTCTGAATAAAGACTTTGTTGTATCTTGAAGGGTCTTAAGGGCTTTGGCCTGACAAAGCAAATAAGAAGCTAAAATAATTCTAAATATATAACAGAGAATGCAATCTTTTTCTCTGCTTTTTAACAGGCAGGATGCCTATGAGCTAGAGAGCAATTATAAAAGAACCTGTAGAAGTGTATTTCAGATTTGATTGCGGTCTCAAAAATTCCATAGAAAGAAGGCCTTATTATGGTTTTTGAGAGCTGGGCACCCCTTTTTTCTCATCTCTTCACAGGAAAGGCAATAAACATGCTATTGGGGACTCTCTTATAGGGTAAGAATCTATCCTAGAAGCACAGAAAAGTCCAGTTGTGCAAGAGAACAGAACATATCTGAAGTAAGATACACTTAGGATTTCTTCTTGGCCAACTCTGAACATCTTGTGCTACTGCAATCTTTCTCTCATTATTCCCTAACCCCTTCTACTTCTGGAATACCTAGAGGCAAGAAGTACAACTGCAAGACCTGGCAGAATCCACAGATGAATCAGACTGAATCAGTAAACAATGACTAAAAGCTCAGTGTCTTAAGAACAAGCATATCACTGTGCTTCTTAAGCTAAACCGTTTAAATACAAAAGTGCTGCAAATCCTGTACGTCAGCATCATTCCCAGCCACAATCTGAAGGGCAGGTACAGTTCTGTACAGAAGGCTATCCCAGGTCCTGGAAACTCTGGGTAGAGCATCTTCCTGTTCCCTGGAGAGCACAGAAATGGAAGGCTGAGGACAAGCTAATAGAGGTGCCATTCTTTCACTATTTCCCTCGATGTAGCTGATACAGGGGTAACCAATGTACAGGAGGGTAATACAGAGAAATTGTACAAGGGGGTTAAAGGAATTCCTTTGCTTAAACAAAAGTATTGTCTGTCCTAAGTACCTGCCATTGCCATCTTGCCAAGGCATTGATTACTGCTGGAGGGGAAGAAACAGATGCAGTTCTACTGACAAAAGCAGATGATTGGTCCTGCTGATAAGCCTGGGAGAGGCAGACTGGGAGACCAAGCCATAAGACCATGACAAAAGCACAGATGTTTGGTCCTACTGATAAGCGGCATGAGAAGCAGACTGAGCACCGACTAACCCTAAATCCATGTCTGAAGATTAAAAGGTGTAAAGGTTAAGAAGAGGAAGACTCATTTACTTCATCTTGAAGACCCCTACCCACAGGAGGAAGACTCATTTACTTCATCCTGAGACCCCTGCCCATGATCAGAAGGGGCACTGCGCAAGTGCAAAGGACCTTCCGGCTCATTATAATACGAAGCGGGGATAGATAATACATATGTATAGGCGGATTGAGCAACCTCATGTCTATGTATACCTTAAGAGAATAAATGTAAAGGGAGAACACCCCTGAAGTGTGCATGCTTTGCAGGAGCTATCCCCATGCACCTCAGCGCTGAATAAAAAGCATACCTACTTTACAACTTTAACTAGTTGTGGAGTCTATCTGCGCATCATAGCACTCAATACCTCATTTAACTGGAACAAAAGGCTGCTGTTACTGTTGAGCCACAGGCCCAGGCACAAGCCAGGATCAGGAAATCTGAGTTCCCAGCAGCTGGCCCAAAATTTGCATCAGAAAGTGGATTCTGGTTTCCATTCATTCACACTTACATTGCATAAATCCTGGTTATTGACAAAAGAAAGGCAGCAGATTTAATCCTTAGTGGTAATTATTAAACTAGTGTCACTGGAACTATTATACTTTATATCTCTTCACATGGAGCATACAGATAATTACTTCAACAGGATTAAACGTCATATTTCATGGGACTGGCTGCATAAATATTTACAAAGGTAGAGAACACCAAAGACATCTCAGAGTTACTGATTCATGTCAAATATTGAGAAGCTGGGTTAATCAAGGGATTTAAGCAATTCTTTAAACCTTTGAGTCAGCATTATTGAGACTTATTTGAACTACTCTTACCTTTCAACATCCAAAGTTTTACAAACCATTTATAACAACAATGATTTACAGGCTAGTTTCCCATCTGCTTGTCTGGGAACATTTCAGTCACTAGTGCAAACTCAGAGTAGGCTGGAGAAGTAATAACAGCTGTGGAAAGTGAATCATTCAACAAGAATAAAGTTCTCATTTCAGTTAAAAAATAGAGAAAAGAAAGAAAAGTTCTAATTATTTTTTGTAGGAAAGGTTTTAATTATTTTTTATGTGGTTAAATGAAAAGAGATACTTGAGTGCTGCGAACTGCATGCCTTGTTCAAGAAAAGACTAGCACCTCCTGTTCTGTCTTCTGTATATAGTATATGTGAAATGCATATGTCTGTATCTATGTGTTTGTGTCTGTTGCTATGTTCATGCACCTGCAAATTGGCTGAGATTTTAAAAACACAGTGACAGCATTAGTAGAGCTTTGTTTTCAGAAAAAGCTGACTAGGTCACTCTCAGAAAGTCAAGGACATTTAAGGACTCCCCCAAACAAATAATCCAATAAAATAAAGCCAAATCCTTAGTCATTTCTGAAACACTAGAGTACATGGTAGGAGTTAAACAGGTCAGAGCTGTGTGTGCTCTTTTACTCTCTTACAAATGCAGATTTAGAGCCCTCAGAATGACTGCAATTAGCTCATAGTAACATGTATTTAGCAGCTTCCCTAAGCATGTTTTTTTTGTTATGTGTTGACATGAATCTTCCAACAGTCTAAATTGAATTTTCCTTGTCAGCAGCTGCTTGTTGTGCTAGATCACACCTAGGTCAGCACAATAGTGACAAGAGACAAATCTATACCCTTCCTATAACTACAGATAGTAACAAAGTGGTACATTAAACAAGCTGTATGTCTAATTTCAGCTACTTATAGTAGATTTTCCTGTTATTTAGCCCCATAATTTCTTGAGGAATGATTATTTCTGTTTTGGAGAATGCCTCATTGAAGACAAATCCTGACACGTTTACTACAGCCTTGATTTGAATACCATTTCCGTATGTCCAGAAACTCGCACTGTTTCACATCAGTGTATGTACTCCAAGAGAAGCAGGACCCAGACCAGCTACATGCTGAATTCAAGCAGGTGCTGGGTGTAAGACAGACAGCTCAACAGCTGTTTGTAGTGCGTACCGTCCCTCTTGCCATGCAGGAGCAATCTTCTCTTTCCATACAGGAAAGACAGTTTCCCTACAGGAAACCTTTAGCAAGCAGCAAAACAATTCTGCCAACACCTTGCCTTGCTCAGGTGCACCAATCTAGTCATCACATTTACTCAACTCCAACTGCCATCAAGTTTCAGCTAAACCAAACATATTCAGCTGGGACCTTCTTAGTGGAGTAAAGACCAATGATAATCACTAATGTATCACAATATTACTTCAATTTTTTCTCCAGTGCAACTTCCATTTATCACAGTTGATATGCATCTGTGTAACACTGATATCTCTATCCCAGCACTCTTTCTGAGGGATCCTAAAGGGATTTGCAAAACAAAAAGAACCTTCACTCACAAACAAATGTTAGCCCAGTATGAATGGATAGAGAACAAAATGCAACCCAGCAGGCAGAGCATAGTAAACATTTCTCAGCTCACAGCAAAGCCATGTGACAGTTGAAGAACATACATAAAAATAAAGCAGATATCCAAGCAAAACTTAGGTAATTAAGAAAAAAACCCTAGCCAGGTCTAGATTAAAGTTCAGGAACTAGAATTCAGTTATAACTTCTGCTCTGGCTACTCTCATTAAAACAGCAGGACTTCTTTGAATCAGATTTTGGGCTACACAGCCCTTGAGACCTGCAGCACTTCTGTGACTCCCTCAATCAGCTTTAAGTGCCAACCGTTTTCTCCTGCATTCTCATTCCTTCAATGGAAGGCTTTTGTCCCACTATTGACAGTTCTAAGGGGTAAATCTAACCTTTCAGAAAAGTAATATAATCTATGCAACTGCAGTTTGCTTTTTTCTAAATGATTTTCAAGGACAAAATTAGTACACTGTACACCGAAATGCATCTCAGCTTTCCATTTGAAGACCTCAAACCAAATGATTTACAGGAATCAATATTAACAGATAGAGCAATTCACAGCATGATGTAATCTAAAACTGATAAAGAACTGCACTGAAATACTTTTAAGTTGTCATGAATTTGATACAAGAGAGCACAGGCTGAATTCTAGCATTCAAGCATTGCAAAAGTGGTGTTCCAGCCCTAGCTGCCTTTTGTTTTGAGATTGTAACTCTTACAAATAAGTCTCTCCCTCTCAGCTTCCTCCAGCTTGAAAATGTTTTGAATGTGCTCCCCCATTGCATGCAAAGTCACAGGTTCTCCAAACATCTCTTTTCCCTGCTTATATTGTTGCATTTCTTAGGATTGAGCAACAAGTTTTACGTAATAACCCTTTTAATATAAACTGGCTGATGAACTCAGACCTAGGCTTAAATTTCAGGAGTGAATGGCTCATTAGCTGTCACCTTTGTTGGTATCCTCACTAGGAACCTCAGTAAATGAAAGGCTAAAGTGGTGTGCAGAATGAGATAATCTTGGTATACTAGTGAAGCCTCAAAGCATACAACAAAGCTTCCCTATGTGCTTTCTGTGCCTGTGCGACAGTCTGTGATTTTGATCTGTTAATCCAGCATCTTCCATACGTGGTAAAATGTCTTCATAGGAACAAAAAAAATCACTCCAAAGTTACGAGTTACTAAGTTTAGGAATATTAGGGAATATACACTCAGTCATCTCCCACACTGAGAAGAAAGCTCCTTGGGAGTTGGATTAGAAATCACTGCAGTTCTTAGCTAAAGCAGTAAGCAGAGAGCAGTGGGATTAACAAATGAATAGCATGTGAACCCACAAGCTATTTTTTTCTTTGCAGACATAATTCAGACTTCTGTCTGAAAGACAACCTACCTTTGTATATTATTATATAGGTTGTATATTATTACTCTGAAGCATAGGGCAACAAAGGTGATCCCAGGAAACCAGATACAGAGGTGAAAGAAGGACTTACTCTTCCTGTGTCATCAGAACACAGGAGAGAGTGGAGTGACCTAACATGACTGATAAAATTAGTAAGGGGACTCACTCTGTTTTTCTGCTACACAGTAGTTTAGAAACTAAAATAGATCTATGGCTTAAAGCTATTCTTTCACTGTCATCATTAAAAGTGTTGATTTAGAAGAACAGCTAAGGTTATAAGTAGACCCAATGACTCTAACAGGACTGCTAAAAGTGCATATATACTCTCCTGGGTAGTAGCTGTGCAACTGGCCTCTCTGAAAGCTCCCACAAAGGAGGCCTTTAGAAAGGGCTTTCTGAACTCTATAGCTTGTGCCAGGTTTTGGTCAGCCCAGCTCAAGGTAGATGATCATCAAAATCTCTCACCAGTTGTGAGAATCAGCTTAGGAGACAAGAGGTAATTCCAAGTCTAATGTTTTCCAATGCATTTAAGAATTTCTGATAACATTACTTGCTGCTGCTGCACCAGAATCCTTTTTCAGACTGTGAACTATTTGAACAACCTACCAACTCCACGCCTCCCACAGAGGTCTCCAAGCACTACTGAAGTTGGTTTAATTCTTTTTAGCAAGTAAAACTTAGTAAGCTTAGAGCTTCTACAGTTGTGGATCTGACCAGAAAGATCCACTGGCCTAGGATTTACATGTCCTTAAATCTCTTTCCTGGGTCACCTGCTTTCCTCAGCCTTCATAACTTAAAATGACAATAGATATCACAGAAAAAAGTAGGTAACTCCTGGACTTATACATCCACCTTCGCATTAAGTCCTCCCTGCTTAACTTATCCCAATGTAGAGAAGACAGTCATCAGGGAAGTATAGAAAAGTCTGCTCTCAGTTCACTGATAAGGGATCTAAATTTTTACTCATTCATTAATTTCATTCTTTAACTCCACTGAAGTCAATGGCATTGCACAAGTAACCAAAACCATGGTCTTGCCTCTTCAAGTTGTGTCTAAGTCTAAAAGCATAGAGGAGACACACAGCTATGCTGAAACCAAAAAGACTGAACATGGGTTATGGCTGACTGGGGCAAACTAATTTGTACATTCAGCTCACATACACAGGGGAGTATGTATCCATTATAGTCTTGGAATTCTTTGCAGAGTGAGGGGAGATCCTTTGATATGCCAGCACATGAAGATGGAAGCTTATAGCTTAAGATATCAAATCTGTTTAAGCAGTTATTCTGCAACCAAAAAGAATCTTTAAAAACATCAACTATAAACCAGAAAGAAAATAGTTGTAATATTGTTATTTTTCCATAGGACTAAGGGGGTAGAAGTACCACTATATAGCTTGGGATTAACCAAACTTCTGTGGAAACTTTTGACCCATAAATTAGATCTTTGAAAATTATTTGGTGCATTTTGTCTACCATAGTCCAAACATTTCCAATTATGGAATTTTGTTGGGTTTTTTTAACTAAACCAGGATTTTATGTCACTGTATGGCAGGCTTAAAGCAAAACTTTGCTGATACACAGCACCTGCTGGGCTGACTTAAAATATTTGTTATGTATAAGTCAGGAACTGCCTATGTGGTGTTATCAACTACCACTAACTGATTAAACAAATGCAAATCACGCTGTAATCTACAGTGCAAAGCAGAGTCTGTATCCTCATATGCAGTTATGTTGTGTCACAATCCTTGTTTGATAAGTATATTATTTTTCTAATACTTTCCTCTCTCAAACCTCAAGGTAAGCTTCAAACATGAAGTTATCTCTCATTTTCCACATCAAAATAATGTATCAATTTCATATTTCAATTCGTATTTCTGTGAGAGCTTCCCATTTCAGCAGCTGTCTTGCTCTGGATCTCACAGTTCCTGCTTGATGATCAATCTCTGATCTGAGGCCCTCTCACCTGTGTTTTTAACTATCCAACTCTTCCATGCCTACCAACTGCTCTTTTATCAATTACAGCCTTAGTATGTTCAAAGAAACCTCATAGGTCATTTAAGCATGGCCTCCTCACCCAGGTCTGTGAAAACTATCTTTAAACAGCTTTCTGGTTTTAAAATACACTTTCAGATGACTTCTAAGGTCCTGTATAAGTCACTGATGTGGGATAAAGCAACACAGAAGGCAGGAGCTGATGACATGGGAAAGAGCCTCTACTGCTGTGGATGTGACATGAAGGACACATTGGCCCAGGATTCACAACTCCTTAAACTTCTTTCCTGGGTCACCTGCCTTCCTCAGCCTTTGTAACTCTCAGAACATACCCTACAGTGCTTTCCTATTGATCCTTAGATCTGGTTCTATCAGAAGCAGTACTTACTACGATTACAAAATAATTGTGTTATTTCTGTCAATGAGTCATCATCCCCTTTTCCTTTCTTAATACCAGGCTTGAGTTCACAGACCTGCCCCCACTTCCCTTTCTGCCCTCTGTCTGGCAATCCTCAAGGATTTTAGATAGCATTTCTGTGCTTGTGATTCTCATATTACCCCTCTGTCATCAACTTTTCTGCCTCTCCCTGGCATCTCTTCCTGGAGATTTTGTCATCAATTTATGCTTGCTGAGGTACAAGGTTGTGCTGGTTTAGCTTCACTTTCCCTTTTCTCCTTCACTACTGGCAGCAATAACATACCCCATTTCCACTATCCCTCCTCCCCTTTCGTCACACACAAATCCTGGGCCTTTCTTCTACCCCTCCAGCTTCAAGGCCAATCTGTTATAATTTTCATAGGTAAATCTGCTGTGTAAGCCTCTGTGGTATACCCTACCACAACCACTGCAAAGTTCTCTTCTCTATACTCCAAATATAGTCTCCTTTGCAACCTGAGGAAGACGTGGATGACCAAACACCTCTCACAAACCTGACCACATCACTTACTCCGTAGCAGCCGTCCACTTGTTTTTCACCTGCTGTCCTACTTCAAGGCCCAACCTAACTCCATTCCCCCAGTCTACTCTTGTTGAGACCCGTGTTGTCCCCACCAGTCTGCCCTTCAGCAGTATTTCTCAACCACATACCCATCAATCATCTTTCCACCTCATCTGCTTATGGTGACACAACCTCCCATGATTCATCTACAATGGCTCAGCTTTCCAGGCTCTTTCATAAGCCCACTCCTCCTCAGATGGTGTCAGCAAATAAAACACAGAACATGTCTACATACCTCTGTTACTTCCCTTCCACACCACCATCTCCCTGCTATTCTTCAAGCTACTTGCAAGGCAGGAACAGGTTTTCTGTAGATGTGAAACTGCTCTTGGCATTCTTTGTGAACTAATGAGAATAAAAAAGAATAAACAACACGAACACAAGTCACAACCCCCTACCAAGCCAGGTTTTAGGGAAGAAACAAGTGAACAGTAGGAAAAATGGAAGATGGATAAAAAGAGCAGGTGTGTGGGACCACGATGCAGTAGGACATTCAAACCCCATCCCTGCTCATGGTGGGAGGGATGTATATCTGGGGAGATGCTGAATTTTGCCCCTCAGTGCATCCAGTTCAGGAAGAACAGCCATGACTGACTTAGGGTGACTCCAAGCCCAGTGCAGGGCACACGGGCAAACCCAGCGCTTCCCCATGGGTATCCTAACTCAGTGCGACCATCGCTGAGAGGACGAGGCCGGTCACCGAGGACGCGAGCGGAGGACGCCCTTGCTCCAGCCGGGGGTACGGGAGCAGGGAGCCCTGTCCCGGCAGGGGTACGGAACCACCCGAGGGGCTGCAGGGCTCGAAGCGGCAGCGCAGCAGGCACTAGGACCTGTAGAGCGGCGACGGGGTGGGAGCAGTGCGCCTGCGCGGGGCTGCCGGGCGAGCCGCACCGAGCCCCGGCGGCGGCGGCAGCGGGAGGAGCAGCGGGCGCGCCGCCGGTCCCCGCCGGCTGCGCGCTCCCGTCGGCCGCAGGGGCGGTGCGCGGCGCTGTCCGTTCAGCACCGCCGGGAGCTCCCCCCGCCCCGCTCCGCCCCGCAGCGCCCGGGAGGCGCGGGCACAGCCCCGCCGTACCCCGCGGCTGCAGCGGTACCGAGCACCCGCGGGCAGCGCCGGAGCAGCCGGTCTCCTCCCGTTCTGTTTTCCGGTTCTTCCCCCTGTGCTGTTGGCCACGTCCAACCAGGGAAGGGCCCTCCCCCTCCGGCACGTCCCCGCGCCCCGGCACCGCAGCGCCCGCGCTCCCGGAGCATGGCCCCCCCTGCCCCTGCCCCTCCGCCGCGGCTGCTGCAGCTACCGCGGCCCCCGAGCGCCTGACTTCAGACGACGGCGGTGAAGCGCCGGGAGCCGCCGTCAGCCGCTGCCCCTCGGAGCGGCCGCAGCAGAGCCGAGCGGGGCCGGAGCCCCTCATCCCCGCGGGCCTGGATCGTGGCTCGGCTTAGGCACCGACCGCCGCCGAGCAGCCGTCCCCTTACGGGCTTGCTGCCTGCCGTGCTTGCTTGGATGATTCTGCGACATGCCTAATAAGAGACGAGATGGGCCAGGGCGACGAGAGCGACCGCATTGTGATCAACGTGGGAGGGACTAGGCACCAGACCTACCGCAGCACCCTACGCACCCTGCCCGGCACGCGGCTGGCCTGGATCGCTGAACCCGATGCCCACAGCCACTTCGACTATGACCCCCGCACGGACGAGTTTTTCTTTGACCGGCACCCAGGCGTCTTTGCCCACATCCTGAATTACTACCGCACTGGCAAGCTGCACTGCCCCGCGGACGTGTGCGGGCCCCTGTATGAGGAGGAGCTGGCCTTCTGGGGCATTGATGAGACCGATGTGGAGCCCTGCTGTTGGATGACCTACCGGCAGCACCGTGACGCTGAAGAGGCTCTGGACAGTTTTGGTGGGGCACCCCTGGATAGCAGTGCTGAGGACGGAGACATAGATGGCACCGGAGACTCTGGTGATGGTGAAGAGGAGCTGGAGATGACAAAACGCCTAGCACTTAGTGACTCCCCAGATGGCAGGTCTGGGGGCTTCTGGAGACGGTGGCAGCCCCGCATTTGGGCTCTCTTTGAGGATCCCTACTCCTCCAGATATGCAAGGGTAAGCTATGCAATCAGCATGCTCCAAAACACTCGAACCTCCCTTCAGCCCCACTTCCTCCCAGCATCATCAGGGTTATCTCTGCTGTCACAGCTGAGTAGCCATCCATGTGTGTGGCCATATAAAAATCAGGCATGGGCTATGAGGACATAACCCATGCTCTCAAGCAGGCCCCATGCATGGGGCATGAGTGGACACCAAGGCATGAGCTTGTTGGTCTCATATGTGGGCTTCGGGAGGGCCTTATTTTCCAACAGGCTCCTAAAACCCCAAAAAGCCTGGGGCAGGGTCCCATTGACAGCCAGGGAAATCTCCATTATACCAGGTAATTTCCATCCCTGCACCAATTTTTACCATCAGTCGTCCCCCAGTAAAGACAGAGACCCTGTCTAGCCCTCATATGTGCTAATAGCTGTCTCCCCTTTACAAGATGGAGAAAGGATCATGGAAGCAGGCAGTGCCTGGGCAACCAGAGGATTTGCAGAGTTTCTCAGCCTGGACTGGAAAGGGAGCCTGTTCCTTTCTCTTTTCTCATACATACCAAGTTAAATATTTATGATCATGCTTCTCTGAGAATGGGTAATTCAGTTGCTCACTTTCCTCCTCACTCTGTCTTTTCCCTTGTGGGAAATGCAAGGTATTAATCAGAGGAGGAGGTTCATTCATGTAGAAGGGACACGGTGTTTGATGGGTTTCTTGCCTGGCTACTGAAGGGCAACTCCTCCCCTCCTGAGCCTGCGGTTGTTTTGGAAAGTGAATGCACACTGGTGCAGTTCACAGCATAGCTGTGGATAAAGATGGTCTTTAACAGTCACCCGACTCCTCTAAGTATGTACCTGTCATGCTATTACATATGAGGATAATTACATTAATTAGGGCCTGATTCTGCTTCTGAAGTCTAAAGTAAAGAAAACGTTTACTTCAGGAAGAGCAGCAGGATTCACCCCCAAAATAACCATATTGATAAGCCAGAAAACAGATAGGATAGTGCTTTGCAAAGAAACTGGTTTGTATAGATTTTACTCCTCTTTTAAACATACCTTTGTTACTGCATAACCACTGCCAGACCTCAGTAGGGATGAGTGATGCTTTGCTGTGGGAGGATGATCAGTGTTCCTGAGGAGGATCACAGAAGTGAGATCAGATTAGGGAGCAAATTGGATGGACAGAGGAAAGAGAAGTGGAAATGCAGAGAGCAAGGACAGGGGAGGTGGTTGTGTATGAATGGGTGGTGGAATAGCACTGCTGGAGGTTTGAGGTCTGAGCAGAGATCTTCAGCTGGGAGCCTGCAGGTCTACACATTGAATGAATGGGGAAAGCTGGAGCAGAGCCTAGAGTTATATCTTGGTGCCTTTCTCCAGATTCTTGTTTGCATACCCTTTGGAGACTTCCTCCCTGAACAAAGAAGTTAATATTTTAAATGAATTCCTTTAAACAGCATAGGGGATAAAAGAATAATAAAATATTTACCATGAGATGAAAGGATGATGCTGTTGAATTGCAGCTTTCAAATCCCTCATTTCTGCCAAGGGAACATGGAAACTGAGGGAAGGCTGGAGGGTATCCTTCAAAAGGCTTAGTTAGCTTCCTTTAATCAAGCTCAGTGTTAGCAGGCATTGATTTGAATAGCAGATCTCTGGTGTTCAGGAATCTGTTGGTAAAACACATTTCAAGTCAAAGCAGTGTGCTTGTCCAGGATTTTCTGAAATGGTCCAAAAGGCAAAGTGATAATGGTGTGCCAATGAAAAGAATACAGAGGCTAAAAACCCCTTCTGCTTGGAAGTACTGTGGAATTTTAGGTTGGAGGATAAATTCTATAACCAATATTAAGAGTCTTTGCAATGTACAAGCTGGAATTCTAGGAGGATATAAAATCCAGTTTCTAATTCTTGATGGGTGGTTTCATTTAGGAGCAGGCATTTTATAAAGTGATTTGGTTTGTTTTTTTTTTCTCGCAGTGGATGTTACACCATTTATTCACAATTACATGTATGTACCTGGTAGAATTCAACCCTTGATTTACCTTTAACTTGTTCTTTCCTTAAAGTATCATTAAACTAGGGAAATACGAATTCTGGTCAAAGTTGAAGTGTATACTGAATATTTCATGGCTTAAATATGATTCTTTAACTTGTATCTATGGAGACGTAGGCCTATATGCATTAATATTTTGTGTGAAGGAAGATGGCTTTCATCATCAACACATGCATATACTGTCCATTAAGAAGACATTATAAGAAGCTTAACATTTTCTAATAAAAGCCATATGTTATGGTTATGGATGTAAAAAGAGATGGAAGGTTGATTTATGCTCCTGTAATCTAACAGAGACATTGCGAAAAGACCTCAAAGTAGCTAATTTACAGTAAAATAATTGATAGCATCATTAATAAGTGCATGGTAAATTAAAGCAATCATAAGTAGAATCCCTGTTATCTCACTTTTAATTGTCTACACTACTTTCAATTACAAACTGTATTTCAGTCATGCAACAATTCAAATCCACATTGCCATTTTGTCAAAAAGTCACAAAAATTTGTCATCCTAATTGTATCCGAGACTTGACCTAATGGTGGTTACTGTATACGTGTTTGGTGTCTACATACAGCACCAAACTGCATGTCAAGGTAACATCTTAATATAAGCATCAGTTTACATAACCATCATACTGTTACTCTTGGGCAAGTAAAAGGAATACAGTATATGAATATTAAGATGAGATGAAATCCTGCATACCTGAATAAAGCATGATTTCTCTGGACAATGTCTCATACACTGTTTCAGTGAATGCTTAGGAACCATCTGTGGAAAGCTCAACATTTAATCAAATCTAGTAATTCTTGGAGTGTTCTGATGGACACTGCTTACAAATACAAGTACCTTTGACTGTTCTGCTTCACTAGCACCTAACCCATGCTAAATTATATGCTATCTCATTGTAGATGGGCAGGGAAGACTAGAAGAGCATTTGTGTATTTCAGGCAAAATCAGCTAACTCTGCAAATTTTGTCTATTTCTAAACTTACTGTGATAAAGCATAAGCTCCCAGTCACTAGTTGTTTGCCTTTAGGTGGAACATAGTCAACAGTCTCTTGTTAAAACAATAGTGGCTGATTTTAATTAAACTCTATTTTTCTAAACACTCATTTCTTAAATAAGATAGTTCATTTCTAAAAAGATGAGGCACTTTAAAAAATTGCATTGTCTTCTAAGTCTAATAGAAAAAGTAGCTTATTTCGTATCACAGGATTGCCTTAGACATTTACCTTAGTAAGATAAACGGGTGTCACACTTCTCTGTAACTTAAAGGATCCACATTTGGATAAATGGAGGCAAAGTCTGGTACCTGGAGGTCTGAACAGAGTAACAGATAAGGGGATGCAGATTTGCAGAGATACTGGGTGCATGTGTAAATAGACAGGCATCCAGGTGGATCTTCAAAAGCACCTGATCGGGAGCTAAATATCACTGCATGTCAATGGATATTGTGTACCTAAACTGGCGAGATGCTTCTGTAAAGAACTGTCGTTTTTGCATCGTCAGGGAGCTTTGTAAATTTATTTATTGTAAGTAGATGCAAGGGGGGAAAGAGTCACGCAGAAAGCTACACAGGTACACTAAAACAGCATATCTGAGAGTTACGCTGTAATGAAGCTCCTGCTTTCTGCACTCATTAGACTTCATAGGTCCCTCGGTTCACAAATGTGTGAAAAATATTTCTTAGCATCCTCTCTCGTTTATATTCAAGTCTGTCATGGTGGTTTTACACTAGCAAAGATCCCACTGACTTCCTGGAGTTTGTCCTGCAGGTATCTGACATCTTTGACCCCTTCCTCCTCCTCCCCAGCAGGATAAGGTTGTATTTGTGTTAATTCACAGTTAGGTTAGTCAGTGTTTGGGAACCAAGAGCTTTCAGCTGACATTCTGCGCTAGTGTTCACATTCAAATTGGACATTTAAGCTTCATTAAAGAAGCCTTGGGAGAGCTTTTGTAGTCATTCCAAATAAACATTTTTACTGTTTTTAAATAAAAGCTGGTAGGGGTCCTATAGAAAGTCCTCAACAGCTTGACTTGACATCCTAGCATATGCTATACAGCTCTAATCTGGAAGAGGAAAGGCAAATCTCTCGCTTACCCTTCCCTCAGTCTCCCTTCATGTCCTGCAGAACAATCTGCTTTCCCCAGTAGGGTGATTTTTGAAGGACAAGTTTCCGACACTGAGAAGCAGACAGGAAAAAGAATAGTGGGGAAGAGATAAGAAGAAGTTATTCCCCAGGGATTTCTTCCAGCCTGCTTTTGTACATTCAAGAGCATTTAAATCTTGCTATGTTCATTTAAACTGATATTTCTCCTTATAAACTACATCCTGTAGGTATAAGGTGGCTTACGGGATCCTAGTTCATGAATAACCGTATTGCCTGGAGGCTTAGCGGCTGGGATGATTTCCTTTACCCTGGCCTAGTGCAGCTAAGCTCTGAAACTGGGGAAAGTATCAGGGAGTAGGAATAGGTACTCATGACCCTTTATAAGGGGAGCTTATTCTGCAGCCACCTGAGGTGGGACACACTGCACAGGAGTGCTCCATGGCCAGTGCTCCAGAGGGTCCCACTGGGCATGAGAAGATAGGGAGAGAAAGGAGGAGAGCTGCCCCACAGCTTTCCCTTATCCACAGGCACCCCTCTCACCAGGAAGAGATTGCGTCAAAGGGGCCCTGCTGGAGCTCTCCCACCTTGGGCCTTTCTGCAAGGTCTCCCCTGCAGAGGCGTATCTAATCCTGCACTGAAGCTGGCTGCAGTGATTCTCACCATACACTTTCACAATTAACAAGACAGCCTAATTTTAACTGCACGCTGCATTACAGCTCTGGACAAATGAGAATCCACATTAAATGAAGTTTCCCCTGCATTTGTAGTATAATGGAATTACAGCTAGACATCTATTAACTACCATTCCATCACTCATTATTAATATAGCTCCTAAAATCCCATTTTATTCTTATTTTCTCCCACCAAGGGACATGTTACTGCAAATCCTTATATAACCCATTAGTAAGCATGGTATAGTCTTCTCTGCATCCTGTCTGAAGAAGCCTTTGCAATGCCAGCTAGAAAATGTTCAGCGCTCACACCAAGTTCCACCTTCAGCCCCTATCAAACTAGGCAAGGCAGAAGCAGGTGCACACACAAATAACTACTGAGAATTATCCCTTGGACTTGAGAAATCATAAATGTTTGAACTATCACAAAAGGAAAGAAAAGAAGGAAAAGAGTCGTAACAGCCACACAGAATCGTGACTTCATTGGTTAGAGCTGTTCAGAAGCACACAGGAAGATATGTCTGCCCAGAACCTCTTACAATCTCTTTGAAGTCACAACCTCACGGGGAGATGAGAGAGATGATGTTATCCACCTGACAAATACATGGCTGGCTAGTACAGACTTAGCAGTTTCAATTCAAGGAAGGCTTTTTTAATCCATTTGCCTATTTCCATTTTTATTTCTATTATTCTAAAACCTAAAAAAAAAAGAACAGCATCTGTTGCCATTTTAATTTATTTATTTTTTTAATCTTACTTAATTTTAATGCTTCTAGGTTACAAAATTTACTTGTTTTAGCTCAGGCTGCGATTCTATGGATCATACCATCATATGCATACACATATATATACCTTCCTATCACTGCCACCTCCTACAAGGCTGAGTGGGATTTCCATATGAGGAAGGACTTAAAAATTAAACCATCCCAAAATACTTCTGAAAATGTTACCGTGGTGCCACTGAAATCAATATGAATTTAGTGACTGGTTTCAGTTGATGCTTGGTCCCTTCTCTCTAATCCATCCCTATGTGCCTTCAATTATTATCTTTGCCCTTCTTCCGACATTGGCTATTTTGGTTAGGGAAAAAAGACAACAAAGTACTGGTATTCTCTGTTGGTTTATCATGAGACAAAGGACAAAAGATATGTGGATCAAACATAATATTTCTATTTTGGAACATCTCACAACAAGGTGATATGTTAGACTATATCTAGAAAAACTGTTTTTCTATCTTGTTTTTCCTTCCTCTGTGCCATCTAGTATTCAATGGAACTCACTCAGCTTTCTCATTTGCAAGAATACGTGACTGATCTGTATATATTTATAGTAGTACTTTAGTAAAGTCTATACATACTGCCTTTCTTTTAACATAAGGAGAGATGGTAGCAAATCAGTAACAGAGGGCCCAGCCTTAGTGTTCTTGAAATTCTATGCCAAAATTACCACCGACTTCAAGGATAGAAGTGAATATTCCTGCAGTATGGTTCAGGTTAACAAATTAATTGCAGTGTACTGCTTTTTTTAATAGGGATATTGCATATTTCTGTTCTAAAGCACTGAAGTGCAATAGATCTTAGCAATGTATTAGGAACATGCACATTCAAACATATATTTTCATAATTGTTTAAAGACATGAGCATCTCTAGCAGATTGCATCAAAAAATAGAGCTCTAATACTGACAAAGCTCTTCATGATCTTACTGGCATTTTTTATACTGCAAAGGACTGTAGAATACATCCCCATTCAAATCACATGACTTAAATTAATGTTCAACCAAATCATATCCAAGCACTGCATTTCATAATAAAAAGGGCTAGCAGGGATATTCAGATTGAAAAATGGGGCCCTAATTGATAATCAAGTGTGTAATTCTGTCTCATGCGAAAACAGATGGCAAAACTGAGTTTCCATTTTGTATAAGCTTGATTTTATGAAATTTCAGTGCATTCTTGGGGGTAAGATAATAGAACAGCCATTTTGAGATCTTTGCAATTGTATTACACTTAGCTTCTCAGTTACTATATGCTGAATTTGAGGAAAGAACAGTATTAGAAGGCTGACTAGGCTTTCCTCTACTGAATATTGCATTACATAAATATGTGATTCACTCCAAATGGTACACAGAAGTGTTAGGATCAGATGAAATCAGAGGAATCTATGGAGAACCACCCCCTCCCCTGGAATATAAACTGCATGCTGTCATTTCTAGAATAATTTTTACATCTCCTGTGCTCAGGAAGGACCCAGATTTTGCTATCTTTACTCCTACTCTTGTAGTGATAGCTTACTCCAGGAATATCCCCATTTCCTTTGGGCTGAGAACAAGGTACTACCCAACAGGCGTACAGGTGATAGGGCCAGACCCTAACTGACTTTCATTTCTTTCAGATATGATTTATATGATATAATGGGGGTCTACTAAATCATGCTATAAAAATTATGAATAAATCTCAGTTCAAGGCTTTTTGCAGTGATGTAGGACCCTTTAATGACAGGGAGTTAAAATTGCATTGTAATGGCCCTTTGTAAATGCAATAAATCTCAGATTTCAGTGCGCTGCAGACAGCCAGCAGTGTGTGTGCTGCTGCACATGAGCTACCAACACAGGCATACACTACTGGCACACGCTTACATAATTATGTTGATACTTCAGGAGCAGCAGTAAATCTTAGCACTGCTAGATTCACTTTGAGCAAATGTTCGATCAAGAACATTGTGGTGTTGTGACCACATTAGATGGCTTAAAATATCCTACTGGCTTTTCACTTGAAAACCTGCAAAAGAATGCCCCTTTTAAGAAGCAGTAAAATGGATTATTTGGTTTTAAATGACAAAGGCAAAACCTATTCTTACCAAGTCTTCTATTTTCGATAGCCAACTACAAGTTAAAATGAGCATTTATTTGAGTCTGCACAACCACACTGAATGCATCTTCTTCCCTTAATTTCCTGGATCATATAATCAGCATTAGGAAAATAAAAATGTACACAGAAATACACCAACAGGATAATAGCTCCTTGTTTCAAATGCAGCAGAATCCCTATTCCTGCCCACGTTTTCCCTCAAAAAACTCCAACCCCACATTTAAAAGATTACGTGTGTTTCCCTATACAAATATAGACAGATCTGGTCAGTTTGGGTTGCTTATTATTTGACATGCATCAGAAGTTCAGCCGCAGATTTCATTTTGAAAACTTACTCCAATAACCTTGTTCTAGTTTTCTAGATTGGATTCTTGCAGTCTTCAGTATGCCAGGTTCATCGGCAGGTGTAGGTGAGGGAGGCCAGTTTTATGGTTTAACCAGTTCTTAACTAAATGAAAACCTTTCATCAGAATGCTTCTAATTTGATAACAGAATATAAAAAAATAATAGGGAGAAATCCCTAAAAATACTGAGCACCTACAATCTCCAGCAGAAGGGAGGTCATGTCTTATACTAGAAAAGGACAAGCAAGGAGTTAAGAGAACATCAGTAAAATCCCACCCCAGGACCCTGTAGGGCTACTGCCACAGCTATCACCGATTTCAGTGGGATCCAGTCAGAGACCAGTGCAGACCTATTTCAGGCAAATTTTCCCAGGACAAGGACAATTGTGTAATTGCCAGAGCACTCAATGTAAACGGGCTTGCCTCTGATCTGTACTCTAAAAACAAGACAACACGGTAGCAGTCACATTGTGCTGTTCCTGGGTTGTTTCTTGGGTTTTTTGTGTTTTGTTTTTTTTTTTTTTTACATGGATCTCCCCATCGCTTCTAGTGTGGAGTTTGCAAGAAATCTAGTGACAGTACATCTTAGCACTTCCCGGCAATGTATTCCACAAAATGCAGAACTGATTTCAACTCAGGCTTCTTCAAGTAAAGCACTTGTAAGGACAAACCAAGAACAACTGAACTGTGCTATGATACCTCAACCAAGAACAACCGGACTGTGCTATGATACCTCAACCAATACCAGACCAAGTCAATCGCTGGGGACTGGGGGAATGTTTGGTTTTCTTTTTATGGGTTGCTAGCCCACCAGCGTAGATCTGAATTTTGCTTAAGCAAGATAGAAATTTAGTGTTCGGCTGATAGGAGTTCAGTCTTTGTCCTACCAAGAAGTCCCAAAGGTACTAGTGATTTATTAAAAGACCTAATGTAAATCTCAAAACTGTATGGATTGCTTGAAATGTTAGTTATGTCTCAACAGCAGGAAATCAATAGTGCAAAAGTGCATTCACTGTTCTAAAGAAAACATCTTTTGGAGAACCTGCTCTGCTAAGAAAAGAAGCTCAGTTTATCTTGTACATGTCACTGACATAAAGGCAATGTTTGAAATTCAATAGCAGTTCTATAGCATCTTCAACTCCAAACCACAAATCTTTACATTAGCTACAGCAACTTCTAAACCTGACCATTTTCTGTCCTGAAAGGGTATCTTGGCTAGGACAGCAGGGTAAGCCTTTGTTCTTATTCGGCGATATTTAATATTCGTTTGGAACAGTCCACACTTGTCCACAAGCATATTACACACACTTACACAGTGTGAATTCACTAGAAAGCAAAAAAACTCCAAACCCTAAAAAAAAAACAACCCAAAACCTGAGTTTTGGACAGATGATTGCAAGCAACTGAATTAATACAGTTTATCAAGTGAGCATTTGTCAGCAGATCTGACTAAAGTCATTAATTGTGCGCCCTACTTGCTTGCTTATGTTAGCTCTGAAAAATCCTCCCAGGGGTTTTAAGTTAGCATCTACAGAATGCCAGTTGTACAAAGGCAGGACATGAACAAATGAATGTAATGGCACAAGCACATGAGCACCACGTTCTATTACCTCACATTAAGCCACATTATTTGGGTCTGCTTCAGTCCTTCCCATTTTCTATGATTTTACTGTGTGAAGAATCATATAAGACATTTAATCTTAATATGTCATTGTCAAAATAGGAAAACACTTTTCTCAGGTTACGTGCTTTGCATTGTTTCATCCCTCCCTTAGTAAATGTTTATTGCAGTAACTGGCACAACAGTGTTTTAGGAATCTCTGCTGATGATTCCTAAATTCTATCACCATAAAACCAGCAAGTTAACAGTAAGTATCTCTGTGAAGAACTTACACTATACTCAGATGTAGTGTTTCCCAAACCAACCTGCATTGGAGTATATCACCCAAAGCTATGATCCTTCAAGAGGTGCAGTATACATACGAGCTGTGCCAGCCAGTGCAAAGACAGCAGGGCTGGGCACCCGCCATCCCTTCATCACATAATCTAGCAGTCAGTTCCTACATCTTCACTTCTGAGGCCAGACTCATGAAAGGACATAGCCAAATAAGAAGTTTCAGGTTTTCAAACTTATAATTCCCAAAACACTAACCCTGGAGATATCATTTTTTAAAATGCATATTACAGTTTCCTAGTGCCTACAGTATTGCTTCTGCCTGTGCTCAGAACTGTTTCACTATTGTTGACAACTGCCTTATATCAAAGCCTTGTTAATGCCCATATTTCTTTGCTAACAGGCACAGTCTTGCTGCATCCACACTGAATAGAAGCTGTTCTCAAAAACATGCTACTAATTTAATTTTTTTTGCTTGGAATGTGAAATTTCAGGTTTAATATCTTCCTCCAACTGCACAATTTCACGTTTTCATCTGTCTCTGCTCAAGAGACTTCTCAACTTCAGACAGCTGCATAATCCAGGCAGTTAGTGAAGTTGATCCAGTTTGTACAGCATGAGGGTATGTTTCAAGACAGCACTTCCCAGTAATGTGGAACCAAGAAGCTGTTCCCGTGTGGTAATTCTGGGCTACTGAAATCAGGAAGACTAATAGCAGAAAACAGATATATGTAGTGATATTGTCAGAAACAGCATTACTTTACCATGTGGCAGGTCTAGTTTTTTGTTTTCACTCACTACTTTGAAGCCATGTCCTATTAGGAAATAACTGTACATCATCATCATGTGGTTGACTCTGGGCTGAGCCATGTGCAAAGATTCAGTGATCTCTGTGTAGCCCCTGTGAAGAAGCAATGGACAAAACATACAAGAAAGTATGATATAATATGCAGAAGCAGAGAGAACTTTTACACCCCAGAGTGTGAGCAGTTCTGTCACACTGAAAAGCAAGCTCCCAAGTCAGAGTAAGGACACATCACATAATTTGTTTTGAAAATACCTACGTTTCCCAGGGCTATCAATCTGTTGCCTTTCACTCATGCCATATAAATACAAGCATTCTTGAAGGCTGCCTTTTCATCAATATTTTAACATAAAAATTCTTTAACTGAAATGGAAATCAATCACATTTTATTACTTTTTAATAAAAGTGCATTATCACCATTAAAGGTAAGTGGTCTCAATTAAACTATTGCCAGGATAAATTTAACCTGGAAAAGAGCTATAAGAAGTCTTTGCGAGGTGAGGGCCTTTTACAGCATGTGTGCTTTAGCTATGGTATCAACAACCAACACAGAAGTGATCAATAAACATTCTAGCTGTTACATTCACTGCCTTTATGATACATGTAATACTAGTTCAAAATCAGACTGGAAACTGTGAAGGATATATTGTTAAATATCCCTCTCTACTGTAATTTACCTTATATAGGAGGCTTGCCAGGGGCTCTAATGAAGCAGAGGCAATTTTGCAGTTTTACCATCTGTTATCACATCTACTCGTGCTGTAACAAAAACACAATTGTATTACAATTCAGAAGCGACAAAGAAAATATATATTTCCTTTCATTGTTTCAATAGCTTTGCTGTGCAGTTTAAGGAACAAAATGTTTCAGCAATAAACAAAACATTTAAAAACCATATTTAATTAATACCCAAGATATAGCAAAAGAATAGAATTTTGCTCCATAAGCATGACACAACAAAGAAGTATAAAGAAGAAATCATGTTATATTCCACAGCCTTCAGATTTAGATTTTAATTCAGGGTAACACATCCTTTTTCACATCCTGCAGAAGGAAAAAAAGAAAACCAAACCACAAAACAAACCCACCCCAAACAAAAATCCCCTTTGAAATATGAATATCATTGAATATTTTACAAATGATAGATCTGTGCTACCTAATATAGGACCACAGGACCAAACTGTAAAGAACTTAGGAACTGAATCCTGCTGTTCTTTCCATCCTAGGTAAGGACTGCAGGTCCCTTTTACTGTGCAGGGGTAAAAACTCTAAAGAACACAACAGTTTAGCTTCACTTAAGTGCAATGGACTAAAAATGAATGCTTAATATTTATATGAATCATTGTCAGTGTCAAGCAAGATGAGGCATATAAAAATAGAACCAAATCAGGGAATGAGTTTTAAGACTCAGTGGGTAAATACCTCTTTACGTACGGTATTATTTATAGGTATTTTTCTAATCTGTTCTGTCATCTTGTCTCTTAAATTATTAGAAAGGAAGAAAGAAGGAACTACGGCAAATGTAGATTAAAGAGAAATCTTACTGGGAACTGTGGCAGGAATATGAGCAAAAGCTATGAAGTTTGGAGCTGTGTTTCTAGGCTTCTTGTTCTCTGAATGTTCTATATTAAAACCATTCCAGCCTGTTTCATAATTAAATATGGGTTTTTAATTACTGTCTTGCAACAAAAGGAATGGTGTTTCTAACACTTTATGTTTGGCATCCAAAACATACAGCATCTGAAAATGTGCTGAAAACAAGCTAATCATAAGCAGGTTTCAGACATTGGGCTAACCCTTGTGTCAGTGGTCTCGCTAAGCCTTGGACATCCTGCAGTAGCAAAAATCCCCTTTAGATATAAATGATGATCTCACAATGAAGGTCACAACAGGGATTTCAGCATCAGATCCTGATTTTCATAGCTCCCTCTGAAGTCAGTGACAGCTGCAGATGGTCTCCTTAAGTTGATCTGCAAAGGTTCTAGTATTAATAACTTTTAAAAATGTCAGTTGCAATAGCTTTGTGTGTCTGTTTATCATCATTTGACAAGGAGACTGCCAGCACTAATATCTATCTCCCTGCATCAAGAGGTTCTGTGAGTCTTAAGCATTTATAAAAACACTTTAAAAACTTCTACCAAAAGGACAAGATATAAACAAAATATTATTAGAATTGTGAAAAAAAAATCAATATTGAAGTGCAAAATACTGAAGAAAATTAGCATTAAAATCACCTTGTAAGGAAATTCTTACAAGCTAATTTTAAGAAGGGGGCACATCCACAATGCTTATGCTCGGTTCTTGCCAATAGGGGAAAGTTATCATCCATGTGTAGGAATCTAGGGAGGTCATCCTTATTTTCTTTCTGCTAGGAGGTGGAGAACTCAGCTAGGCAGCAATTAAGCCATTTGTCACGTTATGCAAAGACTCACATTACACAACCTCCATCGGACAGAAATTTGAATTGAGTAAAGTAGGCATCTACTCTCTTCCCTGTATCTGTGTGGTTATGAAATACTGCACAGGGGGACTACGTATCTGAGTACCACTCTTATAAGCACAAATGTGAAGTGCATTTTTGTACTCTTTTCATCCAGGTGGGATTTCAAAGTAGCTGTTTATCTGCCAAGAACACACACCACTGCTCTGTTTTTATGGCATTTCTTGCAAATATAAACTTTTCCTGCTCTTCAGCAGCACAGTCTAATTCAGATTAATGAGAAATTGCCTCCAATCTTTTCATCCTGATTGTCCGAAATGTATTTTAGAAGTAAGATGTATATGCTTACAGGTGCAACAATTATAGTAAATTTAAGGAGAGGTCCTAGATGGGAATGTTAGGAGAAACAGCTCTTTCTTTCTTCTTATTTTGTCACCACAAGGACATCTGATGGCATTGTTCCTCCCAATAGCCAACCAGGTTTTATTTAGCAGTGCCAGTCTAACAGCTGTGATTTCCACTTATGGTAGCTGTGGGCACATCGTTAATTCTAGTAACTGCAGAACTTATAGCAGAAATCCCTTTCTGAGGCATCCCGTGCTCCTTACTTTGCTAACTCTAGCAGAACAAAACAAATAACAAACAAAATGAGATTTCTATTATAAGCTTATACATGACTGTCCAGATACAGCAGTAGTTTGGTGTAAAGATCTTCCTGCAAGAGCTTGTAATGTACACAGATGGCAAAGGGCTCAGAAATATGCTCAGAAAAACACAGTAGACAAGTTATGTGTGGAAACTATGTTCGCAAGCCCTGTGCCGTGTTATTGAGAGACCAGAAGCTGTATTTTGAGAGGCATATCAATAAAGATTTGGATACAGATGCAAAGAAAATATCTTTCATTCACTACTTGCACTGCATACGATACTAGCTATAATACAGAACAATTTCAATATGACATAAAACTATCAAGCTGCATAATTCCTGCTAGTGCTCACCACAGTCCTGCTATTAAAATGCTCATAGGCCACAAAAATGCTCTTAAACCAACTCACTAGCCCAAATTATTAATTCTTCTAGTTAATAGAACTCACCACACACTTGCACCTTAGGGCAGAATACATTTTTCGCCCCTTAAAATACACCTGCCTCCATAAAAGTGCTAAATAGTCACTCATGTGCTTGAATCTCCATTATGCTAAGGCAGTGGTTTTATTTTTTAAACACACACATACAAAGAGATGAGTCAAAAGTAAAGTCACTGTGCATGTCACAAACCCTTCTTCAACATTTGTTCCACAGCCTTATTTGTCTTCCAAATTCAGCTACTTGTGAGGGTCTCAAGGGAGGGAAAATGTTGATGAGTTTTGGGGGACTTTGTGTTTTTGGGAACTGCAGATGAAGTTTAGGGAGCCTCACCAGTTTGAAGGCTGCAACATAAATACTACAAATTTTGTTACATGTTTTCAAGGAAAACGAGGATTTTGTATGAATCTTTCTTCAGATGATTTTCAGCCTGGCTCTTTATTTCTCTAGCCCTTTGTGGACATGAGGCCACTCTTCCTTTTAGAAGGATCAACATCATCTTGTCCTTCTGATTGTTCTTATCTCACTCAGAGGCTATGGCACCAGCTCTGGTTTTTAAGCATGATGTTAATTGTTGGGTAACTGATCTGCTCACAGAGCATGGGATGCTATGCAGTGGAGGAACTGCAGTCATCATCAGACATTAGGAGGACGCTGTTTTGAAGAGGAACTACAGAAAATAGTGGTTCCAATGTCAGCAATCAAGAGTAAGACATATCAACAGTAAATAGGGGATGGAAGGAAGCTTCAGAATTAGAAGAATAAATCACTGTGAAGAGAGGGAAGTCCCACCCCTCAATGTTCACTGGACATTGAAGAACAAATAGTGTTGGGACTCTGGAAAAGGGGTGTAGGGTGACAAATCATAAGCCTACTAGTAGAGAAACAAGACAGTTAAGAGGTTGACATCTCAGACTGTGGCAACTTACAGGAAATCATTTTCCAGCAAGGTGAGAACAACCCCATCAGAGTAATTAGAATGGGTTAGCAACACGTCAGTACATTCTGCATGTGCCGCAAGCAAGAAAGCAGCCCTCACAAGAGCTCAGGAAGAAGGGAATGTGCAGTAATAGATTTTGTGGTCACATTTTGCTATTGTGAGCTTGCCAAAGAATAAAAAAAGGCTTAGGCTCCACAGCAAAAAGCCTCATGTACTAAAACCAGTGCTAGCACTGGAGAAGCATTTGCTGTAAGGACATTTGAGGTCTTTGGATACCGTGTTGTGATGCATTCAGTTTTTCCGGTGGCCTGTGAAGGTCAAGCACCATGACAGCTGGCACAAGAGCTTGACAGGGAAAAAAGAGGCCAACTTCATCTCTTTAAGAGCTCCAGGACTTCAGCATTTCAACCCGGCAACACCAGCATTTTTCTTAGGAGTCCTGCACAAGAATTATGGCCTTCACCACGCACACATAAATTCCTTTCAGCTCCAATCCAAGACTAAATGGGATTTCAGGAGAAAAACAACTGGCCTAATAAATGTACAGGGCACTTACAGAAATGAGAAGGAGCCACAGGCTTTTGCTCTGTCAGACACCACACAATTTTTGGCAGCAGTCCCCATAGGCATTATTCTGGGGACGATTCTGATTGTTAAATCCATGGCACAATTAGCATACCTCAATATTGCTGATCACATTAATTAAAAAAGGCTAGAATAAATAACCAATATTTGAGAATATATGCTGTCTAATGAAAAGATGTGTCTCGTTAATGTGTTCTGTTCACTGAGGACTCCAATATGAATATGTGTTTAAGATTCAGTGGCAGATACAGCAATGGAGTTGAAGCAACAAGGAGAGATAAGGTGGTAGACAGAGTGGTACGATCTTGCGTGGTAAGCACCAACACTTGATCCGACTTCAAGTGTGACCTCTGGCAGGTTGCAACTTCTTGACCATGATTTAAACCTATAATCAGGATAATAGAACATTATTTATCTACCTCTTCTGGGTATTGTGGAGACTAATTAATATTTGCACAGTAATTTGGAGAGAAAATGGAGATGCTGGATGAAAATCCAGTATCATGTTTGCTTTCGGCAGGTGAAGTAAGGACATCTTTCCAACAAAGAAAGAAAGAAAGAAAGAAAGAAAGAAAGTTGTTCTCAAAATAAATCAGAGGCATCATAAGGCAATCTTATCTTTGCTTCATTCTGATTATTCAGCATTCCTTAATAAAATTGACAGGAAATGAGAAAGCAAAACTTCCGCTGATCAGAGAAATAAAATTTAGGAACACTTAACACTGTATCTACAAAACCTTTCTAAACAACTGTTACAAATTCAAAAGATTCTTTGTGCTCTTTCAGAAGAAAACATAAGACACACACAGTAGAACGCACATAACAGACTGACAGATCTACTAAATAACTTTTCATTAAATAATGACAGGTTAAAAATGGAATAAAAATAAAACGTACAAAATTAAAGCACTAGCAGACTTAATTATACCCTATATTTTAACTGGCCTCAGTTTGCAACAACCTCATAAAGCCAGAAAAGAGTCTAAGTGAATTAACCCATTTTCTCCATAATCTGTGTGTTCTGAATAGAGATTTCAAATTGAAGGAGCAAGTTATACGTCAGCCCTGAAGTGGCAATAGACTGAACTCTTGATTTTTATTTTTGTTGTTGTCAGAAAACACGTTCTGCCTTCCCAGAACAGGCAGACTAAGTACGAGCTGAGAGCTGTCTGGCAAAGTGGGTCTCTTCCAAAAGGACAAACACCCTACAGAGTAAGATGCCAGAGCAGATGCTGTATATGCTGACACCCGACATACGCTGAAGCTCCCTGAACAATCACAGAAATGCACAGAGCACACTGGGAGCAGTCGCACTTTTCTCAGCTGCGTTGGTTTTATCTCCAGGATTATCTTTTTATTATGAGACCTCTGACACGAAGGCATCAGACAGGTATTGAAGACAAGCTCTTTTCTGCCTGAGGAAACATTCAGCAAGAAGTGGCAGAGGTACCATGACAGATCAGGATGAGAGGCAAAGAAGTCAGGAGAGACAGCAGAATGACACTTGAACCTCTTTCACTGGCTGTATGTTGGGACAGAGAGTAGCTCAGTTATTTCCCCCAAAACTCAAGGAGCAAGGCAGATGATACAACAGTTGCAGATCTGCTGTATAGATGCCAGTCTCTTTGGAAATAACCTTTTGACTAGGATGCAGACCACAAAGTGTATTTGAGATGTGTGAACAGCACAAGACCCACTTTTGTTGGTGCCTTCTTCCTCTCTAATAGTCTTGTAATTCTTGCCATAGAAGAGCAGAAAATAGGTAGGTGCCAGTGATACTGCTCTGGAGCCACTGTGTTCCTCAAAAACATGCACCATTTTTCAAGAATAAATTCTAACACATGTTTACCATGGTTTTGTTTCCTGATGGCATACAGTTGTCTAATTCAAGGGGTCAGGTGTATCCAACTTGGCCTCCCTGGTGTTTTGGGTTTTTTTGAGTAATTCCCAAAGCTACCATATTCCTCTTCCAAACAGAAGAACAAGGGAAAGCTGCTGTAATTTTAACAAAACACCTCTTTCTTCCTCAGTGTTCACTGATTATAATGAATATGAAATTAATCAAAACTCAAAGCAAAACAAAATAAGGTCATAAAGCAATTACATTAGAAGCACGTTCTCCAGTCATTTGCTTGCTTTTCATGCTTTAGCAGTATTGTAATTTCAGTATTTATGCAACCACCATAGAATTTTCTAGGTCTGAATTCCACTTCAAAAGCATAAACTTCTCACCAACCAACCCCTTCAGGTCCAAGCCCAAGAACTTTTTCTTGGGAAGGGTGGGGAGAGAGAAATAAGCTTCCTTTTAAGTCTCCTTCACACTTTCAGCCTCCTCAGACACTACCACTGCATCATTATCAGGCACCTTCCTTCCTGCTTACTGCAGATCAAGTCAAGGGCACTTTGAATCATCTGGGAGACACTGCCTCATAGCACACAGCCCTTGCAGGAATAAAACCTCCAGGGAAATCAATATATCAGTTTATGGCAGATTTCGTATTGTACCAGGTTAACAGCATATGTATCCTTGTCCTTTAAGCACAAACTGGAATAAATGTTGTTTACTGAAGCTACACAGCCAAAAAGCATACTTTAAAAATATACACTGTAACCAAGTGTCTGTCTGTAATACAAGGCAGATTGACTTACACATCAGGCATACGTTTTGATGGTTAATTTTGAGCCCTAATGCAGCAGTCTTCTCTACCTGGCTGGTGTCTATCCTTTTCAAAAGGCAAAGGAGTGCATAAATTATGTTTAAAAAGAGGTAGGCATTTTCTACCCACAGTATAGAGTCACTGTAGGCGGATTATTATCCAGGAATACCAGAGGTAAGAAGTCTGTGATTTAACCCATTCTCTTTGCCTGCTATTTTTTTTGCTGCCGACAGCCCAAAATTATCCATGTGATGGGATTTTTCAGGTAGCTCAGCAGCACAGCAGCTGCATTTCTGAGAGTCAGTAGGAGTTAAAGCCTAAACCAAGGACTTTATTCTGCAATAATACCAGGTAAGCCCAGCAGTAGCATCCAGTTGCCTCTGCTGAAGTTGGCAACTATGAGATTGCTCCAGTTTACTTCTGTTAATATTTTCCTCACTGGATCCTGCACTACAAATACCATTTATTAGCATAACAGGATGAAGTCTACACTGTCGTACAGTTGACCAGCAGGATTTTTAAACCTATTTCTTCTGCAGTATCTTTACTACTGGGGAAAACAGAAATCAATAGCTTTCACACTGCAAACTGAGACATTTATACATCAGAACATGGACATGAGCTTTAGCTGATACAAATAGGCATAGAGATGTTCAGCTGAACAGAGCTACCTGCACTTATTCCAGTTGAGAACTTGGCCTTCTACATGGAGCTCAAAGCAAATATTCTGAATTGTGATAAAGGAAAAAAATAATTGGCACAGGGCTGAGCATCCCTAAATTTCAGTGATTTGCCTACAAGTTGCTGACAGTGAGCAAAAATAGGACCTGTAAGAACAGCCAAAAAAAGAAGAGGATTTATAAATGTTTAAGATGAGTTTTAGATTATCTTAGGCGTCACTGTTCAACTTCTACACTTATTTAGATGAAGAAACTAAATTTTTTCTTGTCCATAACATTTTTTTCCAGAAATCCAAAATACTTCACAAAAATGACTTAATCCTTTCAGCATTTCACTCCTCTCTGTGGCAGCAACATAGCAGCTGCCCCTCCCACCTTCCTCTTTACCATCCTCTGCAGATATTACCATTAGTGACTTGGCCACACTGGCCCACAAACTGCTCAGTTTAAAACTATCACCCATAAACTGAGATTCTCATTTCTACTCTGAACCTCAGGGGTACTCAGCAGAACTTCCATCGTAGTCAGACATCTCCTACCCCATAACAAAGGATACTAAATAGTATCAGCATTTCTTCAGCTTCCTTCAGCAGCCTGTGCATGGGATTGCCTAAGGATCCCATTTTAAAACCGACATGTGTGGAATTTATCCCTTCACATTTTCATTTCTTCTTATAGCAACACTTCAGTTAATCAGTTGAGATCAGCTATTGTATATGGAGCATTAAAGGCTCCTTGCTAAACAGAAGTATGGGCACTTAACTTCTGACTACCGTAAACTCCTGATGTACGTCTCTCAAGTAAAGTCCTGCTCAGCTCTATCCTGGAGTTCTTGAGTAGTTGTATTTTGTTTGCTAGTTGACCCCTGCCACCCTGTACTTGCTGTTATAGTTGAGCTGAAATTCTTATCTGTGACCTTGTTGGGGCTGAATCTTTTACTTTGCAACTATTTCCACTTTCCTCACAAGTAAAAGAGAACACAAAGAAAGAAGAATTTTATTTTCCCACTCTTTTGTAACACAAATCTCAGGGAATGATTTTAAGATCACACAGAAACTGAGGGCACCGTCAGCATAAACCTAAATTCTGTTTCAAGGCTGCCAAATGCTGCTGCTCAGGAATAGATAGATACAGAGAGTTCCAAAAATAACTTTTCTACCCTGAAAATTTCACACAAGATTCCCACCAAAAAAAAAAAAACAGAAAAAAGAAAAGCTTAAAGAGCATACTACAGCATTTATTACTTGATCAGCCTGGATGTTACTCAGTATTTTTTGAAGGAACACTCAGAGGCCCCAGTAAAGAACAAGGCCATACTATACTAGCTCATTTAGCTAGGGAGACTGATACTGATTTTAGTAGTAATTACTATGGGCAAAAGAACCTTAATTATATAGATACATACATATATATATTTAAACTCTGAGAAACATGTCCTTCTTTTGTACAAATGTGCAGCCTAGCCGAAAACTAGAAAATACATCTTTCTACAGAAAATAGAGCAGACATCCTCGCCCAGAACTGACCTCTGGGATCTTAAATCATTACATGTTTTAAGTTAGAAATAATGCTGGGATTTTTAATAAGTTTTCACACTCTTGAGCCCTGAAACTGATAGCAGCCTATTTATTTGTTTCTATAGGTGTGACTTAGGAATAAATAATCCCCACATGTTTCTGAATATTTCTAAAGCGTTCATAAAATAGTTGTCTAACATATTCCACAGACAGCCATTTGTAGTAAGACCTTTGTCCTCCTCTGTCAATCAATCTAGTCTTCCCTTTGCATATTGCTAAATTTGTTCCCCTCTGTAAGAAAAGGATAACACCAGTGGAAACAGTCATTTAAATTCTGTTTCTCTTAATACCTGTAGTTGTATTTTCTTTTACTGCCTATATACTGTCACTTTTTTTCATCAGGGTGTTTCCTGTCACAGAGCAACAGAAACTAGGGCCGTACATTAATGTCCATGTTTTCAATTTTAAATTCGATGCTACTTCAATATAATAGAATCAGTTTTTCCAGGGAGAAAGATACTTTTCCCATGGATGGCTGTCATCTTGGGGCTCATCAGCTTTCAGATTTCTTAGCTGAGCAGTTTTTATTGACACTCCAATTGTTATTTTTTAAAATAAACTTTTCTTTTTCAAGGACCACCCCGAGGAAAAACAGATTGAGAAGCTACTGGTTTAAGAAATTGAATGCATAAGGGGTTGGAGTTTGCTAAGGCAGCTGATGAATTCAGGTGTACTATGATGTGCTACACTATTTGCATAGAAGAATTAGATGCTACGTTGTTTATACAGTACACACAGTTATTGTGACTTTGTGAGGAGACTGACTTTACACACCTCTAGTTTGCACCCTCTGTTAAGGGAAACAAATGAGGAAGCCCAGCTTTAGGCTTTATCTGACTGAAGCAGGACACATTGGCAACCAAAATACTGGGAGCCCAGAGATCCAGAACAGCAGCCCGGATGTTATCCATCTAATTTCAGTATCTAATCTCTCTAGACATTTATAATATGCCACTCACTGGTGTGCTCCATCTTAGCTGAGAGTGAAATCATTTAATACAAGTGGGTAGCGAGGTAGGTGACAGGCTGATTGATGGCAATATCTTCATTTAAAGCCATATAACACCAGACAGAGGTCTAGAGCAGCTCAGTAGAGGTTGATATCCATAGAAGTTTATAATGCCAAACTGTGGCTTATACAATCTACTAAATCATTTACCTGGAAAAAAAAGAAAAAAGAGATATCTTAAACCCATTTCTTAAAGCAAAAAGCATCAGCATTTCACAGGATGCTTAAGAGTGAGATTACACTGAGAATTATCATTTCTCTGTCTTGACAGTGAGAATTTGCTTTCCCACTACTTCAACAATACCGACTTCTTGAAGATACCTGTATTTTAACTGTGACCTCTAATGCCTAGGCAGCAAAGCTGGTACTGTCTGACAATAAGCACGTACACACCCCAACACTGCTCATGCTTGGTGTCACAACTCTGTCCTGCATATCATAAGAGTGGGAATCAGACAGACCCTTTGAGGCAAATTTGGCATCCATCATTTGCTACAGATAAGGGAAGCCAGCAAGCATCAAAAGCACAGATGGAATTAAAGAGATGCTCCTGTAAAAAATGGTTCCTCAACATTAATACCAATAATTAAAGCTTGGGAAAGCTTTCACCCCTCTATTTCTTCGTGGCGTTCCTGCTCAGAGTTCCCAGATGGACAGACTGGATCCCAAAGTGAACACTATAGAAAGCCCATTCTTGATGAGCCTCCAGCTGGAAGTCTAAAGGCAGCATTTCATGTAAAGGAAAAAGGGGCTGTACTGAGTTTGGAACAAACAGGAAGGTTTGTTCCTTTCCTTTCTTGGGGGCCTTCAGCATGTGAGGTTAACAATTTGTGCACACTTTTCCATTCCTTAAGCCCAGCTGGTTCTAGGGAAAGGAATGGCAGAAGAGTCCATGTCCACCCCTGTATTGCCACAAAGACACAACCTGACTACAGCTTCTGCACACACAAATTCCCTCAAACCCAAAGAGCTTTTAGTCTGCAGCCAACCTATTTTTCTGCCTTAAGGAAGAAGATAAAGGCAAATTAGGTCCTTTTAACCTCTACCAGCACTCTCATGGAAACTGAGTCCAGACAGTTTCAAACTCTCTGTTCAGGAGTGACCTGCAGAAGAACTTCTGAATGCATATTTATGTAGCTCTTGTGGAAAAAATCAAAACATATTCCCCTTAATTCATAAAATAATATCTGTAGGTGGTGGCTAATTCTGTCCCAGTTCTTCCATGCTCCATTCAAGCTCCACATTGTGGGGCTGTTGCCAATCCAACAGCAGCACAAAGACAAGCTTTCAGTAAAACCTGCATTTTCCAAGGTGTTCAAATGGGCATAACTAAAAGCATTTCCCTGTGAAAGACTGAATTGACGTTATCTGCAATGAGACTGTGCCATACCAGTGTTATACACCCTTCAAACAGCAGGGATAAGATGAAGAAAATTTTTATGCTAGTGATTGTCCTTCTTAATGAAGGAGCTTTATCTCTCCCAGTGCCATGTGTTGTTGCAGTTTCTGTGGTAACGACTGACTGCATAGAAAAAGCAGTGGCGGCACAGAAGTCAGTGTAAATTGTCAGCGTGTAAACAGTGGTTACGTTGGGGTCTGGTTTACGTCCATACTTTTCTTGACTCAGTTTATGATCAGTTTCTGAAAGGTAATTATTAAAGTTTACAATATTTATTACTTATATTTTGGAAACCACTGAGTAAACGTCCTACATGACGTACTTTATATGCCATACTTTACCAATACATAAATGCAACTTCTAATTTGGGATAAAACCCATTTGATTTTTGTCCAAACAGGAAAAACTCATTCTTTAGTCCAGCCTAGAAAATGAGATGTAAGCTCGTTCAATTAAAATCACAAAATAGAAAATATAAAAGCATAGAGTATAAAATATATGTACATATATACAAGCAAAACAAAGCAAATGGAAGATTACATGATATGAAAGATAAGAGCCAGTAAAGCCTTTTTTCTATTTCATTTTCATGGAAGAAGTTGATGTGTGTTAATCTCAGGAAGAAAACACATCAGAACACCAAAACTGCATGAGCACTTCAAGTGAGTGAGACAAAGCAATGGAGAGTACCAGGCTTAAAAGCTTTCATTTAAAAAGATAGTTCATATTCATTTTAGTAACCATATGCAAAACCTTTAAAATATCTCAGGAAATGCCTTCAGAAATAAAGGCTGCAATGATTGGTGCCATTTCTTTCACTACCCACATCTACTCACACCCTACTTCTCCAGAAACACATTCTCAAAATGGAAGCAACTTCTCAAGCATCAAGCTGTGTTTCTGGTTTACTGAATTCCTGCAGAGTATTGAAGTTTCATTGAGTAGAAACTAAGGCATCCAGACCAATTTGTTTAGTCATGAAAATAACAGAAGAATGGAAGGCAAACAAGTTGCAAGGATGGAAACTCCTGAACTAGTTTTCTACCAGCTTTTCACAATGCACATATGTTTTATGAAATGTGTTTGTGTTGGCTAGGAGACAGGACTAACTGCTTAAAAAAATGGGGCACAGTCATTCATTTCTCTCAGTCGAGGTCTGAAGAATGCTCTTTACCACAGAGATTCAGTGCTGCCGTAATCACCACATCAACCAAATCGTTTTCTTATCTGAAGGGTAATGGTGATACCAAACATCCCATGGAAAAATGTTGGCATATACCAACCACTTTGCAGCCCAAATCCTACTGCAGTCAGTAACAGATTTATGCTAGCAGAAGCAAGATTTTGCTATTTATGGATGTCACTTGATGTACTGATTTCATGGCTGAAAACAAACAACCCCAGTTGTTCTGTTGTTAGGTTTGACCATGGCAAAGCTGACTTCACTCAGCTGTGGTACCCATCAGCCAGGGTAACGGAGGTTTCCAGCTTGTTCTGGAGCACTCAGACTCAGCAGTGCTACAACTGCATTTCCAGGTGGTACAGCACATTCTTTAATATATTACATTGCTTCAGTTTCTGAGTGAAGGTGGACCTCGAGTTGCTTTTCACAGGGGAATCCTGCTAGTCAGTGCTGCTCTTTGGCTTTTAGCATTTCCTTTCAGAACAGGCAACAGTTATTTCCATCACCTGCTGGCTGTCATTGCTCTCCATCATATCAGGCTGTCGCCATCAGTACCGCTACGGAGCTACTGTCAGCTCTGCTTTGCAGTGAGTGCGATGGCAGCAGCCCTCCTCTTCCAGCTGAACCCCTGCTGTGCTGAGGACAGCCTCAAGTCATCCAGAGCTACTCTCACACCAGGAGCACTGAAGCTGCCCAGTACTGTGGCATAGGCACAAAGGAGGAAAAAAGCAAAATCCTGAAGACCATGCTAAAGTTGTCCTCTATTATTAGCTTTGTTTTAACCAATTAAAACTACACATCTGCCATGTGTCAACAGAGCCTTCATTTCTCCTCACTGCAGCTTCTCCTTTGTGTCTCAGTACAATCATCAAATCTCAGTCAGTTCAGAGGGACAAATCTGGGCCAAATCCTCTCAGTTTGGCCTTGCTCCTACTCAGGATTTTTAGATAAACTCATGTTTGAAGGCAGCTAGGATCCAATTCACATCCTGGGAAAAAGGTGGTCAGCAACCTAACTATGCAGAAGTCTGATCTTGAATGAAGAATTCAGCACTAAGTTCAGTCAGCCATTTCCTTGAAATGAGTTACCTGGTGCATGCTGAAAGGCAGTGCTTAAGGCATCTGATGGATACTGAAGAAGAGTTTTACAGCACCCTAAAAGTACTCAGTGCTTAAGTTTTCCAAATTTAAATAAGAAAGAATTATTTCAAGAGGAATTGGCACTGATCTCCTGGTTAAGTTTTTTAATTGTATAACACCTTTACTAGTTGACATTTTCTAAACAAAGGAGAGAGATTAATATTAATTCTTTTACGAATTGCTAACTCTCCTTCCATTGAAGTTAACACAATTTTTCAAATAGAAATGAATGTAATTTGCAGATTAACTACAAATTTGCTTATTGTTTGGCTAGCATTACACCATATCAAGAGAAACACCACTCCCTGTTTTTATCCAATTACCGGGGAAATACATCTCATTGCTTGGGTATGTAAACTATCACCCTTTCATTTAGGAGATAAATGTTTTAAAATTATGATTGGTTAATATTTATCCTAGGATTAAAACAGTGACAATACCTATGCTATTCCTCAGACTTAAATAATCAGACCTTTATCCCAGTGCAAGCAGAAAGGAGAAGCAAGGTATGCGTAAAGCAATCAAGCATTTCAAGATACTAATTAATATTTGAAGATACCACGGGTTTAAACATTACCCCAGATATTAATTATACTGTTCTTGGAGAATGGCAAGCATTTCATTATTGACTGCAGTGGGAACAGAACCTCACCTATATTCTGTTCTCCATACTTAACTAAACAATTCATCTAGTATTGACAGATGTCTGGGATAGCAGAACTTTCATGCTGCACTGATGCTAAATAGAGCAATTGGCAGCATTCTTTCTGGCCAAATGAATCTAGGCTATCAGAGAAACATTTCTGTAACTACTCATGACAGGAAGAATTATTTTCTTGAGTATTTTGCCCAAGATTTTAAAGCCTGTATTAATAATTTGTATGCTTCTAAACTGAATGACAAGTTGGGGCCAATGTTTTCTCATGGTATTGTTCAGAATCCCTTAGCAGTCTAGCTTCTCCTTAAGATGCAGATGTTCTTAACAGTTTCTTGTAATTTATGAAGTTGACAACATGTCATCAGCATAAGATCCCCAAAGTCTTTCAGAACAATGTCCATGGCTTCCCCTCCTTCATATTATCAGGGTGCTATATGGAAGAAAGGTCCTCAGACCAATGAGGAACAGACTGCTGCCACAACTATCATAATCTGTTCACTGATGGTCCATTTCTTATATGATCAGAAGTCGCCACCAAAAGAGGAGACTGTTTCAGGTTGCTGCTGACCACATTCCATCATGGAACAATGCCAGGGCACACCGGGACACCCCATGCTCTTGTGAGCAGGTCAATGATAAACGAACACCTTGGGTGTAATAAAGACGTGTAATCTACTTTTTCTGTCCATGTGAATGAATGTTGGTCAGAGCACAGACTTATCCTGTGCTTCTGGCTTAGGTAACTATTTCCTTCAGGGAACAAAGATGTTTAATGGAACAGCGTATTAATGGCCAGGGTTTTGTGTTTCTGTTTAGCGGGGAGGGTTTTGGCTGGAAGCAAGCCTTGGATGCCAAGAGATCTATATAAAGAACATAGCCTTAGTGATTAGGTCCTAGGATGTGGGATGCAAAACAAAAACAAACAAGAACGAGAAACAGAGGTTAAGATTTATGGTCCAAACCAAAAAGCCAAGAGTACTTGTGGAGATTCCCATAGCAAGCAAAGAGCAATGAGTTAAGAACATGAAGTACTACAAAATTATAGGTTATTTAAGGCAGAACTGGTAAAAATTAATTGGAAAGTTTCCAAAGGATGCCTTTTTGCTTTATTTATAATGGCAACTGCTTTTTATAAACTACCTTGCACAATTGTTTTTGCCTTCATCCTGATTTATCGTACTTTCCTTGACAGATTCTGCCAGAACTGCTTAAATAATCATTTGATGTGCTACATGCAGATTTTCCTCTGTCTACCCTCCGCCCTCACACGCACACAACCCAGCAGTCTAACTGAAAATTGCACAGGGATCCACCAGGCAGTTTCTCTACATAAAAGTTGCTGCTCTGCTTTCAGACAGAAGAGCTTTGACTCTCTTGAATGCCGTACAGACACAAGAAATTAAGGCGGGGGAGACATTACCACTGTGACACTTAAAGACAATTGACTTCTTAGGGGTAGCACCACACTCCCCATTCGCATTCTCTGCGTCATCTGCATGCAGAGCTTCCAACGACACTAAGAAGAAGCCTGTCAGGGAGAACTGAACTGAGGAATGCAAAACTGGTTAACAAAGTAGAGTTTCTTGTCTTTTGAGCACATTCCCCAGTTAAGAAAATGAATAAATTTGCTTTGTATGGACTCGTCGATGTTTTCTAAAATGCTTTGTACTGTTTGAGAAATATTAAAAAGCAAGGAGATTGAAAAGGTACACAAAGAGATATAAATTCAACGTATGTATTAGTTTAAATACAATCTGAAATCAAAAATCAGTAAAGTAAACACAGAGGATACAAATTATAGGAGCTGCAGGAGCTGACAGCAATGAATGATGTGGAAGGGTTAAGCCTTAAGTCCATTTTAGGACAAGAAAAAAGGCACAGACATAGGGTTTGCTCAACAGGTTGGAGTAAATAATGAGAATCTGCAACATGTCAAATATATAAAAAAGAACATAACTAATTTTGGGGGTTTTTGGCTCTTGTTGGGTTGGTTTTGGTTTTTTTTTTTTTGTAATTTTGCTGCAGTTGACAGTAATAGGAAACCATGAGCCTGTTCGTTAAAGCAGGGTGGGCATGGAAGGGCATGCCCAAATGTTACCTGCACATTTTTCAGTGTTGTGTTCAAGTCACACATACCTGCTCCCCTAATAAACTGAATGAAACTGGTTTGGCAGTGGTTTCATTCGCCCACAGGATAATGTCTGTCTAGGCATGTGATGTTTTACTTTGGTTTGTTGGTTTGGGAGGGGGGCTGGTTTGGGGGCTTTTTGGTTGGTTGTTTTTCAGTACACACTGAATTCAGATTTTCTAGGGTGGTAGGAAATAAAACAGATGCCAGATCTTGATGTGACTCTGACTCAAGTAGGACAACAGTGGTGCTTTTGTATACACAACCTGTTAGCTAAAGTCACTCAAACTTACAGTTAAGAGTTAACAGCTAGACTGTTAACTTCTCTGTGGTGCTTTACAACAGCAAGCTTTCTTCCCTGTGTCACCTGTGTGAAGCCATGGCTTGTAGATACCCACAAAGTCCATTCAACCAAAGGGCAAGAGCTCCGAGTATACTTGAGACTGCAACACACTTCAAAGGTCATTATTTATCACCATTCAAACAAGCAGCAATGAATTTTTAATGGAAAATCAAGTCAATACATCAAGGTTTTTTTCTGACATGCCACAACTTCATGAACTGCTGGGAGAAAATGAGGTAGCCTGTAGGGAAACAGGAAACCTTTTATTTACCAGTGAGGAGAATCCTAACAGGTGTCTCTTGTGCTGTGGTGTGTAAGGTAAAACACAGCCAGATATTACAGCAGCGTTCAAAAGCACACAGCACAAATATTTCCCTCTCTCACACAGCCTGTTTTCCTTCCTTCTAACTGTTTGCAGCAGGAGTTCATTTTCCCTCCTGCTTACCCTTTCACCAAGCAAAAATAATGCTAGAAAAACACACTGCACACAGACAAAATGAAGAAATAGCTAGCAAATATCGTGTAGTCAGAATGAGCCAGGCTAGTTTAACCTCATTCTGATTTAATGAGGCTGTTTTGTTTAAGTTACTCAACTTCCTTAGGACAAATCAAAACCAGAGAGAAACAGTGCAACCATGCTGCTTCATTGCAATTTGTGTAAATGATCGGTGTAAGCCAATTCGTTTACACAAATCTCCTCTGAATAACATGAGAAGAATGGAAGAGTCTTGTAGTCTCTCACCTCTTAGGATATTCCTTTCTAGGCCAAGTGCCTTTAAAGGGATGCTAACATGGAACATAGCCATAAAGTCCTCCTGCCTTGGGCTTGGCCCTCAGGCCTCAAAATCACTAATACCTTCAGAGGCAAAGACTCTTCGTAAAGATCACACCTGTATCAGCTTCATTTCAAGACAGCCCCTGCAACTCAGCTTGGGGGGACAGGTAGAGAAGCAGAGAGAGGAAAAGCTTTTTCACATATTGAGTTATCACAGCTTTTGTTGTGGATGTAAAGAGAGACTGGAAGCTCAGGGGCTGCTTGATGTGGAGGTAGTCATTTAGCACCCAGCACATGCCAAACAAAGGGGATGGAGAGTCAAATGCTCCAAAAATACTGTATCACAGTTCTGGAGATACTCTAAACTCTGCTGATCATCCCCCAAGGTACAAAATGAAAAGCACATTCCTGCAAAATGGAAGTCACGTTCCTGATTCCTCCTGGCTGGGGAATGGAAATGCTGCACACAGAGTAAGGTAGATTTTCCTCTCCTGAAACATCTCTAAAATATCAGAAACTAAAGTATAATAGAAAGCCATCAAGTCTCCTCTTGTCAGTCACTGAGGGGCTATGGATCCTGGGTATGGCAGATATACAGAAGGGCAGATGAATATAAACACAAAAGATGAGTCTAGTGAACACCTGGGACCATGGGACAGAGAGGTTCAGAAGACACAGCCATAAGCCAGGGGTGAACAACTGTACTGCAGAAGCAGACATGAAGCAACTAATACAGGTGGGCGCAGTTGTCCAGCTATGGAGCTGACAGATCACACCCTACACTGGATGAGTGCCCTGGTAACCAGGAGCAAGATTTGCTCATGATTGTTTCATTCCTACTTGGTTAGGGGTTTACTCACCCAACAGCTCCTGACTGGCTCCAGTTGACAGGAAATTACAGTCCCCAATGGTTTTCCATGCTAAGGCAGAAAGCTAAAAGGACTTCTAAACTAATAAGAATAAAATGATTAGCTGTAACAGAAGAAAGACTTCCCTTCTGCCCCTTCTCCCTGCCACCCCAATCCAGCTTTTCTACCATCTTTGGCACTTCTAACATGCCTGTCTTCCCAGAACAACTATATTGCTGAGACAGGATGGAAAAACATGATATTATATTTTCCAGCCATAAGAATGAACAGGATGCTAAACTCAGATTAATTCTCACTAGGATCATCTAACAAAAAATAACAGCAACAAGACATTTGAGCCCTTCTGCATGTGTCATAGAGAACAGCTAAATTGGGGCTGTGCTACTGGGTTTGGTGTTAATCATTTTGCCACAGAGATCATAGAATAATACTTTTTTCAGAGTTTGCTCTGCGAAGGGGCAAAGTCCTGAAAACACATTAGTGGTAACTTTTTGACACAAAGGGAGAATAAACTAATTAGGAGCAAGACTTCTCTTCATTTGACTCTAACAGGAAATGATGTTTCGGGAATAAAAAAGTAGAAAGCAATTCCACTGTCACCAGCTTATCATCTTTATTTTACAATTACCAGTCTGCAGTATTGCATGGATCCTCTGAATGCTTACAGCAAGTGGAAAGGCAGGTGAGCAGACAAGTATGGAGGAGTGAGTACTGACAGTGTGGGCTGGACCAGCTGGGTATGAGCCACAACTGAAAATGCAACAATGCATTTCAGTCTTCAGCAAACACTACAGTCTCAACCCTTCTATAGTGACTGGAATTAGGAGTTAATGGATCCAAGTATGTTCTCACACCACTATTACCATGGTCACTGCATTAATTTTAGATGGTTGCCTTACTGATTTACAGGGAGTCCCAAGAGATCAAAAGCAAACCATTGATCTCTCAGCTCCTTCTTATATCTTACTGCCAGAAAATCCATAACAGCGCTGGTCAGATTTAGCCTACCATAATTCTACCAAGTTCCATTTCAAAGCTCTAGTGTGATGTGAAAATTGGTCTTGTTTAGTGTACTTAAAGTTCTAAAGGAATTATTCTAAGCTTAGTATAAAACATTGTGGAAAATATCTGCATGCAAGTGTGGGGATTTACAGCCTACTTAATGACTTATCTGTACTCTCTATTTCATTCTAATGAAATAACGGGAGTTCTCTGACCCTATGAAATGTCTTCAGTACCAAAGAATCGTTATTAAAGATACATAACTGTGATGTTACAGAAAAACCCAACCCCAACCCTGTGCCCCTTGTCTTGCAGTTCTAAAACTAACTTAAATTCAATGTAGTCCATAAACATCAGAAAGCATTGAAAGTCTGCCAGTATCCACAGAAGATTAGTGATAATTAGTAGTGATCTTTGAAAAGAAATCAGTGTGGAAATATTAAAAAGGAAATATAAAGTGGCAACTTACCAGTAAGTCATGGGAAATATCTTTGCTGAGCAGTTGCACTAATTAGAGAGAGAGGTAAAACAAAAGAAAAAGAGTGACCCCAATCTAGCAAAGGGCTCAAATAACTCAAATCCATATGAATTGGGCATTAAAGTTATTCATTCTTCAGAATTAAACATGCATTTCTTGCTTAGCTGGACAAGGGTCCAGAAATAGGAGACATAACACATCTCTCCCTTTCACTTTGAAAGCTGCTTTAACTCTATGCTGTTGATCCAAGTAAGGAATAACCCTCAGTCCTTTGAAAACAGCCTTTAAGTTTTGCAGTTGTCACTCTGCCCACTTTTAGACCCATAGTGCAAAACAATATGCCAGACATGTGCCATCATAGATTGCCTAGGTGCTGGGTGCCACATGGGACTGCAGACTCAGCATCTGCCTGCACCCTCCCAAGAGCCAAGACTGTTTCAATCCACTGTCCCCCACTGACAAACTCTTTTAGCCTGCCCCTGCCAGGAGTGCACCTCACCTGCCTGAGGGCATCCGTCCTCCCTGCCTTACCCTCCTACCTCCACCCCACAGAGGGTGCCCAGCTGTGCTCATCGTCTCCCCAGTCTCACAGGACCCCAGCCTGTTCCCTGTAATTCTTTTCTCTTACACCTAACCTGTAGTTAGGTGTAGTTTCTGAAAGTTTCCTGTAGTTTCTGAAAGATATGGCTGTTCTCAGGCACCATAACTTTAGTTAAAGGGCAGAAGCCTGGGATGGGGCCTTTCTCCCCATTAAACTGCCAGTGTTAAGCATTTAAGATTAAGATTAAGATTAGGAGAAGATACTAAACAGTTTTGAAAAAGAGGTCCATTTTTTACCCAGATACCAGCTTGCATCCCAAAGAGCCTTAAAAACGAAATTAAAGGAAATGTTCAATGAAGTGGCATCCTATTCTGCACTCCTGATTTCAAAGGCAGGTATTCAATATCCTGTAGTTCACTGTATTCCTTTATCTTTTGGCAGTTAAGAGAGGATTTTTCATGCTATGTTTATTTTATCCACTGTTTTTCCCCCTTCGGAAGGCCTACAATGAAAGCCTTCAATGAAATCAGTGACAGCACTAAATGAGTTGAGGCTGGGTCAGTATTTCAATTCACCTCTTGTCTTAAGACTAATTTCTAAACATGCATAAGGATTGGATGATGGTGTGACTCCTTTGTAAGAATGTGTAAATTCAGTGATAGGCCTGAAACTGGTTGTGCCCTGCTCAATATTTGTCATACAAGATGCAGTCTTCATTCTCACCTCTAGAACAGAAGCATGCTCAACACCACTTATTTGCCTGTTCTTAGTTCACAGGAATATCAGTGTTCTTGGCTGTGCTTATGAGATTATTTCAATACATTATAACACCATAAAAATTGCTGAAATGCAATAATACTGTTGCAATTGCTTTTAACCAACTATGAAAACTAAAATGTTAGCTTTTTATCCCCTCCATCAGTTTTGGGAGAAAGCCAACCCTCACTCCACAAAGTGTTATTTGCAAAATGCTCCTACCTTGCCAAACCATTAGATGTAAACCTTTTTAAACAGTGAACAGGATATCATAAACCCTAGATAGGCTTTGAATGACTCTACATCTCCATTCTTTCCCTTTGGAGTCATACAAGTGCTATTTAAACATGATACATGTTTTAATACATGGTCATTACTTTGTATCTTTAGTCAATTACTTCCCAAGCAATCCTTTTCACTTAATGTTAAGGACTTAGAGACAAGGCTGTTATTAAAGAAGATGATGTGCCTTAAGGATAACCAGATATTTTCTGGGTACTCCTAGAGGAGGGAAGAGGTGAGGATTGGGGTCTACAAGAATCCACATTGATTCTAATATTATATTAACAGTGCATTAACTGGATTGGCCTATGTCTTTCTTTGCTTTTTCACTTTAATAAAAAAGGATGAGAACCTCAAGTCTACATCATTTAACTTTCAGAGAAGCTTGACTTCTTTCTTCCGCGTTCAGATCCATAACCAATATAATTTTGCTTCCAGGTTCCACATTTAAAGCTGCAAGGAAGCATACCTACCTTTACTGAAGAATCTGAGATTTATGCTTATTTATGCAGAGCCCTAACACACAAAATATAGCTGGCAGGGTTTTAATTTCTATCAAACTCAGAGTGCAGAATGTCCTTCCAGCCTGATCTAGCATCAGTATAAGGACCTACTTTGAACCCAATCAGGACTGTAAAATTAATAACAGCATCTGGTATGAAACTTGAAAAACCTGCCATTCAAAAGGTAAGAAAAAAAGCCCTTTCTCAATTCCAAGAAGATTAGGATAATATCCTACCAGTAATATTTTCTTGGCTTTCCAAGAGAATGGTCTTCCTGCTTGAAATGCATTCATTTGGCAGACCAGAATTGCCTAGATGCAGTTCTCTACTGCATAAGCCTTATATTTTTATTCTCTTTTAATTACTTTGATTTAGACAAAATGAGGCCACTTAAGACCTGGCAGAAAAACCCAGTTAATATTTCCCTTCTCATCAAGTTTGAAGATTAATTATGCATTCTAATAAAGGCTTAAGGACTTGTTTCTGACAGCTGCTGACCATTTTCATCTTAAATCAACAATGCCTTTAAACACATGCTTAATGCAATTGTCTAAAAAGTCCTTCATAGTAAATAGCACTATTGAGAGTCATAAGAACTTAGGCAGGGATGACCAGAACCTGAGAGCTGAGAAGCTGGCAGGGCTGGGGGGTGGAGGGAGGAAGAGATAAATGATCTAACTTGAAAAATTTAATAAAGCAGGTAATAATTTCTGTTTCTCATATCTTAATACATACATTCTAGCTCTTGTATCCTCTAGATTTGCAAAAGCCTTGGGTAAGTTAAAACATAAAAAGTCTCAATATATTAAACATCAGTGGAGTGAGACTAACTCTAATCTTCCATTAATCTTAAATGTCAGGTACTTATGAGCCATAATATATAATTATTGTATATAACAATATTCTGTATTATACATATTATATATTTATTATTTATAATATTTTAATAGTAATATAATTATCTATTATGTATTATTGTCATAATTTTATATATATATATATATATATATATATATATATATATATGATCTTCCTTCTAATTTCAAGAGAATGAGCAGGACAAGTTACAATGTCCTGCTCAGCCAAGAATTCAGGGACTGCATGATTTTAAGACAGAAACGGGGAAAAAAGAAATACAAAAGAAAGCAGGAGCCAGATTACTGGACTTGTGATTTCACAGAGTAGTTGGCATGATTTAACTGCATTCAGGAACTGATATGAAGCTTGCTGGAATCAAGGGCAGTCTTTAAACTAAATATCAGTAGAGCTCTGCTAGATGTGTGCATTAATGACAAGTATTTTCTGGAAAAACTATGTACCTTTCCTGTTTGCTGAAGATACCTGAAAATGCTGGCTGAAAACACAACACAAACCGAAGCTCCTTTCTTAAAGATCTAAATGGAAAGAATGATAAATTAGATGTGGTGTCTCCACACCCATCTCTACTGATAAAGTTTTCACATGAATAAAATTATTCTGTTGCATGACTGGATGTGATTTAAACTACTTTCCTGGGTTACAGAAAATAAAATATGTGCAGGAAAGGAAAATCATCTGAATTCACTGCAGGGACTGAGTCTGGGCTGAGTTCCAGTCTCATTAAAATCAGAAAATCATGGACCAGTCCAATATGCTGGCACAGACACAAGAGCAATGAAGTTCCTCCCTGCTTTCTTCATCTTGACATTGACATGTGAGGACAAGGACATGTCAGTATCGCCCCACATATAAACATAGCAAGAAGGACAGTACAAATAAGCTGGCATAAAGATTGGTAGCTAATTGTCAAAGAAAGCAGTAGGTAGTTCTTCTGCAGAGTTCTATAGTTGAAATGTAGCTTTGGCTTGGTAGTTTGCTATTGTGAAGACACACTGTCTTACCAATGTACACAGCTTCAGCCGCTTGGAAATCTGGAAGTTTTGGGTGTTTGGTTTTTTTCTTATTTTTGTTTTATTTATACAACTAAGATAGAGTGGGAGAACATGGGCAGAGTGTGGCTTTATAGAAAAGAGCCTCTAAGGATCAGTTTCTTTCGCAGCTATGCTCAGGGAGATGCAGCTGCCCAGTCTCCAGGCTATTTACAAAGAACAGAATTCTAGCATAGAGAACACTTTTTTCCCCATTTGTATGATAATAAATGAGCTTCAAATTAACATGATCAGATGATCAAAGCTACTTTTCCTCCACAAATACCACTGATCTTGAAAGACAATTGCTTCCTCAGTGCCCTGCACTGAGAAAAGAGATCAACATAAGAAAGTTGTGTATGTTTTGTGCTGTTCTTAACATCATTGATCCTTTCTGAGTGGAGATCCGTGTCGAATTAGAGCTAGTAATTTCTGACAGATCAATGCTACTGCAGCTAGACTGACTGGCTGTGAAGTTGCTGTAGAATATCATCACTTCAAAGAATCTAATACAATTACTATTACTATCCTAATTTGGTTTCTTATGACACAAATTTGTAATGGAGAAGAGCGTTTGATAATTGATCCTTAACAAATGCGAAGGAAGAAGTGGCTTGCTTTGTCCTTCAAGCAGCTCCTCCTTTCATCTAAAAATAGGTGTCAAAGAGAGTTTCTGATACAAGGGAAAAGATCTTCTGAAAGACAATACTTACAGATATACCCTGCACAGAGCACTTCTCATTAATAACATTATAAACTTGTGCAGTTTTAACATGCAAAAGGATTACATAGGTCAAACTCTACCAAGGAGGAGAATACAAAGTAGCTTTCAAACAGATCTAGATGGAGTTGCATTGGACAGGCAAACTTGGGTTAGAAACACAAACCAAGGGGAAGATCAGGGCACACAACTCAATTTTGTTGTTAATTTTTTTAACCAGGTCTTACACAAGTGATTCTTTTCATTTAGATACTTTCACTGTGACTTTCTTATCCTTTAAAAATGCTAGTGCTGTAAAAAGAGAGGGAAGAGAGAGAAAGAAGTATTGGTTGTGTGAACACAATTTCTGATAAAACTCAACTTATGTAAAGTTATTCAGCTGAAATTCTTCAATTGTTTTCAAATATTTAAATAAGTGATAAGAGCCTGTGAAACTAATAAGAGATATTACACCAATTTTACTAAAGAGTAAAAGTTTCAGCTTGGTTGAAACTCTTTGGAAGAGTTGGCACTAGAGGAAGAACCTCTCTTTGGAACAGGAGAGCTGATAAAAATCACTGGTTTGAAAACAGCATTTGGCTTTAATCTTCTTTTGGGATAGGAGAAATGTCCAGGAGGTAACATATTCCACTCTCCGGATCAGATAATTTCTAAGTCATGGTGCAGCTTTTACCTTTAAGGTCTAGAGAAGAATATCCCAAATTCTCATTTTCTCCTGTAATGAGATATCCCTCATAGGAATTACAAATCTTTGTTCTAAAAGTTAAAAATTTCATTCTGGAGTGGAACTTTTACTGTATTTACAAGATCTTCACACCACCAGAACAGCACAGTCTGCGTGCTGTTAACAATGGCCTGTGACGAAAATCCTGTGGTTATAATCAAGAAGGTTTATCAGTCAAATGGTGGGGGCCCATCTTGATCAATGTGAGTTGCAAAAGTTCACCACGTAGCAAAACAAGAATGGGCAAAGGCATCACGGTGAAAGAAATAATAGTGAGGTGAGAAGTTATACACTTATCCAAGGGAAAAAGGCAAACATTTAAATGGGAAATAGATACATTCTCTAGTCCTAGGAAATGGTTTAAGTCCTGAATTTACAATGACAGTACTGCAGCTCAGCTCTTGCGTTGTGAGCACCGTAAGAATGCTGAAGCTGCTGGATTTGGGGGACATTAATGGAGCTTCTAACCCAATAAAATGCAGTGATTTGAGGATTTTAGGAGGCACCTTTTATTGGGAAGCTGTGGGATATATTGCATGCTGTTAAGTTTAACACTGGGTTTTACCTGAATTTTCTTGATGCCAGCTGAGTGGATCAAATTCATTCTCAATGCCTTGTGCAATACCTGCTTTGTGGCTCAAGCTGGGAACATAAACAGAACCAAACAAAGCAAAGAGAAAAGTGGAAAAAAGAGTGTAAATAATGGATAACTGCCACTTGAAAGTAACGTTAAAATACCATAGAAATAATGCTACAGATCTTTTTTTAATATAACTTGTTCACCAATTACCTACTTCTCTAAAGTTATACATGCCACTTTTGCTTCACAACAGCTGTACAGCATCTCAGCCTCCAACTATTTGCAGGCTGGTTGTTGGCTGTGTCATAATGCAGGACAGTAAATCTGCTTGCCACGTACCAACAGCTGTAGTTTGTGTGCTGCCATCACCAGTCCATCTGCCACCACCACCCCTGCCAGTACAAAGGGCATCATTATGCAGCACTGAATAAAAAGCCAGAGGAAGAAAATACCTCTGGCAGCAAAACATTCCTGCTCCCAATGCTCCTTTCTGCTTCCTTGTTTTCATCAGTGTTCAGTTCTCCATCTGCTCTCCAGGGGTGCTATGGCGAAATGATAAAAATGAATTCAAGGCAACGTAAGGCAAACTACAACCAGAAAGGCCTTCTTGGGTCATTTCTACTCTTGCCCTGAGAGAGGAAGACAGATAAATGTATTCATTAGTCTGATGCTTAAGGTGTAAACGAAGGTACACAACAAGAAACATGGGAGGGTTTGAGGCATGTCCTGCTCTCCCAGAATCCAAAAAGGAGGAGCCCGGAAAATCTGGAACACAAGAATTTTAAACTGCCCCAAACAAACAGCATGTACCAATAATATGTAAAGGGGGCCTACAGGGATGCTGGAGAAGGACTCTTCATCAGGGACTGTAGCGATAGGACAAGGGGTAATGGCTTTAAACTACAACAGGAGAAGTTTAGGTTAGATATAAGGAAGTTTTTTAGTGTTAGGGTGGTGATGCATTGGAAGAGGTTGCCCAGGGAGGCTGTGAATGCTCCATCCCTGGCAGTATTCAAAGCCAGGTTGGACAGAGCCTTGGGTGATATGGTCTAGTGTGAGGTGTCCCTGCCCATGGCAGGGGGGTTGGAACTGGATGATCTTAAGGTCCTTTCCAACCCTAACTATTCTATGATTCTATGGGTTACAGCAGCTCATGGAACAGCTTGGTTAAAGCAGGACTGTTGTGTGTCGTGGGAGACTACATGAGCTCTCTAAGTTAGTAACAGTCTAAGGAAGTACCAGTACAATTCCCACCAAGCACTGAACTTCTACGATACAAAGTCTAATTCATTTTGAACAGAAGTACTATACTTCAATTGCTGTTTCTCTGAGAAAAGATTAAAATATTTCAATGGAATTTAAATTTTCTGGAATAATATGAAGGGAATAAAAATCAGATTTTCCAGAACATGCAAATTTAATTAACTGAAATCTGTTTCAATGGAAAATTCCTAAGTGTTGCCACCTAGTCTGGAAGGACAGACAGAAACCTGCCACTACTGAGCTTCACATTAACAGCTACATGTTATGAACAGGGGTGCAGGAAACAAGGGTCCCTGTCAAGCCCTCCCTTCCACTTCCCAGGGCTCAGCTGTAGAAATCCAAACCTTTCTTCCACCCTCTGACACCATATCTCAGGATAGGACTGTGGAGCAGCAAATTAGTCAGCTAACTCCCAACTGACAGTACTAAGGAACAGCAAATCCCTACTTCTAAGACTGTGAATATTTTCCCTACCAAAAATACCACTTTTATTCCTCCATTAGTAGGAAGAGTGTGAGTCAGACAATGCGTTCTCTTTTCAAGACTGCATGACAAATGTAATTTCACCTTTAAGTTGTGGATTCCCCCACTTCAGGAAACTAGCTTTGTTTTTCAACTAACTGAAATGAAACATCAACATTCCCCTTAGAAACCGAGCCTCCCTTCCCATTGCTGGAGTGGGGCAAATAGGGATTGAAATACACGCTTAAAGCTTTACAAATAGCTCTGTACCTGACAGTTAAGATACCTGGGGCTGAGGTCAATGCAGCAGAGCCTGCTGAAAATTAAAACAGAATAAAAATAGGATACTATAGCAACTTATAGTGATTACGGATCTGATTCACTGATTCCAGCTTTTCTTTTCCTCTCACTAATGGAAACCAGAAGTTGTCTTATGAAAACAACAGACAGGCATGCACGCATAATTGAAGAAATGGACCCCTAGTTTTTGGTAAATACCAATCCCCTCTTTTCTACGTGCATTAGTTGAAGTACTGTAAGTTGGCAGTAAGGAAATCAGTTCTTTTTGCAGTTACAGCTGGATAGATTCAATGCTTGGGATAAAATTGCCTTGAGCAAACCTTAAAAAAATTGAAGTATTTCCTTGCTAAGTGATCCCAAGAGGCATATGTCTCTATAAAACAGTTAAAGGGAAGCTGCTGACTTGCACTCAGTGAGTTCAACAATTTGAAAATGATTAATTTTGTTTTAAATCTTACAGACCGACTTATGTAACAGACAGCAAGGAGAGAAATTAATTTGTTTTAAAGATATTTCCTATTTGGAAGATTAAGAGATGGAATCAGTGGTACATTGCAATGAAATTTTAATGATCAGAACTTTGGCACAATGATAGATTTAACTGCACAGCTTTGCCAGTGAACTCTGTCTTCCAGAAACTCAACTTCACACCCAGCCGTGAGCTCCAGTTCATTCAGTTTGGAGCTTGCCTCTCTACAAACTGCTCTGTTTTGGAACTGCTGAGGGAGGAAACAGTCATTTGCCATCAATAAAGACCTTATGGTAGCTTTCTCAGTGCAGCTGCATTGGCCCTCCTGCAGTCACAGGGGAGAGAGACTTGTGTGCTTCTCCAGCACAAAGGGAGAAGCTTCTACAGTATGCACTCTACACTGACAGAGGATTACCATTGCATGCACCCTCACTGTCCTGTACACAGAAAAGCAGTGGGACAGGTAGTGCAGTAAACAGCTCCAATAACTTTGTGCCAGCACATTACTCCTTTTTGCCAGCTGAAGTCCCAGATGGCCATTAGCACCCAGCTATTTGGCTCAGTTACTTTCAAAGGCTCAGAGCACAGTGTCTGCCAGATTCCTATAGGGTAGTTGTAACTGTACCACACTCACTTCAGCTCTTCCAGCAGGTCTGCTCAAATGTGGAGCATACTTAAAATTTTCAGTCCCTAATTACAGTGGCTAAACTTATGTCATCTTCACTTCATTTGATTCCAGAGGTGGGAAAAATCACTTGTGTATGCGCTTTATACACATACATTGTATATGGAGCTTATATTTATCAGGGTAGGATTCTCAGTTGAGATAAACCAGAGTAGGTTTAGAGAAGCTGTGATTTATGGCAAAAGAATTCATGCAGATAGAGGCTTTAGGATAAGAGGCGGTACAGAAAAGCCAGGCATTCTTATTAGTCTGTTTTAGCCCTCCTGTGTAAAAGAAAATATTTGGTGATGTGGAAGCAATTCAGGAAAACACTGCTTTAATAGTAAGGGCTGGAGATTAAGTATATTATTAACTACATATTCTCTGCATATTTTTTTCAGAGCCTACTGTGTCATTCATGGTCAATTTGTCTATTTAGGACAGAGCTCTCCCTGGGGACTCACCCAAGAGTAAATAGAGTTACTTCAAGAATTAAACTGCTAGAGGTATATCTCACCTTATGGCAACTGCAATTTTCCTTTCAATTATGAATCAAAGAGACAAAGCCAAGGGCTGCAGTAGAAGTGGGGCTGGAAAGGGGCTGACCACAAGGATGCCAAAAGCATTTTCTTGGGAATTTTTTTTCCTTGAACCATCCCTAGGGTTCCTGGGCTCAGCATCAGCCCCAGTAGATGCCTGGGTTTGGAGCTGGGATAGAGACAAAGCAGAGAAATGCTTTTGGAGTGGTAGAAAGGGGCTGCCAATCCTGCTGGTAAACATCGAGTTTCATTAAGGTAACTTGAATGGAAGGGTAAGAAATGCATACTCCCTCTTAGGGTATTCTAGGAAGAAAAAACCTGGAGGAAGGACATTGATAAGCTTTGATCTTATGGAAGGAAGGTATAGCTTTCTGCACAGAAGTAGGGCTGAGGAAATTTGAGTAGTCTTCCCAGATTGCTAGGAGTGAAGAAAAATAGCCTGTTACATTAATAAGGAAGGCAAGTAACCAGTGACTCACAGAATCACACCGACTCACCTGCAAGGAAGGTTAATTTTTATGTGTAAAACAGGAACTAAACACAATTGTTATTGACCTCCATAAGACCTAAAAATAGAATAAAACAAGTGGATCTGATTGTAGCTTCAGAATCTATACAAGGAGAAGCCAATTTCTTTTTGAATATGTCCTGGCTTTGGCTGGGATAAAGGTAGTTTTCTTTTTAGTAGCTGGTACAGTACTGTGTTTTGGATTTAGTCTGAGGATAATGTTGATAACACACCAATGACTTAGCTGTTGCTAAGTAGTGCTTACCTTAAGTCAAGGACCGTTCAGTCTCTTATGCTCTGCAAGTGAGTAGGTGCACAAGAAGCACAGCCAGGACAGCTGACCTGAACTAGCCAAAGGGGTATTCCATACCACAGCACATCATTCCCAGTATATAAACTGAGGGGAGTTGGCAGGAAGGGGCTGATCACTGCCTGGGGACCAGGTGGGCTTTGGTCAGCAGGTAGAGAGCAATTGTACATCACTTGGATTTCTTGGGGTTTATTCCTCTCTCTCCTTTTCATTAAAATTACTACTATTATTATTATTTTCTTTGCTTTGTTGTTTTGTTGGGTTTTTTTAATTATTAAACTGGTTTTATCCCAAATGACAAGTTTTACCTTTTTCTGATTCTCTTCCCCATCCTGTTGTAGGGGGAAAGAGGGCAGGAGAGTGAGTGAGCAGCTGCATGGTGCTTAGCTGCCAGCTGGGGTTAAACCATGACAGAATAACATGCTTATATATTCAGGATCCTAAATCTGTATTAGAAACCTAAGGAACTGTCCTGATATTCTGAATCACCCAGAGAATGAGTGGAAACATTTTTAAATGGCTTCAGGGTGAACTGCTGTATTCAAGAGCTTTGGATGGAGAGAAGGAAGCCAAAGTTTCACTCTGTTTCTTAACTTTGGGCTTACAAATCTAAGACTTGCATTTTGAGAATTCATCACTGCAGTAATGTCTGGGTTTGCTTTAAATACTGTACTGCCAGAACTACTAACTGTGTGGATTCTTTTAAAAGCTTTCAGACTCGCTATCTACCATTTAAATAAGGATATTTAACACAGAGTAAACACAACCCCACTTTGCTGCCATGTGAGTTTCAAATCTAGATAAAGTAATCCCTTCAGCAAAAGCAAAGCTGTATAAAAAGTGCCATAGCAAAGCCATATGAAAGCCAATAGTAAACTACATTTGGGAACACTCATGGTACATAAAAGGTAAATTTCTAGTATCTCAGCTGAGGAAAAAAGCGGAGTTCTCATGATTATTTAAACTGTGGAGGCCTCTATTTCTCACAAGTTGTCCTTTCCTCAGCAGATTCTCCTCTTTTTTGAGGTTGCTCTGTTCCATGTCTTTGGCACCGGTATCAGTACCTTCCATTCAGAAGCATTCTTTTATCCTCTCAAGACCACAAGACTGTACAAACCTTTTTGGAAAAGAGCTTGTATAAACCTGTGGCCTAACCAATCCGTGCCAAAACACAAGGGGACATCATATATTACTGCTGTATTATTTCCTCTAATGGCACAATAGCATGAAAATCCCAGAGTTCATTATACACAATATTTGCAAGTGCAAACATTTTTAGAGTGTTACTGACTTTCTTCAGAAGTTCTGAAAGCTGGGAGAAGAAAAAGATATATTCTCACTGCATTCCTTTTATTTCACAGTGAATATTTGTAAGTTTTAGTGGAATTAATTATTTCATTAAGATTTGGATGGAATCCCACCAAGAAAGTGTAAATACAGACCTCTCCACCTGCCCTTCACGCCATTAGGGTCTACACATCTCAGAGACTTGCCTGATAAATGACTTACACATTAAGCCACTTTTTAGAGAGTAGACACTCTAAATTAGGCACACCTTTCTGCAGAGATAAGTTCTACAGTTTAGTGTACTCTTCATAGCATGAAATACTCATACACACAGGGGTACCATTATCAGCAGTCTGGAAGTAAAAGCTCGTTAAAAAATAAAAGACAATTGAAGTCTTACTTTTTATAATGCAGAAATGCAACTACCCAGAATGAGAAAAATGTCAAGACTATTATTTTCAGCATAGAAATGTCTACAGGTGCCAGAAGCAAGGTTGGCAAACCTTTATGACAGGATCTGCCTGAGTACTAGCTAGAGGTGGTCATTACCAGCAGTGATCATATTTGTAAACTGACAGACCAAAGAAGAAGTGGAGCAGAACAGAAATGACCCATCAGACCAGACCAGTGAGGAGTTAAAGAAGCTGCTCCTGCAACACCACCAACTTTTAACAGGCCAAATTTACCGCTCAGATAGGCTCGTGTCCTTTCTGCATTTTCTGAAATCATGTGTGTATATGAAATGCTTTCAACACCAACTGTAACGAAAGCAAAGAATCACAACTGAATTTTCTACATCAAAGCCTTTTTGTGAAGTCTTATCACCTTATCTCCCTAAAATTCCCTATTGACTATGGATTGCTACCATATCCACACAAAAAAATTTCCACACCCTTCAATAGCCAGTGGCATATAGATGGCAAATTCAGGCTCTCTGCTGTCTGAAAGCTGTTATATCACTTGGGGGCAGAATTTCTAGGCAAGGTTTTCAAAGCACAGCAAGGAATATAATCACCTTGCATTACTTTCAGTGGAAAGCACATAAACCAAAGCCTGCAACCTCCCAAATTGTTCAGGCTAAGCTTGCCTTCTAATCCCTGACCAACACCGTCTTTTGAGTACAGTATTTTGAGTAAACTCGCCAAACCTGAATCTATCTTTACTGTTCACAAAAATGTGTAAAAAGAGAGGACTTCCAAAAACTCTTAAAGTTTACTTTTGGGTTTTGGGGTTGTTTTTGTTTTGTTGTTGGGGGTTGTGTGTGTGTGTGTTTCATTTTGTTTTTTTGGGGGGGGTTGTTTGTTCTTTTGTTTTGGTTGGGTTGTTTGTTTTGTTTTACTTTGGCCATGACAGTTTTCCCTTAAAACATTGATTCTAGGGCAGGTGATACACCCAAACACATGCACTGCTGGACAGCACTATTACCTTGCAATTGTAAAGCTGTTTAAGAGTGTGGCACTTCCAGTACTACAGCTTTCAGACAATATAAAGCAATGATTTCATGGAAAAGCTGACTATTCAACTTTGCAGTCTTAAGACAGACACCAGTAAACACTAAGATCCCAGCTGGGACCAGAAGTTTCTTCCCTGGGAACCATTCAACTCATAATTCAGTAGTGACTGCAGTTTCTGCAAGCAGGCAGGAAGTGAATAGCTCATCCATGCTGCCTCCTGCCACGGGTGTCACCATGCATATAGCAGAGGAGAGGGAAGCTCTCCTGCTGCCCCACAGATGGCTGAATGCATTGTCTCTCCCTAAAATAGGTGCAGAAGTGAGGGCTCCTGAGCATATCACATAGACCCTCAGGGACTGATACATCTCCAAATGTCTGAGACCACTGCAGGAGAGACATGAAAAGCAAAAGAAGAAGAAGGAAGCTTTAACTCCTTGATTTAAAGCCATTTCTTAATGCCATCCCACCAGAGTACTGTGCAGCCGAAACCATTTCTGTCTCGATTAACAGTATGTGCCTGCAGAAGAGCAGTAGTTTTGTGGATGTCAATAAGTCACACATATAAAGCCCAGAGGAAATGCATCAGAACTAGACTGCGGGTTGTATCAGTACTGCATAGCAGTACTGATTTTTCTACTGTAATGCAGCAAAAATTTCCATTAAATTATTGACTGATCTATTGGAAGGGAACCTACTAGAAAGGAAGTAGATTTCACTACTGAAAAGTGTAGAAGTGAAATGACAACGCTGCTTAATTGCATAAACGACTGGTAAAAGACATAAACCCAAAGGATTAGAGTCCACACAGCAACATCCAAAGCCAACACTCTTTCATTCTATTCCTTACATAAAATACCTAGTGAAAGGTATGGAAATGACCACTTTATATATAATCAGAAACCCAGTGAAATAGCACCAATCTAGATCTAAGTTGCCTGTGATAGTCCTTCTTATTGTATACCAGCTATTTCCAAGTGGACTTCTGTACTGAAGCACACAGATCTACGTACAGAAAGAGGACCAGCATGATCTACAGATATAAAGCTCCCCACAGCTGGTAACAAGACATAAAGCTCAATGTTTTCTATACTGCAGAGAGGTAGCTTGTGGTGTTTAAAATGGTTTAGTAAGCCACAATATTTCAAACTGAATCCTTGAATCAATGGGAACTTCTCAGGCAAAAATGTTATTGGATTTAGATCTCATTGACTGAAGTGACAGCATTCCTTCACTCTGGCACAGAATTCCAGTGTAAGGAGAACAAGATGACATACACAGTGATTTCCTCCAAAAGATACTTCAATACCATGAAAGAGAAATTGCAAAATAGGCAGCCAGGTTGTTTTCTGCTGGGGTATGTCTGCTTAGCCAGTTCTTTAGGTTACAAATATGATTGGCAAAGTCTATAGAGAATCAGCTGACAAGAAGACATTAGTCAGGGGAATGCACAGATGTTACAAACACCTACACTTCATTCCAAAATTAACTTTTCTATTAGCAAACATTTGACGGTCTCAGGTCTGACTTAGAACAACAGTCTGCTCATGAATGCTCATCAGGAAAATGTTGCCTATTAGTTCAGGTAATTTGATTTTAGAAAACACACATACAATATTAACTTGAACCAATAGGTAGAGGAGAAAAGAAAGAGCTATTTAACCATATACTCAGCACCACTAATTACTTCTCCCTTGCTACTGCTACTGATTACAGTCATTTATTGCACACAGCAATGTGTCCTGGATGGTTTAGATATATCATTACAGTGATAGTCATTTCTGATGAAGTTCTGAAAGCAGTTTTCTTGCCAGATTTAGTATTTGCTTATGGTCCCAAGGTTTAGGATCTCCTATACTGGTCTTTACGCATTGCACTGTCTTCCAGGACATTTGGTCAGACTCTCATCTGATGTAAGTGAACCTGGCAGCACTGCAGGGAAGAGAATGATTTCCTTTTCCACCAGCTGAGTGTCTGGCACATACTTTCTCCTAATTAGGATTCATCTTTAGGTCTGTTTAATTTGTGGGAGGGAGTTAGTTGCCCTGGAAGTCCTAATTGTTTAGGAGCTTGGACAATTTCCCTTGTTGCCTGCAACCCTCACTGAGAGCAACTTACTTATTAAAAAATGGGACTGGTATATCAATTGTCCTCAGTAAACTGACACTAAGCAAAGTAACATGGATCTATAAAGGTATTCATGGTGCTCTTCAACCTCTCACCTCAAATAGCTTAGCAACTAAGCAAAAAAATAGCACGAATAGTGTGAAAGTCATAGAAAAGTCGAACAATATTTGGAGAAAACCTGTATTTCATTTTCTTCAAGAAATCTGTGGGGAAATTATGGAAGTTTTGTAAACAGAAAAGTAAATAGTTCTGTAAAGACTCAGAATGTTTTCTAGAACACTGAAATAATGGAAGAGTCAAAGTCCAATTATCAAAAGGTGGAAGACCTCTAATCCCATAGACATTCAAAGAAATACACCTAATCCTTGAAATTGCTCTTAGACTCCTAAGTCACTTGGGCACACTTAACATTTTAAACCTGGATACACACACACAAAATACTGTAGTCTTTCAAAGCCACAGGAAGAAACATTTGTGAATAAGGAATTACAGAAACATTCAGGAATTCTGTCTGCTCTCTCACCATTGTCATGTAGTATCTAATCTACAAAAATGTTCTATATTTTCATTCTCTAGTAATTTATGTATCTTTCAAAAGAAATACCTGCCCCAACTTTCATTTCTCTGAAGTTGTAATTTTCTCCACCTTTTCTTTTTCCACTTTTTTTCCTCATTTTTCATCCTTTTAAATCTTCCCATCAAAAGAAGAAGATTTTCAAAGACAAGGGACAAAGACCATCTACAATATGGATGACTTGCATGGGTGCTAGGCACAAAGACTGACCCCAGTAACTGGTCAGAGTTAACAGAGCTGGAAATGACAGTAGCTTCTTGAGGCTCGGTACTAGATTTTAGACACTCAGCTGTGACTCCTTTCTCTCCCCTCTCCCTTTCCCAACATTTCACCTGCTGTGAAACTTGCATGTGAACTTCATCTCCAGTTACCCTTCCAAAGCAGTCCACTGAGGAAACATACAGGCTACAAATTTAGAAGTACCTCCAAATGAAGTGCCAACATGATTTCCAGCAGTAAGGCACACCTACGGAAAATGAAAGAATCTTCTATTTTATACAAGTGGCTTTGAAGTCAAACAGCCTTTAAAAGTGACAGATGTGCAGCTTAGTCTGAATGAATGTACTGGATACCACTGCAAAATGGCACTGAATTTCAGACTTCTTGGAAAAGATTAATTTTTTTGCAGTCTAAGAACTCAAGACATTTGCAACACCAATCCCAGTCCCATGACAAACAATTCCTTACTTTGGATACAATTCAAGGCAGCTTCACATCAAAAAAAGAAAAAGGAGTTGTTAAATAAAAAATGCACATTTGCTGATAGAAAATAATAAGCTTGGGAGAAAAAGGCAGAAGATAGTGGCTTCCATCAAGGATTACCTTCATAAAACTCAAAGCCTTTGGTCCATACAGAAAAATTGCAGTGATCTGTGTGAAAAATTCTTCTGTGAATGGTAACTGAACTCTACTGTATTTTTTCTGACTGAATATAGAATTTAATCATAATTCCAATATTAATTTATTCTATATTTAGTTTATTCCATATTCAGTCAGTTAGGACTGATTTAAGGATTTTGATTCTGGATATCTCCACATAGAGGTCTATGTGTTTTTACATTTAAACGTTAAGTAAGTGTAGTGCTTTTGTAAACATAGTCGAAGGTATGGCAAAGCTCCAGCTCTGGTACAGGATGCTAATTAATGACTCCTTAGCTGATCACTACCCGTGTACATTGTTTCACAATTAATATTTATTTTGTTTTTTTTAAAAGTACATTTAATTGTATTGAATGCTTTATAGTAAGTGTTTCATTTGGTCTCTCTGACCAAACTTGCACTTCAGGAATCAGAATCATAGAACTGTAGAAGGTTTGGGTTGAAAAGGACCTTAAGATCATCTCATTCCAACACCCCTACCATGGGCAGGGACACCTTCCACTAGACCGTGTTGCTCAAAGCCACATCCAGCCTGGCCTTGAACACTGACAGTGATGAGGTAGCCACAGCTTATCTGGGCAACCTGTGCCAGTGTCTCACCACTCTCATGGTTAAGATTTTTCCTAATATCTAATCTAAATCTTTCAGTTTAAAACTGTCACCCCTTGGTCAATCACTACATTCCCTGATAGAGAGTCCCTCCCAGCTTTTCTGGAGGCCCCTTTTAGGTACATGAAGGCTGCTCTAAGGTCTTCCCAGAGTCTTCTCTTTTCCAGGCTGAACAACCCTAACTCTCTCGGTCTGACCTCATAGGGGAGGTGCACCAGCCCACACATCATTTTTCTGGCCCTCTTCTGGACCCATTTGAACAGGTCCATGTCTGTCTTGTTTTGGAGATTCCAGAGCTCAACACAGTACTCTAGGTGAGGTCTCACAAGAGCAGAGGGGGAGAATCACCTCCCTTGACTTGCTGGTCACACTTCTTTTGGTGCAGCTCAGCGTACCTCCAGACTAAACAGCCCCAGATTTCTCATCTTTTCCTCACATGAGATATTAAATATTTCCCTAATCACTTTTCAGATGAGACATTCCACAGCATTTTTTTTTCCTGGTTACTTAAAAAGCTCATCTGAGCCACTTGAGCATTTAATTCAAAATGACAGCAGAACGTTTCCTCTGAATGATATGTAGTCTACTCTACACTTCAGAGATGAACAAGGAAGAACACAAGTTCTTCATAAAAAAAAAGAGAGTTCCTTAAAAGCACCCTATAACAAGTAATTTCATTTTTGCATCTGTTTGTTCCACACAACATCCCCCTCCCCCCCTTCCTTAAAAGGGAACTTTTAAGTAGAAGTAATATACAATTTGTTAAATTTATGGCTTGGATACTTGCAATTAAACTATGAGGATATATTTTTTCAGAGGCAAATTATTTTAATAGCCATAATCAACACCATCAAGTGTAATCAGTCTGTCAAGATAACAACACTTCAGAACCATTTACAATAATTTTGCACCTTGCCAACTCATGTATGTATGAAGATGATTACACCTGGAAAAGATGTGCGACTCCAAAGTTTCTACCTCTATTTCATTAACTGTGCTATGTTATTTATTTTTGGGGTTGTTCTTCTGTATCCTTACCCTCACCTCTCCCACTCTCTTAATTTTTTGTGAGTTTTATTCTTGTTCTTTTCCTTCTCTCTCTACATTCCCCTCTGTTTCATTTAATTAGGAGCAAAAATCATGTTTACAGTCATGGGTGAAAAAGAAAGACCAAGACATTACACTATACAAGATACATTTCCCCCTCCTTGAAACCATTAGATTTATTACTTCAAGAACCAAATAAGGAGCTTAGTCTTCAGGAAGGCAGTGTATTTCAGTATTCAGTAGCTCTCATGACAGAAATTGAGGAGAAAAAGCTACTTGCTCTTGTCTAAATTATTGTGATTGAAGAAAGTGAAACGAGGTTGACTTGTAGCATGTGGGAACCTAGCCTTCTGTCTTTACTGCAGGCTACAAATACTCAGCAAAAACCAATAGCTGTTTGCCTGATCTTCCAAAGAAAACAATCTATTCAAAACCATATGATGTAGAGCCCACGGAAAGGACAGGAAGGAGGGAAGAGTGTACAAAGCCTACGCTAAAGACCAACACTGTTGTTCTTCAAGGAAGTATCACCATGTTTATGACTTCTGTTGGATCTACTTCTCATAGACAAATTTCATACAACCGTCTCACTGTCAGACACATTGTGCTATTGGGTTTTTTGTTTGTTTATTTGCTTTTGTTTTGTTTTTTTCTTTTTAAACACAGAACTCCTAAAAGCAGTCCAAGAAACATGGGCAGTTTTATGGTGATGTTTAGGGTTGTTTTTGTTATAACATTCAATATGGTAAAAACCTTAAAATGCTTGCAAACACTAACGGATATCAATTATTACTGATTTTCCTGTATGGTAAATGGGAAGGAGCAATGCCTGTCATAGAAACTGTCTGGATATAAAAACTGATGACCACACAGTTGCAAGTCTTAGCCATAATTTCCTTTTTTGCTAGAAGGAGTGCTTGAGTTCTTTCTGACATCCTGTTGCCAAGAGCAGACCTAAGCTTCATCTGGCTAATTTGCAAGAGCATCTGTCCTAAAAGCTCAAAGCACTGAAAGCTAGGAAAGTCTGGACTGTATTTCTGAGGGCTGATGGTAACGTGTGACAAAAGTGTAATAAGAAGTTTCAGATGTAAACAACTCGGTATATAATTCACTTCCATCTACAGTAGCATCACCTTTCCCTAACTCTTTGCCTGCTACTTCTTCCTTTGCCATCAACCCACTTATGACACAAACCTATCCGTCTGCCAACACGACTAAGATGTTTTTTGCAATGGCAATACCATTAGCTTCTGTCTTTATTATTGACAATGCTTTCTCCAGACAGATGATAGATGGAGTTTTAGGCATAGCAAGAAATAATGAGACATGGACTATACGTAGAGTTTAAAGTCTGTTTAGGCCTGCCTGTTTAGGTAAGAAAAACAAATGTAGTATGAATCACGTTTTACCAGTTAGTACTGAAAACAACCAAGATGCTACCAGAGGAGATTTGTTGCAGAGCTATGAAAAATCCTTTACATCATTTGAGTCTTAGTCCAGCACTTTGACTGACTCTGTGCTAACTTCATTAGAGGGCTTTGCAGGGAGAAGGATCTTGAAGTGAGGAGGAGGGTAGCATGGAACGGGATGTTTTGCATTGCTTCTTGGGCCCTCAGCTAAGGTAATTTATAACAGCATTACCTAAACAGAATTTTTTGTGATTTGGGCTTTTTTTTTGTCGTTGTTGTTCAGGGAACTTTGCACAGGAGTACATACAAAGAATAAGAAGATATGAAAGATAGTACTTGAGGAAATTTAAAGGTATAGAGCAGCCAGTCACAGCCCTAGGAGTTCCTTTGAACAGGACAGCTCAGTAACAAACTGGGTTCTGTTCATTGCAAAACACATCTCATGTATATGAATGGATGGAGAGAGTTTTTTAAAAAAAGCCACAGTGATTTGGGCACCTCAAACGTTTTTCATACTTAGGATGACCCCAATGCAGTGGCACAGGTTCACATTCTAAATGTGTTTGCATTTGGAATATATCTTTGTTTCTAAGGTACACAGAAGCAGATGTGCAGACATAAATATAAATGAAACTGCCTACTTCAAGGAAAAAAGATCTTGTCATTAAAACACAAGGCCAAGAATCAGAAACTGTTTTTACTTCCACTTAATCTGACACTTCACATCTCAAATGGGCCACATTCATAGAATCATAGAATAGTTAGGGTTGGAAAGGACTTTAAGGTCATTTAGTTCCAACCCCCCTGCCATGGGCAGGGATGTCTCACTCTAGACCATGTCACCCAAAGCTCTGTCCAACCTGGTCTTGAACACCACCACGGATGGAGCATTTACCGTCTCTTTAGGCAACCTGTGCCAGTGCCTCACCACCCTCAAAATAAAGAACTTCTTCCTTATATCTAACCTGAACTTTCCCTCTTTAAGTTTAAACCCATTACCATTTCTTATCACTACAGTCCCTAATGAAGAGTCCCTCCCCATCATCCTTGTAGGCCTCCTTCACTTACTGGAAGACTGTTATGAGGTCTCCATGCAGCCTTCTCTTCTCCAGGCTGAACAGCTGTCTTTAGACTTCCAATATTTAAAATACAGCTTCTGGAAATGGTACTTTCATTGTGCTTCATTTTCTTCCTTGATTAATCAAATAATTCATGGGAAGAAGGGGAAGGATGACTTCAAGCTTGTTTCCTTGTTTAAATAACTGATTTCCATTGTTTTAGGAAGGTTCATAACCTGTGGTCATTGCAGTCATTCTGGAGACAAAACATGTAATTGAATTTGTGTTCTCAGCTTAGCAAAATGGCTTTACATCAATAACTTTTCAAAACACAACCTATTTCTAAGTATATGTAAGAATTAAACCTGCCTGTTAAGATGAAAGCTATCGATGATAGCTTGAGTTCTTAATATTCCTATGGAATACATGACATCCAAAATTTGAAGACTATATATTTACTTTCAAACTCATTCTCTATTGTCACCTAGACAGCCCAATGGAGCACCTAACTTCTAGCACCAGTTTTACATTACATGTTCTGAAATGTTTAGCAGACTTAAGTAGGTGTCAAAAGCCAGGTGAAATCAAAGCACCACTGAACCTTGTATTAAACAACAGTCCTTCTGCAAGGAAGGTGGAAGGCAGGGAAGTCTGACTGGGAACACTGAGGGAGAGCAACACTATGATTAGCAGACCCAGGTGACTGGCACAAAAGACCAGAAGGAATCCAAGAAAGCATAAGGAAGGAGGATAACAAATACAGGGTAATATATGCTGACCACTATATATTTAGCAAAATATCAAATGCTAGAATAAAAAGCAGAAGCAGTGGGGAAACAACAATTTCTACACTACTCACTTCAGAAGAGATTTCATCAGAAGTAAATCTTCAAATGTCTGAATCAGATTGTCAGCCAGTATAAGTCAATGCAGTGGAGCTCCATGCACACACAAAATCCTCAAACCATGACAAGTAATCCACTCCAAGCACCTTCCCAACCCCATTTTAGATTATGAACTCCTCAGATCCATTCCAAAATCTTGTCTGTCTGAGCAATTTCATTATGAGGATACATGGGTGTAACTTACAGGTGCTCCATGCACTCTGTCAGTGTTAAGACTGCCATTCAAGACAGCTTAAAAACTAGGAAAACTTTGGTCAGGAAAAAAACCCCTACAAAAATAAATGCTGACTTTCCTGCATTTGGTTTCATAGCTAAAGAACCATCCTAATTTTCTACGTAACACACTTTTCCTATGTTTCAGTTTTAGAAAAGGTTTTATGAAGTTATAGAAGAACTTTGAATTTTTAAAATGGAATCTGCTTTTCAAAACCAAAAATCTACTCTTGGTTTAATACTCTAGAATATATCTGTGCATTTATGAATATCATGAAGGTAGACATCACATTACCAGGGAGGATACCTTCACAGTATGAAACGCTAATTTAAACATGCACTAAAAAGTAATTAGATCTAAAATTACTTGCACTGGTTTCCAGTTTGCATACTGACGTGAAATGCAATGTTTCTGCCTTATTAATGATAGACACATTTTGGCCAAAGCTGCAAAAGTCCTTATTCATTGTGTATGCTCAAGACAACAGTCCGAAGTGAGGTGAACCTGAAATTTCTGCAAGTACCATATATATTCCTTCTGTCAGGTGGGTGTCTCATCTTGCTGTATGTAAAATCCAGTTCACAGGTCTTGGTCTTTCATGTGCACTGCAGCAATTTTATAAATGGGTTTCTACTTCATGATCATTTTGTTGGAAGTAGAAGGGGCTGTCATGTAACATTACTGTTCAGTTTTCAATGACATTCATATAGGTGGCAACATCTAAAGACAAGAATGTAGGTTTTAGTGCTTAGCTTTAATGTGTCTTTATTAATACACCAGACTCATCTTTACGTGTAAAAATAATATCTTTGCTTGCTTGGGAGCTGAGAATGCAAAATGATAGCTGAACATTCAGGTCCCTGCATTGCCTGAGCATTCCTCAGTTTTGGAAAAGCAAATGAATATTCATATTCCCTTGCAAGAGCTTTAGGCAACTGAATATTAAAATCCACTCCTAAAATGAAACAGATCTGCTAATTATGTGAAAAGAGTTACTAAAAATATAGGAAGGAAGAAAAGTGATAAGTCCAAAATGTGTTCAATAGATAAGCAATTGCTCAATTCTTCTGTCCTTAGCAATCTGGGGAAGCATTTAATGCCAAGATGGAGTATCAGAGGTGGTTAGGTAGAACAGAGGTAAACTTGAAGTTAATTAGAAAACATGTTTCACATTACTCATCCACTCTCTAGTAACAGCTGTTTTGAGATATTGCTATAGGGATGATCCCACTGCAATACCAGCTTTTGAATGCCTTCCAAACCCTGTAAAATGTATTAATGTGTGACATTCGTATGAATAGCACAGACAAATTACTTTCTCCTCTTCGCTCTGATTCATTATCTTTGATGTGCATAGCCTATGCCAAATAGCTATCCATGATACTTTGCTTATGATGTGATATCAGATATTTATTTTAAATTATTTGGTCTGTTCAGGGGCTTCAGCTGATGAAAAAAACAACCTTACTACGTAAGAAAAAAAATATAACTGGCTTCAATACTCCTTCAGGATTTGGAGGTCTTTGTTAAGCTAGTTGCTAGAATAAAAAAGACAGGGGTGGGAAAGAAAAGGGAGGAAAGAGGTTTTTCTGAAGTACTGCAAAATCTGCTACCATAAGCAATCTATACAAAAGTCAAAGGAGGAGAACATACTGCATGTCGCATGTCATAATGGAGTTAGATTTGTAGGAAGGGGCAGGAGCACTGCAGCAGGGAGCACAGACAGAGACTATCCTGACTACTTTGTTTTTTCTTACATTGATTAAATGTAATTAATAAGAAAGAGGCTTTTCTGACTATCCTGAAGATGCAATACAAACAGTAGCAGCTGCTTGGACTGGGGGACAAGAGGGAATGGCACCACAGATGGATCCTGCTGCTTTACAATAGCTAGGATGCTCTCACAGCTTTTTCAAAAACACAGCCAACCCCAGGGTCCCCACAGCACATTGGTATAACTCTGCTAAAGCAGACAGGGGATGCTCAAAATCCCCTGTTCATGTAAACTTATCCTCTAAGGATATTAGTGAGCTCTCCCATGCCACCACAGTAGGGCTGGGAAGGGGGACAGAAATTAAGTGTGCTCAGTCCCATCCAAAAGGACCAGCGCATGCAGTCTGCCTCAGAGACTGCTAATGTGAGCTCTGGGTTTTGGCTTCCCACAGCACAGCACTGAAACCTTTTCTCTTTGGATAGAGCCTCAAAAAGCTGAGAAAGGTCATTGGCCATATTTTAGAAACAAGAACCATCTCCTAATAAGCAAAGGTATAAGGAGTTGAGAAGAGGACTGCGACAAGGAAGGGCCTGGAGGAAGACAAGGGAACAGCAAGTGCAGAGGGAGCTCTCAGAAGTTTCAGAGCCTCAGGGCTCCTGGCTCTTGTTCCTCATTTTCTTCATCCTTCTAAAGTAACCATACTGGCCTGGCTGTAATTTGGATACTAATTTTTTCTCCTCCCTGCAACAAATTACTGCCATCACAGCTACATGGGCTAGTACTTCATAAAAACAAACCAGTGACCTCAAGTTCCCAGCCTTGCTTCCAGTTTTTAAAACAGAAAGATTTGATTCAAAAGCCCAAATGGCTTTGGATCATACCCTAAGCCTGCAGCATATCTTATGTCTTTGGCACTTTGAAATGGCATGTGAGGGACAAGGCTTCCAACTGCCCTGGATCAAAACTCAAACAAATGGCAGAAAGGGAAGGGGGAGCCCAGGACAGGAAAATCTGACAGATGCAAGCCTGTTTGGAGTGCTGTTCTCCATGGACACAGCCAAGGGGACAGGAAAGAAGGATGCATGAGCAGGGGGTGGCGGACAGGGATGACATGCTGACATTAAAAATACAAATAGTTGTGTTGAATATTGTGTACAAGGCTTAAAAATAAGTGTTTGTTGCTGACAGAGGGGTCGATGGTTTTGTTGTTCCTTTTTTTTGTCTTTGTTAAGTGCATACATCACATTACCCCAAGCTGACAACTCCAGTCAACCGTTATGCCAGAGCGGCAACCCTGCAGATCCCCTTCTGTGTATTCTGCTTGCCTGGGCACCCTGACACTTCCTTCGTGACAGCTCTGGAGACCTAAGGACACGCTCTGCTTCTACTGCACGCACAAACTCCCAGTCATGCTGATCATCAGCTACCCAGGCAGAACGAGCTCACCACCACCACCACCTTTCCTCTTCCTTTTTTTCCCCTTTTCTGTCCACAGCAAGTGTCCTTTCACAGGAAACTGGAACCCCATGTTGGTAAACAGCTCACTTCCACTACGTGCCAGAGAGGATGTCTGATATTTCTATATGTTCATGCTATTCCTGGCCCAGTTTTCTCACAGAACCTTTAGAAAATTACATCCAAGCAGTAGCTGCTCATACACAGAAGGCAAGTGTAGCTATAGAGGAGTAAAATTCATGACTGGCTTCTCAGATTACATTCCAGTCATTGTTTCAAAACGCCTGAATGCATCCATTTGCATTGTGCAAAGTTACACAGAGTCAGATTTTGTGAGGAATCTTCAGAAATCACATGCCCCATCCCATTTAGGTGGGAAGAGTTCTGGGTTCCTAATCCACTTTGGTTCACTTACAAAAATCTCAGCTCCTGCAGCTAACACCCTCAAATCTTTTATTCTATTCCTGGGGCTGTCACCACCTGTAAATTTGGACAAAGCCAGAATTTTCTGAATGACTCATCCCTAACAACAGGGAGCAGCAAAAACTCAACTTCCATGGCAGGAGAAAAGCTAAGAGTACCCCCTAGTGTTCTGGGTGCAACCTCAAAACCTGGCCAGACTATGAAACCAGAGACAAGGTTATTTAAGAATATGGCCGTTAGTTGTTTGGCATCTGTCATTTGCCTCTGGAAAAGGACACTTGTTGCAGTGTGATTATGTGCACATGTCTCCAAACCATCGTTTACCACAGCTTGTGGGTGAAGTCATTACTAACCAACGTTATGACTTAAATATACTCGAGTAGATTTATACCAGTGAACCCTTTGCATTTGCAGTGGGTTAAAGGTGCTCCCAGTCACCTAGAGCTGTTCAGATGTAAAAGTCATTAGGGTTTTGGTAACTCAAGAGCTTCTGATGTGCTATGGATCTGTGTCTTAATTAGTCTGTCAAGTGTTTCAATATTCATGGAGAGAAGGTTCAGTATAATGTAAGCAATTGTTATTTCTAACTCTCCCTCCTTTCTTCACAAAAAGCCACATTACCTCACATTAAATCCTGTTTTAATGACAGTAAAGTTAAAAAATAAAGTGTGTAATTTCTGTTAACTGAATCCATTCCAAACATCCAAGTTTCTTGTCCTGCTAGGTAGGAAGACCAGCAGGTTCTGCCATTAACCTCCTGCTGAATGAGCACAGCACATCTTTTCACTTCTCTAGGGCTCCTCTCCCACCTAGTCCCTCTAGAGATGTTCTTCCTGTCAGGGTTTGTCACCATGTGTATTTACTAAGCAGTAGTAGTTATTTTGTCAATAACAACAGAAATTTGTTGTTGTTGTTACCAATAGTCTTAATACACTTTGTCTTCATTGCTTTTCTGGGATAATAACAGCTGAGGCCAAGTCATGCAAATGTCATTTACATCCAGGAAGGCACATGGGAAGTGCAGCACTTAACAGTATGTATGTAGGTGATAACATGCTTGAGCAGCCTTGCCAATAGAGTAATTGCAGTAGCCCATCCATCAAGACTAAAGTTCTAGCAGATGATGCAAATTTAATGATGAAAAATAAAAACTTTAAATGCCAGCTAGTAGCAGCAGCTTAGAGTGGGGGAAAAGTCATGAAAGGCTGTCACCTAAGCATCTTACACTAGAAAAAATATCCTTCTGGAGCAAGGCAAGCACATTAATAATGCAGCAGTGCTAGCTGAGAAAAATGGCTGGTTTGAAAAAGCAATTCCAACTGTAAGGGTCCAGGAAATGGAATCTCAACAGGATAAGCAACACTTACAAGCTCCTGCTGACTCCTTTAGCAAGCCAGAAAATAACTTACAAACAGGTCACAGTTTACACTCCGGAAGCACAGTCAATACATGTTCCAAGTGCCCAATCTGGAGGGAGAAACACTGTAATTATAAAGACAGCGCAACTTGGGCAGGCCAGGCCACAAAATGCCTGTTGTGGGTCTTTCAAAGCATCTTCCAGTTTCACAGGTCATGACATTAATACAAAGTTCAGAGCGGTTTTTACTGCAAACAATGCAAGGCACACAGATTTGTGACTTTCTGCAATGTTTTGGGGATGTTTACTTTCTCTGAGAGCCTGTTTTTCTATTTTCCTGTGATTTTAGCTAAACCAAAGATGTTTTACTATTAACAGGTTTTCTGTGTTTAGAATCTAAGTGTAGCTCTGTGGTGTTAAAAACAGGAACTAAAATGAAATGCAAGGCTGTCTGAAGCAACAGAATATAAACTGGATTCTCCTGTTTTTTGCTTAATCCAGGATTCAGTGTTCCCTTCACTTGTTTCTTTTTCCTGATTTATTACATAAGGTAATAATTCTTATCCAGCAATCTCAGAACAAACTGTAAGGACCAGTTTGCCACCACTCACTTAAAACCATGTAAATTGCTTTGAACTTAGGAAGCACTAAGATGCTCAGCAACTTCTCTGCTGTGATACCAAATTAGATCCTTATAATTGTCTTGCCAATATATAAAGATGCAGTAAAGATGCAGAAAGGATGAAAGCTCTGTTGTTCGGTTTTGTTGTTGGTTGTTCTGACTTAGGTTTCTTGGGGTTTGTGTTTGGGATTGTTTTCACCTAACATAACACACAGAAGTTCTTGGTAAAATAAAGTCTCTATCCCTAAACATCTGCCAGTAAAACTAACCTCTCCATAGTACATAAGTGGTCTGCTGTGTGTGTCCCCATCACAAACACAGGAAAGTGAAGAGTAAAAGAAAACTAGTATATACATAGAAGACCTCTGTCCAGAGTTATCAGTGTCAATTTCTTTGCTGTAGATTTCTACAGCAAGCTGGGTTTTTTCACTCCACTGTTTGGCAAGCTTACTTCCCATTTCAATTGGCCTGCTCACTGCTTTATGACACATGAAGAGGGTTTGGGGTTTTTATTTCTAGACACACTACAGCTTAGCTGCAGAGAACTGCTTTTCAAAGAACAATGCAAGCATGCTACACAGGCTGCCAGGTGTACATACCACAATGCTTGAATGTGTCATTGTTTAGAATTACACAGCCCTGAGCAAAACACAATCCAGCCACAGTTTGTCTTCCTGTCAGGAAGCTGAACTAAGAACAAACACAAGATTCACATAAAAAGATAATGCAGCTTTTCTAGCTGTAATAAAAACAAAAAGGCAAATGGGATATGTCCCACCACTTACTTACATTCTAATTCACTTGTGTATACCCACTACCTCTGAGTACATTCACAGAGAGAGCCCAGCTTTTTCTTCTGCTCCTCTACCACTGCACAGAAATCACCACTTCAACTCCACACTGATCCCCTCTAGTTTTTAGTCACTCCCATGCTGAATTCCACATTGGTAGAAATTCTGTTGTGGCTTCAATGAAAATTAAGGAGAGAATATTTTTGTCAAATGGAGTCACACAACAATTTATCCAGTGCAGAACTTGCCACATCACTGCATAACATCAATTTGCTGTGCTAATATCTGCAAATATGCAGGATGCTGGGAGAAGGTGGATGGTGTCACGCAGAAGGCATTCAAAATGAGAAGTTGTGGATCTGGGGTATTTGGTTGAACCTCTGTGTGGAAAGATGGGGTCCAGGACTGCTGAAGGGTTGCTCCTTCACTGTCAAACATTCATTTTTGGGGGTACAATTACAGCAGTTCTGGTCCTGTTTCACTGACCCCTCCTCCACACATCATCACCAATTCCAATTTAACAAGGATTAACAAGGCTACAGCACACTGGGAAAACAAGGGACTTCTGCACATAACAGCTAGGAAACTTGACTTGCCTCAGACTAGGTGAAAGATCAGTGCAGGCTGTTGTTCTGATGCGTCATTAGTGAAAAAGGATACATGAGCTCAGATAGAGCTATTAAGCTTAGATATTTCTCCTAGCTTACTGAGATGCTTGATATACAGGCAAAGTATTAGCTTTGAAGTTTCTGCCTTCTGCTACCTGCTGTCAAATGCCCTAGTTTGGGTAGTGAAAAACAAATGCCAGCTGTAACCTAATAAAGAAAAAGGCTTTGGACTTCACATGTATAACCAACACCTGTCCGAATGACACTATAAACCTGCTGCTGCAGCATTTGTTCTCTCAAGGGTGTGTAGTTCAACATAAAATAGAGGACAACAGAGGAAGATACCAGTATCTTTGTTGCGCAGACCTACAAACACATAAAATTCAGTATTTTGAAGCTGAAGCCAACAATGTCAACTTGCTATTTGAATTGTGAAGTGGGAATTGGTTAGTGTCATGGTTTAAAACCAAGTCCGCACAGCTCATTCACTCCCCCCCTTGCTCCCCCAACTCCCAGAGAGTTAGGAAGGAGAATCCAAGGAATGTAGCCCCCACAGGTTGAGATAAGAACAGTTTAATAACTAAGGTATAACACAAATCACTACTGCTACTACTACTAATAATGATAAAGGAAATAACAAATGAAGAGAATACAACACCTCACCAGCCACTGACCCATAACTCACCCCACCTTGCCTGACCAAGCACCGACCCATACCTCCACCAACCCCCAGAGTCCCAGCCCTTCTGGGTAGCTCTCCATTACATCCTGGTCATGACGTGCTATGATATGGAATACTTCTTTGGCTAGCTTGGGTCAGGTGTCCTGTCTCTGCTTCCTCCTGGCCTCCCCTCCTCCCTGGCAGAGCAAGAGGCTCAGAAAGTGCTTGGACAAACCAAGCATTTGAGCAGTAACTCAAAACATACTTGTTATCAGCAACTGCTCCCAGCCCAAAAGACAAACCACAGCACTGCACCAGCTACCAAGAAGGAGAAAAAATGACTGCTACTGATGAACCCAGGACAGTTAGCATGTACTGAATACGTATCTTTGCTTTAACTCTGCCTCTCCCCCTGCAAAAGTCAAAAACTGCCAACTCCCACCTCATTCCCACCAGGACCTGGCCACTTTCTTCCATTACTGGCATTATCAAGTCCTGACCGTGCCCAGGAATTTCACTGCCTGTCCCACTGACGTTACTTCTTGGCAGTCCCTCATAAATATGGGACATCGTGTTCTGCCCTCAGGAGACCCACAGCATGAGAGTCAAGAACCTATTTTAAAAGGACAAGTATTCCCCTACCATGAAGGGCCAATATTTCTATCTGGCTATATGTATTTGAGTGCATGTTCCCCAGCAAAATAAGACAGTGAAGAAGGGATGAAACCAGGATTCATTTGATATTCTAGTCCTCAGGCCTGGTAAAGCCAAGTATTTAACAGATACCCTTCAGAAGTGAGGGATCTGACCAAACTGCTAGGTTTGGGTAGTGATCCAGAAGGACACCTCTGTAATCTTTTTCTAGCCTACCCAATAGAATGATGAATGGCATCCACTAGTTCTGTTCTCATAGGATACCAAATTTCCATTTTGACAGATCCCCTGCTACATTTACAGATGCAAGAGCTTTAGCTCTATTGCAGAACACGGGTTAATCCCAAATGCGTTGTCCAACCTTTTCACTTATCACCAACATGCACCCCATGCATTACACAAAGGTGTCTCTCCTTCTCCCGAGAAACACTTTCGGTATCCCTTCATCAGTGCTACAAAATGTAGTAAATTGATTACAGGTGGAAAAGATAAACTTTCCATGCACTGTGAAATCAACATGGCAACAAGAAACTGAGACAGGGAAAAGCTACAGACTGTTTACGGGTGAGTCTGGCTCAATAATGAAAAGTTCACAACTGCTCTAGTGACTGCAAACATCTTTGAACAAAGGACACTAACTGCTCCATGGACATCAGAAAGTGGATTTTCTACACACTGAAACAAGCCACAGAATATCTAGTGATTTCAACAGCAGCATTATTTCGGCCTAGGTGGATGTTTTTTGGGCAAGAATAGCAGTGTTGCAGCTCAAGTACTGAACTTCAAGGACTCATACGTAGCTTCTAACTCTGCAAGAAGCTTCTTAATTCAGTCAGGCAAGTCACTTCAGACTAAAGTCATCCCCCTGGGATGCAATTCTAAATATTATATGCTATAAATTGCAAAAGTAATGATATAAATGGGTTTCTTATTTCCCCAACTGAACAGGAATAAAAGTAAGCATTCCTCAAATTGTCTTTGTGCTTCTAACCACGTAGTTCTGTGTAATGAGCAGACAAATTCCATAATGTTTTTCTTTGTCAGTTTTGGTTGGAAGAAGCTACTTCCCAGGTTGGGGAAAAAAAGTGCACATTGTGTTGTAAATATAACCCTCTATGACAAAGAAGTCTATTAGGAATATCTTGATGCCCAAGTTAAAAGGACAGCCTGCCAAAAAAATAGTGATCATCCAGTTTGCAAAGTCTTTAACTATTTCCATAATTCCAATATTCTGAACACCAGCAAAACTTGATATTTCCCAGAATAAAGCCAGTGAGCAGACTCACAAATGCAGCATATGTACATATAGTTTGTCCTTGCTTTCCCAACAGTCTCATCACTCACTAATAGCTACCTGGGAATTGATTTCCTGTGGGGCTAAATTACCTTCATTTGTGATATTCTTGTTATCTTTCCAACCTCCTTTGTTACCATAATTTGGTCTGATGTGGACATGGGGGAGATGAAACATACACACTGTACATCATTTTAAGCCCACAGTTGAGAGCTGCACCCTGAATGCAGCCTTAAACACAACAAAGTGCTTTCCTGCAATCTGCTAGATTTAGAATCATAATGAGGATAAAAACCAAAGCTACGCCTTGACCAATTTAATTGGACAACTATGTTCTTTTAAATAAATTACAAGCCTACAAATGAAATTGCAATGTGAAGCCTATATCTTTTACCAGTCTCAGCAGTTCTTTAAATAATGAGTCAGGGAAAAAATAAGCCAAGAAGCCCTATCATTTTTTGAAGGCAAAACATCCTTGGAGGTAGATAAGAGCGTTCTTGTTCTAATTTAAAAACAGCGTGAAATGGACCACAGAACTTTGTTTTCTGAATGGCCTTACATTCAAAACATGCCTAACAGGCTAAATCTACTAAAGACTGATGTTTGCATTTTCTCTGACTGTCCCATTAAGCTGTACCATTAATACAGCAACTGAATACAAGCATCCTAAGCCACAACGCTCTACCATTTAGAAGCTGGCTGGCTTCTGCCCCATTTACTTCTATCTTAACAGAATTTTCAAAGAAACTGACTTAATGAATCATGTTTAGTTATGCCAGAATGCTCACTGACATCATAGTTTAAAAGCAATACCTGCTCTCAAGGGACATTTTGCCCTATCTACATTCCACACAAAGTTCTGGGTTGTATTTATTTATTTCCTAGAAGCATATTCACTAGTGAACAAAAACAATTTCATATTTGCAGCTTAATCCTCCCCATCCACAAAAGCAAAATTAATGCTAGCGTATCAGTTTTTGTAAATCATTTTGAGATATGCTCATGGGAAAAGCCATTTAACACAAAACCATTAATCTTCACTACTGATTTCTAGGGAAGAAGGAACAGAACACTGTCTTTTTCTTCTCTCCTTTTCACTTGATTTTCTCCCCCTTAGGTTAAAAACCTGCAAGGTAGTAAAGTGCAAAAAGTTACTAGCTTACACAGAGGCCAGTTCTGCAATTTGACTTGTCGCTGTAGAAATAAGTTCCACTAGACTGAGGTTTCTGTGAGCAGATCAGAACACAACTAATATGTGAGAAAAGATAAAGTAATAGGCCTCATCAATATAAATCAGTATGCACTGCCTCCAAACTTTGAGACAGTGCCGCAAGCGGGGCTTTTACTTAGGAGTCCTGATGCCTCATTACACCTTGCTCCAAGTACAGAAACCAACTGCAAAAGCATGACCTTCACCGTAGGAAAAGGGTCTGTAAGCATCAAATACAGTGGAGCTGCTTCTACTACATATGCTCTTAATGTGGCCTTACAACTGAAAAACAGATTTCTGGAGATCTCTGAATACAAAACCTAACACTGACCTAAAACCTTTAAAAGTGCTTCATTTTCCAACCACTAAGTTTTTCTGTAACTTCAGTATAGTTTGGTTGTATCTGATGTTCTTTTTATGCAAACATATTCCTGTCCTGCACACTTTTTTAATTTTATTTAAAGCAACAAAGCCCATCATAATGAATGAAAAAAGACACTATTTTCTGACATCTGGTGGACAGGGTCACACATTTGAGATTCTACAAAGCATTGATACCAAAACCTATCAGATACCTTGTGCAGTAGGTTTTTAGCAGACTGAAAATTAAAGTGTCACTTGCAAATAATAAAGGCATAAAACTGACTCATTCCACGGTGCAAGGAACAACTGGAGCAGGTGAGGGATGTGAAGGGAGAGCCAGCTGCATCCTCATTGGGGCATCATGGGGGAGATGGCTGAGGATCAGCTCAGGGTATTCCACCAGGTGATGCAGATGCCATCAGGCACAAACCTGGACACAGGGAGCCTATTGTCCTCTGCAAGTCTCAATGGCATGTTCTAGATGATTATGTGAAGTGGAGGTGAAGATTTGACTTTAATATGCTTTCTACTTCGATGACCTCTCTTTTCAAGGAGGTTATATCCAAAATATTTAATTTCCCATTCTTTTCCCAATGCCACAGAGCACCTGGTTATTTCTAGTCTGACCTTGGTGATTCCTAGGAAAAGAAATATGGCCATTTTGTCTTAGCTGAAAGCTCTGCAAAGATCTCTCTCTGAGCAAGGTGCATAAGAACACAGATTTACCTAGTAAGCTTCACTGGAAAAATGAAAACAAAACAAGTAAACAAATAAAGTTGGGCAGTCAAAGGCAAGCAAACCTCTAGCATGCTAACAAAGTAATCTGTATCTAGACATCTCCATCATTGTGGAAAAGAAAACCACATTGCATCACACTTCCACCTCTGTGCAGTCCTTGTGCAATGCCCAAGACTTAGTATACTAATGAACATATACTATTTGGACATTATATGATGTCAAAGAAAATGTGCCAGGATAGGGAATGATCTCAACCTTGACCTTATTTTCCTATTTATGAGTTGAAAAAAAAAATCAATAAATAAAAATAAAAAAATCAAAAAGGAGAAAAGGATAGAATAAAATAAATAAGTAAATAAATAATGTCAAATCCTAAATCAGTTCAGCCTCCTGCTTTTCCTTTCAGACTTACTCCTATTGCTCCCAAGTAGTATTTAGTTGTTGCCAAGCAGCAGAGAGCTAATTAGTGCAATGTCATGTTTCCTTGTTTTCATCACTTGCTCCTTCCCACTTACATGCACACTGCTCCTCAATTCAGCTGTAGAGGATGAAATCCCAGAATAAAGAGAAAGGGAAATTGGCTGCAAGGAACAAAAGAATTGAAAGCACAGTCTTGCACACAGCCTATAGGAACACCCACCCTCAAAGCACTTGCTCTTATCAGTAAAAAATCACCCATTAGGCTTTGGCCACAGAGCACACATTAACACCTCTAGCCAAGCAGCTGGCAGGCTTGGGCTGTGCCGCTAACCCACCTACCAACTCAGCCAGCTGAAAGCTACAACAGGTATTCCCATGGGTGATACAGTCACTGCAGTACTGGTGAAGCTCCTGTTGAGGGCAATTTAGAAAATTTAATATTTGTGCTGCACTGCGCATAGGACAAAAAGCTGTCAGAAAAAACGTAACAGCAGCTTCTGTCAATTCGTTTGCTAGAATGAAAGAGAGGCCTTATTTTAAAGGTACTCATTATATCCTATTTAGACATGCCACCTTCTCCCCATTTTGTATTTCATTGCTTCCTCGCAATAGATATATTTTTCAGAGTGATGGAGGGCAAAAAGATTTTGTCTTCCAAAATACAGACTAGCACCAGCACTCCTTTTTTAACCCAGTGATACATGTCCCTGGTATTGTAAGAGGAATTTACTGCCTTCTCAGAAGGCTCCAGTCTATTCCTGTATATGAAGTAGCAGAAGGGCCTAAGAGCAAGTACTCCTCCCATTTCACACACACACACAGATGAGAAAGGGATCCCAGAATGCAAAAGCTGTCTGCACATACAAATCAAATAGAGAATGGATTTAGAGGGTCAAAATAAGGCAGCCATGGCAATGCCAAGCAGAGACTGACTGCACTGGACAGCGAGATCATCTAGTTACAGCACAGCAAAGAAGGTGGTTTTCCAGCTCCCATAGCCACCATCCTGTACCATTAGCCAAGAGGCTCTAGTTCTGTGTTGTTTTTGACACTAGCACTTTTCCCAAATGCTAGAAAGATGAGACAAACCAGAGGCTTTATCTGAATTTCTACTTACAAGACTGTGGCTAAAAGGTCAACCCAATACCCATTTGTAACTCAGAAAAATCAACAGCTATGAAACATACTGTATTAGGAGTGGAAGGAAACTCCAGTGTTGCCTTTCAGGGGAAGATCAGCAGTTGCCCTCTCTTTTTCATAATTCCTGACATAGCATATTCCACTACATGAGCTTTTTTGGAAAACTACAAAGGCAGGTGTAAACAATAACACCTCTCTGTTCTCTGCTTCTCCATGTTTGACCCAATCACTTTGTATTTTAGCTCTAGGCTTAACAACCACATCACGTCCGGAGTCCCTGGTCCATAGAATTAATGAAACCAAACATCTCCCAGGTAACAATGCCAGTTGGCATTTCGAAGCCTAGAGTAGAAAGTTCAGCCATGTGGCTACCATTAATCCTAAATGAGAGCTGGGAAGAGAAATCCTCTAGTCAATGTTGGAAATACTTTATCCCAGAGAGCAAGTCAGAAATTCAAGTCCACTTACAAGAGCATGACACTGTAATAAACACACTGCATGACACTGTTTGCATTCATGAGCCACTGAATCAGCTTAGATATTCTTTGTGTTCAGGCAGTTCAGCTATCTTGATACAGTTCCCTGTCTGGCAAGCCATGGGGAGGGCTGTGTGAGTGCGGTGTATCTGTCAGTTGAATCAGACAAGAACATCTTGTACTTGAGCTGCTTGTTGAGTAGGTTTGAAAGGCAGACAAACCGGCAGACTAATTACATTTTTTGAACTGTGGCATTGAAAAGTAAAATCCTTATAACATGCTATCAGTTTAAACATGTCTGCGTATGATAACAGATTATCAATAACAACAATAACATTTAAGCTTCAACTGAATACCAGGGAAAGTGTTAATATTCAAATTACAAATATTCCAGTCTAAACTGAGCTTTGAAAAGACCCCAGCATTCCCCATCCTTATTTTCAGGCAACCATCACTAAAATCAAAAGATACCCTTGCAGCCTGGAATAACTGAAACTAAGATGACAGATTTAACCAAGTCAGTATATCCATTTCTGTTAAGAAACTGACTAAAGAGGTTAAAAAGTAGTTTGCAATGATCTGAAAGGCACTTTGACCTTGGAGTCAACAAACCATCTTATAAATATAAATAATGGGATGAAAGAGCATGATAAAGCTCAACTGTTACAATCCCCTGAATAACCCTGGAAAGGCCTCCCAATTGCAGCAGGATGTACAGGATATACCCTTTGGAGTTCCTCACTTCCAAGGTTTCTAAGAATGATGTCTCATCTGAGATGCAAAAAAACTAGGATTAAAGCAACACCTATTACCAGATTTGCTCATTGAATGGAAGCTGATGCACATGAAGAATGAATAGGATTTTCTGAGCAAGAATGACACATCCTAGTGGTCATTACACAAGAATACCAAGAGGACTGTAATGACATGCTCATGAGCAAGCACATGCTGGTCAGAGAAAATAAACCAAGCACCTTCAAAATCCAATGGCTGTGTTAAATCCCATGACATCTGCCTAAATATTTATGGGTTTAAACAGCAGGTTAAAAGGTTTAACAGCCTTGCCAGTCTTACAGCATTGCTGACACCACTTCTCAAAATAAACAGATCTGAGGGAACCTTCGACAACTCACCTTTTCAGTAATTCAGAATTTTACTTGGTTTTAGACTGCAAGATTTGGCATAACTATTGAAACAACACAGCTATAAACACAAGAAATGAATGCAGCAGGCACTGCATATATCCGAAGAGCTAGATTTTGCTTGCCACCTAGTGCTATGCCCACTGCATGTTCCTGAATGACTCATCCATGCAGGGCAAATACCTCAAAATTAGCAGATTAGGAATGGCAGATTATAGAGATCTGGACACAATGTCATGGCTATGCTCCTTCCAGACCCAAGCTGCCTATGCTCATGCAGCTCTGATGACCTTGAACTGCATATCCCAGCACATCCTCCTTCCAGAGTCAAACAGCTCAGAGTCTCAGCATACTGCTCCACTTGGACAAAACTGTGTTCTCCTATACTTTTCCTTGTGCACGTAAGCCAGTGGCAAAGTCTGCAGAGTGGAGAGTACAGACAGGGGAGAGGAAAGCAAAGGCATGTAGTGCTGGTGCACCCACCCAAGCTAGCAATGACACCAGAGGCAGGGTCTGAAGGACAGGTCCTGACCTTCACTGCACATGCATATCAGGACACAAGTGTGTTAGCCCATTGCATAACTTACACTGAATTATGTAATCCTTCAGTGCTCATTAACAAGCAGAGGCTACCACAAATAATTACCAAAACCAAGCTCATAAGGGGAAATCCTGAATAAACATGACCTGGTTTAATAATAGGCAAACCATACTTTTGGGCCAAAAAATTATGCATTTTATCCCAGGAATAAAAGTTAGTGAGCTATATATAGTAACAAATCCACTACTAGTATTAGAGAAGACAACCTAGGAATATGCTTCTTTGTGTTAAATTGAAGTTAATCTTATTGGGTAAGACTACAAATGTCCTCATTTGTTTTTAAAAGTAAAATCAATTATAAATGTATTTATACCAATTTACCTGCCTGCCTGTTCTACATCACTGGGCCTGTATTGATTGTTTGAGATGGAACTCATTCCAAATTGTATTGTTTTAATTAATTAGCAAATTTTTAGCAAAACATATTTTGTGGTTTCAGGACAGAAGTACAGAAAACTCCATTTAGAGACTGCAGGACTGGAGCAGGGAATATTGGGAAGGGACTAGGATTCCTCTAATGAGTAAGACTTAAAACCAGCAATACTATGAATAATATGTTTCCGATAGAATAAAATGTTTTCTAAACAAGAAATAAGAAAAACTAGGAGCAGGAAAAGCCTTGATACATTGATAGGGGGAGAAATCCAATTGGTGAAATAAAAATGGGGTGAATAGTTCATAAATAGTAGAGTGCATTGGTCGTTTTAACAGACATTTTCATTTATGGATTTAAGTGCCCAAAATAGCTCAACAATTTATAAAGCATTTTAAAATCAACAGATCATGAGTAGATTTGTCTGGCTTTACAGCAAGGCAGCCGAGCTGCATCTGTTGCCTTGGTAACTGAAGGTATCTCAGTTACCATGGCTACGGCTCCTTTAAAATACGGTTGGCAATTCCTCACGCCCCAACTTTTGTGACTATTTTGAAGAGGGGGGGAAAATTGCTAGTACTATGTAAACACCTGCATTGAGACAAAAGGTCTGTAAAATACAAATTTTCTCAGCCCATAAGGCCAAGTTAAGAATAAGCTAATTTTCCTGTTGCAAATATTCAGCTCTCAGAGAGACTATGTCATGAAGAACTTGATCATCACACACCTAACACAACAGTTCACATAAAAAACCAGATCTACTGCTCACTGGAGGAAAGTACATAAATGGACTCCCACCACACTGCAATTTCTGTGTACCAAGGTTTACCACAACAGGGCAGCTTCCTTGATTGATTAATGAAACATAAGGGAGGGGAGGAAAGATATGCTGGGTTCTTGTTTCTGAGGCAAAGGAGGTGGCAACAGGAGTGCATTCATATCCATTGACTCCAGTCAGTACCCAAGATAATTTTCCTGTACAACCCAGAAGGGACAGCTTTATGCAGGGAACAATTTACTGCACTCAAATTGGTGTACTCTGAATTATCCTGAGGTTGGAGGAGCATTTATGTTGCCAAGTTGCAAGTAAGGTGTTTATGGAAGTTGTTTGCACCTAATAATGAAGATGAGAAAAGGGCTTTTCCACCTTTCTGGAAAATTGTGCACCTTTCCTAAAGTGCAGGGCATTCAAGGAAGATGTCACAAAAGGAAGCTTCCTCTTTCTCCTCATTGAGGTTATACTGCAAGTTAAATATAAAAATACTTCAAGCTCTGATGGAGAAATAAAAGTTTTTAAAAGAGTAATCACAAACTTTGATTTTGGCACCTTTTAATTACCCAACTAGATCTATGCTTTAAAATAATCTTTAACATTTTCTGCCTGGGAAGTAGTTTCTTGTGCTCTCCTAGACATTCTCTCACACATTGTCCATGCCCTAAGCAGGCCTGTGGCAATACACAATTGCTACAAACCACTCAAGAATCAGAAAAAGGACAGGTGAGAACAACCCCTCTGGGATGGATGCTATGTTCCATCCTTGCCAGCTAACAGAATATCTTGCTTGAATGTAAGTTCCAGCTTTCTCCTCTGTTGACTTCACACCCAGGACCCTCTCCCCCACTTCTTTGTTTCCTGTAGCTGACTGTATGTACCTTACTGGCCACAAGTCTGTAAATTACTTTTTTCAAACAAGTCAGCATTCCAGACTACTTCTTGGTTTTGAAGATCTTAGTTCTAAATAGACTTTTATATGTAATAGTTTGCCCAAGCTCTTCTTTAAGCAAAGAAAGGTATGCTACAGAAAGGACATGGGACAGCAGGCTGACTCACATTCAAGAGAGAAAATAAAACTCATCCAGATGTTCCCAGAGAAAAATTACATTCTTGGAATCAATGCATGTCCATTGTCATTTCACCCATTTTCCCTTAATCTTTAATGCAGTTTTGTGCCTGTTGTAGAGAAGAAACAATAGGGAAGAATTACTAGGGAATTCTAGAGAAGAATTCCAAAAGTGATTAGTGATCTCTGGTGATTCAAACTTAATGAGTCTCCAACCCAAAATCTCCTTACAGGACAAATTTTCATAAGCTGTCAGTCTGGTCCTGTTAAAACATATGATCAAGAAATCATCGTATTAAGGAATTCAGAGCCTCATGCCAAGCTACTGAAGTCACTGAAAAGGGTAGTGGAAAAGTTCTCACCCTTCTGTAACCCAGAGTGGCCATTTCTAGAGGCACTGGTGTAGCAGAGTTGCACAAGAAGAACAAGCCTCTGAGAGCCTACATAAATCTACAGCGCTGCCCCCCATCCTTTATATCCCCACCCTCCATGTTTGCTACGTGTTGGGACTCACTGCACTGCAAGGTTAAAAGGAAGAGCAGGGCTGAAAGACTGAGCTGGAATTTCTCTACTGGATGGCTTTGATCTTTGCAAACACAAGTTCTGGGGGACTGTATCTTGGCTACCAGACACAGCATCCTAAAAACAACTCAGCACTCAGAATCTGACAGTTTTATCCATCCTTGTGGAAGTCTGGTTATTAAGACACATTTTGAATGATAGCTCCTAATTTAGCCCCAGTCTAAGACCTCGATACTGGTAGTTGCGTAGTCAAAGTTAAAACAACAAACTTGAGAAACAGAGGCTCTGACATTTCAGCCTCACAACCACCTCATCTATGGAATGGTATCTACTTGTTTTGCCTTACAAAACAGCTGAAGAGATTGATACCTATATGCCAACATTTCACCAGCACTTTCAAGGCATAAAGAGCTTCACACTGTAAAATGCTACGCAGTATTTCAGGTTCTTTGCAGCACAGGTAAGTGAATAATATTCAAATAAAGCTACTTCAAACGAAGGATATTTCCTTTATATTGGAGGATAGAAGTCAGAAACTAAGTTGGCTCCTCAACCACAGTTCACATCATATCTTTATGCGCACTAGAATAAACTAGAGAAATGCAAATATATCACAGATGGTGCTGTATTTGGTACAGCCAGAATATGGCAAACAACAAAAGATGAGAGGATCCTATTATCCCACAAGATGCTGAGTGTACTGCAGGATGCAAGCTAAACAGAGTTGCATAATATTGCTAGTGAATCTCTTAAATATTGTAAATTGCTTTCATCTTATGTAGAAAACAATTTTCCTCCAGGTTTAAGCTATGACTTACCTTGGTTCCTTTTCCTTCCATCTTTCTTTTAACCTTGACTGTATGAGAGGTTGTTTTTGTAAGTATTTGTTTGTTGTTCATGTACCTCACTGTAGATGTTTGAAAGTCTCCTTGTCTCAGTAGTGCTGAGCCTTTTACAGCCCCAACCAAGAGGGGTTAACAGAGAGAGATAGTGCAGCTGCCCAGCACCAGATGGAATTGTAACTCTCCCAGTAGCTACCTGCAAAGAGCTGTAGGAGCACTTTTGAACTGCTGTGAACAAGATGACAATGCTGGGTAACCAGCCCTGCAGCAGTACTTCTGGAAATCCAATCTCTGCAAGACCCTCACAACTGCTAACATTAACCTGGTTTATTGGAGAGGGTTAACTGATAGAGGGTTAGCATCACAGCTGCTATATGTGACTCATTAATTTAGCCTTAAAAATATAACAATGAGGACAGGTTTTTATCAATTACTCTCCTGTATGTAAGCACAGAGGTTTTGTCTGTCTGTAAGTACACACTAGTGTGGCTAGATTGGGTACGGTGAATACATATAGTAGGAAAAATATTTTACCAGGAAAAGAAAGGATGATCCCTCCCCTTTAAATCAGGTTAGTGCTGTCAGTGAGGGGAATGGGAACATGCACTAACTACTCTATAGTGAATATTATGATAGGTGCTCGTGGGATGGCCAGTGCCTTCCTAAGTTTCGGTTGGAGCTGTTCTATCTCTTCCTGAGGTTGTCTATGATCGCTGTAATGGTCTTATAATTACTTGAAGTCCCGAACAGGCACATGATTTGCCACAGTATTTCAGCGATAACTTTATGGTCAAAGAAAGAACTATCTAGAGCCTCTGTGCCAATCCCAAAGTGATTCTTTTTATGTAGGCAAACTCAAACTCTGGAAGGCATTTTTGAAATGAAAAATGCTGCCTAAGTTAAAGAATTACTAGAACATCCTGGAAAATAGGAAATCTAACTAGTGTTATCAAACTTCATAGCAAAAGGACATTTTTCTTATTTTTCATATATGGGAGCAATAATTCTTACAGATATAGACAGCATTCAAAGATATTAAAGAGACACTCTAGAATAGTTAGAACAGACTAAGGTGCTCACTATTGAGAAAAAAATAGCTTTCCCTAATTATTACATTTACAGCCAGGCATCCCCACAGTCCTTGAGACAAGTATTAGATACCTAATATAAAAACATGTGTGTATATTTAACATATTCCTAGGTGTAAGTTGGCATATTATAGGTTTTATATAAGTTATATATTATTATGATATATTATTGTATATATATTCTAAATGTTATGCAGGACATTGTATGTAACATATATACCACGTAGCGTTGTAATGGAGTATAGTATAACTAGTATGCACGCAAATATATATGTGTTTAGAATTTATATCTTAATCTTATTCTATACGGAAGTATATACAAAAAGATTCTTTTTATTCTACCATCAGTGACACACATCTTCATATACACTTAGGATTTTATTACTGAGTGGAAATTTGCAGCCACTCTGCCCCAGCGAGTGAATTCTGAAACTCTTCAGCTGCTTGTGGGGACTAGCACTGGGGAAGTTATTCTATATTTTGGGGCATTACCATGAATATATACATTACCATTCCTCGATCCTGTGTTGCAGGCAACATAGCACCTTACTGAGAACTTGCTCTTGATAAAAACCAGTCAGCATTCACTGGGTCCAATACCTTCAATCTTGTTGATCTCAGATAAAACAGGATATATGACAAAGACCATTTCAGAAGTTGCCTCATAAAAGCTACCAACACAGTTTTCTAAGTTATTTTGTCACTAATTCCTGTATCTAAAATGGCTTATAGCCAGTCAAAACTGAGTACTGGCAAATATTGTTGTCAGTAAAGATTTTGTATGAGTGAGGATGCTACCATCCAGTGCATTATCCTTGCACAAATTAAGCTGTGCAATAGACTCTGCCTAACTGGGAATGAAAACGTATTTTGCTTTCCCAAATATTTTCTCATATGCTGTAATAGTTGTTGTAGTTTCTTAATGTTTTATAACAAATGAATAAAGTGATAAGACCAGATAATTTAGATATTTGATATTTAGGTTTTGTAGAACAAATGTCAATATTTTTAACATATTTAGGCTATCTAGGAGCTTAATAGGTCTTTTCTGCTACACACTGCAGTGTTAAGGAAAGAACTGTGGCCATAATGCTTTAAAAGCACAAACTGATAGATAGGACTTAAGCTAAGTGAGTTACTGTGGGAGGAAAAGTGTCTACAATACACTGTTAGTCACAATCTGTAAAACAAAAGAGTTAATGAAAAAAAGATTTCACTGAGTAATGTGAAATCACCTAAAATGAAGCAGTCATCAAAATGCCTGGGGTTTAACACCTCATTTTCAGCCACCTCCTTAAGAAGCCTGGCTTTTCAGGGACTACACCATCTGTGACATCCACGTACATGAGCTGAAGTAAAAGCAGGAAATCCTGAGCTCAGCACTGAGTGACACCAAAGGGATTCCAGGGCTTCCAGTTTTTCAGTGTTATTTTGAGTGCTTCATTTCTGAGGTGCTCAGCTCAACTATCAGAGGCTAAGTACTCAGCTGTTCCCAGAACTCAAAGATCTTTGGAACATTCTCTCATGAAGAGATTAGAAACTGAGGTTTCAAAAATCCATTGTCAAATACGAAAAAGTTGGTCTGTATCTGCAAAGAGGAGTTCTATCACAATTACTTTTGCTACAGTATTGCTTTTGGAGAGAAACTGGATTAAGGACTCCACCACTGCAGCCACTGCAGACCCAAACTGCTCACCTTTGGGGGCTGATGCCTTCTGATCTTCCCCGTAGTCCTATGTAGGAGCAGCCACCATCTTGACTGACACATCCTACCAGCTGTTGGTGAGTGCACATGGAGGATGTGCAGATAGATTCCACACGCTGTCCAAGGGTGGTTATGTAGCCAGCCTACCCACATTTTAAGCTACCAGAGATTTGACAGCTGCTTATTTTGTCTTGAAGCAGAAGCGTTATTGTCTGAATACAAACACGATCTGGAACTCACTCCAAATACTTTGGCTTAAAAATCACAGGAGAAAAGTCGGCCTTTTATGTTACGTTAGGGAGTTCTGTCCTCAAGACAAAGCCTTGCTGCCTATTTCTGGTGTTTCCTTGTGAAGTTTTGCATTCAATATCTCCACATATTAGAGTGTTTCCTCTTGCAAAAGAAATATTAAAGCAGGGAACACTCTTTGTAATGGAGCTGGAGACCACCAAGTACCCTCTGCCTGCTTCATGCCTATAACAATTTTATTCCTTGCGTTGTAGTGCACAGCTGAGTTTGGCAAATCAAACTGCGCTGAGGGTGGGCCATGGAAGCCTACAGAAATGTGTTGCCTGCTCTAAGAAAGGCTTCTAGCACCACTCTAAAAGTATGTTTGAGAGAGGCTGTACTCTGTATAAGCGTGAGCATGTGAATTGAGCCAACTTTGGGCAAGCCACGGTGCAGAAGCTGTAACAAAAAGGGGAAAAAATAGACTGGCAGCAAGTTAGAGAGGAAGAAAGTATGATTTTCTCAGGAGATAAAATAGCATCCAGAACGAAGGTGGTGAGGTGAGATCCTGAAAATCCTAACGCATGACACTACCACCGGTCATTGCTACTGAACTCTCCTTTTCAGTTTAAAACAGAAAGTATGCAAAGTCCTAAAAAGGGTTACCTAACAAAAAAAGTCTGAAAAAACTGGTAATAATATGCAAGTTCCCTAGTTTCATTTGTCATGTTAGTTTATGTGAGTTGTTACCTGGCTTTTTCAGTTTCTGTAATTCTAGGGCATTTGACAGAACTGCCAGCAAAAAAGCATGTGGCATCATCTGAAAATGAGATTAATAACTATATTGAATTTATGCAGCAAAAGCATGAGCATATGAAAATAGGAGTCTAGGACTCGTAGAACATATGAATGTTTGGTGGTTATTAGCTCACAAAAGAAGGAAAACATCTGCATATTTCTGAATGCTTAGCTGTCTGTGATTGGTATGACAAAAATGAGTAAGCATAAGGTGTAACAAATATGATTTAGGTTAGGCACTCGAAAAAAACCCAACAGATAAAATGTGGTGAAGCACTGGGATACATTTCCTGCAGGATTTCTACAATATTCACCATTGGAGGTCTTTAATAACAGTCAACATAGCTGTCTTTCAGGAATGATCAAATACTGTGTTTTGGGACAGGGGAATGACATTTGGAGGTCGCTACCAAATGAACACTTCCGCAGTCCCTCAAAGAGACATAAGGATTATTTTCACATTTACAGCCCCATCTGTGGTGTCCCATGTACCCACCTACCTGCACAAGTCTTGGGGTTTTTGGATCAGAACCCTATGCATGTTAAGAATTTCCCTTTGAGTTGTTGCTGAGCAATATGAAATATTTCTTACTCCCACCATACTGTCTCCATATAGTTCTCACTACCAGTCAGACTAGGGAGTAGCAAGGAAGCTTGCAAAATCTCTTCTGTGACAAGCCTCCTATTAAATCACAAGATTTAATCTATCCAAGATGAAACTGGAAAGCTTGCTTGTGAAGAACCATTCTAACCCTTCTCTGGTGGCCAGCTGGCTGGCCATGTGGTCACTGAGAAATACTGTACATACCACACTTCTAGTTCTGATGCAGTCTTTCTTATCCCAGTAACTACCTTGTCAAAGTACATGGCTGCCTGCTAGGACTAACATTTGAGAGATCTGCTTTTAATTTATTTATTGCAATGTCAACACCGAATAACTTAAGCATATTTTCCAGAGATGACTGCACACTTTTTTTAACATGCTGTTTCATGTCTGTGTGCCACTAAGCATTCCAGACTTTTTTGCAAGCTGTCATATATTTTTTTGGCATTATATAACCATTTCATCCATGAGCTGCTAGTGGACTTTGACTCTGGAGCAAGCTTTGTCTGTCTGCAAGCCTACTTCTTCCATTTGTCTCTGCCAAGAAACATGAATCTGAATAGTCTTGTGAGTGAGCCAGTATGTTTGCTGATGTGAGCTTCTCTATCGATTGTCTTATCATCTCACTGAAAGAAGACAGACTGCCAAGATAATAATTTCCCCCTTCACAGAAGAGCTTGGTGGTTACATCTGAGTGTGCCTTCGCATACTTTATCACACCTACAAAAGCTGAACTGTTTTTTTCCCTTTGCAAATAATTTCAATTTTATAATCATTGCTCAAAGGATCTTGAAACGTCTTACATTAGGATTTTTAATGGAATATTACAGAACTTGCTTTTCGACAGAGTCCTGGCTCTCGCTCACTTCCACAGCATTATCTGGTTGCTAGTATCATGTGCCTACATTTAGTCATTCGATCAGTCATACAGATTCAATATTTCTTTCAACAATTCAGCAGAATCACTTGCACATTCAGAATGAGTCATTTGTTTGAACCAGGGTCCATATCTCTAAGAAAGCCTGGAAAAATCTGTCTTGACAGATAATAAAGTGGTTATACAGCTAAATATTTTAAAGCAGCTTTCATTTAATCCATACTGAACTGCAGCAAAAAAGATTGTTAGATCTCTATTGTTAACATTCTGGTGATACACAGACTAAGTTTTAATTGAAGACTGGTTAAAGTACAGCTTTCAGACTAAAATAAAAACTAGGCAAAGCTTTGTGATTCCAATCACAGGTTGGCAGCTTCAGGCAGGTGCAATAGTTTTCAGAGACAAACCTCAAGCAGATGGACTACTGTAAAAGAAAGTGAGTAAAATATCTCAAGAGATGACTTGTGAATGGAAATCATGGGGGTTTATGCAGGCTAGCAAAAAGCACAAGGATCTGGGTATACTTGAGTTACTGAAGCTTTATAGATAACCAACTCATGGGTTGCCAGCAGTGATCTGAAACTCTTCTGAGCCTAGCTTGCTCCTGCAAAATATACAGCATTTACTGATCATAGACTTCCCGAAAAATTACTAGACTTGGGATTTTTTTATTATTCTCCCTGACTCCCCTCCATTCCCCCCCTCCCAAAAAAAAACCCCAAAAAACCCCAACGCAATCATACTGGGTCTCACTAATCATAATATACTTTCTGGAAACCCCACAGCACTAATAGCTCCATCATTTCTCCTTTGGAGACAAAGGTGAGTGTATTCTCATCTCCCACTTCGGTGCTGGCAAGTCCTGAGTTCACCTAGGGAGAAGCAGCAAATCTCATGCTGATCAGAGGCCTTACTCATACAAGCTAAGATGACAGCTGCTTAGCTCCTGTGCTTTGTTGGTTCAACAGGACCAGGAGAGTTATGAGGTAGTGATTTAAATATTTTTGTCATTGAAACCGAATCTCACTTGAATAGATCAGTATAAGGAGATGATGCCACTTCTATAAAAAATGTCCTGATCCTTCAACAGCTATAGTTCAAGCAAAATGCCATCTTCCTTTGCCTTTCACCCAGAGTTTCAGGGAAGGGTAGAATTTCCTGAATTTCCCGAATTTCCCTATAAAGGGATAAGGATTAAGAAACACTTTTAAAATACTTCCGTTAGTAGTTGCAAAGGGAGAGGCTGGCAGATCTCTGAGGGTGATCTATTTCTTTTCTCCCATCTAGCTTGAGACAGGATTGTTAAATGATTCTGAGCAGTATCAGGGGAGAAGAGCACCTGTCTGTGGTATGCAGCTTCTAATAACTCACCCTGAACGCATGATCAGGAATGAATGGTGTGTTGTGTAGACTGCTATTTACTAGAAAACAAATTCTGAAGCTACTGAAACTTAACTTGCAAAAGCCATGCAGTTTTTACTGCTGCCACACACTTGTTGTCTATGGTCCAAGAGTAGTGTCCCTGTTACCAGATGCTCAGCCAAGGTCTCCCTTCCCAGGTCCCCACTCCAAACATCCATGCTAAGTGGAAAGATACTGACTCATTATTCATGACAGGCTAGATCTGATCCTGTTACCTTGCTTCTTTTACAGCTATGCAAAGCTGATGTGAAAAACTATTATTCCAAATTAATTGGCACTTCACACTGCACTGGCAAAAGTGGCTAGGTTGGACATAGGACAATGGAGAAGCAGGGAGATGGCAGCCTCTTAGATAGATAGATAGATAGATAGATAGAATCAGAGGCAATGTGAATTACATGATGAAATTCTCCACTTCTGGGCAAGACATCTTTTAGACTCTTTTGAAATAACCTTATTCAAATATATCTGCTATTAACAGAAATTATGCAGAAGTGCAATTTCTTCTCGCTCCAGAATAAAAACATTTTAACATAATTTATATTTAAATCAAAATATGCCCTTTTAAAATCTCCTCTCTGCCTTCCCTTATGGCTTCTATGGTTTTGGACAATCTGAGATTTTGCTTTATTGGTATTAGAGCCAGAAAAAAGGAATGGCAGCAGCATCTCTAGTGAAATAGGAGTCATCCATATATGTAAAAGCAGATAAGAGTTTTGATCACTTCAAACACTTTACCTAGGTATTTTCTTTAATTAAATAAAATATTAGCTGCCATTATGTAACTCAACAGTATGTGACATCACTTCATAATATCCTCACTCTTTTCCCCGAGCCCATTCAGATCCTAGGAAGAAGAGAAATTCTGTTGTAAAATGTAATGAGAAAGAAGATTAAGAACCACTAAATAATACAAGAGCAATCCATTGGTTTGATTAGTGTTCAGGCCATTATTAGTGAATGTCCTGGGTTCAGCAGTAGCAATCATTTTTCTCCCTCTTAGTAGCTGGTGCAGTGCTGTGGTTTTGACTTTCAGCCTGGGAACAGCACTGATAACACCAATGTTTTTAGTTGTTGCTCAGTAATGTTTACTCTGACTTAGGACTTTCTGAGTCTCTTTCTCTGCCAGGGAGGAGGGGAAGCTGGGAGGAAGCAGAGTCAGGACACCTGACCCAAACTAACCAAAGAGGTATTCCATACCACAGCACGTTATGCCCAGTATATAAACTGAGGGCAGTTACACAGAAGGGCTGGATCACTGCTCAGGTCAGGCTGGGTATCGGTTGGCAGGTGGTGAGTAGTTTCATTCTCTTCCTTTGTTATTTCCCTTATCATTATTATTATTGGTTATAGCAATAGTGATTTGTGTTATACCTTAGTTACTGGACTGTTCTTATCTCAACCCGTGGGAGTTATGTTCTTTTGATTCTCCTCCCCATCCCTCCGGGAGTGGGGGAGGAATTGGAGTGGGGGGGAGTGAACGGCTGCGTAGTTCTGAATTGCTGGCTGGGCTTAAACTATGACAAACAGTTTTATTTCCCTCTCTGCTTCTCATCTGTGAGTGCTACCTGACTTAACAAGGTGTCAGCATTTCCTTCTGCAGCTTCAATTCTCAAAGCTCTATGACTTTACAGTAAAACTCTGCTCTAGGCTGAAACAGAGCAGACATGGTGAGGCTGCTAGAAGCATTTTCTGAGTTCTTACTGCAACATGTATTTTGTTTCTTGTTTTACTCATACTCAGGCAGTTGGGGTATTAACCTCTACTTAAGCACTGAGTGTTAACAGTATCATGCACAAACAGACCACTTAAAAGCCTCTTTGGCTTATTTTTCAGGGAGCCTGTTGATATCAGTAAAATTATATACATAATTGACATCACTAAGTAACATTAAAATGAAAGCATATAGAATCTGTACACATTGAGCTAAGATCACAAAGCACATGACAAACACCAGCTGGGGGGGGGGGGTTGTGACCTATTTTTCAGATGGAGAAATTGTGCATGGAGAAATTTCCCTGTTTAAAAGGAGAATCTTACAAAAAGATACCCACAGTCCCAGTCCTGCTTCTCAATCTCCCTAACCTTCAGATTGTTTATCTTCCAGACAACTATTTTATATCAGACATTGATTTTAGCACATATCAGCACACCTATTAGATCATCACATAACAAAGCTATGATAACGTGAATCATTTAGGGAGAGGAACTCTTTGTATTTTTTTAAATCTGTGACAATGGCAAAGTTTTGATCTCTTTGGCAACAAAGTTGAATTTGAAAAGCAGAAGAGCCACTTTGCGTCTGTATCCTTCCAAGCTTATTTGCTCTTACTGGCCAAATACTGGCACAGGCTGTCCAGAGAGGCTGTGGGATTTTGGTGATATTCAGACCTGGACCAGACAAGACCCTGATAACATGATCCAACTTTGAAGTTGTACCAAACAACCTCCAGAGGGCCCTTCCAAACTAAACGATTCTGTAATTTTATTCTCTGTCAGTTTCTCTGTATTTTGGTAAATGGTTCACCCCAAACTGTGGCAAATCCTTGCTTTTGTCTTTGGTTGAAAATATGGAACCTCATAGCAGCCTTCCAGTATCTGAAGGGGGCCTATAGAGATGCTGGGGATGGACTATTCATTAGGGATTATAGTGACAGGACAAGGGGTAATAGGTTAAGACTTAAACAGGGGAGGTTTAGATTGGATATAAGGAAGAAATTCTTTACTGTTAGGGTGGTGAGGCACTGGAATGGGTTGCCCAGGGAGGTTTTGAATGCTCCATCCCTGGTGCTGTTCAAGGCCAGGTTAGACGAAGCCTTGGGTGACATGGTTTAGTGTGAGGTGTCCCTGCCCATGGCAGGGGGGTTGGAACTGGATGATCTTAAGGTCCTTTCCAACCCTAACTACTCTATGATTCTATGATTCTAAGTGTAATTCTGCACTAGGTCTACCCATGACAGCAGACAAGAGGGACATCTTGATTACAAGACAGGTAACTTGAAGAATAGGTTATTTTTAACTGGTCTATTCCTTTGGCAGCAATTGTGTTTGGATTATTCCACTGCATTTACTGGCAACAGATAATTAGAAGAAATTTGTTCTTTTAAATCTCTAGTTTGGATACACTGCTGAAAAAGGGACATTATGAACAGCAGGACAGCATAAGAATATTTGACTAATATTTTAATTACCACAGTTGCTCATGAAGACAGTAAAATAGGATTTTATGTGATGTTTCTTATGAAAGTGACACACAAGACAAGCAGGAAGATAACAGAGGTAAGGAGTGGAATGGAAAGAGGTTTTAGCATTACTGTACCCATCCAACACACACAGACCTCTTCAATTCATGCAAACTACTTTATTGATTAAAGAAGGGCTGAGCAGAGCAAATGTGATTGCAAGAGCCTGACCGTACCCCTCAGTTATCCTGGAATACAACCAAGAGATCTCTTTTAGGCTGAGGAAAGCCTGAGAAAAGCTGAGAGAGTTTGGGCTGTTCAGCCTGCAGAAGAGAAGGCTCCAGGGAGATATTATTGCAAAATTTCAGTGCTTAAAGGGGGCTTATAAGATGTGGACAGACATTTTAGCAGGGCCTGTTGCAGTAGGTAGAAGTCTTACCTTGTAATGAGAATCTCTTACAGAAAACCTTGTCTGTAAAATCCAATAGATCTGTCTCTTTTCAGCTCAGCTGATAGGCCTACTTGAAACCTCTCTCTTCACCTCCCTGTCCCCCAGTCCCAAAAGATCTGGAGAAGGGAACTGAGAACAGAGACACTTACTCTAGGAGAGCTTGTTTTGTATGTGACTGTTCCTCAGTCTATCCCTCGGATTTGGCAAGAAAGTCTGGCGATGCCAAGCAGGACTCTGCTGTTGTAAAGCCCACCTGAGACTCCCATTAGTATTTACTAGCACCTTACTGAGATCTGAAATACCATAATTTTCACCAAGCTAGGAGCAGGAAGCAGCCACTGTACCACTGACACAATACTGCAAAAAGGCTCTTGCATGGCAATTGACCTAGAAGTTGTATTATTAAAGACCAGGAAGTAACAGAAGACTGAATTCAGGAAGGTAGAATCTCAGTATGTCCTTAACCTTAAATCAAAGGGACAATATATAAGCAAGACTTAAATGCTTGCTTAAATTTACACACGCACTAAACCACTATTGGTATAGGAATGGATTTTAGCGTGTGCTTATAGACTGCTCTCCCTCCAAGTTTGAATATTAGGTTGTCTTTCCAGCTGAAACCTGGCATCTGAAGCTCAAAGGAAGAAGGGTTGGCATTATCTTTAGTTTTAATACAGCTCTTGTCTCTTGCTGGTGTTTCGGAGTCAAAGCCCCTATATTTACACTACTGCTTAACATTTCTCTCCTTTCTTTCTACAGTATGTGGCATTTGCCTCCCTCTTCTTCATTCTGGTCTCCATAACCACCTTCTGCCTCGAGACCCATGAGAGATTTAACCCCATTGTGAACAAGACAGAAACTGAATTCATCGGGAATGACACCCAGGTGCGGCACTACAGGGAAGCAGAAACTGAAGCCTTTCTCACCTACATTGAAGGTGTCTGTGTGGTCTGGTTTACATTTGAGTTCTTGATGAGAGTCACTTTCTGCCCAAACAAGGTGGAATTTATCAAAAACTCTTTGAACATCATTGACTTTGTGGCCATACTGCCTTTCTATCTAGAGGTTGGACTCAGTGGCCTGTCTTCCAAAGCTGCTAAGGATGTCCTGGGCTTCCTCCGCGTAGTCCGTTTTGTGCGAATCCTGCGAATTTTCAAGCTGACCCGTCACTTCGTCGGGTTGCGGGTCTTGGGACACACCCTCCGTGCCAGCACAAATGAATTCTTGCTGCTCATCATATTTTTGGCATTGGGCGTCTTAATCTTTGCCACGATGATCTATTATGCCGAGAGAATAGGTGCTAAACCAAATGACCCTAGTGCCAGTGAACACACACACTTTAAAAATATCCCCATCGGCTTTTGGTGGGCTGTTGTCACCATGACGACCCTGGGCTACGGAGACATGTATCCTCAGACTTGGTCAGGCATGCTGGTGGGGGCCCTCTGTGCTCTCGCCGGCGTGCTGACCATTGCCATGCCTGTCCCTGTCATTGTGAACAATTTCGGAATGTATTACTCCTTAGCTATGGCTAAGCAGAAGCTACCAAAGAAAAAAAAGAAGCATATCCCGAGGCCACCCCAGCTGGGATCCCCCAATTATTGTAAATCTGTCGTAAACTCTCCACACCACAGTACTCAGAGCGACACTTGCCCACTGGCCCAAGAAGAAATTTTAGAAATTAACAGAGCAGGTAGGAAACCTCTTAGAGGAATGTCCATCTGACCGTTAACCTCCATCCCGCGTAGTGATTTAAGATTCAGCCAGACTGCTTTCTTAGAGCAATGGGTAGCACATTTATCCATTCTAGTCCCACCATCACACAGTGAATAATATGTGTGAAGTCTAGGTTGCAGGGACAAATGGTACAGTGGAGGCTGATCAGCAAAACTAAGGATGAGAGCACGCTCTAGGAGCCCAAACTTTGGTCCTGGTTAAGGGCATACAAGTCTCAAGATATTTTGAAAAGCTTCTAGTGGAAGAATTTTGAGAGTTCTACAGCTATGTTGCTGGACTGTGTAATGCATCTCAGAGGCTCCTGAGGGCTGAATGCTTCATAGAGCAGAGTAGGAGCCAAGTACTCAGCAATTAGAGTTTTCTGACAAAACAGGGCTGGAATTCAAAACAGCCTGATGCTTTCTCATTTGTTCCCATTTGGGACCTTTCAGCTGTTTTAAATGGCAGATATTGTACATCTCATTACAGAAACTAGGTGCCTAGTAAGTTGAAGGGACAACCATACCATCATGCATATTCATGAGACAATCCCGTCTCTTTCTGATGATTAACTGCAAAGTAGAACAACAGCTCAAATTCTTGACACTAATGCAAAATGACTCACTCTGAGACAAGACGAGATGTAAGGATGTTTATTCCATGGAATGCAAATCTATCTATTCTATAATATTCCACTAGAGTTTAGTATTTTGAACTATGAAAAGCTTTGAACCACATTTTCTAAAACATGCTCCTTTTGCAAGTGTGGGTTGGTGAGTTACAGCTCCTTCAACCTTTTAGCACACAGCTGCTTCTTCTAGCAGCAAAGGCCAACTGGAAAAGGTCTGACTGGTCATTACCGGCCAGTCTGGCCTAAACAGTGAGTGCCTCATAATATGGTATTCTTCTTTTAATTACATTGGTTCATGTTAGCAATAGGTGAAACCAGAGCAAAATTAATCATACTAATTCTACTGGGAGGGGGGAAGAGAAATGGGAAAAATACTAGTCACCATGGAATATATTATAATATCCCATGGCTAGTGGTTAATTATGGGAATATCTCAGTTTTATGAGAATCCTCCTATAGCACATGAAATTACGGGGCTCCAATTTGATTATTTAAACCCCATAATCTACCTCTACCCATGGAATACAACTATTTATTCTGTGGAGTAATTTAAAGTAGATAACCATGTTGAAAACAAAGCCCACTTAATTTTTGGCAGATGTTCCATTCAAGTGGCATAGTAGACATTCTTCAGCTTATTCAGAATATCCCCCTCTTGTATAAGATCGAACAGATCACCAGTCAAGTGATTTTAATTGACATCCAGTAAAAAAGACATGTTTTGAAAGAGCTAGCATATACCTATGATGGTCTTGTGTTATCATTTTTTTACTTTGAAAAAAGTTATAATTTGTTACTCATTGTGAGTGAGGTATTCTCTTGTCATCTCATAGCCATGCATGTTAATGTCATTGTGAGATGCACAAAGAAAGCGAGACTTTCCTTTGTGTGTGACTTCACCAATGCCAATGCTAATTATGGAGGGGAAGAGCTGGTGGGAACCTTTCTCTTCTTTTCTATTCTTTTCTCTCTTCTTATTTCTTTTCCCTTTTGTGCAACTATGTAAAATCCATTCAGAAGGTAAATAGCTTTCTTTATTATTTTTTGTTAAAGGCTATTCCATTGCAACAGGCCAACCACAATTCATACATGAGAATAGACTGTCTCTTTCCTATTGTATCTTTGGTGCACAAGCATATGGTTTTACCATCCATCCCCCTCAGGTTGCAAATGCTTATCACAACTCATGTCCAAGCAGCAAATGTTCTCATGAGTAGATGTCGTTGTGGCATCACGTGTCAAGAGGGAAAGAGGGCACAACACACTACTGTTTGTCCCCTACTATGAGCAATATGCCAACTACCCAACTGTAACTCACAAGAGATGCCAGAATCTTGAGTACTTTAGCAGTCAGCTACGGAGTGACTTTCTTCTCAGAAATTCCTTGCTTTTCAAAGTTGCTTCCATTACCTACCCTGGTCCTCTCTGGGAACTAGAGGACTAAGAACTCTACGAGTTCAGTACAATTCCACACTGGTATCCTGAGAATACATGTAATTTTGGTTCAATGTGGAACTGTTTTGCCACCACCAGTGCTCTAAAATCAGCTGTTACCACAATATCCATGAAGTATTGATAGTAACAGCAACTTATCTATTTCTGCAATAATTAAGAGAGACTATTTTTATATAAGTATACAAGCATATATATTTTAAGAAGTAACAAAGCACACTTATACTTCAGCTAACAAAATGGACTTGGTAACACTGTTGCTGGAGTTCAGTTTCTCGTAATTATTATGCATCACTAGCAGCAAAAAATAGTGCCTGTATCTCTTTGCTTCCTAATAGGGAAAGATCTATACATGTGCAAAGTAAAAAATAATACATAAGATCATACCAAACTGTAAAAACAAGATCTGCATTGCCTTGGATGTTGAGGTTCACTTATCTAATACGAAGAATTGATAGGCACTGACTTGTTCCTGAAATTATAATCTGCACATTATATGAAAACAGAGAGTTTCAAACAGTGTTTCCCATACTGTAAAATATCTGCATTGGTTAACAGCACCTATCTGTAAACATCCAGTTAACACTGTACTAGCAACACAGAATGGGTGCCTAATATTTTTTAAATAATGCCTATGTTTTCCAAGGTATTTCTTGTAAATTTTAACTGTAAAGCTTCAGTGTGACAGCATCCAGGTGATACAAGATCATATGATGTGTATTTAATACATTATTCCAAACAAAGCCTGCTTAGCTGCTCAGGTGTAAAGGACATCACATGAAGTTATTAATCCCATATATCATGTGTGGTAGAATGATGAAACGCTTCACAAAACAGTTATGATTGTGAAATGGTTTCACATATGACTATCTCCCTATAGCCCTCTCATGCACCGAGTCAGCAGCTCACAGCTGTTCTTGGTCCATACACACAGGGCCAAGGGGGCTCTACAGAGAGCTCTGCACAGCCACAGCCCAGTGCCTCCTTTCCAGCTAAGGAGCATTTTCCTGTCACCAACATGCAAATAGCAGAACTTTGCCCACAGGCTGCACAGTTGCTGCTATCGATGCTATTATGGTCATCTGTAGGCAAAGCAAAGATGGTTTGAATTTAAATTCTGGTAGGATTGAATTCAATTTTTTAATTGCCCCCAACACTCTCAGCAGCTCAGTCCTGGGCTAATCTACACCTGGCAGGAGGGTATCTTTGAACAGCACTTGATTTTAATCTGACAGGAAGAATGTCAGAATTTAACCCTGCCATGCCTCCCCTTTCTGCTCTCCATCCCATCTGATCCCTTCAATGGGTAGCTGGGAAAGCTGCAGAAGGGGAGGAAAGGCACTTCATAATATAGTATGGCAGAACTACGGCTGCAGGCAGGCCTTCACCAGCAGCATTAAGGAAGTACAGATTTCTCTATCCAAAAAGTCTTCTTTGTGGTAGTTTCTGATGCCTGTAAATTTTCAAGATACTGCTTAGACAGTGCCTGGACGAACAGGGCTTGATACAAAGGAGAAGATCCTACCTGACCAATTTGACTAAAACTCCTTGACCCAAGAATATCTCAGACTACAGGTGACAAGGTGTCCCCTCACTTAAAATATACACAGCATGTTGTAGCAGTGTTGTTTGCAGGCCCCATTCAAAATGAAGGCTTAATTTTGCCATCATTGACTATGTGATAACCAGTATATTGCAATCAAATATCCGACAGGCTAAGCAGACAGCAAAGAGAAAAATGGAAGTAATCTCCAGTATTTTCATTTGATAGGGGGATTAACTTAACAGAGCAAGATCACCTGAAAGATCTATAGCAAAACTATTAGTTCATCATAACTAAACAAACATCAGTCAACCATAGTCTGCTGTGCTGCAGTGTCTTCTTATGTACAGGCTTCTGAGTATTTCAAACAGTCAGTATTGTAACAGAAGCAAAATAGGAAAAAAGACAAAGCAAAAACTGCTTCAAATAGAAGCAAACCAGAAAAAGCCAGTTTCAACCACTTAACTTCAGCTGATTTCTGTCCCAAACCACACACAGTGTCCTACAGGCATATGTAGTTTATATCAGTGCACATAGTAAAATACTTTAAGGTACAATTTTTAAGAAAATTATAATTTATAAGAAAACTTCAAAGCATGCAAAACAAATCTTGAAAGCTCTCAGTTTTGTTTTCAAAGTGTTACCTCTCTGTGTGCTTACCTTAAGCAGAGGTTGACTGAATGGTTACATCTTAAAGTTGCCATAGGATGAAGTGGTGAATGTCATTTTCCAACACTGTGAAAGAAATTTAGAATATGATTGGAATTCATAACTTCATTTGATGTCTACAGTACTGTCTGGTGTCACAGAGAATGGATCCATATATTGTAAGCACAGCTGATGTTAATTTGGGTTTATTCAGAGATCTACCCCAACCTTTTATTGTTTTTGTATATCTATTTACAACACCAACACACACAGTGTTTATATTGACTTTAATATGGCCAAGAAAAGAATTCCTCACCTCTCTGATCCTCTCTCCATGCAGGTTCTCTTAAGTTAAACTCCAAGGATATTGTATCTCATAGAAATATAGTGTGCACCCTTTTTCACAGTGTGCTGATGGCAAAATTCTCTGTTTATTACATAGCTGTAAAATATGGAACTAGAATTCAGGCACCTAAGAGGAGAGGGAGAATACCTGTCATTGCTAATACAGTCTTTAGCTTCAGAAAAGCTTCTGTGGTTGTTTTACTTACCTGCTCAAATAGCTGTTTTCCATAACCCACTCCTTCACTATCCCTATGTCTGAAATAGTTCAAGCTATCCAAGTCTATCACTGACAGACGGAAACTACATAGTTATAGTGACTCGTGTTCCCATGGTCAAATTAACTGGCATAAGCTGTGACATTAGGGACCTATTATTTCAATGCAATTTCCTGAGAAAGAGCTGATCTCCTTTCAAAGAAATAACATGGAATTACCCATTTTGGTTTTATCAGTCATGCTTTCTGAAGGAGCTGCTCTTTTCTCTGGGTTTCATTTTTCATCCCTTCTGTCACCATAATCTAAATAACCTGTACTCCTTGTGCAACACACTGGTTCTAACGTCAGAAGTGTGCTGAGCACTGTAATTCTAGTGCCAAAGCTCAGTGGGAGCAGGGGGCTCTTGGCAGTTCTTGTCACAGGCCCATTATGCTGCCTAACATTTCACTGTACTGTGTGAACTTCAGTGGCTTTTATGGATAGCAAAGCATTATTAAAGCAAGTATTTAGTAACTGTGGTGGTCCTTCAATCCACAGGGAAGCAAATTCTCAATCAAATGCCTTTGAACATTAGGGAAAAAAAAAATCTCATCTGATTTTAGTGTCAGAAAACCTTTGGTCCTTTCTGTAAGATGGACAGTAGATAGCAATGTAACTGCCAAGAGTTTAGGTCTATTTCATAGAATCATAGAATAGTTAGGGTTGGAAAAGACCTGAAGATCATCTAGTTCCACTCCCCTGCCATGGGCAGGGACACCTCACACTAAACCATATCACCCAAGGCTTCGTCCAACCTGGCCTTGAACACTACCAGGGATGGAGCATTCACAACCTCCCTGGGCAACCCATTACAGTGCCTCACCACCCAACAGTAAAGAACTTCCTCCTTATATCCAATTTAAAACTCCCCTGTTTAAGTTTCAACCCGTTACCTCTTGTCCTGTCACTACAGTCCCTAATGAAGAGTCCATCCCCAGCATCCCTATAGCCCCCCTTCAGATACTGGAAGGCTGCTATGAGGTCTCCATGCAGCCTTCTCTTCTCCAAGCTGAACAGCCCCAACTTTCTCAGCCTGTCTCCATACAGGAGGTGCTCCAGTCCCCTGATGATCCTCGTGGCCTCCTCTGGACTTGTTCCAACAGTTCCATGTCCTTTTGATGTTCAGGGCACCAGAACTGCACACAATGCTCCAGGTGAGGTCTCACAAGAGCAGAGTAGAGGGGCAGGATCAGGTCCTTCAACCTGCTGGTCATGCTCCTTTTGATGCAGCCCAGGATACAGTTGGCTTTGAAGTTTAAATGTGTTTGACATAAATACTAAAAAGGCAGTGGAAAAAGTAATAGGAAGATGATTTTTCTTTCCTGCCTATACTTAGCCTTCCTAACCTTTAAATACCCCAAATTCATTGCTCCAAAATAGCAAATGAGGTAATGTTTGCATCATGTCACTGAAGATGAAGTCTGATGGATCTAATAGAAATTGTAACAGCTCAAAATAAAAGGAATACTGCTCAGTTTTTCTCATCTAACCTAAGATGCATTTGCCTGAGGTCCCCTTATATTGGAATAAGCATCAGGCAGCCTCAGAGAGTAATTGTGACGTGAACTGCCTTCTGGAGGTGGCTTTCTCCATAAGTAATCTCAGGTGACTGCAGCTTTAACTTAAGATCCTCAGTTAAGTGCCTACAGTTAGGTGGAAGCAATTTGGATCTATTTCTTTTCCTCTGTCCCATGTGGCATTTCTGCAGTCTCATAGCTGTGGATCATACACAAAGCATAATTTATAATTAATATAATGTAACACTTCATTATACAATTATTCATCTGTCTTTTCCTGTAGAGGTACAACTGGTGGGTGTCACTTGTACTACGGTGCTTGTTTACTTTAGAATTTGATTAAAAAATAACATCCTCTATACCAAGTCATTTGAAAACAAAAAGGAGGAGCTATGAATTCAAGCACAGGGCTTTGGGTTCCCACTTTTTTCTGGCACCATGTGAGACATGAAAGAAAAATAGTGAAAAAACAATCTCTCCACACAGCCTGCTGTGGTCTGGCCATGGCCAGGGATGAGTGTGCGCAGCGGCAGGATCGTACTAAGCTGCAAAACAAATGCAAAGCTAAATAATAAATCTTAAGACTTTTCATGCCTTAATAACTTAATGAGCCCAAGATACTTTTAGTGATGGGAAAACACAGATACAACCACACAAGCCAAAGAAGGCCAGCCTGTGCCAATCCTCCAGCACAAAGCGGATGTAATTATGGTAAATCCTCTTTCTCACGCACATGCCTGCCACTGAAGCTCCTATGCCATCCAGTGGAGAATTCATTCCTGGGATACAAAGAGGTACTCTTGGCATCTCTTCCTTCTGCTGGCTTGAGTAGACTGGTGTTTGCAGGACAGAATACAACAAAAGGCACCTCTTTGCAAGAAGTACATCTCTACTGCAGTAGAGCTAGACCAATGGGATCACTTACCCATCACTACAAAAGGCCAGGGATAAAACAGTCTAGAGTGTGAGGTCCCAGTTCTGTGACCAGTCTACTTGCTTATATCCCTCTTACTCTGTACTTGCTGGCAATTTTCTCCAAGCCTTTTGGTTACTTGCTTGTCTGTTTATAAGCACAAAGCAGCAATAACAAGCAATTTACCATTCCCACTGTCATTGTTCTTTGTATTCATCCATGCTCCATGTCTCAGACACCTTACATACTGTACAGATCATCATACTGTATTCCTCAGTCAAAGCGGTAATATAAGACTCTAGCATGACTCACCTGACTGCATTCTCCTGCAATCTCTACCTGACCTGTCAACACTCACAGCACTCTATGGAATATGGTGTTAGTAAGACTCTCAGAAGTCCAGGATGAGTATAAGTGAAACCCCAGAAGTGTCAGGATAAAACTAGGAAGGATGTCCCAGAGCTCTTTGCAATGCAGCACTTCCAGGAGCAGCAGTTCTCAACACTGCATTAAGCACGTATCCAATAATGCCTGCAACAGCAAGAGGTACTGAATCTGCTTAGCTAGAGCTCCTGTATTTCCTCTAGTAGTACCAATAGGTAGACAACCAACATACTGTCACCTCACTTCAAGAGGTAGTACCTCTCAAAGGTGATATTCTCTGGGAGTGATGTTACTAGGTTGGCCAGTTAGTACTGGGAGAGGCGGTCACCACCGTCACTGGAGTGCCTTTTCTGGGGGACACGGCTTACTGGAAGAACCCAGGTCAACTTGGTGGTGAGTAAATGTTGAAGAGGTAGGTTGGGTCGGAAGGATTCTGTGGATTCATGTAGCATACTAAATTCTGCTCTTGTGCCAGTGTAAAGTCCATCAGTGTGATATCTATTCAGAAGAGCTTCATAGCAACTTTCAAAATATGCATTAATATAAAAATCAGGAACCTTTAATAAAGATACCTAGAACTAATAAAGATTTTTATTGTAATGGCCTTAGAATATTGGGGTAACTAAAACTGAGTTGTAATATAGGAATCTTAATTCTTTTACATGTTCTTCACATTTTCTCTTTTTCTCTTTCTCTCTTTTCACTCTGTTTGTTAACATTTACGTGTTATTACTGTGTGTTGCTTGCAACTTGTGTATGTTACAGACTGTTACATTTTATTCTGTGAAGTTTTTCTCCAATTCCCATCAACCTGAGCTCCATGTTGGGCAGCCGAGGAAATTACAATACAGTTCTTTAATGCAAAAGAACAAGGAATGTCACAGACTATAGGTAACTTCACTGAGATTGACACAAAACCTGATGTAAGGTATTAATGCAAAGAGTAAGTACGTGGTATGATGGCAGAACTACTTAGTTAAATTACCTTCCTTTTTTTTTTTTTTTCCAGATAGTCTGCATGGGAAAAATTAATTTTCATTACTCTCCAGCAGAAAAAATTCCCAAACCTACTATTTAGGATTTTTGTCACTGCCATTGTGAAAACCAGTGATGCCACTGCTGAAGCATCATTACTCATAGTCAAAGGTTTAAACTCATATTTCCTATGCTGTTCTTCTATATGCTATAGTTCCTTCCATACTCTCCAAGCTGTAATTTTATCATTTCATCATCATTTGTCTGTGGTTTACTATACCTTTTTACATAATTCTTTTTCTAATTTAATACAGTTATATCCCTTTCACTCTAAGGACCATATTTAACAACAAAAATGAGCCCCTACCCATGGGATTCACATTTCCTAATCCTGAATGAGGCTCTGGAACCCATAAAAATTGATTTCTGTAGCTGAAGATGGTCTGGCACAGAAGCTTAAGTATTGTTTTGCTGAATCAGGTCCTAGGCAAAGTATTTTGTTTACAGTATTTCCCAATCACCCCCAAACACTACTTGGATAGAATGATAAAAAATAGCTGACAGATATTTCTGATACTTTTTTAAGAGGGACAGAATAAAGCTCATTGCTACTAATCTTATTCTTAATTGTCAGTAAATTCTGTGTTAACTCAGGAATCACTATAGCCAGGTATCAACTCAAGAAAAGTGCATTTTTCTCAGTGTGAAGTTCCTTTAGTTCCTGATTCACTATTATGCTGTAAGCCTTCCTTAATCAGTGAAGAAGCACAGCAGAGTTTAGATGGAGGCCAATATTCCACTCATGGAATTGATGAGTGGGCAATAGATATTAATGGACAATAAATATTATCCAGGCAACTAAAACAGAAATAACTTGCTAACAAGAGTGAAATTTGAATTTAAGAGACTCCAGAGAGTAGGGAATTGAACTGTAAATAATTCCTTTCCATGCAACATCTCCAAGAGAAATCACAGATTATAGAACCATAAGGCTGGAAAAGACCTTTAAGATCATCGAGTCCAAATGTTAACCTAGCACTGCCAAGTCCACCACTAAACCATGTCCTTAAGCACCACATCTACATGGCTTTTAAATACCTCCAGGGATGGTGACTCAACCACTTCCCTGGGCAGGCTGTTCCAATGCTTGACAACCCTTTGAGTGAAGACATTTTTACCTACTATCCAATCTAAACCTTCCCTGGCTCAACTTGAGGATGCTTCCTGTTGTCCAGTCACTTGTTACTTTGGAAAAAGAGATCAACACCAACCTCGCTACAACCTCCTTTCACTTAGTTGTAGAGAGCAATAAGGTCTCCCCTCTGCCTCCTTTTCTCCAGGTTTCAGCCACTGCTCATAAGACTGGTGCTTTAAACCCTTAACCAGCTTTGTTGCCCTTCTTTGGATATGCTCCAGCATCTCAATGTCTTTCTTGTAGTGATGGGACCAAAACTGAACACAGTACTCAAGGTACATCCTCACCAGCGCTGAATACAGGGGGATGATCGCTTCCCTGGCCCTGCTGGCTATGCTATTTCTGGTACAAGCCATGATACTCTTGTCCTTCTTGGCCACCTGGACACAAGATGGCTCATGTTCAGCTGACTATCACTCAATACCCCCAAGTCCTTTTCTGCTGTACAGCTTTCCAGACACTCTTTCCCAAGCCTGTAGTGTTGCAACCCAAGCTGTGGTGGTGTGACCCAAGTGCAGGACCCAGCACTGAGCACTGCTCAACCTCATGCTTGGCCCATCAATCCAGCCTGCCCAGATTCCTATGTAGAGCCTTCTTACCCTCAAACAGATCAATGCTTTGAACCAGCTTAGTGTTGTCTGCAAACTTGAGGATGCACTTGATGCCCTCAACCAGATCATTGATAAAAATATTAAGCAAAACTGGCCCCAGTCCTGAGCCTGGGGAACACCACTTGTGACTGGCCACTAACTGGGTTTAACTCCATTCACCACCACTCTTGCGGCTTGGTCATTCAGCCAGTGTTTTATTCAGTGAACAGTAAGCCCATCCAAGCCATGAGCAGTCAGTTTCTCCAGGTAAATGCTGTGGGAGACGGTGTCAGATGCTTTACTGAAGTCCAAACAGACAATGTCCACTGTCTTTCCCTCATCAACCAGGCAGATCATCTAATCATAGATGGAGATCAGATTGATCAAGCAGGACCTGCCCTCCATGAACCCATGCTTACTGGGTCTGATCACCTGGTTGTCCTGTTCATGCTTTGTGATGGCACCGAAGATGATCTGCTCCATAACCTTCCCTGGCACTGAGGTCAGGCTGACAGGCCTGTAGTTGCCTGGATCCTACTTACAGCCCTTCTTGTAGATGGGCATCACATCTGCTACCTTCCAGTTGACTGGGACCTCCCCAGTTAGCTAGGACTCCTGATTCATGATAGGAAGATAGGCAGTGAGCACTTCTGCAAGCTCCCTCAGTACCTTTGCATGGATCCCATCCAGCCCCACAGATCTGTGTGTGTCTAAGTGGTGTAGCAGATCACTAACCATTTCACCTTGGATTATGGGGGCTTCATTCTGCACCCCATATCTGTCTCTCTCAGGGGACTAGGACCTGAGAACAACTGGTCTTACTATTAAATACTGAGGCAAAGAAACCATTAATTACCTCAGCCTTTTCCTCATCCTTTGTCATTATGTTTCTCCCCACATCCAATAAACAATAGAGTTTCTCCTTAGCCCTCCTCATGTTGATAATGTATTTATAAGAACATTTTTAATTGTGTTTTGCAGCAGTAGCCAAATGAAGTTCCAGCTGGGCTTTGGCCCTTTTCATTTTCCCCCTACATAACCTCACAACATCCTTGTAGTCTTTCTGAGCTGCCTACCCCTTTTTCTGAAGGTCATAAACTTGCCTTTTCTTTCCTGAGTTCCAGTCAAAGCTCACTGTTTAGCCATGCCACATCTTTGCCACTAGCTCATCTTTTGGCATGTGAAGATGGCCTGCTCCTGCACCTTTAAGATGTCTCTCTTGAAGAATACCCACTCTTCCTGTACTCCTCTGCCCTTCAGGACTGCCTCCCAAGGGACTCTGTCAACCAGGCTCCTAAACAGGCCAAACTCTGCCCTCCAAGGGAGTCCAAGGTACCAGTTCTGCTGACTCCCCTCCTTAATTCTCCAAGAATCAAAAACTCTGTAGTTTTGTGATCACCATGCCCAAGATAGCCTCCAAGCATCACATCAGCCACAAGTCATTCTCTGTTCACAAGCAGGTCCAGTGGGGCACCTTCGCTAGTCGGCTCACTAGGGAAATAAAATCTAGAGATATAAAGTCAATAGGTATTTTCAGATGCTGAGCAGCTTTTAATCCTTCCACAAGTCACAGTAAATGTCTTTGAATGCTTGAATTCATACTCTTTACTTCATAAAAATTTGCTTAGCACAAGAAGTATCAGGCAAAAGTGATGCTGCAAAAATATTATGCAAAAAGAAATGTAAAACCTTTGCATCTTCTCTAGAACACAGCTGGAAAATTCTGTCCTCCAGCAGTAACTACAGCAGCCTCACAGCTGCTCTACTTCCCACTTGAAGCTAATAGGCTTGTGGCTTATTAAAGCTAGAACACAGCAGTTCTCTATCCTCACCTTGGCCATGCCACCTCTATTCTTGTACCATTCTGACACCAGCCTAAGAGCCAGGGAAAACCATTATACCAAAATAGTTTCCCATTGCCAGCACAGTATGACACAACTAATGTCTGCAATGTTAACAGTCCTTTTACATCATCAGGAAAGTGTGAGAGGACTGAAAAATAGAAGTTATTCTCTCACTCAATGGACAATGTATCATTACTTTCTTCAGGGATCCAGTTGGATTAAAGGTCTCTTCTGAGGGACCTCATGGAGATCCTTCTTCATGAGATACTTTAGACAGCTACTGTGCATGTTAGGGTTAGCAACAAGGATATAAAATGAACAAATGAAAATGACCCTTAAGCTCTAAATGAGAACCAAAGGACACTATCAACTGGTCAGGAGCGACTATCCATAGACCACAATAATGACAACCAGAGATCAAGGCTGTAAAAGACGGCTGAGATCCAGACAAACTGCAGATTGATTTGTAGGTGTATATGGCATTGCTGGTGTGGAATGTAACTTTAGTCAGACAAGGTCTCTCCATAAAAAGTTCTTCATCTTTCAAGCAACTTACTTTCTCAGTCCTGCCCCTGTTTTGCACTCAGCTGCTCTTGCCTCCTTCCTGCTTGTCAACCCCTTCCCTTTTAACAGGGCTGCAGAACCCTGAAGTCAGCCAAGTCTTTATGGAATGGTAAATTGCTATTCAAGTTGTAGATACTCAAGCTAGGTCCTTGTCTCTTTTAATTCTTAAACAGTCTGTGTTCTTCTGGAAGAGACTGCCAGTGACCAGTGAGAGATCTAATGTGCCCAAAGGAAAGAGCACTTATGTCTCTTTAACTGCTGTGATTCTGATCTAGGGCTGAGAAGAACCCATCTTCTTCAGCACAATGTCAAAGAATCTGGCATGGTTCACATAGCCAGATACTGACTCACAGGTCAAGTGACAAATATGATAAATATACATGGATATCATGCTATGAATTGTGGAATTTCTCTCATCCTTGTTTCAGTCAAAGTGGTTACAACCTACAGAAGTTCCTACAAGGACTGGAAAATTCATTGGATTTCCAATCCTGTAAGGACTAAAGATGGTACACCCTAAGAGTGTCTTTCAACTCATCCAGTCTTTGGATTGACCCCTTCACAGCTCTGTAGTCTCACAGGAGACAAAGGAAGGGAGTCAGCTACAACCCCAAGAGGAAGCAGTGTGAGCTGGGACCATCCCTGGCCCACACAGTTTCTGAAAACATCTGAGTAAGAAGGGTAGACCAGGAACTTGTTTCTGGGCAGCTGTTGGAAAATGGCAGTGTTTGCTTCAAGGAAGAAGACTGGGGTATCTTTCCCCATGTAGGAATCACTTCTGTACAAGAGCTACATTTCCAAGCATAGATTATGGTCAATGAAAATATCATACAATTATGGCCACTGACACTCTGAACATAAGATGCAGTTCAAACAGGGGGAGAGTCAGTGTCAGATTCTAGCTTATAGTCAAAACTAGCAGCACCAGTAAAGTCACTATCACAGTGTGTAATCACTTGCTATGACAAAAGAAACGAAACATACAGCAAGTACATAGGCAGTCTCTACTGTGCTTCTCCACAATAAGCAGAATATACTAATTCAAACTCCAGCAGTTCTCCTAAATCAGTTTGGTTTTTTGTTTGCATTGTTTTTTCTTTTCAGAAACCATCCCTGCATTTTGAAATTTAGCCTTTGCTTTGGAAAGCCCACAGCATTTTAATAGCACTTTTCTGCAAATGGAGATAGATGAGATGGGAAAAAAGAAAGTGGAAGCCACACAAATGAGATAGTTGTGAAACAAACTACTCACCTGGGAGATCTGCTGAATACTTTCTTCAGCCTCTCAGCCATTTCTCTGCAGGAGAATGTTTAAAGCCGGTGCAGTTAACTAGGTATTCACAGATAGGACAATTATGTAGATAAGATACCCAAGCTGGGAGTAAGAAGATTTTGTTGTAAATAACTTCTTATGCAGCAGTGGGCAAGTCACTTCACTGCATGGTAGTTTTACCCATCTATAAAACAGAGATGTGATAACATGGACTTTTCTTCATGAAACAGAACCTAAAGAACAAAAAACACTGCACAAGCCTAATTCAGATTCTTCTAGCAGGGATAGGAAAGCTCACCTGAATTTCGTAGGCTAGAATCAAGCCTTAGAAGTTCTAAGCACCTAGAAGTAGTCATCTACTCAGCAGACACTGATGGTTTCAGTAGTTTGCTTTATCTGAAGTTGCCTCAAACACAAAGTCAATCTTGGAAAAACATACAAATAGAAACTTGAGAAATCAACCTAAAATAACATCATTTCATTCCATCTTTATACCTCATTCCTAAAATTGTTCAGCATGTAGATCTGCTAATGTGAACAATTGGAACTTCAAACTATGGGCTAATGACATCAGTGATGTTTCTTTATACCCATAACAAACTAAACACATAGTAAATAACATCTGATTGCCAAGCCCTGCCTTTGCAGAATTAGGTGCTGCACACAATGGTTTGGAATACAACTACTCAACATTTACTTATATACACCAGCAATAGATGCTGTGCTGGTAATTTCTCTTCTTCTAAATATTTAGCAAAATTGTTATTGTGGACTAAGAGACATCAGTAGGACAGTTCAGTGATTTGTCCACATTTCCAGCTATTCTGTTCTCTTCCTATTGAATAGAAATAACAAGGTTGTGGGGTTCCAACAACAAAACAAAGACATATTCACAGAAATATTTCTCAATAGAGAAAAATTCATCAGTGCTATAGGACCCTGAGGAAACTGCAAATTCAAGTTCAAGCTCAAGCTGCAATTTAGGAAAATAATTCCAAGAAAGTCAATTTTCTTGTCATTCAAGCATAACAGAGCCTACAAGCTGCTTTAAATGGCTGTTACCAGTGAGCAGCCAGACCCACAAACACTCTGCTCAGAGGTGTTTTGAGATCCAGAAATGGACCAGTCCTCCCTTCCCCAATCACTAACCGTTTAGTTTGCAAATGCAGGCTCAGGTATAGCAGTGGGAGCCTCAGTGATTTCAGTGCAGAGCTTTGCTGACACATCTGCCTCCCTCATTTCAGTATTAGAGCCACCAGCTTGTAGCAGTAGAGGCTTACGAAGAAGCTCAGTTCTTTGCTCACCCCCATGAGGACAGCTGCTCTCCCCAAACACAATTAAATGATTTTTAAACCAGCAGCTCAGTACCTGCAATGTCATGGTTACTATGGCAGCAATGCCAGGTTTTTGTGCAGAGATATTAAATAGCAGTGAGCATTATGAACAGAAAGGAACTGCAAGTCAGTGCAACCTTGAAACTTTAGAATCCTATTGAAATGAATGTCTACCAGTATTAAAATGCATCTATAGCTTTTGTCATGTTTAAAAATGCATTGAGAGACCTAATTATTGCCTTGCTCACAAAACAAAACATTAATACTACTCTCTCTGGGGAAATAATTGGCTAATTCTGCATGGAGCAGAAAGGAGGCAGAGGTGAGATCTGCAGAAAAGACTGTTCATTCAGTGACAAACCAGTGACATTTAAATAAAATATAAGTAAAGGCACAGAATGCAATTACTGGTGCATGGATAGATGCATAGTATGTCATATACATCTGTGTGTGTGCGTCTCTATGCAAAGCAACAAATGTAACTTGAAAAGGCTTTTGCCTAATACTCATCTAAGTTGTCCATCTGAAATCAGAGGATCGGAATCATACCTCCAAACCCTACCTAATGTACTTTTTTCTTTTGGGCTTCTTTATTATTCAGCTTCAAAACCATTGAAAAAATATATTACAGTATTGTGTAGCATTAAGAACAAACAAGTAAGTGAATCTGGAAGAGACACTGAAATTAAGTTTATCTGTTGAGTTTGTCCTTTGTTAAAGACTCGTAGGACCACCCGCTGCCTTACAATGTCTAGGTAATAAGCATTGTGCAACCGAGGTATAGGATGCTGCCAATACCACTCAGTTAACCTATCTCAGCGTTTGTGAAACTTCGGAAAGCACATTTTGACTGTTTTCTCCTCCCTTCAACAAAAATATTCATGTTGAGCTGTGCCATATTTGGAGTATATTCTCAATACACTAATTTGCACTTTGACACCCTAAAATAAATAGTACACTAAGTAGCACTTCAATTTGTTTCATTAATGTAAAACAAGTCACACAGAGAAAACATATTATTCTCAGTCTATCCTCATGGGAATTTGTGGAGCAAAATGGGCAAATCTGGCCTCCTCTTTTCATTATTTACAGCTGAGAGTAAACCTTACTCTCTCTATTTTCCAAATTCATGGCCTGCTGTAGTGTTTTCTATATGTAGTGTTCTGTGCTGGCATTGCAAATGCTGTATGTGTTTCAGAAGAGAATGTCAAAAAATTGATTGCTTTTTTTAAAAATCCACATTCTGCTGTAGTATTTCCATACATAACATACTCTGTGTGTCTAAAATGTGTACAGCCATTCTGCATGACTGATACCAGAAACACTATAGAACAATCTGGGTAAACTTTGGGGAGGGGAAGAGCAGGAATTCTCCCCCAGTAATATTGGACACAGGTATAAACCAGCACAAACAGAATATACTCAAATACTAAAACACAACTCACAGTCCACTGCCTCTCCAAAGCTCTGAGCGACAGTAGGCTTCATGGCAAACAGGTCATTCATATGCCATCTGATGTCATGCAAAAACATAATCTGATTTCTAACTGCAGTCTTCTGCTCACAGGACTAGGAACCAATGCACGCCAGTTTCTGAATCTGCCCCTCTATGTGGAAGTACAGGTGGCTGCTGTTACCCTTAACGTGATCACCTTTTGTTTCTCCTCCCACTTAACAGACTTTATTTTATTTTTGTGCAGTGCACATGAATGCAGTGTCTAGGACAGATGTGCTACCTTTTATAGTGTTGCTGTAGAACTCTTTAGCTGTAAACCCTTAATTTGCAGCTGGAACTCTAATAAACAGTACATAGTGTTTCAATAGCCTTCTGCTTATATGTTTGAAGATTCGAAACTGAATGGTGAGGTGGCCAAGGCGGCGCTGGCAAACGAAGACTGTCCCCACATAGACCAGGCTATTACGCCTGATGAGGGCCTGCCCTTTACCCGCTCTGGCACTCGGGAGAGATATGGACCCTGCTTCCTCTTATCAACCGGGGAATATCCCTGCCCGCCTGATGGAGGAATAAGAAAGGGTATGTAGCTGGGGTCCTGGAACCACGTAGTTAGCAACCGTTTTAAATACATAAGAGAAAAGTCAGCTGTAGCTGTAGCACGCAATAGTGCGCTTGCTGTATAGATGCACGTTTGGGCTGGAAACCACCACCTGATGTCTGCATTTGGAGTTTCTAACCTATTTCTTTCAGAAAGAAAAGCCTGAGGAGCTGTAACTACCCCAATGCAGCTATGCTAGGCAGCCAAATCTTCCACCCCAGCTGGTGCAGTAACTTTAGTGGAAGATGTTCTACAATGTCCTCAAATTAGACCATCCTCCAAAGAGAGGCCAATTAACACTTCATAGCAATGAAGGTTTGCCACTTGGAAAGCTCACAGATCTTACCAGATTCTAAGGAGCACAGACTTGGCGGTGGCAGACAGAAAAGACAAAACACAAAAGCAAAACATCCTCAAGAAATAGGAAATGATTATATGGCTACCTTAACAGGGCACTAAAACAAATTATTTGGATATCATAGCTGTTTAGTTCAACAGAGAAAGAGAAACATATGAGAACATCTGTTAGCACAGGTGTCTTACAATTGGAAAATAATCCATCTAGAATCACTTTCCTTTCATAAATAAACCATTGCCAGTTAGTTTCTCAGGCTTCTGACAGTTACAGATCTCTCAGAAGTAACTGCATTTTAGTTTGCTAATGGTCAGAATAATCTATTTAGTAATAGAAGTCAAATCAAATAAGAAAATTTCCCTTCATAAAATAGGCTGTTTTGTTCAAATAATTTAATGTGAGGAAACCATGCAACCAAAATTAGAGTTACATATATATGCATCAAAGTTGATAAGGAATGGGAAAATTGGAAAAGAAATTTCTCTGTTCAAATCAGTGTTTATCACTGGTGTACTGTATATAGTATATGATATAACCAATATTTTAAAACTGCAAAGATTGTATGCTGTAACCATACACTGAGTATGGAGTATAGAATTACCATGTGCCATTGTATGATGGGCAATAGTTATAGTAAATGCCTGTTATAGATAGTGTATGTATTTATAAGTTTTAAAGCTTATCATCAACAAAGATATAGTTGGACCACAAGACTTTCATATGAAAGTATATCCTCTAAAATTTACCTTTGTAGCAAAGTGTTTTAATTGATTCTGTATTGGATAAGCATTGGCCACGTTCATTCAGCCTGGGCGAGTTCGGGTGGTTCCAGTGGATCAGGGGAACACTCCAAATGGCACATCCTTTCGGATGGGGAATGTATGGTTTTCACGATGCACTGCAACCGCCTCTCGTTACTGAATGAAACAGAGGCTGGTTGGCTAAAGAGTCATATATGTCAGCATATTGTTGGCCTGTTTGAAACACGTTGAGAGCATCTTAATTGTTCCAACAGAAAATCATCCATAGTTCGTGCAACTCTCTGTACACTTGCTGAGCTGTTTACGTGCATGTCTTAAAGAGAATGGGGGGAGGGAGGGAGGGAAACCAAATGCATGCAATTTTGTTTTGTTGGGTTTTTTCTTTTCCTTTTAAAGTGCTGTGAACAAAGGAGTAGTATCTCTATAGCAACACAATAAATTCTGTGGATTGTGCTGCCTTTTCCCCCTCCTGCCCCCAAAGATACCAGAAACCTTAATTTTGCCTGAGGTCAAAATGCATGAAGTGGAAGGGAGAGGTATGCGCGAGTGTATGACAGACATAGAAAATCTCTCCCACTGACTCTTTTTCTTTTTAGGGTACAACCATGTTGCTGCCTGTAGGATCAATTACATAGCCTGACCATCCTTGAGAAACGCTGTTTTGGGGAGGGGGGGGTTATATATACATTTTTATTTTCTTTTTAAACTTGTTCTGTACTTCAATGGCCTTCTGAGTCATGTTGCAAGCGATACTACTCTCGGCATGTCCATGCATGCAGATGGTATTGAACTGGCTACAATGTTGACCTCATTCTTAGTCCATTCTGTCATTGATCCAATGCTGTACTTTGCATTTTTCTTTTAAATGAAGGTTACGAAATGTCACGGAGCCTTAACAGCATAGCTGGCATAAGTGGAAAAGCGATAGGATTATCCTCAGTGTCTGCGCCCTACAGCTCTCCTAGTCCAGTGAGACGTTCTTGGTCTCCCATCCCATCTATTTTGTAGCATGGATCAGTAGCAGAGAATGGTCTAAAAAGCTTTATTTTCAATTAGCCTATGCTATGTTGCATATAACCCAGGTGACTAAGTCTGAAGATGCAGTGTCTCACAGTAGCACCTGCTGGAAATGGTGTTACTCCTGATGCTAGGTGACAACACTCCTAAATAGCACTCAGATGACAATAGGCAGGCATTTACATAGAACTGGTGGGCCATACACTTTGCATGGTATGAGTACATAGAATGAAGGGTAGATGCACCAGATAGTTTTCTTCCTGGTGCATCCTGCTAGTTTATGCTTATTTTAGCTAATGGTGGATCTACTGGCTCTGTATGGAATGGGTTAGGCATTTAGTCAATGCTGAAACATACCAACGATGGAAGATTTTGCTTTTCTCAGGATATTTTTGAGCCATAGGAACCCTGCAGGAGTTTGAGCAAACCAAGCACAGTAGGATGAAACGTTGCATGGGCACCTATTTTAAGCTGAAAGCAATACTCAGACACACTGTAGAGAGGTCTCAGTCTGGCTGACTGCATGGGAAAAAAAATCCTGTTGAAGAAGAATATGGCTGCCTCTGCATGTAGCTATTTCACCTTTTCCTCCTTCCTTTAACACTAAGATGCCGAGCTTGATGTGAAAAGCGCAGGGAAGAAGCTCAAGTACTGATTGTATTCTTTACATGCAGATCTTTGCAAAGAAAGTCCAGTCATTGCTAAATATATGCCAACAGAGGCAGTCAGAGTGACCTGACAAGGCAAGATGGAGATGAACATTGATGGCTAATAAACATCTGTGTGGAACTGTGCAGGCATAGAAGACCTTCTCATTTGGACAAAGTTAACTCGCTCCATGCAGGTTTTATGGATGATCCTTCGTGGGTTTGGAGTTGTACTAGAGATGCAGGCTTTTTCTACGGCCAAAATGTAACAAAACTGTAGAAGATCCTTTTTTTTTAATCTATTTTTTCGTTCCATAGCATGAATTGCATGAAGAAAAAAAAAAACAAACCAAAAAACAAAAACCCACTGAAAAAAACCCACCCCCAAAAAACCCAAGAAACACTGCAAATGTATGATTAAGGAGAAAGAAAAAAAAAATAGCAAAGTTATATATTTTCTTTCAAAGCTCTTTACTTTTACATACATTGTTGTAGCCAAAATGTAAAACATTATAAAACTGTACATTTCTTTGCTATGGATAGCTTCTTTTTGTATACAAGATACAGAGTAATGGTTTTAAAAAGTGCAATCAGGCAGTCATCGGTCATATTGACCACGCCTTCACAGTTCATCACACCAACATGGAAATCAAGAACTTTTAATCCAGCTAGAAGTGTATAAAAATAAGAACAACTTTTTCCTGTCTGTTTTTGTTGGCATGCTTGTGACACATGGGACCTTCCTTCGGACCTGAACGTAACAGCTGGCTAATTTTCCAGCTCTGGTTATGTTGTATTTTATTGATGTATAGATCCAACGTAAAGACCCTTCATAAATTGTTCATATTAAGTAATCAGTATGAATTTTAAACAAAACAGGTGTTATTTTAAAACTGGGACTTATAGTACAAAATCAGGAGAATACTCAAGTATAAACGGTCTCAAAGTTTAAGAAACAAGACAACAGCATTGTATGCAATTTAGTACTGAGTAAAATGCATGCACAATGTTATGCAAAACAATTCTAGCATGAAATAAATTTTGTATCATGGTTTCAGTGCCTGCTGTATAGTGTAAAGGGGAATCCTTTTCTGAAGCAATCAGGGGTTTCCAGAGACTTGCTTCTAAAATCTTGAATAAATACAGTGTTCTCAACAGAAATGTAGGAGAAAAGCTTGGTATTGCTTTGGTTCTACAATGCTAATTTTGGTTAGTAGATAATAAATGAAGCCTGCAAACACTTGATACAACTGATGTCTAAAGAACTCTCACCATTAGTAACTTTATGAGGGAAGACTAAAACCCCGATATTTATCTAGGTATCTTCCTTTTCCCTCCCCAACAATAATAAAAGTTTGTCTTTTTAGCTGACTAAATGAATTCAGTTTTTCTTACTTCTTTGGGGCCTGTCCTTCACTTGTTCTTCACTGAGCCACAGCAGTCCACCTGATACGAAACTCTGAAAGAAATCCAGACATCCAAGTTGCACTTTATTTGCCACACAACACATGCAGCACTAAGAACCGAGAAACACTGTGATTAAATTTCACTTTAGATGCTACAAATGACAACTATGGACTATGTATCAACAACATTCTAGTTGCTTGAGCATTTTTGTTAAAGTACTTTTATAAGGAAGGATACATCTTTATCCTCATGTACGAACTTCGAAAGAGCTGGTAAACTTCTACGCAAGCTACGGCATTTGTGACTGCTGCTGAGGATGGAAATGTAAGGGAACTGTATCCCTATGGTCTGGAGGAAGCAGACATTAAACCACAAAAAACCAGAAGAAACACTCATGGCTCTGGTAAGTGCTAAATTATAAACAAAAAAAGCCAACTGCAGCTGGACCTTGTCTTCACGAAACTCTACTCCAAAAGAAAAAATCAAGGAAAACTTCAAGCTGTGTTTTACAAAGAGAAGGCAGGCTAATAATCTGAATTTGTATGTAATTAGAAGACTCCTCTGTAGTTCTCAATGTAGTATCATGTACTTGATTTCTACCTGAGTTGACTATTCTTGTTCTCCGAGACTTATTTTTCTCCCACTGTTTCTATGCTGTTATTTTCAGCTGATAAATGGGCAATTTCTTACCTCCAGAGATAAGATCCAGGTTAATCCAGGATCCGAAAATTGCCTAATGAACAACTCTTCCTCTTATAATGTACTAAGAATCAAGAAATAGATTTATCTGCCCCATTTTTTCATTTAACACTAACTCAAGGGCCCAGCATGAAGGCCGTTCAAATTCTCCATTCCCATAAGGAATCCTAACAATTCAGCCATGCAAATCCTACATTGATCTTCCCTTTCCACTGTGCTTTGCATATATATATATATATATATATATATACATATATATGAACCTTTGCTGACAGGTTGGGGACATATGCCCATTCTGTGCTATTCTTTACACCTACTACTCCCCTTTTCAGTTAGGTACTCCTTTGAGCTTATTCTGATTTGAGGTAACTGTGTCCTTTAGGTGACTTCTATGAACCCTTCAGAAACATATCAGCTCTTCCCATTCACCACCCTTCAGGAGGTGCTCTAAAGCTTAATATCTGCCTGACCTCAGAGTTCCCTTGCAGACAGTGACAGCTCTGTCAACACAGGGAAAGAGGGTGACAACTAGAAAATTTCAGGGGCTGTTGCACTGAATCCTTAAGAGAAATTTACCACATCACCCCAGCTGACTTACATTTAAGGAGCTTTTGCTGGGGTATTACAATTAAAATATTAATTCCTTCAAGCCTGCCCAATTCCACACCAGGAAGTTTATATCTTGATCAAAGCATGAAAACCATGCATGTGGCTAGATTCTGACCTCAGCTTGCAATAATGCCACCAACTACTTCTGACTTCACACCACCATACCAGCAGAAGCACGTTCTGCGGTTCACTTACACTCTGTTTCCTGATGGAAACGAACATCTGAATTTCTTCTTCTGCAAACACCTTTCAGCAATGGACCCCCGGCTACAGGACCCGACACTGGTCCTTCATCTGAACCCACTGGCAACTAGTGGTTTATTACTTGCTAACATTAAAAGCATATTTCAACTGCACCTTGTATACATACAGCTTCCCCTCTGACTGCATGAAGGTACTCATGTTTTTGCTGGACCAACTTGATGTGCCTCCACAAGTACAATTTCAGACAGCAAGGATATGAGAAGTGGTTTTTGTTCTCTCATTCCAACAAAAAAAATCTAGCTAATACTGCTGTGATAACAGTCAAGCTCAACAGTCATTAATCATTAAAGTGATTTTTCACATAAATTGCCTTCCTTCTCTTTGAAGTTTCAAGGCCAAAAGAGAAAATACATCACTGAAACAAATGGCTGCTAGGATAAATGAGCAGACTGAAATACAGAAGACAGCAAGCAGGTCTAAGGCAAGGGCATTCAGAAAGGAACTGAGCACAGAGCTGCTTACAAAAAAGAAATCCTGAAGAAAACACAAGTGCAGTTATTACCCTGACACTTTGCATATCCTTTTAATAGTTTCAAAACAAGGCAGCCTACCTCTCTGCTTTCCATATATATCCCGAAAGCAATTCTGTCTTTGAGCTCATACACAAACTAACTTCACTTCATGAAAACGTGCTTAAATTATGCAGATTATTTTCAAGTCACTCACTTACTTGAGTTTGGGCGTAAAATACCTGTCTGTTCAGAAGTCCCAAAGAATCTGCATTCATCTAGGACTGTGGGTGCCACATTTCTCTCTTTGGGGAATACAAATGCTTATTTTCAATCAAGAACAATATCTGAATTAAAATTGAACCTTAAATTAGATCCAAAACTGTACCTCCTGACTTTCTTTCCTTATCTGACAGGAAAATGCTTTAAAACTATGCACATTAATCTGCCTCCATGGAAAGATATATTCCCTGGTTCAGGCTAAGAAAGACAGGTTTTCAACCCTCAGCATTCACTTGAGCCTTTAAAATACTTCATGCAAGCACATAGGCCCAAACATTTTCAGGTACCAAATATTCAGAGCATGTGCTCTATGGCTTCCATTGGTTTCTCCACTGCTCATCAAGCACAGCTTAGAGATTCTTTAGTCAGCAAAAGATGAAGTATTGCAGGTGCTTTAGCTCAGATACCACTCTAGGGTACCTGCACAGCTTCTGGACCCAAAGGGCTTAGCAGGGACAACACAGCCTATGCACAGGCTGCTGACCATGAGTCACACCAGACATGTGGATTGAGTCCAAGCAAATAAGCTCAGCAGGAGCTTTGGGGTGGTAGCACCAGTGCAAGTAGGTGACTGGAGAAGAGGCAGCAGTAGGACAAAAGGTAGGAAACAAAAGGACACAGGATGGATCTGGAAAATGGGTTATGCAAGTAAGAGGGAGAGGAGCATATGAGGAAACAGGAATCAGTCAGTGGTGAGGTGAAAAGAAGAGCAAAGAGAGATGGAAGTAGCAGAAGTGATGCTTACCTAAAAAATCATCAAGGACCACTAGCCTAGAAGGTAGTGCCTTAGCCTGGAACTTGGGAGATGGAAGTTTTATTCTTGACTCCACTGTGGCCATGCTGGGTTACCTTGGTTGAGGCATTTCAAACTGTGTGCCTCAGCTTCTGTTTCTGTGACATTATTGTCTTTTGAAATTGTTCTGAGGTCAAAAGAGGAAAAGTATTTAAGTAGGAACAGTCATTAAAATCTATCAACTTCAAATTAAGGCTTCAAAGGAAAGAAGCATCTCTCAATTATTTAAAAGATGCCATATTTCCTTGTCTGCAGAAGAGTACAATACCCCATAGGAATCCCTTTTCTTTTGTACTTTAAAGCAGAGGATTATCACGGAGAATGATTAAGCACCCACACAGTTAAAATGACAGAGCATCTTTGTTACTGATTGGCAACTCCTCTACTGCCCTAAATTTAGGTACCGCATCTTCATGCATTCAAATCAGTAAAAACAAAAAACAAGCTAAACTCATTTGACATTTGTAGCAAAAATAAAAAATCATGTCAGAACATGAAAAAAAATCCCAATTCTTGGCTCCACTTACATATATATATATGAAATATGTAAAACCACAGTCTTATAGCAAAGTGTTTGCAAACACTTATAAGATTATGCTGATCAGGGAATACTGGAATCATATTGAATTGAAATTCTGCAATTTCCACTGACAAAGTCTCGATCCCAAACCTTGCAGACAGAACTTCCCCAGGATTGCATTGTATCTGAGTAACAAAGTGGTCCATAGGGAAAGCAACCTGGAAATAGATGAGAAAGGTGAAAACAAACTCAGAGGCTAGCCAACAGAGGAATGGGATTTAGACTCAACCGCCTCCCAACTAGCAAAGGCTTGTTTGAAAATAAATCCAAACCTGGCATGCAAGAAAATGAAAACGCCTGAGGAAGTTTTGCAAAATAAGCATCACTTCTGAATTTTCTCATTCCCACAGCCAGCTTTTATTCTGGAATAATTGCCTTGTTGCTCTTGTTTCTAATCAAGCTGAAAAAAGTGCTCTCACATTACTCTAAATTTACGCTTCCTCACTCTTCCACAAGGTAACACGTAGCTCATGATTCAATTACATGATTCAATTACAGAGACCATTTTCACTGCTGAGTATTCTCAGCCACAAACCGTCTTTCCATGTTCTACTGATGAGTAAAAACTGCCTGTAAAAACAGGTGAATGCAGAGACAACTGACTGATGAATGTGAACGAAATGCACAAACAGCTGAAGAATGTGCCCTATTTCGCTTCCTTCAACCTCTAAATGGATTACAAAATAGCAGTGGCTTTACATATGCAGTTTCTCCATAATTTCAAACACACATATGGTAAACACCTTCCTTTACAGTTATTCTTTTGGACGTTCATCCAACAGGCAGCCATTTCCATAAAGCAAAGCATTTTAATTCAAGGCTATTAAATCATTCTTTCTAACATGGAACAAAACATCCAAGACCAGCATTTATCAGGAATTAAGAACAGCACAAAAGCTAAAAGAACAAAGCAGGTACTACATCCTTTTTTTTTGCATAAATCAAGATACTGGTATCTCAGAAGTTCAAATCTCCAATTACTTTTGTGGCAGCTAGAGTTTTCAACAAATTCAGTATAAGCTCCACTTTTCTACTGTGCACATTTTTACGTGCAATAAAAACAACACAAGATGATTCCCTACCACAGACTGCATCCACTCCCAGACTTTGGGAAGCAAGACTTACATTTTCTGCCAAAGTATTACCTTCTACTTCCCTTTACGTAACTCTCAGCTGCTCTGAGCTATAAACTGGTAGTTAACAGCCAAAGCAAAAATCAGATACTGATGAAAAATTCTGGAGCCTTTTTAAAGAAAATTTCTAGGTAAAAGAAAAAGCACAAGACTTGCCATATGCTATGAAAATATCAGAAACCCTAAGAGAACCCAGGGGGAGTTTTTGGTGAAAACAAAACATTGCAATTTCAGCAGCAAAGATCTGTCATCAACTTGATTTCTAATACAGGGGGAAAGAAAGTAGAAGTCCCAGAATTAGTTAAGGATTAGTTAATCTAACTAACCCAGTTAGATTAACTAATTAGTTAATCCAGTTTGGATTGGATCCAGAGTTCAAGGAATTTAATGGAAAAAATAGGTATTTGATTAAGTGCTGGACTAGGTCACAGGCCTGATCTTAAGATTTCTGAGACTGGAAGGTAGGGACAGATGTTGCTGTTCCAGCTGAAGAGAACTGGAAATTTCAAGGTGTGCTATGAATGAGAAAGAAAACCCACTGCAGGTTAATAATTCATTATTACTAATAAACAGTGGAAGAGGAGAAACAATGACATCCAAGAAATAGAACAACTTGTCCTCCATTTCACTCCCACCATACCAGCAGGCTAGAAAGTTGCTACACCTGTGTGATTATTCCATTTTCAGGACCTATATCTTGAATCTGACTTATCCCTTTGCCCTCCTTTTCCCCCATTTTTTAGTCAACTGCATCAGGCTTTCTACTGCCATTCATTTAAATGTCTTTCCATGGTCACCTGTACATTCAAACCGATCTCTTTTGCCTGTTTTCCATCCTCATCTCAAGTCTTATGACTCAAAAAATGTCACATAAAGCAAAATCAAATCATATTCTTCCCCTCCTGCTCAATTCCTCTAACTGTAGCCATGTAACTGAGAAAAACCTTTTGCCACTCTAGCAGAAGTGACCTTTATGGCAGGTGACAAGAACTAGTTAGCCACTAACAGGACTGACAACCTGCAGTCAGAGGAGAAAAGCTAATGTCATATAAGAAATGGTGACTGTGCAAATGGGAAGAAAAGCAGGACTGCAATCTTTCTTTCAAATGAATGCACTTCAAATTCAGGGTCTGTCTATTTAAGCAGAAAACCATCAAGCCACACAAAGTCAAACAATACCAGTGACTGCCAAGCAGCTTAAACAATTCCTCCAAGAGACACAAACTGATACAAGAGACACATCTTCAAATGCAACAGGAGTGTCTTGCACAGGTGCACATGGAGGTTGCACAAGTAACAACTGCAGATCTGCTAAACTTCAAAGAACAGAAGTACACACAACAGCTTCCTTCGCCCCCTCGACCCAAGAACCTGAGAGCTCTCTCTGCTGAAGGTCAACAATTCACAACTTAGTATCACAGCTGGAGAACAAGTTCATCTTTTCTCCCTCATGAATGTCAGCTCATTGGCAGGTTTGGCTATTTTCAGAAAATGTGAGTGGAGAGCAGCTGCACAGACACTTGATTACCTTGTTCTAGGGTAATCAGTTTATTTGCAGCTGAATGTGAATGCAAAATTCCTACATAAATAGCATTTTTAGTTCAGCACTGAAGACCTGCATTCACCGCAAAAGCATTGGCATAGCACACTGGATATACATTTTTCCTGGCAGACAGACCTCCATCAGGACATCAAAAGGCAACATCAGTAAGCTCTGGACATCAACAAGGAAGGGGATTTATTTACTTGATAAGAAGCATTCTACTGTCTGCTCCATGCCTTAGCTTATTTTGTACAATGCCTTATTCTGCAAACAAGGCATACTGACATAACTGGGCATTTAGTTCTGAATGAATGAGCAACAACTTGGTTTTAATATTCAACGATGTACCATCTCCAATGAATTATTATTCGCTCTTCATACTACAGCAGCATCTAGAAGTCCTGACTGACGACAAAGCATTTCATATGTCAAGCTCTCAAGATATATCACTACTTCTTAAAGTTTTCCATTTATATAGGCAAGACAAAGGAGGGAAAATGCAGCTCTCAGCCTTACAGAGATGAAGATCAGATGCAGATATGAAACACAAGATCCTGACCAGGAAAATCAAAGTATTCCTTTCCTCCTCCTTATCACCCCAAATCACTCTTCGCTCTTCCAAAAGTGTGCCTGTGTTACAAATGTGAAAAAGTGAACATTTCAAATAAGTCATATTTATTTGTTAAATAATTTGCTGGATCCCTTTGAAATGGACTGCAGCAAACAGCAAGCACAGTCAAAATACACTCAGTACAGCGACCCCTGTGTTACAGTGTTACAGGTCACACATAGTAGCTGTGACTAATCAAGGAACAGAATTATTTAGAGGGAATAATTACTGAAACAAGAGAATATGTTTATTTGGTACATATTGGAGGAAATCAAAGGTAGACCTCCCAGACAGAACCACTCAAAAAAAGCATGACAAACTGTTAAGCACATGTAACAGAGACACTGCTGTATCTAGAAAATGTTGAGGAAAGTCAATAACTAGCAGCTTAGATAAGTACAAGAGCTCACACCCAGGAGCAGCATATTGCAATGAAGAACCACAATTAGCACATGGATTAAAAATAATAAACCACTTTAAAGTCACAATTCTGCACTTTTTGCAGAGAATCCATTTCATTATTGTTACAATTCTTTTAATATCTGTAATACAGTCATAATCAGCTCCACAGTCAGTTCAAGTTTCTCATCCATTGAATAGAAAAAGAATGTGCCTTTGAAAATTGGGCCATGAACTATAACTGCTGTAAAACCAAGGGGGGGGTGTGGGGTGAAACCCTTGCAGCCCATATTCCCACTTTAATTCTTTCCCCTTCATGTGTAAACTGATACATCATTAGGAAGTCTCTATATGCTCAGAGCCTTACTCTGTATATTTTGTAATTCTGTAAGCCTTCTTCCCTGGCAGGCCTGCTTTAAAAATTAAACCACTGTTTAGCAACAGTACGTCTCATTAAAAGGTGCATTTACCACACAGTAGTATTCTCTATATTTATCACTTGAAATACATCAAATACCACAGCAAATGTAACTATCGTGGGTGGTAAACATCTAGTTTAATGGCATTCACTGTATTTGTGTGAAAACCAGTTTTATAAATAGCTTCCAAAACTCTGCTCAACATAGGCAGCTAGTAATATATGAAGATAATTCACACATTTTCATTTCTCCTATCAAAGCAAGCATTAGGCCTACGTTTTCTGCCAAGCACTCACCTGGGACAAGTACTGTGGGCATGCTCTGAACAGTAACTCAGCTGGGCTGCAGAAGTCAGAACTAACCTGAAATTATCAGGAGCATTCTGGTCTGCATTCTAGTCTGGGAAACTTGTAAAAACTCTCTAGCTACATTTTTATGTCTTCCTATTCAAAAGCAGCTGGAAACACAGGAGCTATGTTGGATCAAACTGTCCTCAACAGCTACGGCTGACTTATGTCCTTTGACAAGAACATTTCTATTGTTTCCAAGAACTGTTAGAAGTTTTTTCTCCCTAAGCAGTAACTTCAGAAACTTCAGGCTTGGTTTGCAAGTTAATGATAATTCATGCAGATCTGCATCCCCATAAATTTATAATAAATTGATGTCAGGCACAGAACATAATTCATCAGAAATATTGCTCCTTTCAGAGTTTAATCAAGATACAGCTAGTTCAGAAGGGCCTCTTTCTCCCCTTCTGCCAGCCTTTTAAACTATATCTCCTTTTTCAGTTTTTAAATCCTAGTCTTCTGTTTAAAATACCTGTATGCATATATTTATGTTCACTGGCATTTCTCTGTGATACAAGCTGCATTTTCTGACGTGCTGACAAATCCAGTAGAAGTTGGCAGGTGCAACACAAACTCATCATGACATTAAGATGCAATAATAAAAGACCAGAAGGGGCCATATGCCTCCACCTTCTCAGACCATTTCCTCAGACTGAATTTATACACCAATAATAATCAATTAAGCAGCTTCCTGAAAGACTTGCAGAAGAACAAGAAGTAGTCATTCTTTCTTCAGCAGGCAAAATGTTTGTCATTCTACCTGTGGGTAAGAAAGTAAATTCCTGGTAAAAGGACCCATTAAACCATTTTTAGACCAGTACACTTTAATATGCATACTCATTCCTTTTAGTCTTAGAAAAAAAATTTGCAGTTTCCAACTATTGTGTTCATAATGGGCAATCCTCTTGTAGTGCTTCTGAGCTACACAATCCAAAGATGTCCATCCATATCCATGATGGTATGATTTCAGGTGTGCTGAATCTAATGTGGAGTTTGACAAAGGGCCATGGAGTGTCCTGCCCCACATCCAATTAAGATCTGCTTTGCATAACCAAGAGCTTTGATTGGCTTTGGGACATGAACATTTGCTTCTGTGTCGTCACCACACATCCCATGTTCGTTCCATCCCCAAGAGAAGCACTGGCCACCTAAAAAGAGGATACAAAATACAGAATAAAGACCACAGAAACACAACAGCTTTTGTCAGTTTTGATGAGCAGATTTTTCAGTTCATCTTCAAATTAGTTTCTAAGCAATTCTGTGAAGGTGGGGGAAAAGTTCTCTTGAAAATGGATAGAAACCCAGATGAATTATTCTCTATCTTGGTCCATATTGTTAAGAACATGAGATTAAAATAACAAATACATTTGAAAATCACTTAGTAAATACATTGTTCACTATTGATAGAGAGCCCACAAAATCTCTATGCATTTTAAGGACCTTCCCTGAAATGATGTGGAATCCCCATCTTTAAAGTTCTCCCTAGTAAGCAAAACCAACATGAACCAAGCCCAGTGACTTTAATCATTCACAGCATGACCCGTAGGACTGGGGAACACAGAGTCACAGAGCAGTCAAATTACAGTTCATACCTACTTGCAAGTTCACATCTAACCTTTTTCAATTAAATACATGTCTGTGACAACTTGCCTTACTCTAAATCATTCTACCTCTTATTCTTTCTTTGACATCATTTCACTGCTTTTATTACCCTTATTTTTCCTCATTATTATTTATCTTTGTAGCATCAACTCTTTTATATCCCAAATCATGACTCATGTAGTATTATTTCTACATAGTACTCTTTCTTGAAGCACAGTATGCAAATTTTTTTCCATAAATGCCTGGCATAATAAAAAAAAATCCACCAAAATCCCCTTATCCTGAACTACAGATCATATTTCCTTTCTATTTCTTTTCTTTATTTGGCTGTCACAGACTGTGGCTGTGAATCTGTAATAAAAAAGAAAGCCATCCTGCAATATAATCATGTTTCTGATGCTACTGTTATTTTTGAAAAGCAGCGGGTATTAACAGCATGAAGTACCAATCCAAATAATGAGAAGTGCCAACATTCACAAAGTCCAATCTCAGTCATAACTCTAAAATAGTTTTATTTTTCCAAAGTCAGAACCAAATTATTGAAAAGCTAGCAGGACCATCTTTCTCTCTTGCAAATTCAGTAACAATTATTGTCTGTTTTCTTTACGTGTTAGTATAGAATCATAGAATAGTTAGGGTTGGAAAGGACCTTAAGATCATCTAGTTCCAACCCCCCTGCCATGGGCAGTACATTAAAGTTCTCTTCCATAATGAAGTGTAGACATTACTGAAGTCAGATGTAACTAAACAATGCCCTTTAATTTACTTGACAATCTTTAAGGCAATGGAACACAATAAAACACCACTAGAACAACATGGTAAGCTAGATACGTCTCAATACAGCAGCTCCATTATTCCTGTCTCAGATGGCACCAGCTTCTCTCATGACTATGCATGCACGATATTGACAGCTCCAAATAAATCATAAATGCACATACATGTGATGCAGAAAGGTAATAAAAAGTAAACATGCAACATATCTCATCTAAGTATCAACAGATCAGAACATCTAAGAGGTTAACTGCACTTTTTTTAAGGTTTCAGGTAAAAAAAAAAAGTAAATATTAATAAGCAGGAAGAAAACATCACAAGCTGAGAGTACACATATCACAGAACAAATATGCATGTTTGTATGGAGAATACTACACATGACTTAAGGATTTCTCTCCACTCCCCCCCAGTCCTGTACCATCAGGAAGAGTGAGAGAAAACCATAAAGTTTTTGGTTACCTTGAGTTACAAACTGCTCATTGGAACATTAATGGCACAATAAATATTCCAAGCAGCAGTGCAGTAGGAGATTAACCTCTCAAAGTGATAAATATGTATCTTTTGAAAAAACATTACAGAAAAATGTACAAGCTAGGAAGCCCCCAAACAAGAACATCTTCCCTAAAATAAGGATCACTGAGTCTTTTCAGCCTTTATTTCCCCAAACATGTAGAAAGGCCACCAAAGAGAATATTCCACATGACTGCTGTGATCTCCAAGGTTACTGATATGAAGAGTGAAAACTGGCAATAGAAAAACAGAGAGTAACTAGGATTTATGAATGATCTTATACAAAATGCCTCATACAGAGATGGACAGCCACTCAGAAATATGTAGGGATGAAAGGGCAGCTGAGAGATATGGAACAGGCCGTAGAAATTATTCACATTACCATCAAGTCATAAGGCAGGCATGCTAAAAGGCAGAGAATTATTGTTGTGAAAGCAAAATGTATACTACACCACAACTGGCTGTAGGTGATTTAGAGAAAGATTTGCACACAGAAGAAGACAGATGCTAGATTTGTGTCAGTGAAAAAGAGAATTTGCAGAAAACACATATAGAGTTTGTAATAACATATTAACAAAGCTTGGAAGAGGCCTGGGCAAAATGACTGCAGTGTCTCTGGCATGGACAGAACAAGCAGATGTGTGAATCACTGGCACAGAAGGTGAAGTCAATGAAGATTAAAGATAACGAAACACCTATTAAAAAAAAACCCACAACACAACCCAAAAACCAGCCAATGAAACAAAGCCAGTAGGAATACCTGCAGAGTTAAGAGAAGTCAAAAGAGGGGAGATTCAGGTTGAACATGAGGATGACAGGTTTTTTTCATGAGGGTGGTAAAATACTGGCACAGGTTGCCAGTGGATGCGCCATCGCTGGGGACATTCAAGGCCAGGCTAGATGTGGTTCTGGACACAGTTGAAGCTGAAGGTGTCTCTGCTCATTGCAAGGGTGTTAGACTAGATGACCTTTGAACATCCCTTCCAACCCAGACTATTCTAGGATTCTATGATTAAGGGGAGCTTATGGGCTTGTCTCTGGAAAAAGGACACCATTTCAATTCTTTTTCCTTCTTCCATAATCCCACCTCACCTTTTTCCTTTTTTTTCTTGTTTTCTTTTTGATTGCTTCTATTCAGTTCATTGCTGATAAAAACCTCAACACAGCTCCAGCAGCCCTACATGCTTTCAAGGGAAAACTCAATTTTGATGCCTGTGCCAGACCTTCCCAGGATGAAAGACTACTAAAATTATGTGTATTAATACAGCTACAAATTGCTTCTAAACAAATTTATAAAAAAGCATTGTAGCCTGATCTCAAACAAAATTATATGTGTTTGGCAAGGGGAGAAGGGAAAGTTGCTCCATGTCACTGGTTAAATAAAACTACAATTCATCACATTCACATTTTTCCCCTTTTAAAATAGAAGTACTCGAAGCACAAACAAAACCACAGAACTCAGATGCAGCATAATCCCAAGGAAACTTCACTTGAGCTCACAGTCACCCAAAAGAAAGCCTATAGTAAAACTATGCAGGTTTTTCCCCTCAACATTAAATCTACAAAAAGTGGGGAGAAAAAAAGCCTTAACAAATCTGTTGGTTTTGGTCACACAAAACAAGAAAGGGCTACTGCCCTTCTTCTATTTGCAACAATTATCTAGGCTTTTTTTCAGGTAACCAAAGTGACAACTGCAATCCACAGGCTGATTAAATTGAGAAAAGCACTTTTAGGTAAAATAAAGTTGCAACATTTGGACATAAGACAGGATTCTGAGGAAAGTATAGGATTTAGAGTCATTCCTCATTGCTGAGTACTCTGTTCTTCAGATGTTCTTCAGTATTAGCACATAAGATCCTGTAGATGAGATTCACTGCACTGAACTTCAGCCACCTAAAAATCAAGCAACTTGGCTACAGATCAGTATCCTCTAGGTTTCCTCAAGAGCCAATTGAGTCATCTACATCTTTCCAACAGGCAATTCATCTTATCCAAACACTGGCATCAAATGTATCTCTGGTGCCTACAGAGGGAGACCAAGTGATTGTCTTAGCCTAGGCACATCAGTTTTCAACAGCTGAAGACAGGTCACGATAAACCACATCCTTACAATTGGTCTGAAGGTAAAGCAAGAAAAACTGGAAACAAGGAAGCTACAAATATTGGTGCAGCCTAGTTTCAAACAGTCTGCTTCTAAACCAGCCTGTGCCCTGGAGGCTTATCACTGAGATCTTGTATCTTTTCTGCTTCTCCTCTCATTCTTCCAAGCACACAAACAGAAGCTGGCTTTGAAGACAATCCAAGTATCTTGAAACCAAGCTATTCATCAGGCAGCTTCAAATTTTGAGGATCCATTAAAATATTTTAGTACAACAGCTCTACTGTATAGGCCCTTGTGCTGTCAGCAATACCCCACAATACCTCAATTTATTTCTTTTCAACTTTAATTAGTGCTACTGTACAGATGGCTATAGAAAAAGTTACACTAGGAAAGAGATCAGCTCAGGGCAAGTCAAACAGCATCAGGGCTGGACCATGAAAAAAATTCAGGCATCTCAGCCACCCCCCTTGACTATTTGAAAGCATTCATAATCTAACAAGGAGCAATGTAATACTACACAGAACAGATTTAGATGCTACTTCTTTCAAGGAGTTGTAAAACACAAGTGCGTAAGTTGTCTTATTTTTTCAGGATATCTGGCAATCCAGGGTGCTGTGTAAAATGAAAGTAAGTAAATATCCCTCTAAACTTAGTGGTTTTGTTAGCAACGATTCTGGCACTAGTGCAGAAGATTTGCAATGTTACAATATAAGAAACAGGCTTGATACCAATTGTTTTCTGCAGAAAAGCATGAAAATATATTAGCAACTGGAAGGCTAACTAAACATTCTGCAAAATCTCATTAAAGGCAAATGCTGGTAAGTGTAGTGTAAGATGACATGATCCCAAGAAGTTATATGGTACCTCCAAGAGTAAAAAATAACTAAGATATACATATAGTGGCAGTTTTATTATGGAGCTGTATTTATACCCACACTTTAAGGAGCAAGCTATGGTGCACTCCAGGCACCCAATCCAACTGCAGCTGAGTTGCTCAGGACCACAGCCCTCAGATATGCATATCTGACTCTGCAGCAAGTAAGCTGGTTAAAAATCACAGGCATTGCAGTACTAACACAATTACAACATATGTTTTAGATATGAAGTATAAAGTCATGGTGTTAAAGATATGCTGATTTCAAAGTCAAGACTCCAGACCACATTCTGTCCTCATTCCACCTTTGTATCATCAATAGCTCTCTGAGCCTGCAGACCTATACCACTCAGCAGTGATTTTATACAAGTCATCACCAGATGACTTCAGGTCATACATCTGTTGTTCATCCTGGTACCTGGAAAGAATGGCATCAAACTACTCATCAAATGGCTACTCATACCCATTACATGAAGCCTACACAACTAGCACTTCTCTGACTTGGTGCTTTAAACTAGTATCTAATGTTTTTGTTTGGGGGTTGCTTGGGTTTTTTTGGTTGGCTAGTTGTTTGGGTTTTTTTTACAGCAGAAGCACTGTTGTGTTAGTCGGACCTTCTTTACGCCTATACTTGTATATTGTGTAATACAGCAGGGACTTCAAATTGGGTCAAGGGCCTCAAGGCCAACTGTCAAAATGACCAATTACAATATACAGCTAAATACTGAAGAGAGTCAGATAATCAGCTTGAGTATACAAGATGCTTAGGGAGCCACAGTGGTATGTGGAGTACTGTAAAATAAAGCAATTAGGTTACACACCTCCTTCGAAATTAATTTCTTTGGGAAAGTCTAATTTTCCTTCAATATCAATGTCTTTCCCATAAATGGCAAAGAGCAGTACAGAGCACGTTTTATTTTTTCTGTCCTCATTTCCATAGGATCTGAATAGCTGACAGTTACAAAATGGGAAGGGAAAAGAATTATCCTTATGGTAATATAAATTCCAAGCATGCAGTGAAGGACATGTAGCACATCTGGCACAGCCTGAAAACTATATATGGGAAAGGAACAATGCAGAAGTAGAGAAAGACACCATAAGAATGGGACTTATCAAAAAGCCTTAGCAGTTTCATACAAACATGCTGTACTATTTTAAGCATCAGATAAATAACTGGCCTAATTCACTAAAGGCAATGCTATCTTGCTAATATACAATGACTTTTCTGTCAATTTTGTTCTCATAGGGCACTTCAAAGCAGGAGCTGAATGGCTCACTGCACAAATTAATATACATCTATTTAAAAGAATCATTCTATGTTACATCAAACAAGCACTGTTTAGGTTACCATTTAAACTAGTTGATGATGCATTTTATTTTTTCCTTCTCAGTTATGCATTGCCACTTTGAAGACAAAAAACATGAAGAAGAAATTCATGAAACTGTACACTAGGACTCAAAACCATCAGGCTTGTAATTAGAGATTTCTTGGGCCTATACACCTTTAGAGTTTCTGTGGTGAAACCAAAGCCCTGTAAGATGGAGATGTTTGCTTTGTTGTACATAGGTAGCAAAGAGAGAAATCTATTGCAAGGATTACTGTTCACATTTCTGTTTCCACAGGAAAACACAGCTGGTACTTACTATGACTAAAGCTTATGGGTGCTGCACAAGGTTTCCCTTTTGGTTTAATTCAAACATGTCAATTCCTTCCCAACAGGAAAGCATCTCCAACTCAACAGAGAACAAAACCTGGGCTCACGACTTTGTGCAAGACTGAACGTAACTGGTCCACTGACAATACATGAGGATTATATCATACATGAAGCAGCTGCAGTGCAGAGAGGATTAAGCATTAAAGATGCTTTTTTTTACACCTGTAGAAGACAAGAAAATCTTTAAATTTCTGTGTCTTAATTACAGGACAAGAACACCTGACAAATTAGTTTACAGAGAGATTTGTCTTGAGTCTCTGAATGTGGCACTAGTGTCTGCTCCATCAGAATATCAAGCATGGCAGAGAGTGATATTCATTCCGAACTTGTATCACTGCCTCTCTAAATGACAGATATTAAATGTGTCACAGTGCTTTAATTTTGTATGACCAGAACTAGGCAATCACAATCTCATCACAGAGCCAGAGACTGCAGTCTCATGACCCTCTGTATAGTGTGAACAGAACATACAGAAAAAACCTTATTCTAAGTGCTTAGTAAGAGGTCATCCATGCAAATAAAATCGATGAAGCAGCATGTCAAAGCACATCTAGAAGGGTGCAAGTCATTCAAGTATTCCACAGGATCATAGGGTGCCATGGCCATTTGAACTCATGTATTCTGGGTATAAAGCATTACCATTTCAAATCTACACACACTTTAAACTGATGTAAATTATTATACAAAGAAAATGAGGGGACAGCTGTGATTCATTCTAACGTGCAACATTACATCCAAGACCTAGAACTGAAGGCCATCTTCACTAGGAAAAGTAATAGATGATAAATAGTTCAGTGATGAGCGCAGAAGCAAGAATCTGAAAAACTCCTCCAACTGTGTAACAGTACCACATGTAGCTTTCAAAGCACTAAGCAAATTATAGGGCAGGAGAATGTACAGACACATGGCAAGCTGAGCAGCAGCATGCAAGTGAAATGGTGCTTCCTCCTTCTTCTCTTGCTGGTCAGAAACAAGAGACCCACTGGGCTCTCAAGAAAGAGCAGCTAGGTTTGAAAAGAAAATTTTGGAATTGCTTTGGTGCTCAACATGTTTTATAAAGCAACTCTTTGTGTGATACACTGGCCTATTTACAAATGCACAGATTTAAGTTGATCATGCAGACCAAGCTATATTTAAAAGTACTTACTATACAACAAAAGTAAAAAAAAAATCCATATGGTCACATATACCTTCAATTTCTTCTTACCTGACTGCTGTTTTCTTCCCCTGAAGGGCTGTTTGCACTAAACAAAAGTGAGCATTCTGAGGTTTATCTCTGAAGGTGTCCTTTTCTGTAGAACACAATTCTCTAACTCAGAACCAAGAAGTAAAATGTGTAAACCTTCCATATGGACATCTTCTGTAAAATAGCTTTGTCTTTAAATGGGCTTTAGTTTGGACTTCTCCCCTTTCATCTTCCCTTATCTATTGCAAAGCTGCATTTTGCTCAAGTTTCAAGACACATGATATGAATGTGCATTACTGTTGAGTGAAGTCTAAAAAAAAACTTGCTTATTGATATTAAACAAGGGAGAGCTTTTTTTCCCATGCTTAACAAGAAATCTTAGGTGAAATCCAGAAGTCATAAGCTGAAGTGTTAGAAATGCAAAAAGAAAATACCAAGGAAACAAATGGTCACTGAATTTCTCAGTTTCCTCCTTACTTATTAAACTAGTAGGTTTTCTCACAGCTACGTAAACTCTGCCTCAGAACAAAAGTAGTTGCAAATCAGCAGTAATTTTATTAGGATGCCTTACTTTGCAAAGTTTCAAGTTGTAATCTTACAGTAACACAATGGCTCAGATGACAGCTCCCCTGCAAGTGTCACAGTGCAGTTTTAACAGTGACAGCACTGTACTACCATGTGTACCTGTGAGAGCTTTAAAATACCTAGCTTGATATAAGCTATAGCATAGCTGTAGTACGTGAGAGTTCAGGAGGAACTAACCATCCCTTCTGGGCAAGATTTGTGGATTACTTTTCCTCTGTGCTGCAACTGTTGTACTTGAGTTAACCTACTTGTATCTGGTTCAAGTGTGCCTATACCACACTGTACTGTAGTGCAAGTGCACATCTAATAAAGCTCCTATGGGTCATTGTGCCTTGTCTGTCTGTCTCAGGTTTTGTGCCTGTATTTATAGGGCTCCTCATACTTGCCACTGTGTTGTGGCCTAAATGGGGAAACTCAAGATCTACTCAGGTACAACAATGGTTGGGTCATTTGAGCACCTAGAAAAAGATCAAAAAGTAAATGACTTAGTAACATCCCCTCATTAACATTGCTGACACTTAAAACCATCATTCCCCTCTATCTCATATAACAGTTCAGTGAACTAACAGCATCCCTTTCAAAGAAGAAAACAGAGGGGTAGCTGACAGAGCTGTGACAAAAGCAAGCAAGCAAGAAAAAAAAATAATGGACAGCTATATTAAATCCCATGATTCGACTTCAAACACAGACCTTGAAGAGGTTTATTTCAAGAGTATGAACCAAAGGCAAGTCATGTTTGCTCAAAGGGCAGATGAAATGCTTTTTACTTGGGATTGGTTCTGCAGGGCTGGGCTTAACTTTCAATTGCAAGATGAACAGTAGCTGAATAGTGAATAAAAATACTTTAAAAGGAAAGCAAACACACACACACCCCCAAAATGCAAAGTAATACCACCACAGACTGCACCCTCAAACCCATCTATATGGCTAAGCTGTTTCTCTGATGTCAAAGTGGGTTTCCAGAGTCTACTTCAGCCATATCACCCAGTCAAGAAACTTACTCAAAGTAAAGAGCCAGATCATGTTTATCACATGGGAGAAAGAAATCTTCTTGCCTGTCCTACCAAAGATCAGGAAGACCAGGCCCTTAGGAAAAAACTCCTCTATTTTTCTAGCTATACTTTTAGAGAAAGTTTCTTTCTGGAAAGAAAATAAGCAAATGGTCGATACTGGGTATGAAAGAAGTAGCAGGAGAAAAGGCTTTGTCAGGTATAATCAGAAAACTAAGCATCATACTGTAAGAATTAAAAATGGTCAGGAAGAGTATCAAAGCAGGCAGCTTCAAAAAAAGAAATACCCAGAAGACAGGGTTGGATTTGTTTCTCCAAACATCAGTTCAAAACCATACATGGCTGCTGAGTGAAGTCTGGAGTAACTGCCTGCTGATACTAAGCACAGGAAGAGTTCCGTCATCAGTATCTGTTAAAAGCAAAGACTGGTTTGCTTTTTCTATCTAGAAACAGATTTTGACATACATACTTTTCTGGTGCAGAACAGAGATCCTGGGCTTTTACATTTTTACATCTGTAAGGACAAATTTCACTCTATTCTCATTTACTTTATCCACTAAACTGTTTAACTACAAATAGTTAATTCTAAAATAAAACAAATAAAAATAATAATTCTAAAATAAAATAAAATAAAAAAATAGAAAGTTGAGTTTCAATACTGAGCTGGCAAAACTGGAGCACTTCGAGCAATACACAGAGCTAAAGAGACCCTAGCCCTAAAGTGGAATGGAGTACATATGGGTGTCCAAACACACCTTTTACAAACTCAGGCCATTTAGTCAGGGAATACCCCTGCTACAGCTATGGCTCCTCCATGTTTCTACCTTTAGCCTTCTCTCTGGGTCAGACGTCCATATGCTTACTCCTGATACCACTCAAAAGAGCCTCCTGAAATGAAAAACTCCCATAATTCATCCTGCAGAGATATTTTGTGAAAGTTGCTGCTCTAGTGTATTTTTCTGGACCCTGGTAAAAGAGCCATAATGAAAACATTCGTCAGGTGCAGGGATCTTGAGGTTAGAATGCAAAATCTGTCTTTGGCACAGTGACAGAAACAACAGCTGATGGGCAAAGGGATTCAGAGGCTCCATGCCAGCTCCAGAAGGTCAGAGAACTAGAATGGACAACACAAGCTGGGTCCCTGAGATGCTGTTTGGCAGCATCTCATCTGATCCTCTGCATAACCTCAGGGAGAAGAAACTTGCTGGAATCAAGACAGGAATATGTGGCACCATTTTGGAAGAACTGTATTTGCCAAAGATCATAGAATAGTTAGGGTTGGAAAGGACCTTAAGATCATCCAGTTCCAACCCCCCTGCCATGGGCAGGGACACCTCACACTAAACCATGTCACCCAAGGCTCTGTACAACCTGCCCTTGAACAATGCCAGGGATGGAGCATTCACAGCTTCCCTAGGCAACCCATTCCAGTGCCTCACCACCCTCACAGTAAAGAGCTTCTTCCTCATATCCAATCTAAACTTCCCCTGGTTCAGTTTTAACCTATTACCCCTTGTCCTATCACTACAGTCCCTAATGAAGAGTCCCTCCTCAGCATCCTTATAGGCCCCCTTCAAATACAGGAAGGCTGCTCTGAGGTCTCCACGCAACCTTCTCTTCTCCAGGCTGAACAGCCCCAGCTTTCTCAGCCTGTCTTCATATGGGAGGTGCTCCAGTCCCCTGATCATCCTCGTGGCCCTTCTCTGGACTTGTTCCAACAGTTCCATGTCCTTTTTATGTTGAGGACACCAGAACTGCACACAATACTCCAAGTGAGGTCTCACAAGGGCAGAGTAGAGGGGCAGGATCACCTCTTTTGACCTGCTGGTCATGCTTCTTTTGATGCAGCAGCCCAGAATACAGTTGGCTTTCTGGGCTGCAAGCTCACGCTGCTGGCTCATGTTAAGTTTCTCATTGACAGACACCTCCAAGTCCTTCTCCGCAGGGCTGCTCTGAATCTCTTCTCTGCCAAACCTGTAGCTGTGCCTGGGATTGCTCTGACCCAGCTGTAGGGCCTTGCACTTGTCATGGTTAAACTTCATGAGGTTGGCATCAGCCCACCTCACAAGTGTGTCAAGGTCCCTCTGGATGGCATTCCTTCCCTCCAGCGTATCAACCGAGCCACACAGCTTGGTGTCATCGGCAAACTTGCTGAGGGTAAACTCAATCGCACTGCCCATGTCAACAATAAAGATGTTGAACAAGACTGGTCCCAGCACCAATCCCTGAGGAACAGACATCACTCATTACTGGTTTCTAACTTGACATTGAGCCATTGACCACAACTCTTGCATGCGGCCATTCAGCCTGTTCTTTATCCACCGAGTGGTCTATCTATCAAATTGATGTCTCTCCAATTTAGAGACAAGGATGTCGTGTGGGACAGCGTCGAACACTTTCCACAAGTCAAGGTAGATGAGATCAACTGCTCTACCCCTGTCCGTCAGTTTCATAGCCCCATCATAGAAGGCCACCAAATTGGTCAGGCAGGATTTCCCCTTAGTGAAGCCCTGCTGGCTGTCACCAAGCACCTTGTTGTCTTGCATGTGCCTTAGCATCCCTTCCAGGAGAATTTGCTCCCAGATGTTGCCAGGCACAGAGGTGACACTGACTGCTCTGTAATTCCCTGGGTCATCCATTTTCCCCTTCTTGAAAATGGGGGTTACATTTCCCTTTTTCCAGTCATCAGGAACTTCACCTGACTGCCACAATTTTTCAAATATGATGGACAGTGGCTTAGCAATTTATTTGCCAGCTCCTTCAGGACGTACAGATGGATTTCATCAGGTCCCATGGACTTGTGCACATTCAGGTTCTGGGATAACAAAGTATTCTTCAGATTAAAACAAACAAACCAACAAATAAGCCCAGCTCTATCTCTCAAAGAATATTTGACCAAATAAGGAATTAAAGAATTTTGTTTTCCTCACTTTGGAAGAAGCAGAAACATTGGAAACATGGGGTCTCCTTCATGCATTGGCCTTACTGTTCTTTCCAGTGCCCATGCAGAAAGCCAGTTTCTTTCTATAGTTGGCACTAGACAATCACAGAGCAGGAGCCGCTATAGAAAGCAACCTAGAAAACATGCTAGACAGAAAAGAATGTTAGAATTTAAGGTCACATTTGGCACTATGACAAATACTTAACATTAGTCCCCAAAAAAAAGTAATAGCATGAAAGGCTTTAAAGTTATGGGCAATATTACTGAATAAATGACGTAAAAGACTGAAACAAATCAGCCCAAAGTCCTGGTGAAACAGGAAGCTTCAGTCTGCAGTGAGAAAATCAGGGCATGATATGCATGCATATCCATAGGACTACATAAACAACGTGTAAATGAACGCTATACAAAACACTTCTCACTAACCTGCAGTATGAACACGAGAGAAGATGAATTTAGTCTTTAAACTGCTGAAAAACAGGACACCCAAATATGAAGACAACAAAGACAATGTTGAGATGCCTCCTTAAATAACTTAAAAACCGTTTTCTCTGACTCTTCTTCAAAGGTCTTGTGATAACCTAAACAGGCTGAATACCAATAATGAAAATATCTCCTGTTCAATACAGCCAGGAAACCTTTACTCTTCAAGATCACTTAATAGGGGAGCTGTCTCTATTCATGGATGAACCAAAAAAACATTCTCTTGCCTCTAGAGGCTTCTTCAATCTACCCAGGAACAGATAAAGCAAGAATTTTCAAGTGTCCAATCAACTTTGCAGAAGTGACTCATGTTCCCAATATTTGAACACTCAAAAATGAAATGCTGTCTTTCCCTAAAATAGAGCCTCTTTTTTAACTTTTTTTTGGTGATTATCCTCATGATACAAGAACCAATCAGGTGAAGGTATTCTAGGATGACTACAGCCACATACTGTCTTTATTAATTTGCTGTCCAAAAAAGAGAGTAAAAAGAAATACAACACAACTAGCAATACTACACTTCACATTTGTGTTTGTCATATATTTGTGTGTACATATACACATATGCAGACATGCATTCTACAGAAAACATACCTACAATTATGGAACTTGCATAGGCAAATAGAGGAAATAAGTAGCTAGTATTTACATTAAAAAACCTGCACTGGCAGAGCAGGAGACTGAAAAGTCCTTGATCAGAGTAAGCATTACTTAGTAACAACTAAAAACATCAGTGTATTATCAGCACTGATATCAGACCAAAGTTGAAAACACAGCACTGTATCAGCTACTAAGAAGGAGAAAAATGACTGCTACTGCTGAACCCAGGACAGGAACACAGACATGAACTAATCTTCCAAAATGCCATGTATACACAGACAACCCAAAACGTCGTGCAGTTAACAAAACTCTTCTATAGCATGATGATCAGCACTGCATTAGGTACCACTTCAATAAAAATCACTAGTTTCACTGCATCTCCAGTATCCAGTTGGTTCAAGTATACACTACAGGAAAGGAAGTGAACTGTTGATCCAAAGGTAGTTGTGCATAATTATATTTAAAGGGGACTTCATAAACGTATTTAGTTACCTGATGGATTAAGTTTATTCCCAATTTCTGCATGAGAATGTCTATTACTATTGAGGAAAAACATTACACTTCGGTAATTTCTTAAGAAACAGGAATTGGTTTTATGTCTAAGTAGTAACTCTTTATTATTTAGAACTGTCTTTAAACCTTTGTGTTGAAATATGGCTCCATTAATTTCAATACCTCTGACTTTCAACACCTCTCCTCACCAGTGTATCATGCTGAAAGACTGCTGATGGCACTGTTTACTTCCCAGCAAGAAAAGCTATCATTTTCATCAATTTCTTAGGTGATCTTTCCAATTAATTAGTATACAATTCCCACAACAATTTATTTCATTCTTTTTAAAATTAGGCTGGGGGGGCTGGGGGGTGGGGAGAAGGGAGGGTAAGTGTTCGGTTGTGGGGTTGTTTTTTTTTAGAAAGCTCCCAAAGCTCTAACAGGCAGAAATATTTCCTGCAAAAGGAGTGCAAGACACTGCTTTTTGATGCTTTTTCCACTGAGAAATTGTCTCTCCAGGGGACAATCAAACAATGACAACTTTGTATTCATTGCAAATCATAATTCTGCTTTTGAAGATTTCATGTGACTAACTTTATACTGACCACAACTCTTAATCCACAAGGCAATGTAAGTCAAGTTCAGCCTCACGTCAGCATGCACTGGCTAGACCCAAGCCCCAGGAGGTGTAAAAATTACTTAGCTGACAATGTGATTAGGTAACCAGTTCTCCTTCAGGCTGACTACATGGATGGATTCAAAGCTGCTTCTCCAACAGATAATCAGCAAAAGTCTTAATAGTATTTGAGCAGTGAGGCTAAGCCTTGATAGGAATGGCAAGGGGACCAATTGCTTCTTGAAATGAGAAAAGCCATGAGGAAAAAAGTTTGACTGCAGTTGAAAGCAAAATCCTGAGTCATGACCAATTCCTTCATTTCCAGCTATCAGTTTCCATTACTAATGCTTTGCTCCTCCTCACCCTGTGGCTCTAAACCTTCTCATTATAGAGGGAGAATTACCCTCCACAAAGCAAAAATATAATCCTCCTTCCTGATCTCTGTTCAGTCCTTCCCTCCTGACAAATGGCAGCAACCACCACAAGAAGCAGCAGACAGTGGGGGTACTGTCTGCATTCTTGACAAAGGCTACTCACCAGCTGCCGTTTCTGCATTTCCCCACCTCTTCTTGACTATTTTAGCTATTTATACTGCTATTTCTTTAGGCCAGAGAACATCTTTTACTGTCTCCTCTTACATGGTTTGACCTCACCTTGATTTTGTGTAATGAAAAATAAAAATCACTCCAAAATTCTGTTTTATTTAATCATCTATGGGATAAGATTCACATTGCTCTAAGTCTGGAACTTCAGAAAAAAGTGAATAAAAACCCTGCAGTGAAGGCGTTATTGGGTCCTGGAATCTTGGCTCATCTGTATATTTAGAACATACTTGACAAATGAACATTCAAATTTAACGTAAGATGAGACATCACACACTTACTTTAACTGTCCTTTCTCACATGGTGACTGATACGAAATAAACCTGTCCTACTTTATTCAGTCATAAAAAGAACTCAAGGAAGGAACTGTGAAGGTAAAGGCAACTTTTTATACATCTGCCTTATAGAGCAATTCCATATAAAAAGGCTCGCAGTGTTTTTCTCTCCCCATCTACAGGCCAGACAGACATATGTCTATCCCAGGGAAGACTTTTAAGGTCTATGATTTATGGCAGCAATTCATACCAAATCCTTAAATTAATGGCATATAGGAAAAAGAAAATAAACCAAAATGAAAGTAGAATTCAGTTAAGTAACTTCAGTACACAGAAGCCATGTTTAAAGGCATTTAGGGTTCCTGAGTGCACAGGAGATCTGTGAGACAAAAAGGTATTCCTAAGAGTCAGTGTTGATTTCAACATTTGTGTTGTACAGACCCTGAACATGAAGTTAAACACTGAATTCCTATCAGAAGAACAGCAGCATTCTGTGAGCATGACATTTCTTTCTCTATGAAGGGATACGACTCAGATGGCTTTAAAAGGCAACTTAGTCCCTCTATTTCTGCAGCTGAGACATGCTATGAACTGAGATTCTTTTTAGTTTTATACAATTTTATAGAATAGTTTTATATTTTATAGAATTGCAGGTGGTTTACTTTCTGTGCAAGAGGCTAAGAACTGCACCATGTAACTATAGCGACAACTACTGTGAAAGCTCTAGATTGTTATTGACATTTCTCATGTAATCTCATGAAAAAAAATTATACAAATGGAGAAAGGGAAAATTAAACATCCCAAAGGCCACAGGAAAATATTGTGGTGATCTGCATCTTCATGCGTTGATTAAATACTTCTCCCATGGTAATTTGCTTTTTTTACTGTATAGCGGTAACATTAAAAGAGTATCTTCAAATTTACAGTTTAAACATTAATTTAAGCCTCCACAATGCCAAAAGAGAACATGTGCATGTAATCAGCTCAGAAAACACTGTAGCACATTGCTGTACTTAACAAAGATTCATCACTGGCAAACTGACACTACATAAATGGAGAGAAGTAGTAAGGTGTTCACGTTTTTTTGGAGTAATAAACATTTGCATAGGGATATACTGAACTATTCATTCCTTACAGACAAGACAAAAGATGTGTTTAAGAGATATTTTCCTAAACAAGGGATACACTTTTTAAAGGAATTTTGTGTTCTCACAGCAGCTGAGAACTGTGAGATACACTGCCCAAGTCTTAGCAATCTATGACTTCATAGGCAAGCTTGACATTCCAAAACCAATAAAACAGTTTCAAGCTCACAGCAAAATATGAATATGCTGCAGTGTGAAATGTCCTCGAGTATCCTAGAAAGCTACCAAATCGCTTACGTTGAGCTGGAAAATGCCACCTCTTAATGTGCTTCCAAGGCCATGATCCACAGGGCTGGAAAATCGATCCTTGCTAACAGCCACCATTTATAGCCTTAACCTTTACTACATTGCTTCAATTCTCTCCAGCAGCTCAAAGAATAAAAAATACTTCCAAAGATTCTAACCACCAGACACAAAACTATTCCTGCTAAAATCCCGACCTCACTGGCAAAGTTTGCATGGTCACAGGAATAGCCAGCTTCGCAGTCAATGAATTGGACCAAAATGCATCACCCCAATTGCCAGATATTTTTTCATTTTCAGCTCTGCTGTCATGATTGCTTTCTCTAAAATAGCACAATAGTCCCAAACACATTTTTTGTTTTAATGATCATGCAAACCAAAAGTATTTAATAGCAAGGTTTAGGGAAAACTACTGAGCTGTTAATATAGCTCTTCTGAATCTAATATTCTTGCAGTACACAATGCAATCTAGGCTGCCTGGAAAGGATGAAAATGATGTGTTGCCATGGAAACAGGACAGCACATGTTTAGGTTGTTCATCCCTGAAGAGCTGCCCTACCAGTATCTTTACAGTCTGCTAATAAAATTTTAATCAATAATTAGAATACAGTGAATTTCACCTCCTGTTCGACACTAGAATCTTGGTTCAGACATTGTCAAGCTCTTTTCATGTTCCCTGCATCCAACTATGTCTTACGACATTAAGAATTAATTTATGCACAAACACAAAAATGTCAACACACACTTATCTAGTTCAGCTGCTTAAAATTATTATTTCACACAGCAATAGATACCAGCTTCCCAATTTAAAACCTAGTTCATGTAGGAACAGGCTTTTTAATTTATTAATTGAGGTACTATACCTCCCCCTTCAAAAAAACCCAAACCAACCCAAACCAAAACCAAAATGTAACAAAAACCAAATAATGAGAACATGGCAAATAGCCCAGCACTGGAGTTATCACTCACCAAATCCACTAAACACCTGCTATTTCCTAGAAATGATGGTTTCTATCTTACTGTGATTCACCCACAAACAGATCTTCCAAAACACTGGGGCTTACAAAGTAAAAATGCATTTTCAGAGAGCCAAAGAGAAAACAGGCCAAGTGCTGGCAAAACTCCACTTGTTTTACCATTAAAATAGCAAAGAATCTGGCTCCAAACATGCAGCTATTAATTATCTGTACAGTTAACTATGTGAGTACACCTATTTGTTATTACACTGGGAAATCAATAAGCAAGACTTTGCTGATGCTATTTAGTTGTCTATTAACTTATTCTTCATAAATAAATACAATGTTAAGAATATCAACAGTATGCCAATACACTTAACAAGCTTTGTATTCTGGATCACAAAACAGTCAAGAAAAGCTGAAAAGACAAGAAATCCATACTGTGAACAAGAGGCACGTAACAATTTTTTTTTTAATGTAGTTGTGGTTTAACATGACAGTATTTTGAAATCCTTGCCTTAAGGCCAGTCCATGATCACTTCCAAGATTCCTAGATGACTGGAATTCCCTATTTGAGCCTGCTGTGTGATCAGTGTGACCCACTTATTACATGTAGCATCAGTTGCATGATACATAGAGGATACCCTCGTGAACATTCAGCCCAGCACCAGCAGTTGGGGTGCCAGGAAATGCTGTGCTTCAGTGCCAATCACTTCTGAAACAGCTCTTGCCCTTCATAGGGTGGCAGTATCTTTCTTAGTATAGCTGAACTCAGATCCTCTGTATCACCGACTCCAAAATCCAAGGGGTCAACCCTGGGTCTCCCCTTTCTGACAGAAGCTCTGGGTAGGACCATTCTCCCCAGCTGTGGTGTAGCGCATGTTTTTAACATCTTATTCTGCACAGACTCATCCCAAGGTCTGCTGTTTACCTCCTGTTTAATCTGTTCAAAGGCTTACTGCTCAGAACCCGTTTGAAATCATTCAGACCCCAGCATGCTACAGTGATTTCTGTCTCTCTGGAATTGCCAGAGTGACAGCATACTTTTTTCCAAATATTTTACTAGGTTTTCCAGGTTCTGCACTTGTTCAGGGGTGAAGTTCCAAAACACTGTAGGAGTCCACTGTCCTAGGTTCTTACCCATAGTATCCTACACACCCTGCCACTCATAACTATCCTGCCACTCATAACTATCCAGCCTCTCAGTAGATCTTTGAGTTGTATTCTTAAATAAGTTGTTAAACCTTTAACAAGACCTTAAACACATTCAGGAGACACAGCAATAGGAACATGCTGGTTTGAACATCCCAAGGACTTTCAAAATTCTCAAGAGCTATTGTGACTAGCCTGCAAGAGAAGGGGAAGGTGAAGGAGTGGGGGAAAGTTTTCTCCCTTGTCTCCCACATAGACTGGCTCTCTGAAAAGGTAAAGAGTGCAATTATTAACAGTTTCAAAGAGATGGTTCCTGAAGTACAAGATGATAGCAATGCTGAGTACAAATGCCAGCTTAGCCTCGCCAGTAAATTTTACCATAAGCCAGCACTACACAGTAGAGCAAAATGATAACATTAACACAGCCCCCAGAGATGATAAACAGCACAACAGGGAACATATACAGCAAGAAAGCTGTTACATAACACAGTTCTCAGAGCAAGCACCACAACTCAGAGCAAAAAAATCAACTCTTAAACTAACATAATGAATGCTTACAAAAATACGTTTTAACCTGCTTGGTCAGATCTGTTATTATCTCAACCCTTTGTACCCCATGCTGGGTGCCAAAAAGGGACTGTTATGATTTAACCCCACAGGCAGCTAAACACCACACAGCCACTAACTGACTCCTCACCAAGTTAGCAAGATGGGAGAGAGCTGGAAAAAAGGTAAAATTCATGCACAGAGATAAACACAGTTTAATGGGTAGAAAAGGGAAAATAACAACAATAGAATATCGAAACAGGTGATGCACAATGCAATTGCTCTCCACCTACTGACCAATGTCTAGCCCATACCCAAGCAGCAGCCATCACTCTCCCAGTCAACTTCCCCCAGGTTTTTTGTTCAATTTTGTTTCATCATATGGTATGGAATATCTCTTTGGCTAGTCCGGGTCAGGTACTCTGGCCAGGTCTTCTCGCTGGCACAGCAGTATGAGAAGCTCAAAAGTCCTTAACTTAGGGTAAGCACTGCTCAGGATCAACTAAAACATCAGTGTATTATCAACATTATTCTCATCCTAAATCCACAGCACAGCACTGTACCACCTACTAGGAAGAAAATTAACTCTATCCCAGCCAAAACCAGGCCAGTAGTTGTACATTACAAATGATTCTTTTTAAAATTTCAATTCATTTCCATTAATGCTTACGACATTTCCCTGTTTCAGTATTCCTGACAGGACTCCAGTGGTCCATTCTGACAGGAAGAAAACCAACACTTATACCTACCAACCATGATTCTTCACTGCACTGAGTTCCTGAATCAGAATATTAGAAATGCCAGTGTCAGAAGAGGTACGAGTGACAACAGGAGCAATACATTCCCTAAAGAGGACACACTTATCTGGTTTAAGCTTCAGAGATTTAGAGTAGGGGTTATTTTCCACACTGCTCCCAGAATCCACCAGTACTTTCAAGAATATGGCAGTCTCTATCTGCTGGCTTATTTGGGTGTCCTTGTTGACATTGGGCTTGAAGTTTTCTATAAAAATCCTGACACTCATCTCTTCAAGTGTACAAGATTTTTAAGGTGTTTGCTATTTTAAAATTAAACTTGAAATACACTGATTTCCTCAAAGAGGAACAACACTCCCATTTCCTTTTCCTGGCTTTGTAATTAATATGAAGGCATACTAATTGCAGGCACAACCCTCCTCCAAAGCAGGATCCCACTGCGTAGGCATTACGCAGTGGCTATAAACGTCACTCCGGCTTGAAGCTGAAGTTGGAGATATTTCCATTTGTCATGAGACCACTAAAGTACTTGAAAAAACAAAAAGCCTTTTAGGAACAGCATTTCCAAAAAGATAAGCAATTGCACTCTGCCCACCTTGACAATGCTCGTCACATTCAGAAATCTGTTTTGAAATTCTATTTTGTTTTTTTAAAGAGCATATACAATATCAGATGGCCTGTGAGTTAGTGCAACTTACCTTTGCAAATCTTATTTAAATAGGGCTTATAAAAATCTATTCTATCAAAACTCTTGAAAATAAACATTTGGTTCTTGATAAAATATATTTATCCAGAAACTAAAAGGAACTAAAATTGGTTTAATTTTGGATCCTAAATGGTTCTATTTTTGAATACAGGCATATTTTTGATGTATCACTGGAAAGTCAGTGCTTTTTCAGAACACAAAAATGACAAAAAAGTTTAAAAAAATTATTCTGTGGGCTTTCTTTTTTTGTCAAGGTTACAATATTTTCCAGTTGCTTTCATTTTCAATGCACATTTCTTCCCTTAAGGTATCCACTGCGATATTTAAAAGGATTTGCTTATAGCTAAACAAATGACATTTACTCACATAACAAAACTCCTGTCATAAAACACTGGCATTACTGAACCATCCTCTCTTCAGAGACATCTTATATTAGGGACAGCAGGTCAGAACAGAGTCACACAATGCCTGGAAAAGCTCACGTATAATACACACATGCTGTTCCTTCTCCAACTACAAAAGCAAACCCTGAAAACATAATCCAGTTTTATCAGGAGGGCAATATACAACCACATCTCTCAGTATTTTGCCCTTCGGCAATAAAACCAGGATTTCAGCAATGCAGCTCCCCTTGGCTCAGGAGGGTTAACAGAACACTGTTTCATTCCTGCTAGTTTTCAAGGCCATGGCTGCTCCCTGGGAACCTGCACTGGCTATCAGACTATTTTCAAATGTCCTTCCATGCAAGCATCTCTCTCTTGAACATCAGTCACAGTAGGAGTCACAAAATAAATGCTTCAGATGCAACAGCACTAGCTCTGGCTTTCAATAGAAAAAGTTGGAGAAAAACAGCTTACAGAAAACAGAAAATGACATAGTGACATTTGGAGTACAGTGCCCCAAACCTCCTTTCCTTTAGTTAAGCTAATTCGTACAGTTTTTACTTCCCAAAAGCCAGAGTGTGGATTCAGTGTTCTTTTTTGCCATGTCTGTATTTTAAACCCAACTTTTTGTTCAGAACCTTCACAGATCACAATCAGGAACAGTTTCAAGACACAGAAAAATTTAGGCTGCACCTCTGACGATCACCTGCTCCAGCCTTCTGCTTGAGTTCTTACTCCTACAATACACCTATACCTTGAAATTACTGCACTTCTGTGATACATTTTGCACCAAGCACTATATGCAGAAAATCTGCTGGGTATTCTGAGGTAGAATCATAGAATAGTTAGGGTTGGAAAGGACCTTAAGATCATCTAGTTCCAACCCCCCTGCCATGGGCAGGGACACCTCACACTAAACCATATCACCCAAGACTGTGTCCAACCTGGCCTTGAACACTGCCAGGGATGGAGCATTCACAACTTCCCTTGGCCACCCATTCCAGTGCCTCACCACCCTTACAGTAAAGAACTTCTTCCTTATATCCAATCTAAACTTCCCCTGTTTAAGTTTTAATCCATTACCCCTTGTCCTATCCCTATAGGTCCTAAAGAAGAGTCCATCCCCAGCACCCCTAGAGCCCCCCCTTCAGATACTGGTAGCTTAATATTTGCTCTTCTCAACCAAATTTCCCATTTTTCCAAACTCATAGGATCTTGCTTTTCCTCTAGCACTTCTCTGCAAACAACAATCCTCCTTCTTTGCTGAGAAACTCAGTGTGACTTTGCAAAAAGTACTATGCAGTAGCCAACTCCCAAACTGTATAACTTTCAAAGACGGTTGGGTTTTCAGACCTTTAAGATCATTAAGTCTAACAGTTAACCTAACACTGCCAAGTCCATCACTAAACCATGTACGTAAGCACCACATCTACATGGCTTCTAAATACTTCCAGGGATGGTGACTCTGCCACTTCCATAAGCACGAACAAGGAAGAAAGGCTTTCTCATTGGACACAAAAGAGTTGCTATAGTTCAGACTTTATGCTTTAATATTTAAATTTCCACAAGCTACAGATATGCTGGTCTGAGAACAAAGGTCAAATCTATTCTGATGAATTCAGAACCCATCCACTTTGAAATAGGGTTCTGTTTCTGTCTATTGAAATTTGACAGATTTCAGTCTCTCGAATAAGAAAAGATTGCCAAAGAGGAATCCAACAGTACAAGTACAGCTTTCAAACTGCATGAGAAGACACTATACTGTCATTTCCTCTGTTCTTGGTGGAAAATGTAAGAAATAGCAAATGGCTTTATTTATAAACCTTCTGCCCCTTTGTCCTTATTTTTATTTTCAAAGTACTCTTTTTACAGTGATTCACATATATTTACTGCTTCAACTTTGCAATAGTGACATAACACTTAAGACCAGCCAGGAAATTCACCCTGCAGCATTATTTTTGCCTCCTCTAAAAGGCAGTCCTGGCAAACAGGGAGATCCCTATAGCTCAGGGCATCAGAGCCATGAGGCCTCAGTGTGTTTGGGTTCGGCTTAGGGGTTATTTTTCTTTTCTTTCTTAAGGAAAGGAACCTTTATGCTGATTCCAGTCTTAAACACTGCATTCTGAACAGTGTGACAACTGGGGAAAACAAGATCTACAGTGTCAGCCACTTACATGTGTTCTCACGTAGTCACCATCTGTTTGGTAATCCCAGAAGTCAGCAGCTCGTATCACAAAAAGCACTGTCATATTAAACACCCCGCTGACACAGAGACCACGGAGTGAGGGACCAAGCCCGCTAGCTGCTGAGCCATCAAGTTAGGGCCTCAAAATGTACCAGCAAAGAACCACTGAAAGACAGTCCTCCAAGGTCTTTTCCTTTTCCTTTTCAGGCTTTCCACTGATGACAAAACTGGTGCAGCTCTCATTGTATAAATTTGCTAAAAACCTGCAATTTTACAAACTTGCAAGTCCACAAAGGTCTCTTATTGCATATATTTGCAGGAATGAATTTATGCTGAAAGTAAAAAAATTAAAAAATAAAGTAGAAACAAAGGTGCCAGTCCTTGTCAAAATAAGCCGTTTGCCCTTCATTCAGTACAGTGACTAATTGCTAAGGGAGCTACACAGGACTTAGGAAACATTTTGAATGGCCAAAAGGACTGTCGTCTCAGCTTGCTCAGAGAGGAATAATCCATAACTTGTATGTATGGGGAATTTGCTTTCTCCAGCTCAAACGCCTATGTATCACATGTGTGGAGAAGCTCTGGCTTTGATACACAAAGTAACATAACCTGAGATGGCCAAACCCAAGAGACAAGACAATCCAAGGGTAGGCAGCCAAACACAGACACTGAAGGATTAGGGGCAGCCAGAGCAGCTTCACAGTTAGACCTCCCTGGCTGGAGACAGACACTCACAGGACTGACAATGAGCAAGTGGAAGTTCACCAACACATTATCAGCTAGCAGCAGCAGCAGGATATGAGCAGGCTTGCTTTACACTGCAGGGGATCAGAAAGAATTCAGAAAACAGAGACAGATCAATATAATACAGTACACTCAAGGGAAACTAAGAGAAAAACTGTGGTCAATCTGGTATGCACATGGCATTCTTATTGATAAATAAGCAGACAACAAGATTTTTACATTTCAGAGGTCTCCAGAAATGAGCAGCACCCAGCAGCTCAGCAGATGGCCTTGGAACAATGTCATCTTCACTTCAGAGCCTCAGTGGGAGCTGAGCCCTTTCAAAATAAACTGGAAGAGTCTCTAGCAATCAAGCAATCACCAGCAACAAAGGTGAATTTGCTTTCATAGCATTTCCACTGGTTCATTCCAAGTTTTCCTTGATTGGGTGTGTATCTTCAATTAAAATACCATTCTTTTTTTCCTAACTGGTCTTGCAGTTAGCAGCAGGAGAGGGGGAAAAAAAGGAGTACAAACAAAAGCACTCAGTAGTGCAGCCTCAGAAATGCATCTGAATCTGCAGCTCCAGGGCTCTGACACAGCAGCACTGCAAAAGCCTGCTGCTAACTCAGTGTTAAAGGACAGTGGGGTACACTGGTCTGTGCATTTGTATTCCCTGCCACTGCACTGCCCTGGCCTCTCGGTCCCCCAAACACAGACATCATCTCATCATTGGAGAGATGACCTGTGAGGGAACTGCACTGCAGCCTGCATTGGCTGGGAACTGTGCCTGAGGTGAGGGAAACAACATGTAACAAGCTACATGTACAACAGATGTGTAAAGCTCTTGACATGCCTGGATGTCAAGACACACAAACACCCTGCTTCAACAAGGACTCAACCAGCAAATGCATAATGTTGCTGCTATCTCCAGAAACACCCTTTGTCTCTGCTGCATGTGTAGTACCAGCTTCCAGGCTTGTTCACTTTAAAAAAAAAAAAAAAAAAAAGAGAAAAGGATGTACTGGTAAAAAAAATACTTTCCTGTACTTACTGCAAATCTGGTTATATCTCACTGAGCACAAATACAGAAAAGAAAGCATCAGGAAAGAAGACAAGGCTTTGCTAACACTAATTTTCATTTGGAAGTGAAGGGAGCCCTCATTGAGAAAAGAGATAAAAATCAGAGATGGTGAAAAGGCATTCATAAAGGGTAAGAGGGAAAGGGGGAAGGAAATCAATCACAAGTACAGGCAAGATCAAGCAGCAGCATACCAGTAAAAGCCCCATTTCCTTGGGAAAACAAGCTACAGGATGAAGAGGCAACAAAGCACCATGCTGTGAGGAGTGCTGCTCTTGCTCTCTGCACCCACTGCATAGGAGAGTTGTTCTTTCTCCATAGCAACAAGATACTTAAAAGCCAATCTGGAGACTGAAGACCATCTTAAAAACAAAACACAACATGTATCGGTTTATTATCTCTATTTTAAGCCTCAGCTGTGAAGTACACAGGATATCATTTGTTTAGCCTGAGGAAGCATCTTCACAGAAAGCTCTCTTCTCCTGCTATACCTCCCTGTCTCAGAACCAACCCTTGGTGTGAAGCAGACTTACACACCGTCCCTACTCTTAGGTAATGCCAAATGCATTAGGCACAAATACATCTCGCTGCAGCTTGAGGTGTTCACAGCAGAAGCCTATCAGCTCCTGCCTTTTGCAGGGATTGCAGTAAGGTATCAGCACCTCCCAGTTCTTCTTACAGGACTCTGAGAGGGAGTCACAGCCTTTTGCTACGAAAAAACTCCTCCTCCTCCTCCTACTACTACTGAAAATAGTTACAGCAAATAAAATAAAGTAAAATAAACAAACCCCGAAACTTGCTGTTTAGTAGTTACCAGCTCAAGTTACTGTTTAGAAGGGTTACGGACATGCTCATATCCTGTCCTTGAAGTCTGCTTATACCTGCTTGGAAACAGCTCTGCTCAGGTACCTGAATGACTTCAATAAAGACATTATGCTGACTGTGTTGGCAGAACTCTGAAAACATTACAGACCTCATCTCCTCCTCAAAGGCACTGATGGAGCCTTAACAGCAAATTCCAGAATGCACCAAAATTATTTAAGAAGCTCATCAAGGTTGGGGTGAATGGATCATACTGAGAAAGCTGTAGAACAGCTAGGTGTTCAGTCCTGGCCTTGGTTTAGCCTAGCTGCTGAGATTAGCTTTCGCATGGAAGGGGAAATAGAGAAAGATATCAAGTCACAGTTCCTTAACCTCAAATATCACAACTATGTTTTGGTAGTTTATTATTCCAGGCAGCTAAAACTGCATCTTTATATGCCAGCTCCAGCAAGAATCTTAACACAACAAACCTTCGATTACAAATCCTCTATTTTACTTCCCCACTAATGAAAAGAGCTGGACCAGAAAAGCTTATTCAGAATAATTACTGCCTGGTGTGGGTACCACTCAGTTAACTAAGATCTGCCAATGGGAATTTCTACTCTTTTCCTGCAAAGAGCAAGCATGCAGCAGCATTAGAGTTACCTAGAACAAACAGCTGAACTCAACAAACTAGCACTGTCTGTACTCACCTAGGAGTGCTTTACAAGTAGTTAGATAGGGGAAGTGCAAAAAAGGCAACTCTCATGAATTCAGTGTCTCTCAGGATATGATGGCATTCCAGGCGAAGGACAGACTGTTGCAGAGAGGTTAACGTGTTTACACAGCACATAAGCAGGGAGACACTTGTCCAGTGAAAGAACAAAAAACATGCTGAGGTCTTGGAAACAAAAGCTGAAACTCCTAACTGGCACTGAATACTGAAAAACTGGTGGGAACTGGGTATGAGGCAGCAAACAGCAAATGTAGAAAGTTGTTGATTGCATACAAGCATGACAAAAATGTGATACATGGTGCCAATTTTATTTGTTTTAAAGTTTACCTTCCAATGCAAAATGTTATTTTATTTTAATGTCCAGAGAAATATAAGGAAAGAAAAGCCTGTTCTAAGATTATCCAAAGGCGTATTTCCAGTCTATGCTGAGAGCTATCTTTTCAATTTCATATTAATATTAAACATAGTTTTAGTTTAGATTCACTCATGAGTCATAAGTTAAAAAAAAAAAAAAGCACTGTACTCAGCAACTTTGCCTTGGCTCAGCACTATTATCTTCATCTGTACATCTGCTAAATCCAGAACTCCAGAAAATCTGATCTACATACACTAACCATCCATCTGTCTAACCAGTTCTTCTATGGCTAGTGTATCTGAATGAAATTTTGGATTTAAAATACAGAATTTTTCAATCTGCCAATCCCTAGCTACTACATTTATTAGCAAAAAATATTTGTACGGATCTTGGGCTTTCATTTCCTTGTGCAACATTTTATTCAAGTATAAAATATTAATTTTTAAGCCACTGACTTGGTTTATTCTTTTGAAAAAAAAAACCCTACTTTATCTGACTAGAAAATATTTCTAAAAGAGCTCATAGAAAAGATAAGAGTAACTTTCATCTGCATAGATTATGAAGTAGAAAGAAAATTATGAATCAGCTTGTCCTCATAAAAACACATTTGCTAACCAAAGTCTGTTTCCTATACAATTAGTTACAAATGCAGAAATATTTCCTTTAATACGTTGTTCCAAAGGTTGTCAAGAGCAAATCTCTGTGGAATGCATACAAAATTGTTCTGTTTTCTTCTATTCGGGTTATCTTACTGAGCTCAAAATTAAGGTATTCAAAGAGCTTTTTAGGAGCTTAGGAAGCAAAACAGCTAAAATATAAACACTTTTAAATTTAATAATTTTATTACATTATTAAAATCTATTTAAAATATTAATATTAATAATTAATATTAATTAAGGATATTAATCAATAAAAGTTTATATTTTTAAATATACAAACGGGTTTGGTTTTTTTTAATAACCAGAGTGGAAAATAATGACATTTATGAGTCTTTAGCTCAGACCTTAATGTAGCCCCAGAACAGCAATTTTCTTGCAGCCACGTTTTACCCCAGCTATGGAAAATTCTCTTGCATCAAAGGGACAGAGATGCTTACCCCATCCCCTATTCCTATGTTCTAAAGCACTCTCCTACACCCAAACAGGCCCCTTAAATCCCCTTCAAAATGCTATGGGACTGAACTGTTGAGAACAGCAGGCAATTCTGGTGAGGTGCCCTGGAAAGGCTGTGTTATGCTATCAGCAGCCAGCAGTTCCTCTTTGTGACCAGTTCCACCCCCTGCAACATCCCACCATCTGCTGAAAGGTGACAAGGACATCAAGAGCAGGGCAGTTTCCTAGCCAGCTGGGGGTGCTCAGAGGATGTTGTCCCTGGTGCTCCTAGGGAAAAACACTACATCTATAGGGAACCCCAAAATGCAGCCCATTTCACACCAAAGTCCTGGTCAGATCTTGGAGCACATCTTAATAAATGGAGTCTGCAAGACTCTTCAGGATGCTTGCCTCTGCCAACATCACCTCTGCCTTGTGAGGCTTCAGCCTCTGCCAGCCCCACATCTGTCACACCACTGAGCCAGGCTAGTGGTTGCACTGTGATCAGACATGGCATTCAGCAGTGTGCACTCTCAAAGCTGATGCCACTCACGCATGAGTATGCAGCACAGAACAAAAAATCACATGCACAGGCTGTAAATCACAAGGGCTTAGCTGTTCCATCTTAGGAAGTTTAATTATCCTGATGATGTTATCTTAATTAAATGGTAGTTAATCTAAGTTTATATTTAAGCCTGAAATGTGAATATATTTTAAAAACTCTTGATGATAGCAAATCTGAAGAGGCAGAGGAAGGAAAGGAAAAGTACCAGAGAAAGGTTGGCTGAATTTGATAAATGCAACCACACTTCTAAATACCCTCAGGTGTTTCCTTGTTGAGGGTTATGTAGGTGAATCAGATTTGTAAGGGGGAAATGGGAGGGTCTCCAAACAAAAATTGAAGGCAGATTAAAAAAAAATGGTAAGAGACAACAAAAAAGGTATAGTCAGGGGTTAGCAGAGAATCTTTGAGGAGTCCTGGTGTGTATGTAGTTATTTTCACTTTCCTGGTTCACAGAGAACAGTGGTGGTCTTGTAAAAAATTTACAACAATCTAGCAAGGTGCCGTGCATACAAGCCAGAAGACAGCTTGAGAGAGTTAACGGGGAAGGAAAACTTTTCCAAAGAAGCAAGAAAAAAATAGCTTGCCTGTTCAGAAATTGTTTCTCCTTTCTTGAAGGGCAAGGAAAATTTAACATGGACAGCACAGAGAAAAAGTGAAAACCAGGAATTACAGCTGTGACTCCTGCAAAGCAGCAGTTACAGCTCCAGCTCTAACTGCATAGAGAGGACTCTACTGAAGACAGATACTATTATCTCAGCATTTGAACAGTGAGAGACACTAGATGTCCTAGTCCTTCAACTTCACTCCACCCTATCAAGAGCTGGGATCCCCTCTGGAATTCTGGAACACAAACCAGAACCCTGGGGAGCTCTGGAAATGAAAAATCAAACCACAGAGGAAAAAGTGGCAACAACATTGGTATTACCAGGCGTCTCTTTTGTTATTCTATACTTCATCCTGACAATGCCTTTAAATGCCTGGTATGGGGCATCCAGAACTCCTTTCTACCCTTGCCTGCTCATCAGACCACACCTGGAACATGGTCTCTGCCCATGCACCTTCATACTTGCTGTGCTGCACAGCTCTCACATGGGAGCACACTTTCCCTGCCTAACAGTGGAAGCAGGAGCCACACTTAGAAGTCCCATAGGTAAGCAGCATTACTCTAAGATAACATGCAATCAAGATTGGCTACTGTTCTTATCTATCCTGACCCCTACACACCACAACACATTCGTGCTGCCCTCCCAGCAGCCAATGGGCAGGAGCAGGAAGGACTTCCATACTCCTCCATCACCACTCCCAGTTGTTTCCTGCATGATTCCCTTATAATTGAGAGATTCTTTTGTCTTTTACATGTGAAGGATTTAGCTGAAGTGATTACCATAAAATATTATCATAAGGTGTGGTACTGACCTCTTCCTGGCAGGCTGATTTTTCCCTGAACACCTACATTTTGCAACCACTGCGTTGAACTTTGACTGCCCACTTTACAGGCAGGTAGACTTTTTGTGGGCTCCTTCTGAGCAGAGCTGGGAAGACCCCCATATCCTCACATGCCTATTAGTAATCTGCACTGAGAGCTTTGCAAGGTAAAATCCTGCATCACTCTAAATTGAACTCCAGCCCTCCAATCAGAGAAGCAAATGCACCTATAACCTTTGCAAGCAATTAAATCTACTGCCCTTGCTGACTTCTGCAATTTCTCCAAGACTTGAATCTCCAGAATTTAGTAATTACTTCTGTGGGCCCTTGTTCTGCCACGAGCTTGAGACAGCAGGTTTCACTTTGAACATGTGTCAGCATCAGTTACCATAAGAATCCTCATTTAAAAAAAGATTCAATAAAACCAATCACAATCCTGTTTTTATCTTTCAGCAGTACAGAAAAAAACTTCACAAAACTAAGATCTGGCTTCTGTGACCTCCATGCTCTCCAAGCCTTTTGTCAATCTTGCTGATAGCTTCCTTATTCTCATTCTAAATGGGTCTGAGTTTGCCTTTGGATTTTAAGAAAAGTATTTTTCAACTGGAAAATGTGCTCCTTGAATCTAGACAAAAAAATAATTCTACAAGACTCCATATTTTTCAACAAACCAGTCATTCAGGAGCATCTTACTAACTCACAGCTGCTACATAATGAGCCATATTGAAGCCCACAGACAGCGGGTAAGATAACAAGGACAAAGATTCCTTGGACAAACTGTTTTGAATCTGAGCTAGAAGAAGTTAGACTTCATACTGAAGTACCCACAGAAATCCACTTAATATTTACACAGATCCTGCAACCAAAGTTGGCAACTAAGGGTTTGCAAACACAAAATACAGCTCCAAAATGAAAACCAGAAAAAAGGGATCCATATGCTGGAAAAACATGAATGTTATCTCATTATAGGCCATTTAAAATACTACTTTATCTATAAATATACCACGTACATTAGTACATGAAATTGAAACATAGAATCATAGAATAGTTAGGGTTGGAAAGGACCTTAAGATCATCAAGTTCCAACCCCCCTGCCATGGACAGGGACACCTCACACTAAACCATATCACCCAAGACTCTGTCCAACCTGCCCTTGAACAACGCCAGGCATGGAGCATTCACAACTTCCCTGGGTAGCCCATTACAGTACCTCACCACCCAACAGTAAAGAGCTTCTTCCTTATATCCAATCCAAACTTCCCCTGTTTAAGTTTTAACCCGTTACCCCTTGTCCCGTCACTACAGTCCCTAATGAAGAGTCCCTCCCCAGCATCCCTGTAGGCCCCCTTCAGATACTGGAAGGCTGCTATGAGGTCTCCATGCAGCCTTCTCTTTATGAGGCTGAACAGCCCCAACTTTCTCAGCCTGTCTTCATACGGGAGGTGCTCCAGTCCCCTGATCATTTTCGTGGCCCTCCTCTGGACTTGTTCCAACAGTTCCATGTCCTTTTAATGTTGAGGGCACCAGAACTGCACACAATGCTCCAGGTGAGGTCTCACAAGAGCAGAGTAGAGGGGCAGGATCAGGTCCTTCAACCTGCTGGTCATGCTCCTTTTGATGCAGCCCAGGATACGGTTGCTTTCTGGGCTGCAAGCGCACACTGGTGGCTCATGTTCATTTTCCCATTAACCAACACCCCCAAGTCCTTCTCCGCAGGTCTGCACTGAATTTCCTTTTTGCCCAACCTGTAGGAAGCAAAGCTATTGGTCCCCAAGAATATCATATTAGTAAGCAAGCCACACTGGGAGTGGACACTACTGAGTTTATAAAACAGAAGAACAGAAGAAAACCTATCTTCACTAGTGTCTTTGAAAACAGAAATACCATAACTAAATCTGGAAAGGGAACAAGAATGCTAGAAATGCTTAATAAAAAAGTTCATCTCCATGAGGAAGCATAATGGTTCAGTGGTCTGCATGCATGCAAAGATATGATTCTGTTGAACCATGTGTGTGTATTAAATAAATGCCTAATTAGAGTTCAGAATTAGATGCAGCCAGGGTGAAGTGAGCATTTTAAAAATTAACTAGCTATTCTTGGTGCTCAGTTTGAGACTCATTAACGGATTACAGCTTTAGGACAGGCCCCTCCTGACCTCTGAAATCAGGATCTTCAATGCTCATTATTAACTCTTGTAACCAAAATCTGAGGGATTCCCCAAACTGTTAGTCACTTCTGGGAACAATGACCTGATGAAAGAATGAAGCAAGCCAAAGGCAGCTTGTAAACAGGGAACTACTTGCAATGTTAGTGAGTCATTATGATTTGGTTTTCTTGTTATTCTTACCCAGCCAAAGCCATTATCTTCAATTAAGGAGGCATATTTGGTCTTGGAGATGACAGCAACATTCAGTGATATTAGATGAGTCGAGATCTGTAAAAACCCAGGACATTTCTCTAGGAGCTTGCACTGTGTTCCTGAACTATTACTGTGCTGGGTGAACACGATAGAAGCTGTCAAAGAAGGAGCAGCACAACAAGAAAGAAGAGGCAAGGTCCAGTGAAATGGTGATGACCAATATGCTGTGGCTGTTAATCTCCCAAGAGGCTGTGTGTAAGAGTCTGACATGCTGCTAAGTTTTCAGATTCAAGGCTGGTAGGAAAATGAAGTGATACAGTTAAAATATTTAGGTTCACATAAAGAAAAATCAATTCTGAGGCTGAGTGCAATTACCCACCAGACACTCATTATTGTTAATGCCCTGCAAGTGTTAACTTAGGATATTTTGTTATTACTGCTGTGTTATACCTCAGACATTCATGTTGCTTATTTCAGGTGACATGGAGGCAATTCTCATCTCTCCCTTCTTTCCCTTCAATACACTAGCAGGACAGAGGGGAAGAGCATGCTGTGTTAAATCACCATCCATTTTTAATTGGTGCTCGCAGCAACTATTCCATTTGATCAAGCTGATTGCACAGTGGAGGAATCAGCTCCTGTTCTTAAGTAAGCTATTTGACTGTTCTGATTCCTGAGTGCTATCAATTGCTGCTTTACGATCTCCAGATTTTGGAGCGCTGTGCTCTCAAACAAAACTTTGTTAGGATTGGCTGGTCTCTGCTAAGTTATCCACAGCACCCTGAGCAGGCTTTTGCACATTGACAGGATTCTACCTGAATCCATTCAAACACCACTGTAACTACATTTGTAAAATGAAAGGTCTCGATATGCAGCATTTGAAAGCATGCTAAGCCCCAGTTGAAAAACTACCACCATATGGGGGGACAGAACTGTTACACACTGGAGGTACAAGGCAACAATGAAAATCTGACACCCAAAATGAGTATAGAACAAGTGGGTGGACCATATTTGGGACATACCATTGTTTGGCCTTACTTACAGTTTGCAAACAAATTTCTTATGGATTTTAATCTTGTCTGAACAGATGCAGATGTGGAGACCCACAAGTGGTCACCACAAAGAGTCAGTTTAACAGTATAGCCTCATTTTTCATGGTACATTTTATTCTTACCACCCTACATTTTTTACAATTAAAGATCTATGGTAATTTTAGGTAATGGTCTCAACTCTTTCTTATTCTTCCTCCCTCTGATCCTCCTGTCACTCTGCATAAATTCCTGAGATGAAGCAAGCTCTGCCCTGAGCTTTGAGAACACAAGATCTGAGCTCATTTTTATCTGACCCTGTAGGCTGTCACCATCCTGGACTCAGCACTGTGCAGCACTGGCTTGTGGCTTGTGTGTTCCTACCTGCCTACAAAAGGGACAGATCCTCATGTCAGCAGTTTTCCCAGAGAGAAATCCAGTAACAGAGGCACAAAGCCATTGTAACACACAGCTTGAACAGCAACTTCCTTCTATCTGAATAAATGGAATATTGGAACAAAGAAACAGAAAGGGGAGTAGAAATCTGAGTTCTTTCAAGAAGGCATCCATTTCAGCATGGAGCAGGGGACTTTTGTTTGGTTTGCCTTTAAATAAAGGGTACTAACTTACTTCAGAGTGTAAAAAGACAGACCTAGCAGAAACTTCAACTTAAAAAAAACCCCAACATGATAAATCTGGCTTACCTCCTACAAACACAAAGCAAACTGTCATTAAGTTACCCCTCTATGCATAGGAATTGAAGTTGAGCCCAGTCTCTCTCCTTTTTTCACACAGGATTAGGTGATAAGTTAGCCAGAAACAAACTAAAGTCGCTCCAAAACCATTCCTTATATGGCAGGTATTTTTGAAAGCTCCATTCTGTCACTTATTTTGGCAGTTGTGGAGAGAATATGTCCCATTTTTCCATATCATCTTTTTCCTTACAGTACACTGACTTTGAGGGGGTGCAGCTCTCCTGACATCATCACACACCCTGGAAGTCGAGGCATTATGCCAAGGCCTACATCTTTAGCATTTCTGCAGTTCCCCTAGTATGATGATATTAAGAAAAAAAGCCTCATAAGCAATCCAAAATTGCAGACAGCTCCCAGCTGAATAAATATTTGAAAAAGCAACCAACATCAAAACCTACTCAACAGGAGGAAAATGTATATAATGACATGCTGCAGTTGCAGTGAAGAGGAGGAAAGAACTAAACTTCTGCTCTCCTTAGTGCTGACTCACTGCATTCTGGCTACAGGATCCAACATCCTTCAAGATACTTCAGTTTCTAGAGGTGTCCCTAGCTCAGTCAAATGCCTTACTGCACAAATACATCACTTAGAACCGAGACAAAAATCTGTGTTCTTGAGTCCTTAAGAAGGTGGCTGATACCCTTCACGGGGTCAACACAGGTATTAGAAGAAGAGTGGAAAATAACGGGCATTAAACAGAGGTTTTTGTTACTAAGGGCAAGTGAGGTCATATCAAGACTGAGCTGCAGAAAGTGACGAATTTGTCCAATTTTCTCATCTTCTGTCTTTCCTGCACTGAAAGCTATGTTCTCTTACTAGTACCCTTCCTGTTCACTTCAAACAAGCAATCAAACACTTCTCAACAAACGAAAAGCCAGAGGCCTGGGTAATGGAGGCAGCAACTGGGGAACAGCAGGGACATCTCCTCCCTTGCTGTTAGGTTCCAGCACTGCTCCAAGACAGAGGCATCAAGGGGCAAAAGAGACCTCCTATGTTACAAGTAAGATCTCATCTCAGATTAGACAGAGAAAAAATAGAGTATTCAGCTATAATGAAGCCAAATTAATACTAACAAAAAAAAAATTACATCCTAAATCATGCATCTGAGCCTTCTTCATAGTATGTGCATGTATGCATGTGTGTTTGTAAGTTACATGCACACACGTATATATAATCACATACATGCTAAATATGTTCCCTAAAGAGAAGCTTTTACACTTCCAGACCCAGACCACACCAAATTTCACAACCTTCGCAGCCAACTGCTAGGCTCATCTGCTGAAACTAACTTTTCATATGTCTATTTGCTGGGAGGACAATATTGGTTTGACTCAAACTCACACTGATTAGCCCTACACCACTGACAGTCATTCTTGCCTTTATCCAAATTAGTATGTCAGCTGAACTATGGAGAGAAAGTCACTTAACAGATACTGGACTGGATAAACTGTTGATAAAAATAAGATGGCACTGTCACTGTATTTATAGGCTCCGATTAGTTTCATCCTTTATGTCTTTGCTAGGTTTTGCAATCTGAGTATATGATTAAAAGATAAAGCTTATTTATCTCCTTGAAAAAGTTTATAAATACTAAAAATCATCTGATGAAAACTTTAGAAGGCAATATACATATCTCACTTTTTCTGCTCATTGTTTATTCTTCTGCATAACAAATCATACAGAGACACATATATACAGCAATAATAATATTTCACTAGAGAACTCTCTCTACAGTCAGTATGCATAGAATGACTGACAAAGAGAAGCATGGACCATTATTCCAATTTTGGACATGAGGTGTGAGTGGGAGTTTGACGTTGCAGATGTGTATCAATAGGGTGAAAATAGAGGAAAAAGAGGGATCGTGAGAGAGTAGTAATTACAACTTGGTGGCAGTGAATGGAACCAGACCAGTTAGCAAGACCAATGCTTCTTAGCCAGGCTCTTGCCCATCATATCCATATGTTTATGGGAGGGTGAGAGTTACCTCATTCACCTTCTTTCCTCACAAGACCTTTTTTGTATTACGTAGGCAGAGATTACTCTCACAGAAAATACATAAAGTAATATTGGAAGTGTCAGAGCCAGCATGAAAAACAGATTTGTCAAATATCACAGTAGCCTCTTCTGCCACATAGCTGACTTGGGGATTCACCCACCCCATCTGCTACACAATTACAGGATCAAGGGTCAGTATAAGCCAAACGTGAGGGGGTGAGAAGGGATGACATCGTCCTCACTCCATAGTCCTTAACAGCTCTGCCTTCTACATGCAGACACACAACCTGAAGATGTGGGCTAAGAAAGAGAAGAAAGCACATGAGAACTTCCTTTGACTCTCTTTTCTCACTTCTAGAAGCATACTTTAGAATGGAATAATTTATAATAGCTATGCCCACACCACTGTTCTTACAGACCCAGAGCCCATATAAGACTGCTGCCCTCTGGCTAGAAGGACCAGCAAGGCCACAGAGGTTCTGCTGAGCTGACTTCCAGGAGATGGATCATACCCTGAAACACAATTTTCAGCTGTCAAAAACAATGCTATGAAACACTTCTTTAAGTGCTGCTTCTCTATGCAGCTGAAAGCATAAAGATCCTTGAAGAGAGGGGTGTTTGCAGACCATACTGTTTGCAAGCTGTCCAGGAAATGAGTGTTTCCTATAAAAAACAGTGCTCAAACTACAACCCAAGATGTTCAGGATCTCTCCTAAGTCATCTGATTTCTTACAAATGTTATCTATCTTTCCCTCTCACTGAGCTGCATATTGAGACCTCTCATTCTACAACTGTAGTTACAACGGTGTTTGAATATTGAGTGCTTTATATAAGCCTACATCATTTCAGAAACAAGTATCTCCCACATTCTTTATCATCTATTAAAAAAAAAAATGTTTTCTAGTCCCACACCACTATTTTGAAAAACATGACATTGGAACACGATATATACTGCAATAAGAAGAAACCTTTTGTGTCCACGTAATGAGCACATGCAGACAAAACCTGGATTACCACAGCCTAAGTGAATTTTTCTGCAGTTTGTAAAACCATAGTATGAAAAACATTGATGTAAGAAGGGAGGGTTGAGCCTCCCTAACATTTTCATGTATTTAATTTTGGATGATAAGAACGTCCCTAGGAAAAGCTCATCCAGTAATGAAATCTGTAGTGAAAAATGACCACCCAGAAGTAAAAGTAGTCATACACAATTAATGAATTCACTCAGCCAGCCAATAAATCAAACCAGCAAACCAGACTCTCTTAATCATGCAGAGGAACATTTTTCAGTGCTTCTTAATATTATACTTTGCTCAAGGCCTACATTACCAATTGGTTGTTTCTTTAATTCTTAACCATTTACAATATACTTTAATGTTATTTAAAATTTAAATGTCTTTCCAGAAAATTGTTTAAGAACATACTGTTCTTTCCAGGTTTCTAATTCTTAATGAAACTATTATCAACAGATTTACTTTATAGGTCAAAAATGCCTGTAAGTATTCAGCAAGTTATTAGTACACAGATAACTAACTTTCCAGAAAGGGTCCTAGCTCTTCCCTTTGTGGGTCAAACTTGGCAGAAACAGACATTGGCAGACATTCAGAGAGTTATCACTGCCTGGAGCTCTCACACTTTCTTTCCATCAGGGACCCATGGGGCCCTTGGGTACAGACTAAAGTTTTGTCAAAGACATTTTGAAAATTTTCAATTACTATTCAATATTATGTGCAACAACAGAGTAAATGAAAAGAAACAGTAACTGAAAAAGCTCAAAGCAAAGGTCATTGAGAAAAGAAATGGCAGCTTGACTGAAGGCTGAAAACCCAAGTCAAACTTCCTTTGCCTTTCAGTTGCAAGTGTCTTTTTCCCAAAAGCTCATTTACTATCCCTGACACTTCCCTCATCTTTCTCCAACAATTAGTAATATCCAGATACTGCTTCTGTTGAAGTTTGTAACTGCATATGTAGCTCTTGCTCCAATGCAGGAGCTCTTCATGTCCTCTTCATGCTTCTACATATGCTCTTCATAGGAACCCACCATCAAATTTAGGTAGAAGAGGAAAAAAAACCAAGACTGTTCACCTAGAAAGAATGGATTCTCTGCAAGCTCCAAATGATGCTTCCACTTACAACCTTTGAAATGTAGATAGCCACTGAAGGACAAAGCTGCCTGACACTTCCTGGCCTTCCTCTTTTCCACCAGACTCTGCTGAAATCATGTATTGTTTTGTTTTTTCCCTTTGGATACAATTTTCTACACACCTGTGACCTAAACTAGCACCAACTGAGCATACAGAACTGTGCTGATTCTTCAGCAGGCCTTTTCCAACAGCAGGGTCTAGCTAGTGCCAACTTCCAGTGCCAGCTTCTTAATGAAAGGTCACACAAATTCCTCTCTTCCAGATTTCCATTTTCTCGAGGAGGGCAGCGAGGACAGCCCCTGCAAGGTGACTCATGATCAAAACCCTGCCTCCAATTGCAATTATTGCAGCTATGATTCCTGACTGAACTTATTAATCATACTCTCTGGAAAGCAAGACCTTTAATTTGACATAAATCCTTTCAAGTCACCTCCAAACCTGGGAATAAAACCAATTTTTCCCCCCCAGCAGTTTCAACAATAGCCAAAACCTTCCCTGCATGCAACAAATGGCACATGTGCCCTCATTTGTAATTGATATACCATTTCTGAGCCAAATTTTCAAAAGGTAGTTTCCACATGCATGCACACACTACTGTGATCAAGTCTTTAGCCCACACTTACCCAACATTTATCAAAATTGCATGCCAGCACCTACAAGTCCAAACCAGGACCCTACCACATTAAGCCCTGTAGAAATATAGAAAAACAAATGCAAGCTTTCTATCCCAAGAAACCCACAAATATGAACTCAAATATGAAGGGGACATATCTGTACCTGAGCATAAAATCATGTATAGCAGGTACATTCAGAGGTATGTGAATTTGTGCACCAAGTGAGCAAAATCAGGTCTAAATGCAAACATGGCACCCTGGTGCTTCTTTTAAGATCTTGCCTGCAGTATTACTGATATGGATTTTGGCTTGAAGACATACATACAGACTTTGAAACAAATTTTTTTCCAGGTATTTTACAATAAATAATTCCACAGAACCATGACCAAAACCAGAAGTTAACTGAACACACTTTAAATAGAAGCAAGACAAACCCCTGATGCTCATCAGTGAAAATAAAGCACAAAATTAGCTTCACCCTTTTCTAATTCAACCTGTCCTGGAAGGATGGTGAATGGCAGCTTGGAGCACTGGGCCTGGCTCCACTAGGCCCTGCAGATCAGCACAGCAGCAGGAATAGTCCACTAAAGCAAAAAGTACTTCTTTGGCTCAAAAAAGCCTTAACATCCTCAATTCATCAGGCCCCATACCAGAACAGTAGGAATTAAAAGTGATGAAATATAACTGGTGATGAGGGAAGGGAAGGAAACCTCCAACAATGATTATTTTGTAAACCAGTTTATGTTAGGCAACTCAATAAGCTTGCTGCTCGAACAGAACCTGCCCTGTACATTCTGACCCCAGCAATGCTTGCACAGGTGCAGACAGCCTACTCTCCATGTAGTAAGTAGAAAGCATTAATGATGAACTATTAGTAGGTAACATGGACAGATTTCATCCTCTTTCTGTGCCCCAGTTTCCCCATTATTCAAATGTGTGTGCAGGCACACAAAGTAAGAGGAGAAAACAGACTGTCTTTACTGGCTTTGGATACAACAAGTGTGTAAATCCTATGTTTTCCATCTCCGGATTATAGTCAAATTGCTCAAGGAAACTTTGGAGCTACCTGTTCTGGGAAGTCTTTGAGATGAACGAGGCCTGGGATTTTCAGAGCAATGACATAAGTCTTATATTTTCACTCAGTATTTGGCTAGGAAGACATCTGAAATATAGAAAGCCAGGATTTTCCTTTCAAATAGCACACAGGCCAAATCACTCAGCTCCTTTTGTACACCTCTAGGCTAAAGCCAGTCCTGAAATTTCCCACAAAATTCTTACTATGGAGCGATTAAACTAAAAGTTGATGAATATATACCCTTTCCCTTAAGGCCCCTAAAGGAGATCATGTTTCGTTACCTCAGTTTTTCAAATGGATAAAGGGAGAAGCACATGATGGAGGTCATTTCCCCCACGCCAACTAAAACACTGTCAACAGCACCAGTAACAGGATCTACTTTTCCCATATCTCAGCCTCATGTTTATCCAAGTGTTGGATCCTTCTGACCTTTTCTGGTTGCTGGTGCCTCAGCTCAACGGAGCTGCCCCATGTGCCCGAGCGCTGGCACCAGGGAAGCTGTGAGGGGAGGGCCCAGCCGGTTCCAGCCAGCTCCTCAGCGGCCCCACCACAGGCACCCCCAGCCCGACGGCCAAGATGGTGATGCCAGAAGTGCTCCAGAACGGGCACAACCAGCACAGGCAGCGAGGAGCGAGGGCAGAGCGTGAGGAACGGCTCTGCCAGCAGTCAGGGGGAGCAGGATGAGGGGTAGGGGCAGCTTGGCTGCCAGAGCAGGGATCCGCCATCCTGCCACCTGGTAAGGGGTGAGGAGGAGCGAGGGTGGAGAGGGACCCTCATGGCTGGACACAGCCCCGGTCACCATCACCCTGCACTGCCCCAGCACAGGAGGTGCGAACGAAGGAGCAAAGTTGAGCATGGGGTGAAAACATGGGGTTAGGTGGTTTAGGTTTTGCCTTTGTTTCTCACCATCCAATTCAACTTTAACTGGCAGTAAATTACATTAATTTTCCCTAAGCCAAGTCTGTTTTGCCTATGACAGCAATTTGCAAGTGATCTCATAGTCTTTATCTCAACCCACATGTTCTTTCATCTTATTTTCTCCCCCATCCTGTAGAGGAGGGGAAGGCACAGAGTGTCTGGGTGGGCAGCTGGCAGTAGCCTGGGCCAGCCCACCACATCAAGTTAGCCTGGTTTGCAGGCATGCTGTCAGGATTAAAGAAACTGCACAGAAACCCCAAAACAAGCACACAAACCAACCAAAACAAGCAATCACCCCAAAAAACAAAACCAAACCCACAGAAAAAAAACAACAAAACCAACAAAAAAAAAACCCCAAAAAACCCACCCACTCCTCTGTCAAAGACAGTCCCTTCTATACTGGGCACCAAAACCCCAGTGCATCATCAGTTTTGTTTCCTGTCTACAAGAACCGCAACGCCAAAGAGGTTATCTTAAATTTAAAGCTCTATTTACACCCATCTATAAAGCAGAAAGAAGCTGGAATTACTCATAATCTGAAGAGACACTGAGTGTTGGCACAGAATCATTGACTTTCCCACCAAACGTTCTACTGTCATATGATCAAATACTGCAGCTAATTTTCTCCACCAAGCTCCATACCCCTCCAATAAGCAGAAAATGAATTCCATAGCAAGGCACTGCAACACACTGCACACAATCAGACTAGTGATACCTATACTAAACATGATTTCATACTAGAGAAAGAAAGCCATCTTCTCAGGTTGTTATTTCGGCACAAATTGTTTTTTGATTCAGTCATGCTGAGAAAACACAAGGAAATAAAGAAAAGCAAGTGTTCCCAAAAATTAATTAAAATAAAGTAGTTCCTAATGGAGAGGAAAATTCTTCCTCAAAATTTAAACCTACCATTAAAGACTAATAACAAAAATATGAGCCCCGCTAGCTTTTGAGTGCAAGCTTTCCATTTTAAGGTACTTACTTTAATGGACATAGCACAGCACATCAGATACTGGACAGGGCATTAATCTACAGCACAGAAGATGGGGAGGGTGGACTGTAGCATTATGAACATGTGGATTTTTCTCCTTGCATGCCTAATAAATGAGCTCCTGACTCACTGTGCTGTGCTCACCTGAGCTGGCTCACATGTATGCAGTGAACACACTATGAATTGTCATGAAATCCCAGCTCCTGTGATGAGTAGGGTGGACACAAAAAACTAACGACTGAGTTCATATTCAATGATACTGTCAAGCCTCCTTTTGCAAAACCAAGTTAACAAGAAAATATTAAAAAACAAAAGTCACTGTCCTTTTTAGTAGAAAGGGAAGAGCAAGACAGTGTACTCTTGATAAGAGATGTCCCTTAGACACATTATACTGATTATGTAACATGATCAAAATCCCTCTTATGTTTCTCAGAATGTTGCTGAGAACATCCCTACTGTATTGATCCCACTGGTAATATTTGGTGATCTACAATACAGAAACAGATCTTCTCTGTAGAAAAATACAGAAGTTAGAAATGCAAATTACTTACCTGTTTACTAACCTGTTTTATTCTAGAGGACAAAATAAAAAGGCCAAGGGCAGTCTGAGCTTATCATTTTTATGCCAGAGATGTTACTTTCCTTATAAATATGATATGAAAGTTAGATGACCTAAGAATTCTTCAGCACTATAAAACCTCTGCTAGATGGTACTTCATCATATTCCTAACTAGGCAGGTCAGAATATTAAACACATTTTGGTAGAACAGAAGATAAAGTAAGACAAAGTTTTAAGGGCATCTCTCCCCCATGTCATACGACCGTATCTGTGTTTCACAGTGCAGCATAAAACAGGAATGGACAAATGAGCACAAGTACAGGCATGTACATTCACACAACATTAAGCAGCCCCAAGGGAGATAAAGGCTTAGTTCCAAAGCAGGAGAATTGGGCATCCCAGTGCATCGCACCAGGGCTCATTAACTCCTGGAGATAGCTTCAGCACCAGTCTGAGCATCCTGTAATGCTTTTTTACATAGTGTGACACACTGATACCGATTCAGCTATACCCAGGAGTAGAGATAGCTTGCTTCCTGCTAATCATTCTTTTTCCAGCATAAAAAAAAATGGCTTTTGGCCCAAAGCTACCATTCTTCTGCTGTTTCTATGGCATGAACACACACAGCTCCATGACTAGAGCTTATAGGGGCTTTGCCACACTGTAATTAACAGCAGAATAGTTTATATCAGCACACAAACTGGAAAGAGGTGCTTTCCAAGTTTGCTCTGAAATACAATTTCAGAGAAACCAAAGGAGTGTGGAAATGCAAAGGTCAAGTAACAAAGTAACTAAAAGAGACTTGGACTGTTCTATGTCACAAGACCTGGCTGAACAGATCCTTGGTAAGCTTCCTCCAAGTGCCCATAAACTCAAAGGAAGAGAAGAAAGCCATGCTTCATCTTTGACACTCTGAGAGGAAGATGCTAGCACTCATCTCCATAAAACACTGAGAAAGCAAACTGGTAACAGAAGCAAGCTAAAAAAGCACACAAGAACATCTAGCAGAGTGGAAAGAAAATTGAGGAAGAACTACTTGTCACATGGACAACACTGCAACATAAGATCTCCACCAGTGCTAAAGCCAACTTTGAGCAATGGCTTAAGAACTCTCTGGTCCCTCCTTGGTTTTGCCTTCCATGAATTCCTAAACAAAGTAGCTAGTTACATTTTTTCTTTGCTACAATAAAAAGTAGTGCTTTTCCTGCAATCACTTCACAATAACAAGATTCTACAGTAATCACATGACAGTACTGAGTCCCATTTCTCCCATCACAGAGCTTCTATACTGGAAAAAAATAACAAGCCCCACAAGTGAAGAGCAAGACTGTTCATCTATCAGTCTGCACTACCACATCCCCTGACCTATTTTATTACTAAAAATACTCCCTCTTAGGTCACTACTGCAAATTGAATTCTGCTGCTTCATTGCCCACTGCAATCTCACAGAACTGAATGCTGCCTACACACGAAACACTAAGTAGGTTAACTTATTCACTGCCAGGGTATGCAGCCAGTCTTCTCATACGAATAAAAAGACACAAATCATTTTGCCTAAAAGAAGTGAAATGCTTTCTGCAAAGGAGTTTAAATACAAACCCAATTACTTATATTGCATTGTGAATATAAACACCTAAATGCTTGGCTTGGCTCCCCATTTGCCCATATTTACTATATGTTTCTCAGTATTTTTCTTGCAAAACACGTTTTCAAGAGTCTTCACTGTTACAAGCAATGGAATAGCAGCCCAAATGACGTCTATTCAACAAAAACCTAATAGGAGCAACAATCAAGTCTTTCTCATTAAGCCTCCTCACTAAGGTAAGCCTAGGAAGGCATGAGATGAAGTAAGTCAAAATATTCCAAGCTAAAAAGTCAACACTTTCTTTCAAAAAGCCAACACTTTGTATTTTTAATTCTCAATCCAAAGCTCCTCATGATTATCACACCACAAAGTGAGCTGGCAAATTTAGACCCAACAGACACAGTACTACTTAAGAGAGGAATAGGAAAGAGTGAATTTGACAGAGAAAGAACATATTACAGAATCCTAAGTAGGAGAACAAAACAGGTATTATCAACCACTTAATACTGGACAAACATATAGAATATACTATGTCTTTGCTATTGTATTTGAGCTAGACAGAATAAGACTAGCATAAGCATGTTTCCCTGGGCTATTATCACATCTTCATTTCATTGCTTCAATAGTTTCTCAATCATAAACAAACACATCCCCAAAACAAACAAAAAGATCAAAGGTAACTGACTTCATGTTAACTTTTTTACTTAAATTACTGCAGATTCTGTTGGGAGTTTCTTAGCATGCAGCAGATGCACACAGAGCTTAACCACTGAAATGATTCATGGCTTCATTAACCTAACTTTATTGTTATTTAGTTATGAAACCCAGTTTCTCACTTCCTGCTGTTCTAAAGATAACATCTGCCAAATCTGGGCTTTCTCGTCAGAGAGAAAATCCAATGTATCCAGGGGACAAAACAGCCTCAGCCCTGCTTGAGTTTCAACTGATGTCATTTACTGAGACGCTGGAGGCACTGTGGGTCACAACCTGTGTGAGAAACCCATGCCCTCCCCAACTGATAAAGATGAGCTGAAATATCTCCCATCACTACAAGGAGCCTCTTATCAAGCTTACACAGCTTCTTATCAAGGTATATCAAGTGTCTTCACAGAAGGAAGAGAATCAGCCTTGAAAGCCAGGGTGCAATTTCCCAGTGTTTGAAGAGTCACAGAACACACACTGCAAAGCAGCCTATGTCTGCACCCAATAATCCCAAACTCCAGATTTTCAGCATTTTGTGAGGTCTTGACTATGGATTAAACCAAAAAAAGATACTATTGTCTTATTTCTAGCTAGTGGGTCAAGGTGAAGTTGGTATGTGGATACCTTTTTTACAAAGGCATACTACCCACTTCAGTATCAAGTCAGGGGGTACAGCTGACCCACTGGAGATGCCTGGGTGTCCATATGTGGACAGTTGTTCTTAAATGAACATGTTCTTTTCTGAAAGGCGTGTTAGTCACCAGAATGAAAGAGATATGGGTATTAAGTTATTTACAGAATCAAGACATTGAGTCCTCATTACTTTTTACGAGGCTAAGCATGTTTCACAGTTTCAGCCTGCATAACTAACAAGTCAGGATGTTCTTTCCAACCTTTAGTTTCTCTGAGATGCTACAGCAGTAACTGCTTTCTTACTTCTTAGGACATTGAAAGAGAGTTGTTAGCTTGGAACACTTTCAATGCAGTCACTGCAATTTGAAGATACTTTACTTCATTCGCTTTTCAAATTTCCCCAGTAATACTTCTGCTGTATAGCACCTTCCTCTGTTAGAAATCCCATTTATAGGACTAAGACTATTCTCAGAGAGATATGATTAAAATACTCCAAGGTCATATGATAGATTATTCAACAGGTCAGACAACTAACAGGAACATCAGCTAAGTTAATATTAGCAAAATAATTGCCAACAGTGCTCAAGCAACAATGCTCAAAACAAGTGACAAACTACTTGCACCACTTTTCTACAGTCATAGCACGTGAAACCACACAAACTTTGCATAACTATTTAACTACATAATTAACAGTGCAGTCAGCACTGTGGAAGTATCTGAACCTTCTTAAATATAGTGAATATTACACTTTCAAAGTCAGAATTTAGTGTAAGTTTGCAAGCCAACTGAGTATTTGCCAAAACAAAAACCATTAGGTTTAGGAAGCTCTAACATCTTCCAAGATCTAGCTAAACTGCTCTTTATGGATCATGAAGTTAAAATCTGTGTGGATTTCCAAATGCCTGGATCCACTAATGTGGATTTAAAAGTACAATGGAAACACACATGCACCCCTGCTACTAAATTTTGGGGGAAAGAGTAGCAAATATATAATCCATTTTGGGCTAAAGGTAAAAGACAAAATGAAACTGAGATTTTTCAAAACATATTTCAGTTCCAAACATGCAATTTACCATTTAAAACTTCAATCAGTTCATCACTTAGGCTGGTTTCTGCATGTCACTATCTTCTGACTGTGGGGAGCTGCAGAATTAAGTCTTTTGTGTTCCAGCATCTAAGAAAATTTAGGACTCTTACCAACTGTCTATTAAGCCCACATCACTCTCAGGTACTAATTACATGAACTGCTTCTATTATAATTACAGAATATTATAAATTACAGAAATACTGGCACAAAGACAAAAGCAGCACTTTGAGACCTGAAGAAGCAGGTTACGTGAAGTGGCATGTGGGTCCTTACAATGTAATACATGCACCACACCCCACAGTGTCTTCCATGCTTGGTCTCTTTTACAGAAGGTGGACACTGAAGTTCACCTGCCTGAGTGTCCATGTAAAGCCAGGCACAGGTCACTGCAGCATTAAGTGTTCTGCAGTTTGATCTTCAGCTCTGAGTTGTGAAGCTGGTTTTTGAAACAGTGCCCTAAGCTGTGAGGAACAGAAGTTGCTCTTTGTGGACAAAAAGTCACACCACTTTCTCCTCATGGAAAGAAAATTCCTTGAGGTTGAGGGAGCCCCTGCAACCAGCACTGCTCAGAACATACGGAAAAGTGCACAAGGCTGTCAGCTGATAGTCACTTGGTGAAAAAATAATCAATTGCCATCTCACACTCCATTTTGAACATCTGCAGACAAATGCTAAACTAGCAGGATACCTCCTTCTGCTGTCATTGCTTTGTCTCATGCTCTCTCTTTCTTCAGAAGCACTACTTCAGTGAAGAGACCCCGTGGAAACCCCCACATTTCCTAACACCTATGAGAACACTTGTTAAAGTAGCTGTATGATATAGGTGTCAAATCATCAGTTGCAAATCCTCCTCATTTGCCTTAGTCTCCCAGCAGCTGCAAAATTAAAAATAGCTGTCATAGGCAAACCACAACTGAAGATGAGAATGTTTGTTCATTTATTTCAGGCTGATGATGGTGTCACTGTTGACATGTTTGGGCTCTGAAAAGAGCACTAATGAGGAAATGGACAAAATTATAAAGGCAGAATAAGGAACATTCTAAAATGGGAATGGGAAAATTACGCTCCTTTTAGATTTACATGGAAAATCTGACCAGCCACGCCAAAATAATATGCTTATTTGGCACTTTAGGATGAATTTCTTGTTAACTTCAAGCAGAGCAATCACTTTAAGTAGCTTTTTCAGCTCCAGAAAGTTATTTTTCACCCTGACTGAATTAGACTATTTTATCAGGTATCAAAACTATATGCCACCATTGCCTCTTCATGACCTGAAAAAGATATGGCCAACAAGGAATGGAGCAGTATTACTGTAGAATTACTCTCTTGCTTCTGTTCACTTCCTGGCAAACCCCTACATTAATAACATTTCAGTTCACAGAAAATGAGCCTTCTGCAAGAATGAGAAATTACATGTTATCTAGTGTAGCAGCAGTGTATTAGCTGTGTACCTGTGTACTTTTGCTGTTATGTTGTCTATAAACCCACTAAAATAAAATTCTCATTCTGTGAGTCACACACAGGGTAGGGACCATCCACAAAGACTGCTATGGAATCTGCTTGCTTCATTCACAGAACAGCAGTAGCGGCTATGTAGCTAATTGTTGCAAGGGAGCTATTTGGGAAGAAGGTGGTGTTATTTTCATTAGCTGAATCCCTGTGCATTACTCACTATTTGTCAGTTTTCCCCTATTACTAATTAGCCATGTAGTCAAACCTTGGGTACCCCAATGTCACTCATAGACACTTAGAATCATAGAATAGTTAGGTTTGGAAAGTACCTTAAGATCACAGAATCCCAAGGGTTGGAAGGGATCTCGAAAGATCATCTAGTCCAACCCCCCTGCAAGCGCAGGGTAACCTAGAGTACACAAGTTCCAGACCCCCTGCCATGGGCATGGACACCTCACACTAAACCATGTCACCCAAGGCTCTGTCCAACCTGGCCTTGAACAACGCCAGGCATGGAGCATTCACAACTTCCCTGGGCAGCCCATTCCAGTGCCTCACCATCCTCACAGTAAAGAGCTTCTTCCTCATATCCAATCTAAACCTCTGCTGTTTAAGTTTTAACTCGTTACCCCTTGTCCTATCACTACAGTCCCTAATGAACAGTCCCTCCTCAGCATCCCTGTAGGCCCCTTTCAGATACTGGAAGGCTGCTATGAGGTCTCCACGCAACCTTCTCTTCTCCAGGCTGAACAGCCCCAACTTTCTCAGCCTGTCTTCATACAGGAGGTGCTCCAGTCCCCTGATCATCCTCATGACCCTCCTCTGGACTTGTTCCAACAGTTCCATGTCCTTTTTATGTTGAGGACACGAGAACTGCACACAATCCTCCAAGTGAGGTCTCACAAGAGCAGAGTAGAGGGGCAGGATCACCTCCTTCGACCTGCTGGTCACGCTCCTTTTGATGCAGCCCATGGAACCCGGCTCGTGTTCATTTTCTCATCGACCAACATCAAAAGTCCGTGATCAGAGTAAACATTACTTAGCAACAACTAAAAACATTGGTGTTATCAGCTCTGTTCCCAGGCAGAAAGGCAAAACATAGCGCTGCACCAGCTACTAAGAAGGAGAAAAATGATTGCTACTGCTGAACCTAGGACACTCTCCAATTTAGAGACAAGGATGTCATGTGGGACAGTGTCGAATGCTGACATAGACACTGTAGGTAGATGACGTCAACTTCTCTACCCCTGTCCATCAGTTTCATAGCCCCATCATAGAAGGCCACCAAATTGGTCAGGCAGGATTTCCCCTTAGTGAAGCCCTGCTGGCTGTCACCAAGCACCTTGTTGTCTTGCATGTGCCTTAGCATGCTTTCCAGGAGAATCTGCTCCCAGATGTTGCCAGGCACAGAGGTGAGACTGACTGGTCTGTAATTCCCCGGGTCATCCATTTTCCCCGTCTTGAAAATGGGGGTTATATTCCCTTTTTCCAGTCATCAGGAGCTTCACCTGGCTGACATGATTTTTCAAATACGATAGACAGTGGCTTTGCAACTTCATTTGCCAGCTCCTTCAGGACCCATGGATGGATTTCATCAGGTCCCATGGACTTGTGTACGTTCAGGTTCTTAAGATGGTCTCGAACCAGATCCTCTCGTACAGTGGGCCCAAGGTCTTCATTCTCACAGTCCCTGCAGCTGCCTTTCAAGACTTGGGTGGTATGACCACAGCATTTGCCAGTGAAGACTGAGGCAAAGAAGCCATTAAGAACCTCAGCCTTCTCCAGATCCAGGGTAGCCAGGTCTCCCGATAGCTTCTAGAGAGGGCCCACATTGCCCCTAGTCTGTCTTTTATTTGCAGGGTACCTATAGAATCCCTTCCTGTTATCTTTAACATCTCTTGCCAAGTTTAATTCCAACTGGGCCTTGGCTTTCCTAACCTGGTCCCTAACTTCCTGGACAACATCCCTGTACTCTTTCCAGGCCACCTTCCTTGCTTCCACCTTTTATAGCCGCCTTTTTTCCTTCAGAGTTTCCTCAGCAGCTCCTTATCTATCCAAGGAGGTCTCCTGGCCCTCCTGCTGCACTTCCTTCTAGTTGGGATGCAACACTTCTGAGCTTCCAGCAGGTGATCCTTGAATATCAACCAACAGTCTTGGGTCCCCCTGCCCTCTAGGGCTATATCCCATGGGACCTTATTGAGCAGTTTCCTGAAGAGCCCAAAGTCTGCTCTCTTGAAGTCCGGGGCAGTGAACTTGCTGCAAGCTCTTCTCACTGTCCTGAGGATCTCAAACTCAACCATCTCATGATCTCTGCAACCAAGGCTGCCCTGGAGCATCACATTTCCAACAGGCCCCTCCCTGTTGGTGAGCACAAGGTCAAGCAGGGCACCTCTCCTTGATGGCTTTTGCAGAAGGAAGTTGTCTTCCACACAATTGAGGAACCTCCTAGATTGCTTGTGCTGGGCCATACCATCCCTCCAACGGATATCAGGGTGGTTGAAGTCCCCCATTAACGATGGCCTGTGAGAGTGAGGCTGTTCCTATCTGTCTATAGAGTGTTTCATCCACAGGTTCCTCTTGATCAAGCGGTCTGTAGCAGATCCCCACAGTAATGTCCCCCATAGCTCTACTCCCTTTAACCCTGACCCACAAACTCTCTGTTGACTGCTCACCTGTCCCCAGAGTTCCATACTCTCTAGCCTATCACTGACATAAATAGCATCTCCCCCCCCCCCCCCCCCGTCTGCCAGGTCTGTCTTTTCTAAAGAGCCTGTAACCTTCTATTCCAGCACTCCAGTCATAGGAGCCATCCCATCATGTTTCTATGGTGCCTATTATATCATACCCCCATAGACATGCACACATCTCTAATTCCTCTTTTTTGTTCCCCATACTGTGGGCATTTGTAGAGACGCATCTAAGCCAAGCTCCAAATGAAGCCGGCTCATTGGCTGGAGCAGCTGAAATATCTCTATATCGCTCCGAGCATTTATTATAGGTGTTGGCAACTGACTGGGTGTGTTGGGATGGAATGATGCCCCCCTCTCCCAACACATCTAGTTTAAAGCCTTCTTGACCAGCCTGGTAAGCCTGCTACCAAAACAGCTCTTCCCTTCTGTTGTCAGACCAGCTCCACCAGCCTCCAGTAGACCTGGCCTCCAAATCAAGTCCCATGTTCTAAATACCCAAACTCCTGACTATGGCACCACTGTTCTAACCATTTATTAACATGCCAAATCTGCCTAGCCTTTTTAAGGTCCTCCCCTTTATCCTGGAGAATTGATGAAAATACTATCTGAGCTTCAGAGCCTTAACCACCTCTCCCAGGGCTCTGTAGTTCTACCTTTTGAGCCTGCATGCCAGGTTTCTTAAAGAGCCATCAGTGGAAATGAAATTTCCAAATAATTTCTGAGCTATAGCTTCCCACCATTGCTCTAGAGGGAACAGATACCTCTGAAAGGCCCAGGTTCACTGAAAGGCTACCTGACATCCCAGAGCAGGAAAACAGCCAACTTTCAATTACCTGCATCCAACCGTGAAAGGCATCTCTGGAGGCCTTTGGATAAACATGATTCTAAAATACACAACTAAATGCTGCTAAACAGAAAAACATCAGGCATAGATTGTTTAAGTTAATCTACACACTCACAGGTACATTTAATGATATTATGAGGCAAAGGCTTGAATGTTCAGACATAGCTGAGGAGTGGCCATTGACAATGTGCCCTTTCGAACCAGATCCCTGCCAGGTCTGTAAAGAACCCAGATCAAATAATGCTATGGACTGGGGGGGGAGGAATTTGCCTGCTGCCCTGCAGACAACAACAGTAACCCTCAGGGCTGCACAAACCCTGAGGCTATGCCTTCTGTGCAGAGAGCAAACGCAGTGCAAGGTTTGCACTCGGGGTCAATCTAAACTGAAATTGTGTATATATATAAACCCTAAATATGAAACTACAGTGGTTTTTGGACACTGCTACATCCCAGGATAATGCAGAAACTGGCATTTGGACCACAGCATAAAATAGATTAAATAAAAACTCACCACTGAAACTGCTTTTTACAATCCCTTCTGAGAAGATGCATATGAAGAGCAAAAATACACTTGTCAAATAGGTAAGACATAAGCATGGTCATCACTGAGATCCACTTACTATGCATTCACTGTTGAAGCCAAGAGAACCTTCATTTTAGATAAGAGTCGTTTAAGATACTAGACTTTTGGTCTAGTCTGTGACAATCATTTGTTACATTTGGGTATGACTGTCCCATAAGCAGCTATGTAAGAATTCATTTTAAGAGCTTCACAGAGAATAATCAAGATTTGGATACGCTGCTTAGGTGCTCATGCAAATGTTCCTCATTCTCAGGATTATAAAATGCATGCTGGAAGCCTCGCTATGTCACTTCAGCCAATTGTCTTGAATCTGGCAAACATACACAAAGTATCTGCCTCTTGGAAATTACATATTTCACTACCCAGAAAAAAGTCCCATGTTTTCAGCTGTTACATTCACGATTTTTACATGTTTCAGACTAAAGGCCAGTATATTCCCCTCTTCTTGGTCATCGTTACTATGCCTATTTCAACCTCATTTGATGAAGACAGAAGGTAGAGCAAACTTGGGAGAATGATTCTCAGAAGACACATGCCTTGCTGGTTGATCAGGGAAGTGAAGCACCTTTTTTGCTTTTTACAAACTTGTTTCCCCTTTCTCCTTTGTTGCTGCTGCTCTGAACCAACCCATTGATGAAGATGGAGGCTTTGTGCATACTGGAGTCTCAAGCCTTTTATTTACTGACAGACCACTGCTCCTTTTATGCAGGGAAGACCGCGGTTCTCTGAAGAAACATCCACTACTCAGAATTATTACAGATTCCATGCTTCTTCTTTTGAGCATTGACTTGCAGAAGACAGCCAATCACTCCAGTTTGATTACCGTAAGAATAGCCACACCAATGCATGATAGGAAAGCTGAGACTACCCCTAAGATGGCTTTGTTTTATCAACATAACAACATGGCTAAAGATTCATGCAAAGAGACAGTCTAAGTCTGGAAGAGAAAACACAAGTGATCTTAAACAGCAAGAGATGCTCAGCTTTAAGAAGGCATTCAGGCAGTGTTAATATAAAATTAAAGTAGTGTTGGTAAAACACAAATAAGGACACTGAGAAGAAGACACCAAATTCGTGAGGGTGAGATCAAATGAGTTTTAAAGGAATGCCTGATTACTACTACCCTCACAAAATAGTTAGACAAATTAATTGCTTAACATCCAGATCAAAGGCTCAGCTGTACCATTACTGAAATAATTAAAAGGGCCACATTATACCCTCCATAAAGGCAATCACCCACCTTAATCAGAACCTCAGATTGTTCCATGGTGCCTTGAAGAGAAATCTGCTCCCTCTCTGCTTGAAAGTGATCCATCTTACTGCAATTCATTTGTCACTGAACGGTTTCTTACAAACACCTGTATGAACTTCCCTGTCACTTCTCTGTCACTCTGTTCAAAACAGACAGAATAACACACCTGGACTTTTCACAACAGTGAATCACAACTGACACAACTTGCAAGATCAGCAAATATAGCTACATTCAAAACTTTCTGGTGAGCAGGGTGGATAAGTAGTGCTCAGATTAAAGAGTGAAAGGAGGTTGAAGTTATTTAGTACTTCCCTTGTAACAATATGGAGTGAGACAACTAAAAGTTATTTAATCCCGTCCTTAAAACAGCTACAAATTGGTGGAATCTCCAAACAGACACAGAAATACTTCAGAATACTTTCTACTGTATCCTAGACTAGCAGCCACTGCTTGGTTTCTATTTAAAAGGGAATGAGCATGATTTTAAGTATTAATAGTATAGATTACTGTAATATGAAGAGAAAAAAATCTAAGTTATTACACTATAGCCCTGGAACATGAATGAAAGAGAGATGACATCCACAAGTTATTCCTGTACATCTGTTTTCACATCTTTGTACACATACAGGTATGTATGCAAATGGTCTGCTAATCTGGGTCAATACATCACGAACAACTACAAAATGATCCTGTTGTTTCCTCTGAGGATTAAAATAATAAAGCAACTGCCTGGGTTCTGACATCAGAATTAGCATAGATAGTTTACAATCATGTAACAAAGGAGCTGCAAGCTGGACAGAAAGTGAACAGCAATTACCATATAGTCATCCTGCATCACCAGGATATGAAAACAGTAAAAAGTTGAAAAGGAATACCCAAATCAACCTATTATACCATGAAGAGCCTGACTATTACCCACTGTTATGGAATTCAGACTGCCTTAAGAACTCAAGAAATTGCCCCCTAAAGACACAGAATAACAGAATGGTTTGGGTTGGAAAGGACCTAAAGGCTCATCTAGTTCCAATCCCTCTGCCATGAGCAGGGACACCTTCCACTAGACTAGGCTGCCCAAAGCCATGTTCAGCCTGGCCTTGAACACTGCCAGGGGTGAGGCAGCCATAGCTTCTTTAGGCAATCTGAAACCAATGGGATATTTTTTTATTATTTTTAATATGCGTGTACAAAAAAAACAAAAACAACCTTAAAATCACTCTAAAAACCTTGGGTGAAATCACTCAGATTCCATGCAAGTGTCATGCATCTCATTTACCATGAAAGTGTACACCAGAAGTGTTCCAGAGCAGTAAGACAGCTAATACACACCATTCATATTTTAAAGCTGCCAGACACAGGTTCACTAGTTATGAAAGAGATCAAGCCTTAAAGTTACACTTAGTTATAAACTGCTGATGGCAGCTTGACTAGGTTAAAAGTGAGTGAATTTCATTTCCAGAAAGACTTATTCAGCACAGTTGTATGGGAGCTTTTTGGCTATTGCTCTTGCTAGGAACAGCCTAATAGCTGAACTCCAGCTCTTCTGAGCAATGCAAAAGCTTTAAAAAAACAAATAAATAAAAAACAAAGACAGATCATTGCATCATGCAATCCAAACTTCACCTTCCCACTGTATACTAATGTATCACATGGTTTTGCACTGTTTGGTCAGCAATTTCTTTCAGCAGAGTTTCTCTATATTTAGGGAGAAGCTCTATTAGATCTACCCCAAGCTGAGGGGGTGAAGTTTAAATAGGTGGAAGAGGTAGAAGCAATTTCTGATAAACATTTGCTTGCTTAAAATAAGGGAACAAACTCTTTTTTTTTAAGTTCTGCATCTAGAAATGCCTTTCATTTTTGCATGTCATGTACAGAACACCAAATAGAGGCATGCTATACTATAGAAGGCATTTATTCAAGTTACAGCTTTGCAGTACTGCAGCATCATCGACATTTTACTGCCTTGGCCAGATGCTTAACAGCTTACAATGTGATTCCAAGCCTTCAAGTTTTCTTCTAACCAACACTAATGCAGCTTAGTAGACTATTTTACAGTGCTACACAGCAGACTGGAAACCAGCTTTTCACAGGATAAAATACTTGCTTTGTGCCTGGATGGGTTTTCTGTAGAGCCAGTACATGACAAAACAAGTCATCACACTGCATAAAGCAGAGAAACTGGAGTTCAGACAAGTTGTACCTACAGAGTTTTCACCTATATAATCTCTCCTACATCTGTCCCACTGCTTTGTATCACAAAATGTCGAGTTAGAATTTTTACTTAGGTTTTAGGGTTGTGGAGAGAAGCACACATGCAAAAGTTTACAATGAACAGTAAAACAAGCTTTCGGACAGCCAAGGAGTATGTATCTGGAATACCCTGCTAATAGAGGAAATAAAAACCATCTAATTCAAGGCCACATGGACTCTAACAAAGGTGTGATGAGGGTAAGATGGAGTGCCCACAGCAGCAGGGAGTGTGGCATTCATGACTCAAACAGGGCCTCCTGGTTTTAGTTCCCTCAGACCCACCACACTTTTCATTCAGGGCTCTCAGCTGTGGAGCCTGCAGGCTCAGCATCTCCAGCAGACAGTCCTGTTGATTTCTGCTGCTCTTGCCCCATATAGCCAACTGAGTATCTTCCAGTGAAATTCTAGGCACAAAGAAAGCATAAGCACATTCACTATCATTATTTTGTAGGTGACTGCACTGTCATACTTGGGTATCTCAAGCTGAACTATCATAAACCGTTCTGAAATTCTCTAACCCTTAACTCTTACAGGCAGAGGTCACCAGCTGTGGGCATATTCTTCCCAAAGATCAAGGTGAAATTCAGCACATTCATCTCTAGTCAAGACAGCAAGTTTGAGCTCCAGCCCCCGGGACTTCAATAATGCACAAAGTCCCTGTAGTAATAAAAACCTATCATTCTTAGGCTTCAGCTGCTTACACTGAATTTACAAGTCAGCATCAGGCAGAAGCAAGCAAAAGATCTTTGCAGAGAGAAACAATTCTCAAAGTTAGAAAGCAACAGCCCCACAAAGCTTAAGCAAGCTAGTAACTATAAACATAAAGAAGTACACAGCATTTGAAGCAGGACAAAAGACTTATCGAGCAGCCATTTCAATTATGATACTTTAATGGTAGCTACCCTAATTACCTAGAGAGATGAAAAAAATATCCACACTCTTGTTTAATTTCTGGCATTTAATTTGCTTGCTGGGGAATCTCTTTGTTTAATTGGTATTTATGCTATTTTCCTTGCAAGAACATGCTGCCATGGAGCACCAATCATGGGCATTGGTAAGTGATTCTGCCTTTTTGAACTTCACTGGAGAGACTGCATCTTTCTACATGCTAGCCTTAGCCTTTTGCTAGGTATGCAGGGCAAAATTACAATGAGCTGTGATCATGTTTGTTTGGATTTCAGTGGATGGCCCCATCCAAAAGCTGCTCTTAAAAGTCTTTCCCCATTTTTCAGTGGCACTGTGCTTTGACAGAATGGAGTTCCCTTTCCTTAGAGTGAGAAGGCAGCAGATGGGAGAAGGAGGAGGATCCAAGCAGAGAGAGAAGTATTGCACAAGACTTATGCTGAACCTGTCAACAGAACAAGATGTCTTTACTATGGTGCTTAAAAAAAGATGAAAGTGGCTGCTTTTTTTATCAACAAATCTACAAGGGCTATACAGTAGCATTCAGGCTTTCTTATTTTAGGGTGTCCAGAACCTACCTAGGAAGAATCTTGCCCTGCAACACTGTACTATCAAGACTGAAGGAATCCAAGTGACAGCAAACCATCACGCTGCTCCTGCTGTAAAAGGCAGGCAACACAAGGCTTGGATGCAAGCAGAATACATTTGGATTCCTGCCTCCTTTCATCAGTAGGTGGCAAAACAAGTCTCATGTAAAAAAAAAAAAAAAAAAAAACAACAAAAAACCACCAAAACTTAAAATAGGGTAGGTGGTCTCAGAAAAGATATCAAATCCTGGTACTTTCAACATTTTTTCTCTTTTAGGCCTACATAAATAATTCACATGAGCGTTAAGGTATAACATTATGACTGAACCCAAAAAGGCAGCATGGACTAACAATCCTGATTACATCTCCATTCTGGCACAGGGAGACCTGCAGCTGCCTTCTTCCTGCCTGGCATTTTTCTGCAATAGAGGAACAGAAATACACTAAGATGAAAGGAAGACTCCAGGTTAAATAAGCATGTCTAGAACTTGCCTCCAGTATGAATCCTTTCGTTACCTACCAAGAAGTCCTGTAACAGAGCAGCCTAAAGTCATGTTCAGTGACCACAAATCAGATGGTGAGAGGGCCATCCAACAACTCATGGGAGAGCACAGAGGCTACTGAGACTTTTCCCCTCCTCTGCACAAAAGTAACATAAAGCACTTACTTTTCTTGCCTAACCAAACACCTGCTTCTAGGAAAAGGTCAGAACTATCCATGCACTGAGCCTATATCATAAGGAACCAGTGAGCGCTTCAAATTTGTCATAGCTAACACATCACCCTTCATGTTTGCTGTGAAGCACACATTAACATGATGAATTCATATGCAACTGTGATTTCTGAAATAATCCCATCTGCAAGGCTCAGTTACAGAACTCCCCTTGAAGTAAAGGTCATAGATTTGATCTACTACATTACATCAGCAGGGAAGAGTAACAAATTATGAATTATTCCTAGCAAAACTAGGGAATAATTTGTTTTGTAGGAGTTGCAAGTAAGCATTTATTAAATCAGTACCTTGAAAGATACACGTTGGCAAATGTAACCGCTATCAAGGCTACATTGCAAAACAGTCCTTACCCTTGACAGACATCTTTCACCATTGACACGGTACACACACCAAGTTCCCTACATGCTCATTTGGAAGTACAACATGTTGCAGGGCTTTAAGAGATACACCTTTCATCTCATTCAATTTTAAAAGACCTTCAAACGTACAGAACTGAAAAAAAAACCCTAAACAAACCAAAAAACAACAGTACAGGAGGAAGCATGCAGGAAGAAACAGTTCAGGGGAAAAAACAGGAAGTCTGTAAGCCAAAGCAAACATACCTTTCAAGCCAAGCGAGCTCTCTACTCAGAATTAAACTACTATATGGATTTGTGTGGCTTGTCATCTTGCCCATTATCCGAGATGTCTCAACTCAGCAAGATGTTGGTGTCACTGAAAATCAAAGGCATAGAGAAGACAACCGCCAGTTTAGTACCTTTGACATTGACAGCAAAGCATCTGCTTACTCATTCAATCTCTTGGCAACTCAGATTTGTCACCAAGGTGTTAAATATTTTTAAAAATTATTAACAAAATGCCTAAAGAAGGGGGAGACAATTAACAATGGATCCTAATAGAAGAATTTCCCCATGCTTCATTGAATTATTGTTCTGAGCATCATTCACAATTAAAAAAAAAGCTTATCAAGTTCAGAGTCCTTTCTTTTTAAAGTCTGCAAGTGACAGAAATTCTTTCCTACTGAGAAAAATGGAAACTGAAATCTAGCCATCCATGCCCTTCATTCATCAGAAAAGGATTGTGTCTTGCATTATAGAACGTCTCATTGGCAGTGGTACTTTGGGGAATGCAGAACAGCCCAACTGTCTTTTACGAGGTAAGATTTGTGAACAGCTTATGGATTTTTAAGTCACCAGCTCTGCAGGTCACATAAGATCAGAAATCCTGAGAATCTGCTACATATTCCAAAGCTCCTCAAAGAAGCCCAGGTCTGGAAAGGCCAAAGGAGGGGGCATCGAGAACTCTGGAGGTCACTCTCACAGCTGGTATAAGCATCAGGGATTTCACTGTGCTACACCATCACACAAGCTGGCCAAAAGGGTTTAAAAAGAAGGTGCACAAAAGAGCAAATGTGGCTGCCAGGCTCCCTGGGTGTAATCTCACACTCACAGAACAGCCCATAACAAAAACAAATTAATATTACCAATGTATATGGGCAGCCTTAAACATTGGATTTCACGTCCTCTTTATCAGCTCATTTGGCAGTTTCACCTCTTCCACCTATTGCCTTGGGCTAGTGCTCCCCATGATAATCACTTTATAGTAATCTGTGTTCCAATACAAGGCTACAGAGCGGGGACATAATAAGATACTAAATTTGCAGAAAGGGAGAGTGAAGAGAGCTAAGCCTGTAAGATGAATTCCTGGCATCACATGCAGGCCTTCCTAGAAAACATTTAATTTAGCAAACCAGTGCTATAATATATACAAGAGATGTTTAAGCCAGAATCAATATGTCATATATTATCTTCTCAATGTAATTTCTCCATTAGATTTATAGAGGAGAGGAGTAGGTAGACCAGAACACATATTAAGCTAGGGAAAATGTCACTATTTCATCTGAAAAAATCTATCAGGAAGGACTCAGCATACTGTTTCTAAAAATCACTACAGTTTTGGAAAAGGGGGTGTTGTGACTGTTGCTAGTTGGGTTTCTTTGTTTTCCAGAACACTGATAGATGTGCTACCATCTTTAGCAAGTTTACAGCTATCATGATCAAATACATAGGCAACACAGGCATTCTACTCCTCAAAGACTGATGGGCACCAAGATCTTTATATGTAGCAGTTGTCTCTCACTTCATTCAGCTTGCTGCTAACTAGAGTTATGTTTGAAACTGTGCCGTAAACAACTATAACATGCTTGACCTGATTCCCGTTTGATTTACTTGATTAGCGTGAATATATCAACTCTTCTCACTGCTCTGCAAAATGTGCTGTGTTAAACGTCTCCTGAAGCCCGCTCAGTACCGCTTTCAGTCCTTCTCACTTTCTCACTGTTCAAATAAGCCCAGCAGTTTAAAAATAAAATGATGGGAAGCTATTTCTCAGAAATAATAAAAGCCCCTGTTTAGCCCAGTTGCTCCTCAGAGACTCTGCAAGAAGCACAGGAAATAGCACAAAGGTGAAATGAGCCTCCAAAGCATGTTTTATTTTTAATTACTTTGTTACCTCCCTTCCATAAGGAAGCATTTGAGTGGAACAAGTCCGGAAAGTAAGGAGGGGTAAAGGCTGACTGTTACCAATACACCAACTTTTGTTTTCAGCCCTGATTTGACTTTTTTTGCCCTAATTTTTTTTTAATACTCACCTCTCTAAAGCCAATAGGTTTTAATAAAATACTTTAGTCTTACACCTTGAAATCTTGCTCCAGTCTTGCAAGCCTGAATGGCTTCTTTATTAGTAGTAAGTAGAACAATCTTGCCTGCCAGCTAATACCGCCACATTTTCTCCATTACCTTCAAGTTCAAAATCCTAATGCCTGAAGTGGAAAATGAGGATCTGTCCTTATGGGAAGCTGGAGGAACAATTCCCTATCCACACTGGTGTAGAAACTTTCTGCTTTGGTACATGTGTTAGACCTGCACAATTACAGCCATACAGGGGATACATGTATTGTCCCAGAAATGTCCCTGTTTCATCACTAGCTTTGGAACATTTCACATACATCCTTACAGCATCATCTCTCAGACCTATGTCACTGCCAGCATCTCTGACTTCAGCTTCTAAGAGATTTTTCTGACCTTCATAGGTAAAAGAGAGCAATTGAAAAACGTGACCAAAACGCACTGCCAAATTAAAAAACTGGTCAGCAAAGATGACTTCGAAATGTGCATTTATGAAAAACTCAGGATCAAGCCAATCTCAAAAGCTTAAACAAAAAATCCCTGATTCAAATGTTTTTATTAAGCAGAAAGCTACCTACAGTATTTCAGATGGTGTAAGATACTACTTGCTAAATTTGCACAAAGGAGAAGAGAACTAAGCATGTTCAAGGTCAGGCTGGACAGAGCCTTGGGCAACACGGTCTGGTGTGAGGCATCCCTACCCATGGCAGGGTGATGTAACTAGATGATCTTAAGGTCCTTTCCAACCTGAACCATTCTATGATCCTATGAATTCCTGGCATCATGTGGTGGCCTTCCTAGAAAACATTTAATTTAGCAAACCACTGCTGTAATATATACAAGAAATATTTGAGCCAGAATCAGTTCATCATATATTATCTTCTCAAGGTGATTAGAATCATAGAATCATAGAATAGTTAGGGTTGGAAAGGACCTTAAGATCATCTAGTTCCAACCCCCTGCCATGGGCAGGGACACCTCACACTAAACCATGTCACCCAAGGCTTCATCCAACCTGGCCTTGAACACTGCCAGGGATGGAGCATTCACAACTTCCCTGAGCAACCCATTCCAGTGCCTCACCACCCAACAGTAAAGAATTTCTTCCTTAAATCCAATCTAAACCTCTGCTGTTTAAGTTTGAACCCATCACCCCTTGTCCTATCACTACAGTCCCTAATGAAGAGTCCCTCCCCAGCATTCCTGTAGGCCCCCTTCAGATACTGGAAGGCTGCTAAGAGGTCTCCACGCAGCCTTCTCTTCTTCTGAACAGCCCCAACTTTCTCAGCCTGTCTTCATATGGGAGGTGCTCCAGTCCCTGATCATCCTCTTGGCCTCCTCTGGACTTGTTCCAACAGTTCCATGTCCTTCTTACACTGAGGACATCAGAACTGTACCCAGTACTCCAAGTGAGGTCTCACGAGAGCAGAGTAGAGGGGCAGGATCACCTCCTTTGACCTGCCGGTCACGCTCTTTTTGATGCAGCCCAGAATACGGTTGCTTTCTGGGCTGTGAGCACACACTGCAGCCAGCTCATGTTCACTTTCTCAGTGACCAACACCCCCAAGTCCTTCTCCACAGGGCTGCTCTGAATTTCCTTTTTGCCCAACCTGCAGCTGTGCCTGGGATTGCTCCCACCCAGCTGTAGGACCTTGCACTTGTCATGGCTAAACTTCATGAGGTTGGCATTAGCCCATTAGAAGGTAAGAGAGACACACACACAAAATATCAGATGAAAAAAGCTTCAGAGAGTATTCACTTAAGAGTGTGTAATTAAAACATGTATTTGTACACTGACAGAAAAAATTCTTAGTGTGCCATAAAGGAGGTGGATGGTGAGTACACACGAACATATGGGTGTCAACCCAAGGCTGTGCAGCAAGATGTTCACCTCTGAAGAGGCAAAAATCCCACAGCAGTGTAAGGGCACTCCTCACATCAGCATTCTAAATATCCTTTCTAAATCACCTTGCCCCTCCTGCCAACCCTTAAGTCACATAGTTTCTACTCAGTGATACTTGTAAAAGTTTAAGTGTTGAGGTTGTTATGTGTACAGAGCCCAGAATTTCAGCACAGCTTACTTAGGCATTGGTTAGTAGGGCAGTACTGAAGCCTTAATTTCTTGCTCTTCCAAATGCTTTCAGCTGCTTTGCTAGCCTTGTGATTTTCCTTCATGAGCACCTTTCCTGTGTGCTCTAAATGACTCCCTGAAGCCATGGACTTTTGTCCTTCCCCTTACTTATAGACAACAAATGCTTAATCTCTCTTTGGTGAACAAGGGTGACTAGTGTTAGTCTTGTCTGCTCCCTTGAAAACTGAGATAAATATGCCACAGATATATTGGATATATTTTTCTCCTACTTTAAAGTAATTGCTTCACTTATAGCCTCCAAGTAAACAAATACAATAAAACCTAGTTTGTTTTCTAAATACCTAGTATCCATCCAGTGAACCCTCTGACCAAGGACTGCATACATCTGTACTGCAGCTCCTACTTTCTAAGTCTTCCCATCCTCCATAATCTTCTAAAAATAGGTGGAATGACTTTTCCATTTCACCAATATCTGCAAGCAAGAGCTCTCTACTCATTCTGCTTCAAGTAAAATGCTTGCTTGGTAGCATTTGCTGGTTGTTTGTTAGCTTCCTACGACAATTATCTCCTCTAACTGCCACTCATAGTTCCAGCTAGATGGTTTTAACTGTCAGCAGAGGTTAATACCGCATGCTTGCCTCTTACCCATCTTTTGTAGGGTTCTTGACACAGCAGAATTATGCCTGTAGATGTGATATGGTGTCTCGCAGGAAACACAATGACAGTTGGTGCACAAGAGCTCAACTACAAACTATAAGCTGAGACCACAGTGATATGCAAAGTTCAATTAAAAATTTTACATGAACTGTGAGCTTTTCTACAGAAAGAATAACAGCTTTTATGTTCAGAGCCCAAGCAGCTCTGTCTGGTACCAACAGGAAACCACACTGTACACAAAATGACAAGCACTACATTATTACCTGTTTATATGCTAAATGATATAAATTAAGATAGACACCCCCCCCCCCACCCCCACGATTAATTATATCTTAAAATTGCCTCTCTGAGGGGAAGGAAAATGATTGCAACTACTATTACTTGTAATGCAGCACTAAAAAAAAATGTGATAATAATCGGGTCCCATTATGGTAGGCAGTGCTAAAATACACTAAGAGGCAGATTTTATTCCCAAGATTTCACAGTCTAAATTGACACACCACACAGAGAAAACAGGAAGATGAACAAAACATTCTGCAGAGTCAAATCACCCAAAACAGTGATAAAGCCTGGAAGAGGAGGTAGCTGCAAAATATAGACTTCATTTCAGTCATAGAAGATGCGGTACAGCAAGACCTTATCCCAAACTCTGGAATTTCTTTCTAGGGGAGTCAATGTGATCCAATTTTTATTGTGGATCTAATTAGCTTTCCACAGGAAAATATCCACCCTTTCCTATAACTATGGTTTAGTGTGAGGTGTCCCTGCCCATGGCAGGGCGGTTGGAACTAGATGATCTTGAGGTCCTTTCCAATCCTAACTATTCTATGATTCTATGATAACCAGTGACCACTGACTTTAGACAACTTGGTTGTTACAAAACTTTTTTTAGCCCCATTAGAAGCCTTTTCCAAATGTTGAAATTAACATTTCCTCATTTCCCATCACCTTACACCCACAAATTCATAAAATAGTTGGCAGCTTGGCTTTCCATTAGCCCTTGGAATAGAATCTCAGAGATCAGAGTTTCCAATTCTGTGAGGGTAATTTGCTGAAAACAACAAAAAAATCAGACATTTCAAATTCACTTTCAGCTTCTATTTTACCAGAGGAACAATTAGTTTGCCTGAAGGATGAAATATTCTACAGAAAAAACACAAAGCAAAAAGACAAGTGAACAGCACTGTTAGGGCTCATTGTGTCTAAACATGACAGGAAAGCTTGACATGGGCTCTGTACCTAGCTCTGTAGAAAGCCCTAAGACGGGTGCTCACTTAACGATAGGAGCACGGCTGCCTTTTTTTTTCTTTACAACAAATACAACTGAAGTGATTTATGTTTTAAAGAGCTGTTTTAACAGTCAAAGCCACACTAAGAGCTACATGACATACAAAATGGTTGTGCCAGGGAACAAATTTAGAATGCTGACACATAACCCCCATGAAAATGACAGCAGCGATGGTTACTCGAAGTCCTGCCAGGTGCCCTTTAATAAGCAGAAAATGTGATCAGTGCTGCAATGCAAAGAGCCAGCATGCTGCAACATGACTCCATGCTGGTCTGCCAGGAAACCTTTACAATGGAGACCCTGGCTGCACTGGGAGTTTTCATGCATAATAAATAAAGCAGCAGAGCAGTAGACTGAGGCCCCTTGCTGAACACCAGTGCCCCCCACTGTGCATGCTGAAGATTCCTCCAAATACTACAGCAATATCAAAAGGCAGAGAGAAAATGTATGATTTTCCTCTTTATGACAGACTGCTGAGTCCCCCAGCACTGAATGTCAGACACATGACTACATCCGCCTTTTCGTGGGGCTGCTGTGAACATCTAAATAATACTGTCAGCATAACACAGAGCTCCGTCCATCAGCCTGCACAGTCTCCTCTTGCCATTGGTGCTCACTCTGCCATAGGAATATGCCTTTCATAACCTGTTACAGTACTTCCTCAATGATGCTTTATACAATAAGCTAGTTGCAATCACGGGACTTCACTAAAAGAACATGACCTTGTTCATTAAAGAGGTAGTGGCTCCCATCTAAGAACCTCTATTAAAAAATGTGGGACCAAAGTGTTTGGGATGGCATTAACATCATCATTATTTTAGGATCTGTATCGTCAGCTTCCTAAGTTTGGGATCACTTTAATCACATTTATTTTCCAGCTCATAATTGCTATGTTGTTCCAGCATAAGAACATAAGAGCAAATTTTAACAGCTCATGGAAAAATACTTCTTTTACTGCCCCTCTAATGCTACTGCACACTTCAGAGCACTTGAAGTAGGACCTGCCATTGGAGTGGAGGAATATTTTATCCTTATGTCTTGTACAAAGACTATTCTACCATTAAATTTATTATTACTGTTTACTCTCCAACTGGATAAACTGCAGCTTCAGAGAGATGTGATTGCCCGTGTCATGATATTTACAGCAGTGCTTGCACATAAGCCACACAGAAGACAGAAGCCTGAAAAAGATCACACATTCTAAAATGCAACAAACATAAAAGGCAGTGGAAGACAAAATTAACTCTGTTCTGGATGGGCCTATTACTTAGCAGAAAGTTGAGAAGTTATCTTAAAAATGTTATATTAGAACATTGTTGTATTGAACACACTGAAATGGGGATCAACGTGATCAGACAGGGACTTGTCTCCTCACATGTCATTTCTGCTTCCGTGGAGAGACAGAGACAAGTATCAAGGGAGTAACTGCACAACAACAGTAATCATAAAGCCCAGATTCTTCTTGTGAATACTGCTGTACCATTGTCACCTGCACTAACTGCTTCTGCAGTGTGTGACTACACAGCAGGGATTTGTGGACTATCTTTAAATCCTCTATGGAAGACAATAATATAGACCTGATCACAAGTCAGAATTTACCATGCTGATTATGAAAGTGTAAGGAAATGCCATGTGCACTATTTGAAGTAGCTGTGCGTCTAAACACTTTTCCCACTTAAAACACCATACCTGAAACTGTTTACTTGAAAGGTCCATGTCTTTCTCTTCCAAATGCACAAAAATATTTAAAGTGTCCAAGTTACCCATTGCATTAGCAGAAAAATCACTAGCTAGATTTGGTATCAGCCACTGCAGTGCTGTAGGCATGTACAGACCAGGTAAGAAGTAACTTCTTATAAATGTACAGTCAAGGGGACTCAAATACCATTTTGAAGGCTGCTTTAAAGCTAGACTTAACTGAAGCTAATCAGCTTTTGGAACTGCTTTTAAAACAAGCACTTCTCCCTACACTTCCTCTAGTATCTTCCTCTTAGATTTTTATTGGTTCATAGAGATTGAGGAAATGACTTAAAAGCAAGATCAAAGAGGGACATTACGCTTTACCAAGGTTTTGCCAATGATTTTTTTTCTTCTTTTATTTTTTTTTACTACTTCAAGAGGGCTTGAATAAAATTTCTGTACTTCATTAAAATAAGACATTTGCATGTGGAGGCTGTTCAGGGCATTCCGTCCTGTGCCCTGTGGTTACAGTCAGGACAGGCATACATTTTATATCTACTCTATTTCTGCATGTTTAATGTTCCTTATTTAAGTTGCAGCACTGTATGAGCTACATATGGCATGCTAAGCATTCTCTTAAAAGATATTTATTCTCTTTTTTTTAAAAAGGAGGATCAAAGTCTTAGTGGTGAGCAGTAAATGCCATAAATGCCATTTTTAATCACATGCTTTTTAGGGTAAGAATCAAACCTCCTTACTTTTTCGGTGTTGCAAACACTACAGACTCCCAAACCTGGAAAAGCTCAACTTTGTCACAATGATTTAGTTCCCTTATGCATCTCAGTCATTCAAAGATCCTGTCTTAATATCATGAAGTTCAGTGGTACACAATGCAGCTATTACACTCAGGCTGAAAAGCCAGTCTGTGTTTTCCCCTGTAAGTTCATACAAGTTTTCGGTGTTGGAAGATATTTTTCAGATATGTTATACAACATTTACTAAATAACTATTCATTTTTTAGTCAAAAATATGCTGGCTCCCATGATGATAAATCCTTAATTGAGATGAAGAGTGTGAGGTTTATTCTTATTAGGCAGGGATTTCATTTTCAAGGGAGAAGTGACACAAACACAAGAAGTATTACAATACTTGCAAATTTTAGAATTAGAACCACAGGACAACCCCAAACCAAAACAAAAATGTGTTTTCACCAAGAGCTAGAAGTGAAGATGTTTACACTGTTTCATGTACTAATTGTTATGTTTAACTCATCAAGTTTAGAAACAGATACGTTCGGAGATATCCCTCAACTCCTTTTCCTTTATATCAAATTCACCACGTAACCAAATGAAAACTGAATTTCTTCCGATTAACCCACTAAAAAAAGGAGTCAGTGCCACCACAGTGAAGAAATAGCCAAACTTGGCATTGACTTCAGTAGAAGGCAAGAAAAGAGAATTCAAACAACTAAAAAATACAAATGGATGCAGACCATATAAAGTAACATGAAAAAAACTGCTTGCTAGCCCTAGAAATCAGTTTGTATCAGCAAGACGACTGGAACAAAACTTCAGCATTTGTGAAATGAGTCATAAATCTATCCAAACTCTCTCTTAAAAATGTTTCTATTTAAAAGATGATACAGCAAAAAAAGTACAAACCCATTTGTATATACAATCAGAAATAATGACATGAATATTACGCTGCTAAAAGCTTTTTTTTTCAGTTTACCTTTCATGTTGAACTTGAGTTATTTCAGTCTTAAACCCTATCATTCAAGCATTTACTAATCAAATATGAAACTGATGAGATAGTTGTCCTAAATAAACTCTGTGTGAATGATAAGTTATCAGAAAATTGTACAATCAAGTAGACATATTTAGGGAAGTCTGTGTGATATCTTTAAGGAATATAACAGTTGACAGCTTTGAACTAAGAATGACAAGTGATGAGAGAAATCCTGCCACGGAATACTCTAAAAAGTCAACCTCTTAAAAGCATATGTAAAAATTAATTTTTGGACTGAAATGTATTCTAGTTGCTTAGTTAAAAAAAAAATTGTAACATCATATCCTTGTTGTCCCCTAAAATAAAACTGACTGGCTTCCAGCATTGGTAGTTTTCCCATTGAAGTCAGTAAGTGTAGCCCACAGCTTAGGCATATGATGTTCTTTACATATGCTAAGCTCTTAGTTTATTGTGACTCTTCTGGAATTTCCTTCCCCTACCCATTTTTTTTCCAGAGATTTCTGCCTAGAAGGCAGAAAGGTTAAAAGGACATAAGGAGAGAGAAGGTTGCTCAAACTCAGTGCTTGGCTTTCATGTACACTGGAGGAATCTGCTAGCAGTACACTTTCACTTCATCAATTCAGCAAGAAACAAGATTGCTCTTCAGTTGACATTCAGAAGCATCAGCCTGACAATTAATACAGGCATGTGACACTGAGCAAGTAGGGAGAAGCTAAAGGAAAAATCTTTTCTTAAAGCCTGCTATAAACTAAGCAGAGCTTCACAAGTTCTCTGCAGGTTTTAACTATAGAAGGATAATTGGAAAATATACTACAGTACATATGAAAATTTACTACATAGACAGAACACTACTTCTCTGACTTCTCACTAAACTCATTGAGACAACAAGTTTAAATAAGTACCATAAAAATTAGGACACAGAATGCAGGTTGGGTGCCAAATAGCTGTTTTTTCCACACCTGTCATACCACACTTTAAGAAAATCAAAAAAAAATCTTTACTTAACATCTCAACACATCAGCCACAGCAGTCAAAAATGTTTGTGTGGATGGAGTGCTATACTGAAACTTAGAAGAGCATTTCATTTCCAGCTCTGATGAGTACAGAATTCCTTTCTTCATCTCTCTCACCCTGTCTATTAATGAGGATAATTATGCTGACTTCCCTTATAAAGCACCTGAAAAATCAACATTTTAAAATGTTCTTAAACATGCATTTATAATACCAATAATGTATCAAACTTCAGTTATCAGCTCATCACATGAAAGCAACAATCCGATTGCTCCTGGAGTTGGTACACAAAGTTAAATTTTTCCACTGACATTCCGTAATCATTACAACAGCTGCATTATACTACGACCCACTAGAGAGCCCCACTACCAGTGACTGACGTTTTAAAGATATTCCAAGCTTTGAACAACAGAAGACCCAGGATTTATTTCACTGAACATTTCCATGTTAACCAAAGATACTTTTGACTGGCTTGATGCTACTCTAAGTCTGCAGCTTGAATTGTTGCAATGGCTCCATTCTAAAACAGACTGCAGCATTTTGCAAATGTATTTTGCTGTTTGATGTACGGATCCTTCTCTTCTTACAGGGACTGGTCAATAAGGGCACATTTCATCATAACCACTTATGATACTGGTTTCTCTTCTTTCCTCCACAGTTATATGTTACTTTCCTCTTTTCTGCTGCACACAATGCCCTTAATCACTCGGTATGTTTGATGTGCATATTTTTCTTTCATCTTGCGCTACTTAAACATGAAAAAAGGTGAGAGGAGTTGATATAAAATTAATCTACTTACCAACTACTGCCAGATTATGCTCTGAGCCACATGCGATCTGAAAAAGGAAATATGGATGAATTAAAGAGAACCTGCTTAACAGAAGGAAGACAACCACAATTACGTCAGGAAATGAAAAATTAACCTGAAACAAACAACTACAATTTGTAGGGTGCAGAATCCAGGTTGAAGTGCTCTCACTTTTAAATGAAATTTCATTTGTAGTCTCACTAAGGGGCTTCATGAGGGAGGGAGGGAGGGAGGTATGTCTGTTTTGTTAATAAAAAGGCATTTTCTTTTCAAAATGCAGTCACCACTGACATTTCAATCCTTAGGAGCAAGACACAGTTCTGCAAAAAACATCACACCCTTGACAACATCCACTGGATCCAACAAGACTATTTATAGGCACTGAGCAAATGCAGATTAAGCCTTTGCAATATCGGAGCCATGCAGAGACAGCTGGGAATTGAAAGGGTGATGAAGATCTCGACTTCTCTTATCTATACTGTTTTTCCAGATGATCCCCGAAGAACTGCACAAAGCATACAGACTCAGCATGATAAACCTGAAACAGTATGATCCTTATGGTAATTCATCTAGAACAGAGCAAAATACCATAGAACTCAGCTCTTCTATTAGCAGCAGGCTGGTTTCATTTTCATAAGCTGCAGGGAAAAAAAAAAAGAAACCAATGCAAACATTTTCTCCTGAGCTCATTAGTGATGGAAATGAGTTATAAATTTCTTTTCAAAGCAAACTTATAGTCAATGTATTTTTCTTCCTTGCAGCTGCTGTGAGCATGTCAGATATCGAAGTTACTTTAGCATATATCACACAGCAGCATTCACTAAGCTTTCCTAAGCTCTTCACAAACGATGGTAACATGCAGTAGGTAACAAGAACCTACTGCAAGGACTTGTCTCTACAACTGGATTCTTTTGCAATGTCACTGCTGGCGTAACTGTCTGACATAACACAGACACCTAACACAGAGTTATTCTGCTGAGTGCCCTCAAGTTTTAAATTGAAACAAGCAATCCCCTCAGATCCTGTATCTGGTTCACTGTCTTGCACCTGCTTACCCATTACATATACTACTGAGCTGGAGAAAATTAATAAGCACATTCTTCTACTTCTTAGAAGTACATTTGCAATTATAAAATATAAAGCATAAGCATAGGCTCAATTATATTAGAAAAGTCCATACCATCAAAATTTTATGTAGTTTTGTGAGTGTACAACTTTATAGTTTTTATGGCCAGAGAAACAGCTACAATCACCTCAATGTCTGTGTAACATAAAACCATAGAACCTAATAACAGTCCTTGTACTCAGCTCACTGTGGTTGAGCATTTACTGGAAAACAAAATACCCAAGACTGACACACAGACTAGCTTGAACAATTCTGTTACAAATAAACGCTGCAATCATTGCTACTCATGATGTACCCATACCACAGCTGTGATGTGAAAGCACTTGGTCAGTACCATCCAAATGCAACAACGGCAAAGAAGACAAAGCAGACTCTTTAGGATAGAGCTGCTCAGCCAAGACATAAAAGCACTTGGGAAAACAGGGCAAGAAAAATAATTCAAGTCACAGCGCACTCCAGCATGGCCTCATCTTGAGAAAAATCAAGACGAAGCAGCAGGAAAAGCAATGCCTTTGCAAGAGCACTACCAGGACTGCATCAAGTCTTCTATTCCACAATACCGCAAACAGGCAAAGCTTTAAACCCTGACTGTAAAGATGCATAAAGAATCACCATATGCCGTATCATTATCCTTGCCACAAGCCAGAGCCCTACACAGGAGCACAGCCAAACAGCACAGCACAACAGAATAGGTTCCTAACACCTATTCACTGGCTAATGCTCCCACCTATGCTTCTCAAGCTTAAGGATTGATGCCATGGAAACAAGAGCTACACATGGAAATACAAGCAAAGGCTTTCTAGAGAAAAAAAAAAAAAAAGGCTAATTCTGCACCTTCACCAAATGCTGAAAATTGGAGATACTGAAGCTACTGCTAATAAAATAGTAAATTTTATCCAAGGTGTGAATAATCCTCTCTTGGCCACTTCCCTAGGAAATATGCTAACACAGGCATAGACTCAAAAGCATCAGTACAAAAGAAATGAAGAAAGGCTCAGGCTGGTGGCTCATATCTACTTGCCAGGATCCCCTTCAGAAACACTACATTTAAAAAAAGACTTCAAAAAAAAAATTAACACCCCCAAACCAGGTGTTGTTCAATATGTGAAACATCCCCTGACAAAGAAGCATTTTATTCCTGTATCTCATGGCAGCAGCTACAGAGCCAGCAAACAAGATAAAAGAATGCTGGTGACCTCCAACAGCTTTGTACTCCATTCATGTAGCTGTTACTCTGCCCACCATTCAGAGCCAGCTTACCAGCTTGTGAGGGAGTCAGCCAAACCAGGCTGGGTACAACCAGACCAGGAACTGCTGTGTTATACAGACATCACAGTTCTGGGGAGTTGCCTCCATGACAGCCACATTGGTCAGCGGCACTCACTGCAGCTCTGGAGCCTAATGGGGTAAAACCTCCTACAAAACACAAATGACCAGTGCTGCTGCACCCCTTTCATTCAGGTAAAATCCACTTCAGTGGAAGTGACAGCTCTGCTAACAATTACTGAAATCAAGCAAAATCACAAGCTGTTGAAGGCAGTGTCCTGGATTCACCTTTGATGGCCCGGGTCAAGGAGAGCACACACCATGTACCAGCAACAGCACTGCGCTCCATAGAAGGAATTGCTAGATTGAGAGCACAAGGTTCACCAGCTCTGCATTATCGCAGTGTCACCAACCACCTGAACACAGGCTGACTTTGCTCTTAGGGGACGTCAGCTTTCTGAAACAACAGTCCTATTCACCATCCAGGCTGCCTGCTACACAATCGACTCACAGGATTCCTGGCCTGTGCACCTATGATGCTGGAGCTCAGAAGGGAGCAGACCCCAGAGGTAAAGCAAGGTTGCCAATGCTTAATGAGCAGTGCTGCCAGGCAGGTATTTCATAACATCTTTTTTACAATAAGCTTTAAAAAGTAACACCCCTTTTCTTCACAGCCCCCCATGACAACCAGCCAAAAATACATAAATTTAACAAATTTATGCATTTGTACCAATTGACCAGTACATATGTACGAACTGACCAGCCATAGAAGAGCGTTGCTGAACAGATGTCTTATGCTTACATTAGATGTACTATGCTCTGCAGTCAGTGCAGGTCACTGGGAGAAGCCTGGTATTTACTGCAGCAACCATAATTTTCTGGCTACTTCTCTTCTGTCCCCACCCCCAACGTGCTGCAGAGAAATTAAATTCCAGCAGACATCTGCATGCTCCCAGTAGATAAAAGTACATTCAAGGGTACTTATGAACACACAATAATGCTTTCTAATTGGGCAATATTTTTACATTCTGGTTTAATAACAGGGGAAAAAAAATCACTAATTTTAAAAAGACAAATCAGAATGACTGCTAGTGAGTGAAGCACTATGTGAGCCTGAAAACCGTGACTCCCTACACAGGAAAAATTCATATTAGAGCTTCTTCTCTATCTGAAGGAAAATTTGAGCAGTGCTGTGCAAGGATATTGTGATCTCTACATAAACTGATCTCAAAGCACTTTTTCTGTGAGGCAGGAAAAGAATGCTTAGGGACCATTTTACTCAGAACTTATTTACCTTATTATCTGTGCCCTTTCAACCATACATAAATTGTTTGTTTCTTCCTTTAAACTACATGTTTGCAAGCTGTTTTCTATCTAGCAATGGCTGCAGTTCAGATCCATCCATCCAGCTTTAACACATGTGGTAAGAAGCAGCCAAGGGACCAACATTTTATTAATCAGAAACAGTTCAAACATAAGCTGCATGGATGGTGAGGAAAGACATTAGCACAGCAACCACTAACTCTGGGCAAAACACCAACTTCTTTCTGCAATCTGCGGGTATGCTTATGGCCCAGCCTTAACAAACATTAACTGAATGTAAAAGCAGTGGGTTACACAAAGTATTTCACTTTAGATTAAAATAATTTTATATAGTAAAAATATTAGATGAAGTACATAAATAATATTTAATATTTATTACATATACATTCCTATGTCCTATATATACGTTCCATGCATGCATGTATACATATAAGAAAATGTGTGTGTATATACAAATATGCATATTAGGAGGAGGAGATTATCTGCTCAAGATGTTATCATGGAAGAAGGTTCAGAGGAGAGGTGAGGTTAAAATGCAGAGGGCCTCCCTCTTATACCTGGTATAGAGATCTTCCTGAAAAATAGCTGTCCCTCCTTTCCCTCCCCCACAGTCCTATGAGCTAAGAAAGCACTGGCCTCTAATTTGCAGACAATAAACAAACATACACAGGATAAAGCTCATACAGATATTTAAACATACAACCTCACATTGATTTCAAAAAAGAGCTAGGAGACAAAATACCTTTTGTCAACTATTCCCTAAGGGACTTCTGAAAACTATAACAAAACAGTCTGACAAAGGGTATAAAATCCAAGTTTCAGGCTAACACCTTAACCACAAAGCTATTCTCTCTTTTCCTTCCATACACCCAGTGCTCAAACCAAGGATGTGCTGTGCAACCCATCAGAAAAAAGATCAAGCCAGGACTGCAGGCAAAGTCAGCCTAGTGCTGCAGCAAAGAGACAGTTACAGGGGGTTGCAAGGAAGAGGCTCAGGGAGCTGGACTCACAACAGGGACTGCAGAATGAAAATTCACAAGCATCTGAAAACCAGGGTGCTTAGCTAGAACAACAAAAGGACCTCAGTGCCGTTTAGCTTTGGTTCACTGCCCTGGGAGCGCATGTTAATATCCTACAGTGCAATTATTTCCAAAAACATTCAAGGACACAGAGGCTTCCATCACTTCCCAGAGCATGACATATAAAATAGATGAATGAAGAGATGATGTTTCAGTTTCATCCAGATTCTAGTCACTAACATTTCTAACTTTTTAAGTGCACAAAAGCACAGCTCTGCAAAGGGTACGTGGGAGACAGCAAAAGAAGGAAACCATTAAGACGGTGTGTACGTAAGTACTTTTATCCAGGAGTATAACTATGCCATCTCATGTCTTTTGGCAAATTTCACTGTAAGGAAAATTGCCAAGGCCAGAACATGGCCAATTTCATTTCCTTCTGGGATCAGAAGTCCTAATGGAAGGAGACAAGGTGACCAAGGGACTGCAGATCAAAGCTTATGTAAGATGGGAATCTTCTCTCCCAGAACTGTTTTTCTATGCCCTTGATTAATGTATCACAACAATAATTTGTACAGTTTGACACCCTCTGCCCAACTACATTTGTATGCAGAATTCTACTGATGTGAAAAAATAAGATCAAATCAAAGGAAACTAATTAGCAAAGCTGTCCTGCTTCCAATGATCCTTCACTAAGAACTCTGTGTTCCTCCCGATTTGACATCTGATTGGTAAGAAAGCAGCTTGCTGACCTAGTCACACACCTTGGCAATTGAGTGCAGTTTAATGCCACACATTAGCAGCAAACCAGTACAACCTCACCAAGAACAGCACTTTAAATCTGTTCCTAGCTGTTGGCTGTAACAGTTGAAAAGTGAGAGGCCCAATGGCCTACAGCTCACAAGACACCTTCCATTATTCATCGATCTAGTGATTTATTGTAGTGTGATTTTTTTAGTTTGCACATAGTTTTACTTTCCACTACAGGAGGTAAATTTACAGCAGAAATTAAACCGATGCCTGTTTACTAAGGTCTGGAAGAAAACATTTCTCCTCAAGACACACCAGACCAAGAGCTAACGTACAGCTTAGGTGGACTTTTGCAAGCATGGAGGAAGAGAGAAAGCATTAAGATATTGGCAGGATGCAGTAAGCTTTCAAAAAAAAAAAAGATTTTATAGCTCTCTGTAGCTTCCAGGGTTATGATCTCTGCCCTCACTGCCTGAAACTAATCCCAAGCCTTGCCTCCAAAGGCAAGTGTGGTCATACTGAAAAACTTAGATGTGTACTGTTTGCCTCAAATTGAGGATGGATGGATTGAGATGTCAAGACAGAGAAATATCCATGTCCACCAACAAGAAAAAAACTTCATCATCAGATGACTCTACAATACAAAGTTGCTGAGATGCCAGTAAGAACACCCAGTGGGATTAGGTTTTAGCAGAAGGACAAGAACATAGCCAGGACAAGTGAGATAAAAATCTTTACAAGTCAGCAAGGTCAGCTGGCTCTTCTCCATTACCTGAAGATTTTCCAGTTAGTTCTTGCATCCTTCTTCAGGCAGTTCCCTTCCTTCCTTGCTTCTCAGAAAACACTAGCATCTTTCATTCCAGGAAAATCAAGCTCTGCCGCTTTCATACCCCTCTACTTAGCAGTCTGTCAAGATTTTTCATTTTTTTGCCATCAAAATTACAAAACTGAGCTACATCTTTGTTTATCCTTTCATCACTTTTAAAAATAATCAAGCCATGTCTTCATTATCTTATAAAAATTAAGACTAAAGCATCCGCTCCAACTGATAAAGAAATTGTAAATCACATCAGCCCTGTCAATGTATACATGCTTTCAAGACTATGCCTGCGCAGTGCAAATCCCACAAGGCCAAAATCCTCACTAACTTTACAGACATCCCTATCCACATCCAAATATGAACTAGAGGAATGGGGTTTTCAGCAGGTGCACAGTTTCACCCAAGGGAACTTCTTCACCATTTTTCTCCAAATTGTTTTGATTTAGATTGGTTCATCCACAATTCCTCAGCAATCAGCTCTTTACAGTTTCTTCCCTAAGTTGAATGAGCGGCACTAAGACAAATACCTTACAATCTATCTGGGCTTGTTTGGGGGACTACATCTAGTTTGCTCTTTGTTTAAGGGTTCACTGCTCCCAGGGCAGTGAACCACAGACACCCCTTTTGACAGGAGAAAATAAAGAAATGAAGACACAGAAACACAGAGTTTCAAAACCATCAGGTTATTCTGATGTTTTCAGGTCAAGAATTGTAGCTTGTAGCATGCCAAAAACTCGTTATTTGTCTGTTCTTCTTATGCTATTTTACAGCAAAAAGAAAAATGTTCATTATAGCATATAAGTGTCATCATTACCTATCTGAATATGCTAATTTCTAGTACTGTGATCTTAATGAAATGAATGGTTTTATTAAACAATCATTGCAGACAAACATTCTGCCAAAGCCCATAGCATTATCCAGCACTTCACAGGCTTAGAATAAAAGTCATGACAGCAAGTATTATCTTGCAACACAACATCAAATTCTACTTAAATAACTATTTCCAAGCTCCTTTTGTGAATGTATAGGTGCAATTTTAACATTTTCAACGGAATCTGAGCTTCATATCTCTTTCTTTGTGGCAAAACAGTCCATCATTTTTAATCCGTTTGGAATCTTTTCTGGAATATTCAGTGAAGCTGGAGAGAATCACAAAGTAAATGAAATGTAGATATCAAGGGAACTGAGCTCTCCCCTAAATGTGATGTTATTGCAAGCAATCTCACCACAATTTTTCTACTTCAAAAAAAATAACCCAGAGAACTCAGCATACACCGCCTGCAAGATTACACAATAGCACAAAGCCTTGCATTTTATACAACTGAAAGGAAAAACAGCACTTCTCATAAAGTTCATACCCTCAAACAATTGACTGTCTGGGTGTTCTATCTGAACACAATGAACAGGCAGACACTGTCCCTAAAAAGACCCTCTTAAAGGAAATGAGTGCTGGTGGTGTGGCTGGGGACATGCTGCCTCAAGACAGAAGCCATCGATTGATTAGCCCCGTCCAGCTATGCTGCCCAGAGGGAACAGGCCCCACCAATGAGAGGTCCAGCTTTGCTGACTCTCTCTAACCCTTCTTTTTCTAGCTTGTGGTTGGTTAGGGTTTTGATGCTTTGTGTTGGGTTTTTTTCATTGCTTGGGTTTTGTTTTGGTTTGTTTGTTGTTGTTTTGGTTTTTTCTTGGAACCTCTTTGCAGCATTTTCTTCTGTTACATACTTCTGACCTACACCATCCTTCATTAAAAATTGCATCCAAAACACCTGGCAGTATTATCGAAATAATCTTATCAATAATGTCACCCTTATTTTACAGTGCAGAGGCTTTTTTGCTTTTCCCAGCAATAAGCACAAATATATGACAGAATTTTGAATGCCTCAGTTCTTCAACACCCATCACCAGCGTGTGAGAAGACAAATCTCCAGAGAAATTACTAGATATTCAAGGAAGCTCGCATGCAGAATTGGACTGACCTTTCATTTCACTGCTAGCCCTGCCGACTTCAGCAAGCACAGCTGCCTGCATGAGCTGATAGTACATAAATACACTGTCACTGAAGAGAATAAAAAAACCCCATACTTTGTCTCCAAAACATTCTAAGTCCTCTGAAAGACATAAGGAGGTGCCTGGCATTACAGAACCACTACTATGCAATATCATTTGAAGTGTCCCTAATTATACCCAATGCCTTTGGGAAATATTATTCAGGATAACTATCAGCTGTTCCAGAATGCAAATCATTACCTGATTTCGAGCACAATCCTGTCTCTGCCTCTCCCACACATATACATGCCAAAATAACAATGTTGTCAACTTAATTCATAATAGTAATTAAAAAACCACAGCATATTAAGACTTCCTCCCAAAATATGACAAAATAAAGAGAGGGCAGGGAACAAATAAAAAACAGATAGAACCCCACACCATGTTTTTCATACACCAACTACACCTACTGGAAGTCACAACTTTTTTGGTTCATTTATTTTCCAGCAGAGCTGTAGGCATGCAGCTTCCATATGGGTTAGCCATGTATAAAAACATCAAGCCATGAATTTTGCTGACTGCCTGCTCCTTTGCCTCTCCAAATAAATGGTGTTTCTGCCTTTAGGGTGTCATGCAGCTCTGCTCTTCAGTGTTGGATTCTCTGTTTCTGCAGCACATGTAACAGTACAGCTCCCTGCAGCAAACTTGTTGGAAATAAATAAAAAGGAAACTTGCTAAGACTCCAATGCAAAAATGGACAGAAAAGCTCTTCTGGACAAATAAAGATACTATTTGTAAGGACTTCAAATAGAGACTCAGCCTTATGCTAGTCATAAAGGGAGAATGAGGAAAAATAAAATGTGTGAACTGACTCTCCACAGCTGATAAAAAGGCATTTTTATTAAAAAGCTGAATTATAGAATCACAGAATTGTTAAGGTTGGAAAAGACCCTTAAGATTACCAAGTCCAACCGTTAACATTGTTAAATATTTTGGTCAGTGACGTCCCAACACAAAAATGGCAAGAAGACAAAAGAGACTCTTTAGGATAGAGGCACTTAGCCAAGAACTTAAAGCATTCAGGAAAACATGGCGAGAAAAATAATTCAAGTCATAGCACACTCCAGCATGCCCTCATATTCAGAAAATTCAAGACAAAGCAGCAGGGGTCCTATTTTCAACCTAGTGGAATTGCTCCATCCCTTGCAATCCCTTGCTCCATCTGTGTTAAAGACATCACACACACTAGTGAAAACTGCCTACAAAGGAAATAGGACGGACAGATGGACAGGGAAGGTCATATAATGTGAATTCATTCAGAGTTCTTGAAATTAAGAGGTTGTGAATGAATCAAAACTCCAGAAGCAGATAATAAAACTTGATAAATGGGCAGGATGGAGACAGATAAAATTTACTGTGGTCAGGTACAGCATAATACATCTTTCTAGATACTAAAAAGAATCATTTATTGTTCACATATTCCAAATTATTTGGAACCTCTCAGAGGTACTATCTGGCATCATTATAGAAAAGTCACCAGAAGTATCTGTTCAATCATTCCAAAAAGCAAGAAATTAGACTTGTTTAGAGAAGGAGATTGTATTGGTCATCTTTTCACACAGACCTATTACATTTTACGGTTTTATTCTGATACTGTCAGGAAAAAGGGACAAGTATTCACAAAAAGAAAGACCAAGTGAAATAAAGACCTAACAAAAGTGATAGAACATGTAAAAACAAGCCCAAATCCTGCTGAAGACCAAATTATCTACTTCTCAAAACAGAAGAAATATAGCAGAACACCATTATTTCATAAGCAAGCCTTATACAAAATCCTAATTAGGAGTAGCTTACATGACTACTCTTAGCAGTAGCAAAATTACTCCTCTTCATTCCAGGAGGACAATTTTAGTTCAACTCATTACAACCCTATCTAGCAGCCTCATTCTGCCATGCCCATTCTATTCTCATGCTATTAGGACCAAAGAGATTTTGCTAAGGCAGCTCCACAGCATTATGTCAGACTGAACCCACACTGTTCCCAAAAAAATGTATTTTTTTATGGACTGGAATTTCTTTATGGAAAAATTGAATAATTACATCTTTTGTTTGGTTGGAGTTTGTTGTTTGCTTGGGGTTTTTTTGGGGTGGGAAGGGTGAATGTGTTTCTAAAAGCAAATCTGACCTCTTTCTTTATATGATAACCTGCTTTGCCAAAGTAAGGACACAAGATCTGATTTGCTTTACACATGGAGTATTATGGGTCTTACCAGAATGTTAACTTAAAATCTACCATGACATCAGATGAAGAGAAGACAATTACAGGTCTGTTTACTAATGTGAAGAAGGTGTCTCATTTAGAAGAGACACTGTTTTTAAACCAGATATTTTGATTAAGATATTTTCAGCTATTAAAAAAAATTAAAAGCCTCCACCATAAACCAAGAAACTTGATTACTCTCATTGTATATATGAGCTCCCCGTTCTATATCTTCATCTCTCTCACTCATCTTGTGAGCCCATCGTATCTATTCCTCCTTTAATTACTTATAAATATAAATCAAGATAGGCCTCATCCGTCTGAGGCTAGAGAACATTACTACCATATTTCAGCCTAAAGTTGTTCTTTTTTTTTTCTCCAATGTTTTAATCTTCTCAACAGGTTTCAAGATGTTTCTTTCTGCTGTTCTTGAATTGTGCAAATCAATCCCAGACTGAACACAATATTAAAGCAGCAGAGGTTAATGTCCAGCACACCTTCCTGACAATCACTCACCTTGATGGTCAGACACTTGAAAATAGAATTAACCCTTTGGGGCCACACCATAACTCCACAAACCAAACTCAGACTATGTCCACCCCAGCCCCCACATCTTTCAGAGATGCTCCGTCCTGACAAGAGGCAAATGCCTCCTCCTGTTACTATGACCTGTGTTCTTGTTCCCAGTATGTATAGCCTCACTGTTGTGCTGGTTTTGGCTGGCTTAGAGCTCATTTTCTTCACAGAGGCAAATAGGGGGGTCTGCTTTGGATTTGTGCCGAAAACAGTGTTGATAATTCAGAGATGTTTTCATTATTGCTGAGCAGTGCTCACAATGTCAAGGCCTTTTCTGCTTATACGACCCCACCAACAAGAAGTCTAGGGGTGCACAGTGCACAGGAAGCTGGAAGGGTACACAAGCAGGACAGCTGACACCAACTGACCAAATGGATACTCCATAATGTATGATCAGTGTATAAAGCTGGATGAGGAAGGAAAAGGGAGGACACTTGGAGTGATGGAGTTTGCATTCCCAAGTAATCATCACTCATGATGAAGCCCTGATTTCCTGGAGATGGCTGGACACCTGCCTGCCAGTAGGGAGCGGTGAATGAATTCCTTGTTTGCCTGTTAAACTGTCTTTATTTCAACTCAAGAGTTTTCTCACTTTCACCCTTCCAGTTCTCTTCCCCATCCCACTGATGGGGAGTGAGCCAGCAGCTGCGTGGTGCTTAGCTGTCAGATGGGGTTAAACCACAACACTTGCCTGGTGTCTGCCCTCCCAAAGTAGCCAAACATCTCGCAATACTGGTGACTCCCCTGGAAACACACGTTTGATAAAGATTCCAATTTACAGTGATATTTCTGGGACCTCTCATGACCAGTTTGTTATTCTTAGTGGTTGTTATTGTCATTTTGTATCTTTATAATTTCCTGATCAGAATGTCATACACTGCCCAGCCAACTGCCTGACAGAAATCCAAGTATATTACATCACCACTTGAAAATCTGTGTTACATCTGATTTGATACTGATACATTTATCAAACTTTCATCCCGTAAGAAACAGGTATTGCATTAGTTTGACAAGATATATTTTCCATAGACACATACTCACTGCAAGCAACTATATTATCATCTTGTAAACCTTTACTGATCAACATTCATGTCAGCCACAACATTATTTTAGCCAAGGAAAATTCCATGCTGACAGGCCTCTAATTATTAGAATCATTTTGTTCAACCTTTTAAAATATCTCAGGACATTGTTTTTTAACCAGACTCCTGAAACTCCCCTTACATTTGGGGGAAAAAGAATAAAATTATCTGGATCAGGACCCTAGAGAGTGCTTTGGCCATCTCTTAAAACTCTGAAATGGAAATGTTTCAGCCTCAGTTTTTAAAGTTCTGCCTCTAGAGGCTGGGTAACTGCTGGTATGCAGAAGGAAGCCTCATCATTGTACGATGCTTCTGCTTCTTCCCCAGATGCATAGTCACCTATGTCTGTCTTTGAAAGCAAACTCACCCACATTATTACAGCCCTTTTCCTATCCCTGTTAGATGGAGCTGGTCATTCTGTGATGTGGGGGCTCACAGCAGGCTGCAGTCAGTACCTTATGCTATGTGTTGTTTCAGGGCAGTAGAGAGGATTTCCCATCTGCTGAACACCCCTTAGGACCTCTTATTTCCCACTTGTTAATGACTGAGCAGCAGATAGTGTATTTAATGAAAGATGCCCCTTTCACTCCAAGATAGTGTATTTAATGAAAGATGCCCCTTTCACTCCAAGAGTCTTCTTAAGTCTTCCTAAATAAATTGTAACCATAGATGTTGACTGAAATCACACAACTTTATAAGGTTTCATATGAAATATTATGTTACATCATGGCTTAAAGGAGAGTATTTCAGTCTGACACAGATGACATGGGAGTTGGCTAACAACCTAAACAAGGTGGGGAGGGCAAAGATACTGTCAGTGACTTCCTGCATTAATTCATTTAACTTCCTGCTACTGAGTAAGATTACAACATTCCCACATGCACAGAATTCAGGCTCCTATCTTCCTACTGTTAAATCGCATTTTTCCTTTCATTCTCACAGGGTGGCTCTGTAGCTGCACAGGAATCGAGACAGACAAGGCAATTTTTCAAATAACATTTGATGAGCAGTGCTACATACTCATTATAAAAAAGAATCAATACTTTAAAATAACTCCTGAAGACAGGAACACATTCTTTAATTAATACGTGTAGGGAGTCACTGTAAATTACACTGATCAGAAAGCTTTTTACCAGACTTGTTTTCCTTTCCTTTCAATTTAATACTGCTTAAGTAATATGCAGGTTTAAAATTCCATCTTCATCTGATACAGTCTACGTCAGTAGACAGAATATAAATTAAAGAAACCTTGAAGGAGTTTTAAAATCTTCTATTAAAGTAGCAGCATTTTTGCAACATATAAGTACTACAGGTTATATTAAAGTCAGCAGCCCACCTGACTTCACCAGTAATTAGAAAACACACCCACCCATTACATGCATTTGTAATTCAAAGCGGCATCCCTCTTTAGATGGAAGCCAAGAGGCAGAATTTCTCCCTATTTCAGAACCTTTCAGAAATCTGGTGAACTCATTTAACCTGAAGTGACATATGTAGCCCAGCTAAGAACAGTAACTGTAAGGAAACCCTCTTCTGAATATTCTTGAATGTGATTAAACTGAAGCATTGCTGCATAACAGCTAAATCCGACCTCATCTGTGTTGAGTTCTCAGGCGATCAACATACAAAATGCTTTACTCTCACTGCTCAATCATCCTTGCTTGAGGTGAAGTGTACATACTCATGCCTGTAAATGACACACGTACATTGGCAAATACCATGAGTGCTGGAGTTTGCCAGTAGCCAAAGTTTTTGCTATTATGACTTGAGTGCTCCCAGGTCAACATACCACTCCTGGACAGAGAGTGCTAGCTTGAGATCATACTCTCTTCATTGCCCACTGATGCACACAGACTTCAACATTTACCCCTTAGCCCAGCCCCTTTTGTATCCCCTCTAAATATAATCATCTTCCTCTTAATGGAGGTGACATCTCTACAGTATGGCTGCCCTGCTATTACAATTTCACTTAACAATGGGAATTGAAAAATGTCATTTCCAATTACTCCAAATGCATTTAACCACTGCAGTCAGGGGGCAGAAGAAAAAAAAAGAAAGTTTATTTTTACACTATTCCAGTATCTTGAAATTTCTTCTATGGCAGATTTCACCTGGAAAATATCTGAAGTGTTTCAAAGAACACAGTATCACTTCATTCCCAACTAATGGTCAAAAAAAAACCATCCTGGAATGGCAGTTTTAAGCAACTTGCCTTTCCAGCCCAGTGCCAAAAGACTGTGGTACTTACTGAATGAGGGAAAGCTTGGTTAGTCATAATACCTTTAGAACTACACAGCCTGAAAAATATTTGGAATAAATAGCTTACTCTTATTTTGAATGTTCTCTTAGCCAAGAAAAGACTTTTCACCTGTGAGTTTAATTCCTATTATATTTTAATACATTAATTTCTTTTCAAATCACTGCATTTTTTGTCATCTTTGCATACAGTATGGGAGCAATCCATTCCCAAGATCAAAAGATTCTCTAACTAAACTGCTGAGCATCACTCGACATACATGCCAGAAGATTCTGGTCATTCATTGATGAATTCTTTACATGACTTCTACAAGGTGAAGCAAACCATGTGCAAATGCCATACAGACTAATTCTTTACCACACACATTTATGTATTTTCTTCTTTTTCTAGACTAATTTTCCTTTTCCCACTCATTATCTCCTTTCACCTCTGCAGTCTCTTTCTGTCTTTCCTTTCTATGTGCAAATACAGGCATTCTGACATACAGACATCTTCCATTTCTTGGCAAGTACTGTAGCCAACAAGTAAAAGAACTAAGGTATGTTACTGGAGGGTGGAGGGGGAGATCTAATAGAAATAGTGTTGTATATTTTTGAGACCACCTGTAGGTGAAAATAAGGCAGTAAAATATTCTGCAGATTCTCCTGGTTGACTTCACTCTGTTCTAAAACTGAAAGGGAAAAAAGACTGAAAGTAATGAAGAAATGCAAAGTGTCTCTTTTTCTGCTTTGACCATTATCAGACTTTTTAAAACTCCACATATATCATTTTCCCATCCCCCCACTCCCCAATTCCTTGTTAAAGACCAAAAAGTCTTGTATTCAGGAGAAACCAGACTACTACTGCTAATTCACCCATACAGAGGAACATATTTAGCATATCCTTAAATATATCATTATTAGGAACATACATGTATAAGCACATAATTAGAAGCTAAGTTTCTATTTTGGGCCTTCCTGAGTACAGAAGTCACTGCTAATTTTAAACCAAACAGAAATAAGAACAAGTTCAGAACTATGTTCCACCTTTAAAATGAATAAATTCAGATATGACTGTGATCTACAGAATGCACAAATTCTGCTTCTAAAAATACTTCTTAAAATCATTTTTAAAGGAATTATTTTCCATGTGCTTTTCTACACAGACTTCCTTTTGACTAAAAGGGAGCTAAGAAACATCAAAGGCTAAATGTTCATGGGACTGCCTGAAGAAAAAGGTTTTTTCGGGTCAGCATGAAGGGTAATAACATTCACCTCAGCCTCAGCAATTAAGGAAATTGTTTCCATCTCTACAGGCATTAGCCTCTTGAAAACTGAAAGAACAATGTATTCTACAGAAACATGAATGAAATGTTGACCAGACTGAAAAAAAGAAAAAAAAAAAAGACTAAAAATATACTTGGATAACAAAAGACTCTTTTGGAGGGGAAAAAAATGAGTAGCTAGGCAATGCATTAAATGTTTTTCCTTGGCTTCCATTCAGATGCTGTCCAAGCACAGCTTCATTGTTTGGCTTGTCGCTTGCATCTCCTCACGTCACCTTCATTGTCTCCCTGAGATAACCTACAGATAAAAATATACAGAGCCCTGTTCTAGGATTGAACAATATTAACCCAGTAGCCAGCAGCAAAAACTGGTGCTTCTTGATTCATTAAGAATTTGTAAAGCCTCTCTGAACTACAGAGCGTACAGAGAGTGAAAGCTTCCATTAAACTGAGGCATATGACTCCTTCAGGTTCACTTACAAAGCAGGATGTGGTTGTTAGCCTACTGCATCTGCATGTTCCCACAGGAAGACAGCATCACAGAGGAAAGGGAATGCTGAATCTGAAATTCATTTCATCAGCCTAATACATTTGAGATTAATTACAGAAAATTATTTCCCACTTCACTTCCACATCAATTTTTGTTTCTCGGGCCTCTTTAATTCATAACATCAGTCCCCCTCAGTCATCTGACAGTAAAATAGACCCAGCAAAGAAGAGGAGTGCACACACCTCAAACTGCTTCACAGAACATATATGAGGAAAGAAAAAAATAACCTTATCCAGGTGAAATTGCAGAAGGGGATTTGGGTTGATGGAACCCACCCAGGACCCTCTCGAAGCAGCAGAAGCAGCACCAACAAGCAGATGGGGATGTTTAATAATAGTAATAATGACATTTAAGAGAATGCTGATAAATAGTCTTTTCAGCCCACCTTTCTGGCACCACTTGTGTGCTCTTTTTCTGAGCACTCCTCCAATGTGCAGTACACATCTTTGCCGTCTTCTTCCACTGATCATCACTGCCACCTCACTGTCACAGAAAAAACGCTCCTCTCCCTCTGCAGAGCAAGAAACAGGACATACACTGCCCTACTGTTACATTGCTGCCTGCCTCTGCAAATCATCCTGTATTATCATTATAAAGCAGAGGGACTAAGCTTCAGCAAGATGTCAAGTGCCCCTTCCATTTTCAGCATGGTTTTGTTTTATTAAGCAATATGCTTAAACTAGTAGCAAACTAAAAGCAAATAGGAAAGATGCATTTGATAAGGGAGGCCCTATCTGCCTTTGCTGCCTTCAAACCTACCAAAAATTAGGGAGAGGGAGGCACTTTTGGAGGCAGTGCTTTTCCACACTGCAGTATCTAGGAGCCAGACTCTGCAAAAGACACACAGCACACACACAACAGGCACAGTTCCCTAGCAACAGCATCACGGGGAAATGTTTCAGCAAAGCTTCTCGCTTTCTGCCAAGGTTACTTTCAGATTACCACTTAGCACAGAGATCTGTATGGATCAGACAACATCTTGCATCTGTCTCGAACATGCCTGAATGAAATGATGTGATGGCCACGCCACAGGGAAGAAGAAGGTGCTCCACAAGTCTGCCAGGAAACTGGGCTCTTAAACCACCCAACGCACCATCTGATAGCAACAGCTTGCAAGCTAATGTACCATCACCTCATAAGAGAATAAAACTGATCTGTTGTAATCAAATGTTCTTTAATGTTGCATTTGTTTTCCTAAAAATTGCTCGCTTTACATAAAGGTCTTCAGCATGTTTCTATTCAATTTCTAATACTGATCACCACCTCAAAAATATCACAAGTAGGAAATAAAACCAGGAAATAGTTAAACTGCTTATTCTTACACATAGTTTCATCTTTTCAGTAATGCCATTATAAGGCAGTGAGAATATGTGGTGCAGCACGTGTCTTGGAAAACAATTTGGTCACCAAAAACATCACTTGAATAATTTCCAAGCTTAAACTACAACAGTGACTTACTTAATTTACTTTGTTTCATTTGGTCCCTCTCATTTTTCAGATTAACAGATTCAGTCCTCTCCCTCTTCCCCCAGAATGAAGACATTTTCCTCAACAAACACTTAAGCTCTGTTCAACTGTCACTTCCAAACAAAAATTAAAGAATAAGGAATTGTTCAAAACCTAAACCAAACACCACTCAAGAAAACACTTCCTCTGTAGCTCTTTCTACTTCAAGGAAGAACAAGCTTTAACCTTTGGCCTTTTCAAGTTTTTGGCATGTAATCTCTTTTGACTGAAGATCTACAAAGTAACCCTCTACAATAAAACAGCAAGACAGAACTTTGTCATAACTTGCTCAAAGGATACAAACATTCAAAAAGAGAAGTTGTTGGCAAAGATTCAAAACTAATCAAATGTAATAGGACCATTTCTAAATTTATGTCTTGCTATCTATAAACACAACGGTATGTGCCTGAAATACATCTTTCTGACAAACAATAGATAATTTCAGCATCAACTGTGTATATGTAGTTCCAACCAACTGGCTGTCACACCATACCAGAGAGCTCATTATAAAAGAATATTTCGGGCTCCACTAGAAGAGGAGCAGTTCAGAAACTACCAAGAGCTGCAGAGACCCAATTACATACTCAGATCTTGAGAGTTTGGGGAACAGAATCACGTTAACTCTGATGAGTTGTAGAAAGCCTTCAAAATTGCATGGCCCTCTGCTAATAAAGGATATTGCAAAATAGATATTAACTTTAGCTCTGGAAGAACAGGCAAGCATAATAGGAGCTACTGCAACAATTTAAACAGCAGAAGCTGAATCCTTCACCATATGAAGTCATGACTGGGTACAGAAACATAGATTAATTTGGGCAGGAAGGAACCTTCAAAGGTCATCTAGTCCAACCAAGGAGATGCCATCACTTAAATAAAACTATTCTTGTTGCAGGAATAGTTTGGATAAAGGTCTCCAGCTTGAATTAAGAAAATATGACTAATCACACTTGCCCTTGTGCTTTTAAACGCTTGACATATACAGCAGCATAAGATGGAACCAAACTGCAGAAGCAACTCTAGAAAAGGACACACAACATAATTACTTTAAGAAGCCTCTCCAACTAGTTTGAGGGGCTTTCTAGGGAATTCAGGAAGAATTACGATTTTCTTCTAAGAGATGTAGCTTTTTGATTTTCCTGTTGTCCTTCAAAGAGGGTTTTCAAGGGATTCCCAACCCTCAGAACTACTCAAGATTCCCCTGGGGTAAATCACACAGGTGTCCACATAGCGTAAAGATAATTTCTTGTTTCAAACCAGCTTTCTCAGGATGCTCCAAATCAAAGGAGCAGAACTTCACGCAAAAGGGAAGGATGATGTAACAGAAAATGCCTGGGACTGCAATTCAAAGAACCTAGCTCCAGTCCCAGATCAGCCAAGCTGAGCATTTGCTCAGGCAAGCCAACCAAGCTGGTGACCCTGCTCTATTGCTGTGGAATGCCCGGGGCAGTGCTTCTAAAGCCTTTCCATCTGCAGCACTTGGCCAATGTCACTGTGATCACTGAAAGAGAATCTATAAAGATCAGGAGCAATTAATTCCTAAACATGCATTTGGAAGGACCTAATAAATTACTTAATGGTGCCTTGTTTGGTTTTTCTTTATAAAGAATCAAATTTTTTTTTGTTTTCAACCACTCATTTACAGAGAGATAGAGGTGATGAGGTTTAAGACACTTCCATTACCATCTAAGAAAATAATACTAAAATGATGCCCACTTTCAGAACTGCCAACTTTTCTTATAAAGGCCTTACAATTCACTTGCACTTCCAGTCTACATCAAGGGCAACAAGCTCTTGGGTCCCTCTTTCCGAAGTGCCTTTTCAGGATCACCACCTTCACCCACCTCTCAAGTTACTTCCAACTGATGATGTTCCATCCAGGAAAAACACAAAATCAAATCTGACCCATAACCTTTGAATTATTTTTAAATGAGCTATTTACAACATCAGGAATTGAAACATGGTTATTAACAACCCGCTATTAAAGGACCATTTTTATGTCTCTCTGCTCATGTGAAAGATTCTGTGCATCGTCAAAAAATGAGTTCAGTAAGAAATCAAATACAAAGCTTCAGGATTGCAAATGGTTGCAGAGGAAACTGATACTAAAGCATAACACAACTAAGTGCTAAGCTTGGTTTATTTCTGTTGCTGTTTTTAAAATCCCAGGCACTGAGATTTTGAATTATTGTTTATTATGGAAAAGATAATTCCTCTTACAATGGAAGACATCCCTAATGAATAAAAACTGGAAGAAGACAAATCAAAACCTATGTAGGCAGAAGCGAACTCTTAGTAGGGCTGGGACAAGGGGAAGAAGATAGCCCACTATTATGCACACATACAGTCGACTTACAATCAGGAGCATAAGAAAAATATAAATGAAATTCGTGGGGAAGAAAAAATAAATCTCATCATCTCTTATCATCAACACCTCTGCAGAAGAAACTCAATTTGAAAGGAGGACTGTTGTGGTTTCCAATTAGATGAACAGGAATAGCCCTACCTAATTTCAAATACTGTAGAATAGTAACAGTAAAGGCAAAAATAATGAAAACTTATGCAAATCCCCAATATCTACTACATTTAAATCTGGGTATATCAGAAACTGTTTTCTTTATATCAGAACAAGTAGGTTGACTCTCCTTCTCACCGAACTTCTGACCACAGTTTAGGACTGCCTAGAAGTCTTTTGCCTCTAGCCTAAATAAAACAGTGCTCCTAATCACTCAAGAACACATCCTAAAAGCAAATACAAGGAAGAGAAATGTTAGCTTAGAACAGAAGTCTGCCACTCCTACTCACGTATTTATAGCACCAGGGTTGAGCATAAGGGTAGAAGAATTTAAAATAACAATAAGGATGTTAAGGACTCTGAAGTCAAACAATCAAGTGGCAGCCTACTAGGCACAAGGAAAAATATAGTCTAACAATGCAACAATCCCACTATCTGTTAAAGCCATCTACATGTTAATGAAGTGTCCAAGTAAAATGATAATCAAGTACTACCAATACAGCAGTTTTGAAGAGGAAGGATTCCCATCCAAACTTGGAAAGGAAAGGCTCATACTTTAATTATGGGAGAAATTCCAAATCCTATGGGCCCAAAATTAGGAATTAAGTTAGAAAAAATTTTGATTTGCCATACAACTTTTCAAACAGACTGTTCTAACTGCAAGGTCAGAACATGGGAGCACTGGGAACACCATCATCTCCATTAGTAACTAAAGTTAAATTATTTTAAGATATTCCTGACCAACACACTGTTATGGTAAGTGTTCTGAGGACAAGTTTTTGCTGAGAACAAGGATTTGCACCTCTGCCTTCAAACTAATGCAAAGTTTCTTGAGAAAATACTATTTTTAAAACTGATTTCTGGAGGTTTTGTTTGAGCTTTAAGTCACCAATATTTTATTTTTAAACTGAAAAACAACAGTTAGGAAACTGATACATTGGTTTGGGTTTTGGTTTTAGGTTGGGTTGTCTGGCTGTTTTTTTTTTCAAAGAAATAATAAAATGGATTTTGTGAAACACACGTTTTTTCCCTACAGTAAGAAAAACAAGGGAGGAATTTGTATAACCCAGCATGCAAAACTAAAACACAGTTGTAAACTCAGGAATATAACAGAGGAATTTTCAAAACCAGACATGAAAAATACTTTTTTTTTGCAGATGAAATGAATCTGAAAAATTATTTTCAGAGGCAAGTTCTTGAAGAAACCCCTGTGGCACCCTAATATATGAAAGAATATTGAGACCACTTCTCTCAGCTATCAGAAGGATGTATCCACACATTCATTTGTACAGTCTCATGTGCATTATGCAATCCTTGTCACCCCAGTTCCAGGCATAGACTAAGTTTTTCCAAAGGGCTGGTGGCTGGGCCTCAGCAGTGACTGAGATGCACCATGCAGCCTCAAGCTTCAGCTCAGGAAGTACAGCCTTGCTAGGAGTTGCCTAAAGGAAAGCCAGAAAACAGCCACATCTCTCTCCTTAGAGTTGATGCTCACCAGCTGTCAAGACCAGAAAAGATGACCATGCTGTTCACCTCCATGGCAAGCATGGAGAGGTTAGTTAGAAAGAAGCCACAACCCCTCCCACATGTCCTCAGAAGATGCTCAGTTCTGAAGAACCCCTCTACAGGTCTGCCTGCAGCACTGTCAAGGGATCTCGTCTTTCCAAAGAAAAGCCAAAGAATTTAATTATTTTTTTTTAATGAGGCCTGATTAAATTTTAGAACAGTTAAATAACACATCTCAGAGCTCAAATAGCCTACTTCTGAAAAGGATGGTAAGAGGAATTGCAAGGCAAGCAGCATCTCTAACACTTCAGGTGGCTAAAACAGTGCAATGGAATTTAAGTCAGAGTTTTGAAAATTTGGGCTACAACCTGCTCATTCCTATGCAGAACGTCACAATACACTGCACGAGTGTGAAGGGGTTTGCATGCCTTTCATTATAATAGTGCTTCTTTAAAGCAAAACTTCTGCTTAAAAGAGTTTGACCAAGCTAGTAATCTCAATCAGAAAACACCACTCAGAAGAAACTCTACTGAATGAGCAACACGACTGGAGGCCTTAGGAACAAAACAGGACAAGCTGCCAAAGTCCAGAAAGTGGGCAAAGACCACATGTGGTCTCACCTTCTCCTTGGGTTACTACATTAATTTCATATCCACAATTAAAAGCAAAACAAAATAGAAAATAAAAGGAAAAGCCTCGATGGTTTAGCAACACCTTTACTTGATATTTAAGCTTAAATGGCACGTAAGGCTCTATGTGATCTTGTCCACAGGCTGTGGCTGTAAATTGTCTTCTGGAGGTGAAGTCATTTCCCTTTGGAGTGAAAGCCAGGGAATGCTGTCATTGCTACAGTCAGCATGTGCTTGCTAACCCCTCTCTGTATTTATGCTCACTGTTTCCAGGCTGCGATCTGCTCACAGCACTATATAAATGCAGAATGGGACAGGTTTGAAAAATCTGTTTAACACAATATTTGAAAGCAGGGCAGAAAATGAACCACAAGATGTTTAATCAATTCCCAGAGCGGCTGATTGTGAAAAGCAGCAGTGGCACAGGCATTGCCCATTTCAGTAATCTGACCAGGATTTATCTGTACTGACCACAGTTGGGAAGGAAGTTCTTTTTTATTTTGATTACTCTGTTGAATTATCACAGTAGAACTGCTCTCAGGTTTAAACATAAAACTAGTGCTGCTAGCATCCATGATTTTTGATATATTCAGATCCCTAAACTATCTATTCCACAGCAATAACTGAACGTGTCTCAATCTGAGGCATTTATTCTCCTGTCATAGAATAGTTAGGGTTGGAAAGGATCTTAAGATCATCTAGTTCCAATCCCCTGCCGTGAGCAAGGACACTTCACCCTAGACCATATTGCCCAAGGCTCTGTCCGACCTGGCCTTCTACACTGCCAAGGGTGAAGTGTTTGCCCTTTCTTTTGGCAACTTGTTCCAGTGCCTCACCAGCCTCCACAGTAAAGAACTTCTTCCTTATATCTAACCTGAACTTCCCCTGTTGAAGTTTAAAACCATTATCCCTTGTCCTACCACTACAGTCCCTGATGAAGTGTCCCTCTCTGGCACCCTGGTAAGCCCCCTTCTTTGAAATGCTATTAATGTTATCATTTATACACTACACCATCTGGAAATTACAGCACTGAAGATGCCTTTTTCTTTCTTCTTCTTTTTTGGTATCCAAGTTGCTTCAAACAAAAGCCCTGTTTTCAAAAGCATTTTTTCAATAGCATTCTACATACATCTCAAAATAAAACACACTTCAGTGATCTGAGTTTTCCACACAACTGACTTGCCTACAGTCACAACAAGGAAGAGTTACTAGCAGAACAGTCATTTGCCCTGTCTTCATGCTGTACCATTGTGGATGTATTACTTCTGCATAACAATTCAAGGCAAGATTAAAGTAGATTGAAGATATATGATGATGCCCTCTGAATTGCTCTGCTTTTCTTAGCACAGACCAGCTATAAGTGTCCCGTCTTTCTCTTCCATCATGCCTCAGAGATCTGAAGCTTAAGATAGAGCAGCAAGTCATAAGCTGCCTTCTTCTCAGAGCAGCAAGTCGTAAGCTGCCTTCTTCTCATTTCTTTTTATTTTAACCTAATTGATAGCAACCCTCCTGCTTAAGTCAACCTGCATTTGGATTTACCCCCTTCACCAATGCAATGGGAACTTCAGAGGAAGCTGAGAACATAAGAAACTCACAGGCTTTGGCACTTCTACCCTGAAGGCCTCTGAACCCAATCCTCTTACTTTTTCTATATTAATAATGGATTCATATTCCAAAAGATTCCTGACAAACAATCCCCTTTAGTATAGACATTTCCCAAGTGAAAAGAACAGACAGCTACCTTTCTGTCTTTCTTTCTTACTTTCAAATTTCAAGTAAATCTCAAGAATAAAACTAAATTAAAGGAATTGCTTCCCACGTAAACCAAACAGAATTAAAACAATTATGCCTATTATTATACACATATTTGTATTATACTACTTCTATTCAATTAATGTCCCCTGCTTTAGATCTCTTCTTATGGTCAGGACATAGATGAGCATACAGTATGCCACAAGATTTACAAAAGGGTCTATTTCGAGGCACAGTAATTAAGCTCCACAGAGACAAAGGCAGGCAGCAGAGGAAACAGAAGAACTCCTAAATTAACTTTTCTGGTTCCTTTCACCATCCCCTCTTACACTTCAGCAAAAGTTCTCTTCTTATTTTTTCCTCCCTTTCTTCTGTGTTTATCATCCAGTCTATGTGGTTTCCACTTTTCGGGGAATTTTGGCAGGTTCCACCGGTTGCTTAAAGATGCTCCTTTTCTGTTTGTACTGTACTTTTATTCCGAATGTCACCTCCAGCAAGACTAGATTTGTAAGTGAAGCTTGGAAAAGCTTTTTTGAACAACTATGCCAAGGTTTACAGAGCAGCATATTCCATACCTTTTTCTCTCCTACATCTGAAAAGCATATGAAAGACTCCTTAGCAACATTTAACACCGTCTCACACAAAACAGCAAGCATGTCTCTAGCAAATCTATCTTGTAGAACACAGAATGGTTTTGACCTCTGAAGATGGAAGAATGCTTTTGTGGGCATTTTTGTGCAGAGAAAAAGTAAAATAGGCACTGCTAAAATCACCCAGCTAAACAAGTGCGTACAGCAGGGGAGAGAACGGAGAACAAAAGCAGCAGAATCTTTAGCTCCCAGACATGCTCCCTACCCTAACCACTTCCTCAGCTGATCTGTGCAATGTTTTGTAAGACAGTGCCATGCTGTGGACACTCTGCTCCGTTGCTGCTACACTCTGCAGTCTCTGCAGGTACAATAGGCCTGTTTCCTGACCCACTTTCCTCACCAATCTCTATTTAGCTCTACGCTAGTGATGCTCCTGGCATGACAATCAGATACTGCAGCCTGCAGTGCAGTTCGTTACAACACATTCACAAGCTCCTAGTAAATTCAGTGGAAAAGTACTGTATCAACCAAGCCCAATTAAAGTGAAGTCATTTTCATAAACTTACATCAAATGCAACAGCAAAAAAGTGTTCAAAAGATGCCTTTTTATTTTAGATCCACTAAATCTGCTAGGCATAAAGTAAATCCAAAAGATCCTTTCTACTCAAGGGCTGCAAAAGGATAAAACTACTAGAGCTAGTACATCTTCTCTGAATTACCTAATCAATCCTATAACTTGAGCCACTTACACAATCGCCACAATTCCTCCCATTGCCATTTATTTCTCACTAGAGATTGGCTCCACACCTTAATGTCCAGTGAAACTGTAAACTTAATCTCACTATAGCTATTAAAATTGTCTTCTTGCACACACTAGAACTAAATCCTTCCCTTGGACACAGCCACCTGCATTTAACTTCAGATTTTACTTGCACATACATGTGTGAGGGTAAAATTTGTTTTGGGACATTCACCATTATACCAGAAAGATAAAACTGTTCTGTCTCCAAAGTTAAGATCTAATATGTGGATATTTCTGAGACCGAATAATTGGAGGTTGATCATATTCCATTTATCTAGAAAAAAAGTGATCTTCCTTACTGGGCCATAACCTGAGCCTCAGTTAAAATATCCAATTACCCAGCCCACAGGCTATATGGTTGCAATTCATCATACTACGAATCTCTACTTCCTTTCTGTGCACTGGAGTTCTGCAGTGAATATAGCCAATGCAGGTGCAAACTATGCACGTGAAATGTGTTGCTAATATTTTGCATTTAGAAGGCACTGAGATATGAAATATGTAATGGTCTTACCAATTCTTATTTTGGCAAGACACTGTTTCTATTCAGTGAATGTTTTTGTACTTGGAAAACTCAGGTCCTTATCAAAAACAAGTTTTGAGAGTTATTCAGCATCATTACACCAAAACATTTTTTTATTACTTATCTTAGGATTAGAAACAGTGAATTTGAAACATTATAAAAACAGCACAAACTTATGTTTAGCATTGATAACAAACAGAGGAATGGCAGCAGCAGAAGATTTACTATGGACACATCAAACAGTTCGTAAGAGACAGACACTTTGGGGCAATGAATGCCTTCTAGGTGTAAACCGTTTACAGAGGATATTACGTATGAGATGGAGCATGAGGAACAATTATTCACAAAGCAATCCCAATGGACACTATGGATAACCACAAATTGTCCAAGTGTCTTCTTTGCCGGAGTTTATTCATGTGCAATACAGCCATGTTTGCTGGGGAGCAAGAACTATTACTAAAAAATTCTTGTAGCTTGGCATATGTCACAACCGGACAGGTTATTTGCACTTGCACTATCAAAATCACACTAATTTACTGATTCCCAAAAACGGACCCCAAATGCTTAAGTGAAATCTCTGCAACAAGAAGTCTGATCATCCATTAAGTGAGGTAATACCAGCCAACAGCAAGACAAAACAAAATTGAACATCAATCAGAATGTGAAATTCATCCAAACTTCATTCCACAGGTACCTATAAATATGAGTCATTATAATAATGTAGAAGGTAATTATATTTCATCAGTCATTACTCTGACCTAAGGAGGACCTCTCATCTTCAGATGGAAGATGAAATCCACACTAGCATTTTTATGACTACGGAACCTTGCAACAAGCATAGCTTATACAAAGCAGCATCCTTAGACTAGCAGCTGTGTAGGCATAGAAGAGACTCAACATTGTAAATCTACTATAGACTTTACTTTTCACCCACCAGTGCCCTATACCACCACCACCACCAAGCAGCATACCTCTTGGACTGAAGTCTTCAACCTGGGGCTAGATAATGCACTCACACCAAGTATTTCACATTTAAACCCAAGACAAGCAGACAGAACTCAAACAGGACTCTTCAGGAAGGACATACTTAGGGCGCTTGTTACTGACAGATCTACCACAACTTCAGACACCTGGCAAACAAAGAAGGTATTTAGAGATACGTACCACCTTTGTTGCTACCTACAGACAAGCCTCGACAACAAAACTAAGAGATTATTTTGCTGCCTTGTTATTTATTAAAGAGATTATAAACTCACCCTCAGGGCATTCCCAGGGCAAAGAGTCTGGCAAAGCAGAGATCCTCTTGACAGCTTCTCCCTACAGATTTTACATATTATTAATTTTAGCTTACTGAGCCATGATGGGACCACAAACCTAAACCTAAACCTAGGCCTCTGCAAGTCACTTCTCACTTTTTAGGATCCACAGGACTTTACATCCTTTCACAAGGGATTTCTTACTTGCTTTTTGTTTTCTGTGTGAACCTGGAAATTCTCAATATTAGCATCCAAACATTCATTGAGCCCTGCTATGATGTATTTCCATCTTAAAAGCTTTTCTTGTTGTTAGGTTTGGTTTTGGTTTTTAATCAAACAAAAGCTCACTAGGAATCCAAGGCTCTATTCTGAATTGTTACTGCTTGAACACCTGTTACAAAAAAAATCTGGCTGTAAATGTAGGAGATTATGGTTTACACAGAAAACTATGTAACTAATAGATACCTGGCAAATCAGGATAGAATCTAAGATACAATTATCATATTGCTTCTTAGTCCTAGAGTATGGAGTCAGAGAAAAACCAGAAAAAGAAACACTGGTTTCAATGATTACTTTCAACGTTAATGTGTTTAGTAGGCTGACACTTGGTTGATTTGCAAATCCACACATGCCCATGGGAGTGGGATCTCAAATCCTTTAGCATCATGGCAGATTTCCAGTTCTTGGCAGAAGGGTTGTTTTTCTCCATGAATCAGCAACTGTTCATCATACTACAATCTGTGAAGTGAAAAACCCACCTCACCAACATAAACTTCATGCATGTATGTGTGTATAGATCAGAGAGGACTTTTTGGTCTCTATATATATAGCCTACATGCGAGAATTGCCATTTGCACAGACAAGCACGTACGTACTCCTTAAAGCCAAGCACACAACAAAGTTACTTCTTGCCTTATGCAATCATGCAACGCTTTGATAACACAGCACATTATTTGCATTGTAAGATTTTTAATGTTATGGTAAAGAACAAAAACATCAACGCATCCTATTTACTGCTTTCTCCCATCAACAGGCAACTCCAGGTACTGACCCTATTGTGGTCAGCTGCAGAACACCTGACTGCTTGTTGCCAAATAGCAAGCTACATTTGCATTTTCAGATAATGCTTACCAGCAGATGTATTCTAAACACCCAGCAGCAAGGAAAACGAGAAGCAAATAAGTTACATTTGAAATATCTTCCTGAAATGTTGTCTAGAATTTTAACAGCTCTCCAATACAGATAATACTTCTAAAAATGATAGCAAATGAGAGGGATGCTGCCCTAGTAAATTGAACTTACTCTCACAGAAATACTCTGACAAGCAAACCATGCACTTTGGAAATACATTACAGAAAAGCATGTATAATGCCTCATTTTATTCTTTCTGTGTCTGTCTCTCCCTGATACACAAGAGATTGCAGTATTCTTACTGTAAAGCATCACTGTGCTAATATTAAATAACAGATTTGCTGCCTCAAAAATGCCGCTTTTTAAAAGAAGCTGGGGGACAGCTCCTGTGATCAGAAATTCACTGTGAAGATTCAAGAGTCAGCCTTTGGTTTTGGTTTGGGGTTTTTGTTTTGTGTTTCCCCCCAGCCCCACAATGTTTCACAATGTAAACTGCAAGCAAAATTATAACCTGGTCCACTGGATGAAGGCAGTTCAGCAGAATGCCTGGCTCTTCATTGTTTCCTGTGGCTGAATTATATCCTCAGAGCATTGCAAAATTTACCCAAAGCATATACCATATCTCTTTTCCAGAACCTAATCCTAAAACCCACACTTCACGGATATTGATTCATGATTTGAGGCTACACATAAAATCACTCAGTAAACTGGTTTTGTTTCTTGTGCATTAATTTGCACATGGACTGAAGATCACTGAATACAGAACAGCCCAGTTATCAAACTGCAGCAATACTATTGAAAGGGGAGCATTAGGTTTTTTTAAATACAAAACGGTATTTTATTTAGTTGCATAAGGTTGATCTATGTTTACACAGCTCAGAGCTGGATTTAAAACCATTTTTAATAGCCAACTGTTTCAACTTGCATGTAAACAAACATACTGCATTTCTTCATTAGCTGGAATTTGCTGCAGTCTGTCAGCCATCTGTACTGTCTTGCATTCTGTTCTCTGCTCAGAGCACCACTATCAAATGTTGGTGATATAGCATTGCTCTCTTCGGAGACATCATGACTACACTATAAATAGTTTAGTAACATAAAACACTATTTCTAACAGTTGTCTTAATATCTGCTTTCTCAGAATGCATTAGGATATTCTGTTTCTCATCCAATTTTGGTTCTCCGTAGCTTTTTATGGATACAAGGAGAAGAGGTTTTATTCTGGCTCTCTCAGAGGTGCAGAGCAAAAAACTGCAGACAAAGCACAACTTCATTCAACTTCTGCACTCTCCAAATCTTGGATGCAGAGGCAAAACCCCAGAGCAGAACCCTGCAAATATCTGCACTGCAGTCAGAGGGGTGAGTGCATAGTGCAGGACAGCCAGGCTGTTGTTAAAGCAACTGGTTTGAGTGCCTGCTGCAGTCATGAAGTGGGCAAGCACCATGGGGTGAGGTGCAGAGTGACCCATGCTCTCCTGCTCACACACTGGTATCACACCCCAGCCAAACCCAGACTGCAAACCTGGTGCAGCCCTGTACTGGAGCTCAAGCCCTCAGAGCCTGAACCAAGCACCCCTCACTGCCAGCATGGACACAGTCTGGTTTGTGCCATTTCCCCCAGTCATTTTCCTAGAATCACAGTGCTCACACATATCCCTGAGCAGACTTATGTCTCCTTAGCTTTGCATGCCTAAGGCCTTCCCAGTGGCAGCACTGACCTCTGTACCCCAATACCCTGGGGCTGTCAGGATCCCCCAGAAACCAGTGCTTGCACCATGAGAGGCTTCCAGCCTGCAGTCAGACCCAAGACTTTTTGGGCTGCTCTAAAATGCTCCAGCTCTCTCAAGCAATTAAAAGGGGACTGCAGCTCAGCTGAGGATGTCACCCAGACAGTTCAGCTACAAATCTGAGCAGTGTGCGCTAGTTTCAAACTTCAGAGGACAGGTGATAGTATCTTCAGAACATAGCTCAAAACTCCAAGTCCCTAATAAGAGCTTTTGTAGCTTGCAGAGTCATCCTCTCTTTGAGGAAGTGAGAACTGGCAGGGAGACAGGAAAGCTCACACACATTAAACTCCAATTTTTCTTCTAGGGACAGCAGAGCAGTAAATGTTACTTGTATAACCAATACCACTTGACAAGTGATGCAACACAAACCACAAAAAGTTACTTAATATCCATGTTAGTTTTCCAAACCAAAAGCTGCCTATTCAAATATGTGTTTTCTATTCACTCAGTTGACTGAGTTGAGAACTTTCCAGGGAAGACTTGATGCTCTGTCTTCAAGTTGACTCCCAGACTTACATGATACTTCTGATATTCCAGCCTGGAGAAGAGAGGGCTCTGGGGAGACTGCATAGCATCCTTCAGTACCTAAAGAGGGCTCAAAGAAATCTGGAGAGGGGCTTTTTACAAGTGACAGAACAAGAGGTAATGGCTTTAAACTGACAGAGGGCAGATTTAGATTAGATATTAGGAAGAAATACTTTACTGTGCAGGTTATGATACATGGGCACAGGTTGTCCAGAGAAATTCTGGCTGCTTCATCCCTGGAAGTGTTCAAGACCAGGATCGACGGGGCTTTGAGCAACCTGGTCTAGCAGAAGGTATCCCTGCCCATAGCCAGGGAGTTGGAACAAGATAAAGGGAATTTTAAGGTCCCTTCCAACCTAAACCATTCTGCGATTCTATGATTTCATAACTGCAATACTATAAAGCCTCCTGCTTATAACAAAACAAATTTGCTGCCCTCCAGGAAGACTTGCAACACAACAGGGCTATCCCTGATCAGGGTGTCAGACTTCTGAATGCTGACTTTGGGTGTCAAAACACTTACTGAGAAGTGAAGGTGCCTTATTCTTAGAGCTTCATTTCAGCTTCATCTCTCAGTTTCTGGCTGAGAACAGTGTGGTAAAACACCCTCTAATGTTATTAACACGTCAGCCATATACAAAGGTGGACAGGACTCACTGGCAAGCAAACTGTAAGAGTGAGTTTGCCATACAGTTCCCCCTAACAAAACTGGATACTTAGCATGCAACTCAGAAAAACAGTTTTGCAGGTTTCTAAGGATACCCCTCTGGAGAAGTTTGAGGGTTTATTTTACAGCCATAGCATCTAATATAGCTGCCACTGCAATCTTTTCCTTTTCCCAGGTTGTGTCTCTTTTTCTGGAGCAGCAGGAATGCCTACACTCTTTTGTCCATATCATTTACAGCAGAATTTTGTGCTCACTAAACAAGCCAAGCTGCAGGTGTGAAAGCAAGCTGCCAGAGAGGCTCCCAGCCACAGCAGGCTGCTACAGAGCTGCAGTACTACTGTTACAACACCAGGAAAATTAACTCAGACATGCAAGCATTTAGAGAGACAGGGCACAAAACAGTTCTTCTGCCCTTCTATATCTACTCTTATCAAGCAGTAGGTTCAAAGAGAGGCCAGGCGGAGATAAGAGAGTACAGGTCTGTTCAGTTCTGTGACTGTAAGAAGTAAAAAATGCAATACCATTATCAAAGTTTTCCAACTGTATTTTAGCACATCATCTCTCAAAACCAGCCTGAGCTAAAAATTTCAAGCATGTTTAACTCAAGAGCCCTTGATACACATCTAATGCACATCAAAACCCGAGGGGTTTATTTTTGGACTTCACCTTGGCACATAAAGAATGACTGTTTTGTCAGCACCAGATTAAGTTTATAAATGCTGCAAACATGTTGAAATTACGTATTTCAAAGATACCTTACATATCCTGCAGAGACACCCACAACCCTCTGTGAAGTTCATTCGCCATCAGAGAGATGTGCGTACTTCAAACCCAATGGGAAATCAGGTCATGTTGGTAGCTACCAAGACTTACCATCTCTACCTGTCTTGAAGTTTTTAAGTAACTAGTGCAATTTCTAATGTGCTTTCTACATGTTTAAAAAGTTTCCCTAGTCAAAGCCACAGAGTGTGATCTTCACCAGTACTGAACCACCCAAGTCAATACTTGGCCATTTGCTGCACATACACAGTAGTTAGTCCCTTCTTCTACCCACCCTTGTTTCAACCAGAACGCTCCCTGATTTTTTTTTCAAAGCCTCTTATATACACTAAAATAGCAAGATCCTTCTCCTAAAGTTTTGCCACTGTTATAATTCCTACAAACAGAGAGAAAAAGCTGCCAACAACACAGACTTCACGTTGACTGCAAACCAGACAAAATGACAATGGTACTGGTTCCTTACTGTGTCCTACCTGCAAGCATCTCTATACACTTAGTCTGTAAAGACCCTAAGAAATAGGATTTTTGTTTGCATCTGTGCACTACCAAGTCTAAGATGATCCTATTGTAGACCTCCCAAGCCACTGGGAGAACACAAATGAAAAACAACTTATTTTGAATTGTTACAGACTGAAAACTCCAAGAAAATTGAATTCTGTTCAACACCTAAGAGCTGTGTCATTTATCAGACTTGGGCTCCTTGGGCTTCTATTCCAGTCAAGACTTTCATCACACTGTCTGCAAAAGGTAACTAAGCACCCGACAAAACTGTTTTACCTGCGATGTAAAACTACCAAATGCACTTCCATTCTCATACCGTTCATTCTGCATACCATCTTCTGCTGATGGAAACTACATGGGAAGTAAATATCAGCTACACACCATGCCTTGAAAAGCCAAGGCAACTCATAGCAAAACACTGATGCTTCAGATGATTGGCAAATACACAGTTCTTCCAAACCAGACCCATAAGCAATGTGGCTTATAAGAACAGCAGCACTGCTGCTCTTAAGAATGGAAAAGGTTCCTTGTAGCTGTCTTGCAAATTTCAGATAAAAGTCTTAGTCTATATGCTGATTTTCCACAAAAAAATTGATTGTGAAGCCTTTAATTCAAACCCAAAGTAGAAAGTCCAGGCATAAGTAGAAAAGAAATAAACGAAAAGCCTTACTTCTAGCAGTTATTTGTGGATCAAGCTGACTTAGGTGTCAGGAGTAACTGAGGTGAAAAAATCAGCTTTGTGTTTTAAGGTTCACGTATACCACTCTGAGAAAGCATAAAAATAAAGGGAACTTCTTCAGACAAGCAAAGATCCTTAAAAAGAACTGCAGACAGCCTACATGATTCTAGATGACTAATACCGTAACTCAGGAGAAACACTCAAAAATGATTCTCATTAATCAGGGCAATCTTTTCCAGAAAACATTTTAATGCTGACAAAGTCACATCTGTGTCACCTCTACACAACTCTGTCTCCTCGCAGTTTTCTGTTTACCCTTGCAGAAGAACACAAGATTGCAGACACCAGGGTTTTTTTTTAATTTTCTGAAGAGCAGAGGCTCTGATTTTAGTGAACCAATTTCAAAAGCCTATCTGTCACAGAGCCTGTGTCTATTACTGCTCAAAAGAAAACAGAGGACAGTGAGAAGGGCAAAGAATTAAAATTATTCTTATAAATTTAAAGCAAAACTGTCAGCATAAACCAACGTGACTTAATTTGATACGACCAAAGAGCAATTTATGCTAGGAAACGCACATAACTAAAAAAACAGCAGAACAAACCCTGGAAATAAAATTATTGGTGTAAGCATTCAGATCAAGGGCCCAATTTTCAGTGTATTGATACTTAAACTGCAGAGTAGCATCTCAACATGTTTTCTGCTTTGCAAACTTTGGAGCATAAAGAAAATAAGAACAAAGACAAGAGGGCAGCTAATTTTAGTGCTTCTGGGCTAAAACAAAATAACAGCAAAGAACCACTGAACCATGAAGCAGTTTTTTCCAAGCTGCTGTTTCAGTTACAGTCTTCCTCTCCACAAGCCAGTACTGGAAAGAAGATGCTAGTTTCTACCCTATCAAAGTATTACATGCACCTTATTTTACCCAGAGGGGCACACTGAGAGCTCTGAACTGCTTACATAATAATGCTATACATTTAGCTGCACCTAAAATTACCCCTGACAGGTGGAAAAACAAAAACCAAAACGTGATTTCTTTAATTTCCTTCTCTCTCACTGGTTGCCTTCCCAGTAAGAAACATCACCTCTGCAAACTGAACTTGATTTGAGCCTTGCCCAGTGTATTTTAACAAATAACCTCAAAACTCATCCCTCTGACAGCTTGTTATATTACAGTAATGGACTGAAGCTTCCTAATTCTGAATTTTGAGCATGTATGGAATCAGTTTTGAGGACAGAAATAAGATTTTAGGATCACGGGATAATTCAGGTTCAATGGGAACCTCTGAAGGTTTCTAGATTAACCTCCTACTCACAGTGAAATAAGTTATGAGATGTGACCACATTCCTTAGATTTTATCCAGATGAGTCTTTTCCAGTCTGTAAAAATATATACCACTCCCCAGGCAGCCTGTTCACTGTTTGATTGTCCTTATGGTGAAAAAGGTTTTCATTACATGAAGTCTGAACCTCACACTTTGAGTCCTTTGTCTCTTGCCCTCCTACCCAACTCCATCATCTTAATGAACCTCGTTGGCAGGAGTACTGGCAGGCTGCTACTATGTGCCCTTGAAACCTTCTCTTCTAAATGCTCAGTAAGCCTAGTAAGATCTTAATTATGATTTTTTCATCTATTAGTGTCAGTTAACAGTAAACAAGATACTGAGACAGTTACCACCACAAACTTTCAGCTCTCCTTCAAAGAAACTAATCATCTCATGTGAGTGGACTCTGGAAGTCAGATTGTTATGTAAGTACTTATTCAGAATAATCCATCTTTTATTTCCAGAACCATCAATGCTACTCAAGGGCAGAAGAAGTCTCCCGCACTTTAAGGATGAATGGGTTGGGTTTGGTCACCGTTTCAAAATAAAGCCAATTCAGAACAGAAAGCAAGTATGGAAGTTTCTCTCCTGAGTGGCAAATTACTTTAATAAATTTGGGCAACCAAACAGAAAGCTACAATAGAAAATGCTATGCTGCCTACATACACAGCAGCTACAAGAACATTAAAATATACTGTGTTAGGTTCATAGTATTGCTGTTAAAAGTTCACTCTTCTCTAAAGAGTTATGTGCTATTACTCTGCAAAACTTCACAGGAATAAATTATACTTTCCAAGCATTAAAGACACATTAACATGACATAGGTCATGGGAAATTCAAACTTCAAATACTTACTGAATCCAATAGATCAGAGACCAAATCAGCATTAGATTGAAAAAGAGGGTTACATTAACTAAACTAAAGCTCTCTGAAATGATTAAGTAATTTTTCAGTCACTGTGATAACACATATTCCAGCAGCTTACAGATCAGTGAAAGAGTAATTTAGACACAATTTCACTTCTAGTCATTTACTGGAACACATAACCCTCTGGCCCAATTCCAGAAGATTTCTCAAATCCAATACAAAAGAAAGAAAAAAACCATATCAGCCTGAGCAGCCACTAATAACCTAGACCATACCCCATGAAGTGTAAGCTGCAGCCAGACACACAGCAACGCAGCAGCACGCTTTAAAACTGTCTTCATTTTTTGTGCTCTTCAATTACATAAAAAGACTTGACAACAGTTATTTGCTTCTCTGCCCATTTCACTGACCATGTTATTGGCCAATTCATATACTTGTCCTAAGAGACAAAAGCAGCACGCTTATTCTTGCTCATACGTAAATGTTAAATTCCTTAGGAACATTTGCACTGAACTAAAATCTGCTACACTGAATCATCTTCAGCTTTACCTTACTTCTCAAATCAATAGGCCTTACCAAGCATACTCTGCACAGCTGAACATAAAACTGGATGCTTTGTCAAATGACAATAAGACTATTGTTATCTAAAAACATTTTAGAAACTCAGTTGAAGCTGCAAGAGCATTGTGAAGCTAGTTTAAAAACAAGAAAAGATTTTAGAGAAGGAGAGAGACAACACAGGGCTGCAATCTTGCTATTTCACTTTAGCATTAAAACCTGAATTTCAGGTATTTCAGACTTTTTAAAAATAAGATTTCCAGATATATTAAGAAACCCACCACACTTATCACAAGGCTTTCAAGAAAAGCTTGCCTTAACACACATACTCAGCCTATCATAGATGATGATTATCATCACTACCTTAAATGAGTCTCAGAACTATACCTTCTATATTATTAGTTTATGACAGCCACCAGAAACTGAGCAACCAGCATGGCTCTAGAAAATGGTGGAGAACACCATTGGATATTGTAGAGCTTCACTGACTTAAGTGCACCTCTCTATAATGACACTGGACTTGACTCAGAAATTCCTGCTGCATTTCAGATCTCCAGTCAAGAGTACAATAGAGCTGTGCTGCCTGCAAACAAACATCAAAGGATTCCATACAGATATACTGTGAAGAGTTACACTACACATAGGAATGCTTGCTGGATTCTTTTCTTATCACTTCAATTCTACTCTGCTCATCAGAGAGCATTGCTGCTTGCTTCTATTTAACCATCTGGGGTTTATCCCTCATACTCCTGACAGAGGTTTTCTTAAGATATGCTTTGAACTATGCTGCTGTTCCCAGACAGCTCACCTGCAAAGGTGATTTGAAAACAATACCCACTGGACATTATTCAGGGCAGAAAACAGGTGCAGAATGCTTTCCCATTTTAGCATGGCAATGAGAAAAGAGAAGCAATGCGAACAATGGGTTCTTTGCAACTTCTAGATGGGAAGTCGCAGTTGGGCTTACTGCATACTCGGCTAATAAAACAGTTTTGTGTAGTCATCTAAAACCACTGGTGCATTCCTTCTGCTTTCCTTGGATCACGCAGTTTGCCCTTGCAATGATTGGCAATGTGCTGGTCATCAATTTTTCTTCTCCATCCAGTAATGTCAGGCTTTAAGTGCCTTACAAAGACAGAAAGACAGGAGAGGAACACTTGGGGATTTTTCTACATGTAGCAGGGGTTATCCTTTGAGAAAGGGATGCAGAATGCAACTATTGACCCCTAAGCCTTTTATTCATTTCAGCAATTCTGGTAGCAGAATCTGCCTGGGGGCACTGGGAGAAATGAGTTGCTACATCGCCAGAAGAAGGAAAATATTTACAGATGAGACAGGTCAGGTTAAACTCGCTGAAAAGTTTGACACTGATCCAGAGGAAATAAAGCACTACTGCATCTCACACCTTGAGGTACTGCCCTTAGCTGAATTAAAAAACAAAAAGTCATACCTTCAGGTTTCTTCAGTAAACAAGTTTCTTCTCTCCAAAAGCAGAAGGTAGTAGTCTATAAAGTGTCCTCAAGATAGAGACTTGCAAGCCTCAATGCTGTCCCCGAGAAACTCCAGACTGCAGACCTTTCAGAAGTTTTAAATGCCAATGACAACTGCTTATAGCCACTTAAACACTCTTTTTCCCAAAGTACAGAGAAAGTGAGAGAAATATGAGGAATAATGCACCGAAGTATCCAAAAGTTTATGAACAAACACACAGTTTAGAAAAGAAACAAAGAAAAGGTAACAAAGCTGTCTCTGCAGATTATCTCCCACAGGTGCAGGTCCAGCACTAGGATAAACATGAACAGTGTGACAGGCTTGTTTAGATGTGCAGCGCTGGCTTCCCAGCAGCCCCACCAGATGGCTCCCAGTAGGTCTACACAAGAACAACTTTCTTGGGCAAGAGAACAAGAGAAATAAATGGGGGAAAAGACACAGAAGCAAAATATCTCAAGAGGAAGCTTGAAGCAAGGCATGTGTAAAGATTACAGCCCTTCATGAAAGATCTTTGTTAAATAGATTAAAGTGAAAGCAAGTTACCTGAACTGTTGAGAGGTGCGACTCAGACAAACCTAACAACTATGGGTTTTCCAATACCATTTCTCTAAAGCCAAAATATTCCTCTTCAAAAACAAATATATCCTCTTCAATTATATCCAGGTATATCTAAATTACAAGTAATACCACAAGTAATACCATTTTCACTACTACTGACATCTGTCTTATCATGAATTTAATTAAAAATTACTGAGTGAATGACATTAAAATAGCCTCATTGAAAAGCAAATCTAGAATCCATAGGTTTATTTTTGTTAGCTCAACTATAACTAATATAGCATCACCATTCCACGTATCTTAATGGGTTTGATTCATGTTCTCCCTAATCATCTGCCAACATACAGTATTTTATACAAAAGAAAAGAAGAAAGGTAAATGGTATCCAAGCATGATTACTATTTGGTATATTATACATTTCTCAATAAATGCATATAAATGCATCACAAGGAATCACAATTATCTAACATGAATACGAGGATTTGCTCCTGATTAAAACTGAGTGCTTAGCACTCTAATAACAAAAGAAAGGAAAGCAAAATCTTTTCTTTCAGTCTGAGGGCTCAAAGAGAAAGCACATGAAGTCTCACTGAATGGGAAGAGATGTTTTTAAAACATGTAACCTGTTGCCAAAAGATAATAAGCAGCATAATCTGAAATCTCTGTAGTAACACAGGTATCTAAACAAAGCTGTCAGAAAGTGTATGGGGAAGAGTACAGGCAAAAAAAAGGTTGAAAGAGGAACCTGGAACATGTATTTAATTTCAGCAGTGGTACATCAATAGTCCCTCACGTACTTAGCATTACTAAATTCGAAGTCCTCAGATAAAATGACTTTATTAGAATTCTCGCTGGTACGCCATGCTGAGCACAAACTCAAAAGTGAATAAATGCTCCTTTCTCACTGGCTTTCTGCCAATCTGACTGCAAGCAGAGTGATCTGCACGCAAAAGCAGGCATCCTTGAAGACCCTGAATAGTGCCAGTCTTAGCACACTCTCTACTTATTTGGGTGTAAGACTCTGTAGAAGATGTCTCCATGTACCATGCAGAAAAGTAAAACAGAATACTGTCCACGTTTGTTGAGTGATGAGGTGGAGGTAGGACACATTATATCTCAAACATGAAAGATATTAAATTCACATTCTAACCTATTTCATATTTCTGACCAGCTTCTCAGCCAGGTTAAAACAATTGTATCTTAAGATTATTAAATAGCATCACCATAATTCACAAATACCATCTTCGTCTTTTTAAGTACGAAGACACAATCATTTCACTTTTCATGACCCTCCAAGCAGCCTGTGTTTCAGACTCATTGTGGCAAGAAAAATCAGAGACATCAGTTAATCCTGTAAGACTTAATACAAACTGCTGAACCAAAAGAAAGCCTTCTATTACTCTATTCTAAGTATGCACTCATTTTCTGAGGCTGTAAATCTTGACCTTATGTTCTGTTTAGGAGATTTCAGTCTAGCATCTAAACTGAACAACAACAACAAAAAACACCCTTCATGGAAAGGTATCTGACCATGTAAATGTATTTCTGCAAATCTCTACATTTCTCTTTATCTCAATTCTGTGTAATGGAGGTCCCAAATACAAATACTGCCTAGAATCAGCAGTATCAAAGAGAAAGAAGTCTTAGATACATGCAGTGAAGCTTTAAGTGATCACAAATGTCCCTTTTTTCATTTGTTTAAGATTACTTCTACATGCTATAATAAATCTGAAATAATAGTTCGTGTTAAAACATAATTAAGAATCAAACCACAACAGGTCCCACAAAACAGCAAAAGAGAAGACTGTGAATTTGTTTCCTGAAGACTGTCAACATCCCCTCCCATCACAGCCTGTGACATGCATATTCCCAATGAAAACATTAGACTCACTGTGAAGCAGAAAGATCAATCTGTGTTCTTAAGAAACTGGAATGCATTTTCAAAGTAATCCTCTCAAACAAAACAAGTTTAGATTTCCAAAGGACAAACTGACACCTACTAGCCCAAGATAAGATCACCACTAGGACTTACGCTCTCAAATACCCACATAAGTATTAGAAATAGGAACTCCTCTAATAAATATTCCCCTTGCCCAACAATGCACTCAAGAACATGAAACAAAGGATAGGATCAAATAAAGGCTTTGGACCATAATCAGCTCTTCCTACCAGTATTCAAGACAGACCATTTCAGATTAAAAGATTGCCTTTCACCAACTTCTCTAAATATAAGATGCTGGAAAAGAGATGTGCCTCACAAACCCAGAGCAGAATCCTTTACATATCATGTATTGTTTTAAGCAAGATGGAATCAGAGCAACTAATGATACAGTGCAAGAAACCTGCGTATTTGACCAAGCTGCCAGCAGCCAACAGAGGAAGTTACTGTAATGCTTTCCAGATTTCAATTCAAACATTTCTACCACTTCTACCTTTGTGCAGGCCCAAAGCACTTTCACTGACTATGGCTGTATGCTGAACTGCAAATTGGACCAGATTTTTAACATGCTGATTTTGCAGAGCTTTGTCTTATATGTATATACATAAATACATCTGACAACCACAGAAAATGAAGACTCAAGATGATACCTCTGTTCTCCAGCAAATACATTCATTTCACTTGTATTTCTCATCCCCTGAGTTTTCAAGGTGTAGAGACGGCATGAAAACAACTACAGAACATTGCTCACTAGTCTTGTGTGTTTCCATCCCAGGTAAAAAAAGGTGAGCCCTAACTATTTTTTGCCCCAGAGGAAGGGTAATGGCAGGACTTACAGACTCACATAACACCACAAACATTGCTTGGCCTCAGCAGACTTGTATGCAGCCAGGTGAAAAACTCCTGCTCACATGGTATTGCAGCAGCCTCAATGATCCAATCCACTGAGCAAACTCAAAAGACCTCAGTGACATGCACTGGAGGAGAAGAGCCATCTCCCTCTACAGTTTTCATGGTAAGGAATATATACATCTAAACCAAGAATTCAAACCATCCACACAATAATTGAAAACCATTAATGCTTTCTATCTCACTTCCTCTTCTTATTTCCTCACAAAATCCTGAAAAATTCTTGTAACTGTGTTCTCAACAGTCACAAAGTCTTATAATTGTAAGACAATTATTACCTAAATGTGTAAAAATACACAGCTACTTGGTCTAAAAGTGGGTGCTCCTCTTATCATTTTAACTGCATTACCACAGTGAGTAATGCATCTTTAGGGAAATCATGATACCTTCATCTTTCTTTGCAGTGGTTAAGTCCTAAAAATGGAGCAGTAACAGATCAAGTCAGGAAAAAAAATAATCAATTCACAATTGCTATTTCTGGTATTTACTTTTGTGCATTAAGTCATAAACCTTTTCCTAAAACCACCGAAGAGAAAGGGTTTTCCTCCATGCAGACATTAAGAAAAAAAGAAAAAGGAAAGAAAATCAGCACAAACCCATGAGAAATCAACAGAGGGCTTCAAACAGAGAAGACACAGGAAGGAAATAAAATTCAACTAAAAAAAATAATAAAAATTAAAAAAATCACACCCTGTGCTCAAACACAAAATACTATATACTATACCTTGGCATATACAAAAGCAGTAAAGGAATTCTACAGTTACATACATAGCGATGTATCCTGTCATAGCCCTTAATCAAATGTTAGACACCATATCATCTCTGTGTGGATTAAAGTGGCTGAAATCTGTTCCCTGTTAGATGGCTTTTATCCCTTCCCAATAATCCCCTGTGAGGTTCAGCAGAGACTGGCTGCCTTTCTTTGGGTTTTTTACTTTCTATAGAAATAAGCCCAAATCTCAGATTTTCAGGAAAGTTTACACTTTCGAAGTCTGAAACCAACTAACAGTGGAGGCTGCAGGTAAACTTTGGCAACTTAAAAAGCTGGAAAGAAGGGATTTCCACCAAAGCAAATACCAGTCAGAAAACTGGCTATTTTTAATGTTTAATTTATCACAGAAGAACCTATGCCAAACAATGTTCTGGAAACACAAACACATCGTAAGAACTCCTTACTGGCTCTCAAAGCACTCCTTACCAGTGAAGGTAGCACTGACACTAGCACTACATCTGGGAAGAGAAGGAAGAATGGGAAAATGGGAGCTAAAGTGGCAAAACGTAGGAAGAAGAAAACATCAACAGGAGCATAGATCTTCAGCAATTTTTGCCGGTACCTGATTACATGTGATATCCACTGAGTTTACAGAGCCCTCAGCAATCAACTGCCAGGAGACAACGAATAAACTCTTGGGCAGGTTTTAAAACAGGAGACTACTTCATATTTTTGTCCTTACAGGTTTAGGTGCATTATTTTTACTTTTTCTTCTCCTTTCTTTTCACCAGCAAGTTGTGTCGGTTGAATGCTTGGGCTGGGGCAAAGGCACAGGCTATATTAGACCACATAAAAAACACACAGAGCTCAGAGGTACCTTCTGCCTTTGACAACTTCAGATTAGATTAGAGATGAGGCAGCCCACAGGCAAAGGAAAGGAGCCAGCAGGTAGGAGGACAAGCAGGTCATTTAGCAAGACAACCTGTCATTTAGCAGACTACCCAGTAAACCAGTCTTTAAAACTTGCTTTGTGCCATGGCATAGCAACAACAGTAAGCATCACAGCAGAAACACAAGTTTCTCTCTTTACTGAACCTTTTATTAAACAGTAAATAACTTACAAAAGCACAAAGGCTAAAAGACTGGCAAGACTCACAGCTTAAATGACTCCTTGATAAGTGAAAGCTGGAAACATCTGAAGAGCTTAAAACAAACACCATCATCAGCCTAGAAGTACAAGCATAACCCAAGTTCAAACAGAATCCAAAATCCTTACATTAGAAGGCGGGAGAAGCAGTGTGTATACTGGCCAGAACTGCAGTGCCTTAGTAGGTTTATGACCCCACTTTGACAAATGAGCTTGTAAATGGAACAATTCAATACAAAGGTTGAGCTGCAACCACTAAAACTTCTCCCACCTCACTCATCTGTAGTACATTACCCAGTAGCCCAGCGTATTTTCCAGCTATATAATGCATACAATTTATTAAGGAATAACTTCTCAGAAGTAACACTGTTCTTGAGGAGAGAGAAAAGCAACAAAGAATTAATGAAGTCACTTCTACCAATACAAAAAAAAAGTAAACAATTAAGGAGAGTGTCCTATCAAACCCCTACAAGGTAAATTATCTATTTCTCCTTGACTAGGTCCTCTTTCTCCCTCACCCTTTTGTTTTGTTAATATTCCAGTGAGCTTAGAGTACGTTGAAGTCACAGTGTCCTGCTAGAACAATCCATACAGAAGAATGGGACACAGTCAGTACTTCTAATTTAAGGAATATACTATGAGCATATGTAGATCACAGAGTTACGAAGAAGATAACTCAGATTAGGCATTTTGCTACTAATAGGCTCATTAAATACAGCTGCCAATTTGGTCTCTTTGTTAGGGCTGTGCTACTGACAGCTGACGCATGCCTGTACAAGCCACAGCTACTGCTGCCAGGAGTTTTAGTTTCTTTCCATTTCCCTCGTACTTTCAGAGATCTGCAAGTGAGGTATTAATTTGGAATTCTAACAGCAACATGCTATCAAATGGAAAATTAATTTATAAATTAAGATGATTAAGGCTCCACCCACACTCACATTTATAACACCTCAGTTATCACATGCTGGGTGGGTCTCCAGCTCCTGACTTCATCCCAAACTCTAGGCAAATCAACTCTTCACGGTCTCTCATATAGATAACAAAGCAGCCTGAGCCCTGGCTGACACTTCAGTGCTACAGTACAACCCCTGCAGAACAATTTTGGTCCTTTTAAGCCAACCCTCATCTGCAAAAGTGGTAACTGGAAAACCTCTAGTTTATACTCACACAGCATATGCTCTCTGGCATGCAAAGGAGTTCTCCTTTACCATTCACTTTGCATGAATTTGATTTCCCATCTCCCTTTCTGCAATGCCAGCTGCAGAGAAATTGGTATGGGTGATAGGAAGCACAGTGCTAGGAACCAATATCATCTCCTTTTTGCTTTCCAAAAATTACAAGCCTAAAGTTGGCAATCTGCTTATAACCACAAGAAGAGGAGGAGAGGAAAGCAAAGCTTCCCATACTCTCACCTAGTGAGATAAAATTGCAATTGGGTTTACAGTTTTCATGGGGCAGACTAATATTTCCAGAGTAACTTCTGTTGCCTGACACACTGGTATTCCTAACTCAGAAATCACTTTGCTCTAATGTTAAATGTCTTTCTACGCAGGCTGTAAGATATTATTTACAAACCATGGTCATGTACTAATGAGATGAGAAAGGGAAGGAATAAATGGGACAGCTACCTAGCCAAAATATTACACTTGAATTGCAGCAGTTTGTTAGTGCTCTCAATTTCCTGCTTGAAGAACAGCAAGTACAACCAACTCAGTAAGTAAATCCCAGTTCCTCAATACCTGTGATACAACTGTGAATTCATCTCAGTCTTCTTGCAGTGTTACAAAGATTAGTGTTACTCTCCTACACAGGGCATGCAGATCACACAACACACACCTCATCTAACACAGTCTTTCTGTGCTTTGTATGCAGACTGCAGTTTCAGTCTTTTAATACATCCTGTTCAGGACTTTTTCCCTGAACGATAATTTCAACAATTTGGTCTCTATTTTCATCCTTAACTGCAAATTATCATTTACTCAGAACTCATTTCTCCATGGCCTTTATTTTTCTTCATTGTCATTTAAAATGAATTGAGAAGCCAAGAACTTGATTTCCACTCTTGCAAGAATATTAAAGGGATCTTCTCTACATTACCATTTTTATCATTGCATCTCTAAAAAATGTAACAAAATCAACACGCACCAAACAAGGAAATTTCAACACTGCCATTTTCAAAGACAGATCAAAACCAGCTTGTAAAAGATTGGAATTCATGACCAAAAAAAAAACCCAAAAAATTAAAAAAAAAAAAAAATCAGAAAACCAACATTGCACTACTTGCTTATGAAGTGAGAAACTCCAGCTGAACAGAGATTAATTTACTTAATTGATCTCACAAATGGAGATTCATTACTTAATGGACCTCGCAAACCCAAAATGAAAGATGATTTGGCCTTTACCTTTACTTCTATGGAACCCTCTCCTTGTGAAGGATCACTAAACAGATCTAACAGCATTAAACAACCAACCAGGGAAAGCAACACACTCTAACTGAAATATAACACAAATAATAATCTGACCTGTCTAGAACACAAAGATTTCAACTAACTTTCCCTTCTAGTGATATCACAAGAGAAAGCTTAATGAGTAAAGGGCTGGATTTAAATATGTAGCACCCAGGTTCTCTTCTCAACTTTGCAGCTGACTTGGTGTTGCACCTGAAGTTGTATCATTTCTCCATTTCCATTCCCATGCCCTGCTTGTTTTCAGTAAGTATTGAAAAGTAAGAACCACCTTTTACTATGAGTCTTTCCAGGGCCCACATCTGTTTCTGTGGCACAGTTAGGGGTTCTGGGGCAAGCTGGCAAATCAGAGAACAAGGAAGAGTTCACTGAAACTTAGTTTTTCACTCCACCATTTCTATTGAACTATATCCTTGGATTATCTAAAAGGTACTGAGCTTAGAAAAATAGAGAGACTTTTGTCATTTACCTCCTTCCCTAACATCCAAAATGGTTTCTCTCAAGCAGCTTACTGGATCAATTACTACACCTATATTCTCAAACACAGAGCAGTAAACTCTTGCTTAGAAAAGTTCAATTTGTTGTTTCTCTTCCACAGAAATATTAAACTCTTGTTTTGACATTTCAAAATAAAGAACATAGCCACAGATACTTACAGTACCCAGTCAGACAACTGAGTATGCAAAAGCCACACACACAGCACAGAGATAATGTACATGTAATACTATCAGGTTATTTCTTTTAATATCCTTTAAAGCCTCAACTACAGCTTTACTTACAAAAAGGTCTAACAGTTTTCTTTGAGAAGTCAAAAGAATACAAAAGCTTGTCATTTCTGTAAACCAAAAGGTTCCATTTTCAGTATAATTGTGTCTATATGTTAAGGGAATAATGATGATTATACCTTTACCTATCAGCCATATAATAATCAAACAATAAATTATCATCATAGCAGATATCTTAGATTTGTCTTCTAAGTATTTTGCAACCTGAATGGGGAAAAGAGGGGAAAAACACAAGAATATGCTAAAAACAAAGCTATTGTTTAAATACTTGAAATGACACATTGATGCAACTGCCACCCTAAACTGTGACTGTAAAGGGCAATGACAAACTTGTTATTTATATGATAGCATTCCCTGAAAAAAGGAACCATAAAGAGGATCCAAACCATTCTGTATTGTACAGGATGAATATACATGCTGGGACTAATGTACACACTGGAACTCAGGACCACAGTAAGATCACAATAAACATAGCAGGTACAGGTTGCCACAAGGCCATCAGTTACTTTCATTACCTGAAACAAGTGGTCCCTAGATTCACCATTAAGATTTCAAGCTGGGAGATGGTAAAGCTGAGGAAGGAATTAAGCCCAAGAACACCCAAAGGTGACCATATGAAAGATTATATTTTTTTCATTTCTCAACTGAAATTTCAGAGATCCTTTTCCAGAAAACTGTACTTCAGCACAACTTGCTTTAAGAAAGGATATGATGAAAACACAACTCCATGCAAGCAGTGCTGCAACTGTAGCCTTTCCTTGCATCCAGTTTAGCAATAAATATTCAGCACTGCACAGTGACCTCTTACTTGTGTATTCCTGCAACAAATGCTCGCTGTAACGTGAATGACAGGCTAAACATACCACAAACAGTAAAACGATAGCTATTAAAACCAAAAATATAAAATGGATTGGAAAAGCATTTTGACAAGGAGGAAACATTAAACCAGGTCTTTGTAGCATTTGCTAAATACAGAGGCTTATAATATTTCAGGACATTTGTATTTGTAATTGTCCTTTCATCTGAAGAGCAGTGGATGTGAATGCACATCAGGCAGCAGATGAGTCATATGTTCTGAAGAGGTCCAATCAAAGACACCCCACAACACAAGAGCACTGCACACGGAATGTCTTGCACAACTGACTTCTGCTAGAGCCTGAAGCTCCTTTTCAGTGCCTTACCCTAGTCCATGGTGGTTATGCACCAATGCACTGAGAGGAAAATAATAAATAGACCTGCAGCTGGATAATTCAAAAAGTTTAAACACATGAGACTCTAGGAACCTGATGTCCACACACTGTTTAAAGCTGCCAGGACCCAAATGAGTAAATAATTATCTAAAACTAGATAGCAGGCTTTTCTATCGTTTCAGTTGAAAGAAAGACTGCTCATATTTCTCAAGGTCAGTGTTTCCAAATGAGTTTCTCAGATGAAGTCAGACTCACAATGGAATAGGTCACTCACAGCACTTCAAAAATCAGGTTTTGGAGTGGTAGACAGACAGATATCATATCACTTTCAGAACAGATATCTACTTCAGCACAAAGAAAGGAGAATACGTGGTCTTTGATGGAGAAGCAGGTAAGCCATCAGCATGGAGACAAGGAGCAGCACAGGAGGTTAAATCTACTGCACTGTCCTTGAGGTAAACTAGTGTGCCTTTTATAGTGTCCTCTAATCCTTAGATTAGTTTCTCCATTTTGGTTTTAGCAATATTAACTGAAGGGCAGAGGTAATCAGCAGACCACAACTTTGCCAAAAGTTCAGCTGAATAATTTAAAGCTATTTTTAAAAATAGGCCATGGATAAAAACTGTTAGTTGTAATCCTGAACTGTTAAAATGGCTTTCTGCATTAAACATGCAAATTGGAATTGTTAATCCAAGGTAAACATGGGAAAGAGCTCTTATTTCCTGCATTCCTTTTAATTCAGCTCTCAAATCAAAGCTCATCTCCATATGACAACAAATGTAAAAAGGGATAGCTTGTATGTAAACAAGAAACAGCTCACACTCTACACAGCCTACATACTGCAATTTAATGCATTTTTAAGTATAAATTTTAGCTCTGGCATTAAGTTTGTAAATTGGAAGTGAAGCAATTTAGGCTCTTATCATCTGCTTTTTCCTTTTCTCATCAACACAGCTCCTCTTAGGGTACAAATGATGCTAGCTCTTGATCACACTCTTCTTAAATCATCTTCATGCTGTTACCTCTGTAAAAAATGATGCGTGCTCCAGAACACTGCCATAGCTAATCACTCAAGCCAGGTCTCCCATAAGCTTATAAAGAGGAATATCGCTGATGGCAGCAGAATGAAGATGAGATTCGTTGACTCTTCCTTTTCAAGGAAGATATCTGAATGTATCCCTTAACCTTCACAGATCACTAGGCCTACCAAGTGGAAGTTCTTCTGTGCAAAAGCTACAGCTCCCTTGGCTTTGTATTGTATGAGAAACAACAAAAACCCACACTTAAGGCACTGCCCAAAGCACATATGAAAACCACCATGAAATAGATTCAACAATGGTGGTGTTTGCTAAAGATACCTAACAACAAAAGCAGGGATAGACACCTCAAAGAAAAAAGCTGTGTGAGATGCAAGTGGAGTCACCACTGACTAAACAAATTATTCATTAGTGCAGCATCCTGCACTCTGAAGCTCTACTTCACATCTGTGTGTGCACACATCCCATTGATGATGGGAAAGGGCAGAGGCTGACTTTTCTATCTGAAACCTCACCATGGAAGACTACCAGGAAGCAGAGATGCAGCTAAAGCCTGCTGATTGGCTTGCTGAAGCTGACTGCTAGCTACCCCATAGGGAAATGCATACCTTCTTGACTGGTTATCTGCCCAGATGGGACCTGCACATCGCCTGCCAACAGACCACTTGCAATATGATGCCACTCAGTCAATAAAATGCCAAGAAAACGGCTTGCAGGCAGTACAGGTTGCACGTTGTGTCGAAATACAGCAAACAACTTGAGTAGCTTTCTTTCCGATCATCTTTATGCTTTAGGATAAATCATTTTGCATCAAGTTAGCTGTTTGAAATGAAAACCTGAAATACCACTCAAGGATGTTATAAGGTAGAGAAATATTTATTATATGCTTATATAGCCTGATGCTAAGATGTGGCATTATTTATCAGCTAGGGAAAGGCCATAGGCTAAACTGTCACAGAGGACGACAGACAAAAGCATCACTGCAACTGGGCAGGGTCTCACCTCATCTATTAAGCTGTCTGGCAAGTACAACTGCCTCCTGCACACATTGGTATCTGAGAGACCTTGGCATCTCCATCTAACGGTAACTCTGGTTCCAACAAGGAAAAAGTCGGTTTCTTAATGCAAAAGCCTTTTCAGAAATTTTAAATAACTGAAACACACTGAGCTTACAGGAAAAGCAGTGAGGGCTCATGCTGCTGCATCTGAAAAGGTTCTATTAGGAAGTTGCTTTGATTATTTTAACGCACATCAAAAAACAAAAAAAAACTGGGGAAAAAGATGGTTATTTTTTTTTTACCTGAGATGCTCCATTTAGGCAAGGCACTGAAACAGGGATGTTACACAACCGCTCCAAGCGTTGTTCAGATGCTGTGCAAGCCTCCTGCCCCTCAGGAACCACTGCATGCCTTCCAAGTTGTCCATAGTCTGCTCTGCCCCAGGTGAACACCTTCCCAGTTTCTAAATATAAAACACATTTCAAGATTACTTATTCTGTAGGTTCCTGGAAAATCTGGACATCAATTCAAAACAAGAACAACACTTCTTGATGCTTCTTATCAAGCTTCAGAAACCTAGTGAAAAACATGCTGCTGGGAACAGAAGAAAAAGAAAGTAAAGACTGGTCTATTTCTACTCAAACTTCATTAACTTGTTTTCCAGCAGAACCTCTGTAGGGTGGGCAGGGCTACAAATGAAACCATGTCAGTAAAGCTGCATAAACTGGATGTTCTGTACACAGTATAAACACATGGATTATACAAAGGACATAGCTTAACAGAAGCACACACAAAAGAGCTTATTCTGAATAATAAAAAGTTCTTCTCTATTCCCAGTCTTTGCCATAGAGATATCCATCACATGCCCTTTATTTAACATACATTTTCCTGATAGAAGTTACCTTCTGTCACAGCTGTTAGCAGAGTAACAGCCCTCAGGAGAGCAGTATATGGATCATCCTTCTCTCCATATGTTATATCAGGTTCACTGCTGAGGGGTGCTGATAACCAAAAATTCTCCAAGTACAGATAACATCTATAAAGCAACGCTTTTTACCTTTAGTTTCCAGTATTAAAAAATAAATAGATAAATAAAATCATACTGACAGATTTTCTTAATAAAGTAACTAGATCTCTGCAGGTAAGTAATGAAAAGCTGTCCCTTCTGAACTTAGAGTTAAGAGTTATATATACACAGCATAAACAGTATGTTCTCAACTCAGTTTTAACTAGAAGCAGCAACCCACATTCCAGCCCAGATGAAAACCTGCAACGACCTCGAGTTATGTACACATTTCAGCCAAGCCTCAAACTTCTCTCCAGAATTGAATTCAAGTCATCAAGTCATAATCCAAATGATGTGAATTTGAGGAAAATACCACCAAGCAAGTCAGCCTAAACACAAATACTTCTCCCCTTGTCAGTCAGCACAGAAAGACCCCATAGAGGGGTTAGGAGACAGGGGTACCAGTCACGCCACCCAAAGATGACAACACATGCCATAACACAAACCTCTGGAAACCTGAATATCTCACTTTTCCTTTGGATGCTGTTAAAATGTCATGAAGCAACACGGGTGGGCACAGCTGGTTAGTGGAATTTAAGCTGGTAATGTATCTTGTAAATAAACTAGAAACTTCTAACTTATATTTAAAGTAGTATATACAAGTATATACATTTTCCCTGGAAATCTGCTAGAAGTGGTAGCTTTTACTCTCATCAGTACAAGTTTTTCAGATGCATCCTCTCAGTTCACTGATAACGCTTTCCCCAAAATAATTAAGTGACAAATTTAGTTGTCCTTTTCTCTCAAGGGCACAAAGATTTTCTTCCTTTGAGCTTCCTAGCAGGAAAAGTTGAAGCCAGCTATAGACTACGTTTGATACAAGTGAGGTGTTTTAACACAAGAGCTTCATTTTGTTAAGTTAAAGCATTAAAGCAAGTTTCATTATGAGAACTACCAAGATACCTTACAGGGATTAGGAAAACAGTTCGCAGTTTAAAAAACATACATGTGGTGGTGGTAGCATATTTACTTTGCAATTTGTATAGAACTCTGTTTAAAACATCCACAGCTGCAAAAACACTCCAAGATGACTCTTACATCAGTAAGTTTCCTAGCAAATTTAAATGGAGATTAAGCTTCAGGCTTTTACATCAGACCAGGTTACTGCACCTAGCCAGAACCCTATGGGTGGGCTGGAAAAGGACAGCCTGGCTGCTTTATTTTGTATCAACTACAGGAACTGAAGCTGCACTTTGTGAAATTCAAAGCCAGACAGAACTTCTGTAACATCTAGTTAGAACATTAACATACCACAGGTTCTCAAGCCCTACCCAAACACTGCTGTGTTGATCCCACGGACCATAGTTTATCTAAAGCATTTCAACTCTTAGAAGCCAAAAGCATCAAGTGCCACACATAAAACCACCAGCAATCTGTAGGGCCTCTGGAAAGACAAACAATTTGTTTAATAATACAGATTAAGATCCCCATATGCGTCTATAGCACTATCATGTACCCAGGGGCAGTAGAAGTTCTTCCCCCAAACAAATCTCATGCTCTGTCGGGACCCAGACATGAACCAGACCAGTCACTCCTATAACAAAAATGATCCTTTGCATTATGACACCTTGTCTCAAATCTTGTCTACTGCTGGCGTGTGGATTCTGACAAAGGCAATTTAAAATCCTGACACACACCTGACTAGTTACTCACTAAGAGTCTCCCCCAACCCTACCAGTGACCAGCAGAAACCAGGGTGCAGCTGACATGATTATCATCTTGATTACAAGCTGTCAGAGGAAGTTCCACACAAATGAAGCAATTCCATTCCCTTCTGCCAAGGGCCTGTGAAAAGTGGGAGAGAAGTGCAGAGGCCTACAGCCTCTCCCCAGCTGCAAGATGAGAGCAGAACACCACAACCACCTTCTCAGAAGTCAATCTAAACTTCATACATAATTTCTTCTTAGGAATTAAGGGCTCAGGAGTCTATCTGCAACAAGATTAATTTGTGTTAACTACCACTGCCATCAGGTGCTTAATGTATCTTTCTCAATGACTGGGAAACAGCCCCGCAAATACTAGTACCTTTTCCATGTGTCAGGGGGTGTATGAGTCTCATCCTTTTTATGTTCTACACTGCAGATACTGGTCTTGAGGTTCACTCTGCAATTCTGTTACTGGAGCAATTTTTGAGGCCCTACATTGAAATTTCAACAGTAACACAAAGTTGAAATGAACTGGGAGCAGCATAATCCCAGCGCCTTACAAAGGCTTTGAAGTACACTCATTTCTTGGTGCATATTACTTCAGTAAATTCAGTGAAACTGAAGAATTCAAGCATATATGAAGGATTTAAACCAGCCAGCAATAATGCTCAGTGACAACAAAACACCTCCCATCCACATATTCTGCTTTCTTTCACTGGACAAGCAGGCACACACTTATCTACACATGAAAAAACAAATAAAACACGACTTGTAGGAGAACATAAATTGTTTCTGTTTACAAACAGAAATAACTGATTCAGCTTTTCCTTTTTGCCACTGTAAGGGAAATTTGGTTATTGGTGGGAAAACACGGAGAACATCTGTTTAAAAAATTAAAGCTGGGTAAGTTTGGGTTTGGTTGTAGGAATAGCTTGAACACCTAAGGATTACGTAAACAACCAGCTCCTTCTCAGTGCTTCTAATCGGCTGAAATTCATTCCCCAGACTGCTTGGAGAGCATTCCCCTTCCCATGCTCATGCTAATGGTTAATCATTCCTGTATTTCAGCCATACACATCTGCCTAGGGATCCTTTTAAAAAGAAAATAAATGTCTTCTCTGTGAGAGAGCCTAACCGAAGCTGACTTTGAAGTGTCTCATCTATGAAATACTGATCAGATTTTCAGAAAAAAACAAAACAATACAAAAAAATCAGTCTCAAGTAGAAATTTCAGGCTGGGGCAAACACCAATGCATGGAAAATTCCACCAAAAAGGTTAATGTCTTGTCAAAATCCTAAGCAAGAGAAAACACCAAGTTACAACTGAAAGTGTTAAGCAATTGTAATGAGAGGTGTTGCTACTGTGCTGCTTATAATATAGATGGCATTTTAAAATGTTCTAAGAATATTTGGAAAAATACATTAGTCATACAGAGTAAGGAGGTTGCAGGATGAATTACTTAAGAATGAAGAGTGATATAACAGAAGTGTTGGTCTGGTATTAGTATAGAACAGATTTTAATTAGACATCAAGAAAACACACAGTGATGAGTCAACTGGACAGAGTACATCAACCATGGAAGTGGCTGAGGTATCAGAAAATGAGATATTTCATACCAGATTCTATACGCTAAAAGGGCACAAAAGGCAGCTTAAAAGAAAGAAGCATACGACACTGGAAAGCTTTTCCAGTTCTTCTAAGGTATTAACAGTGCTTCCTAAGACCTTGATCTTGCCATGTTCTGAGCATGAAAGCTCCAATTCCAGAAGGCACTTCAACTCAACCGTAAGCATCTACAGTGTGCCAGATGACTTCATTGCAACTGTTGAGCTTTTTTTCAGCACACAAATGCCACCTCAAATAGAGGACAGAGGGTTCAGGAGTATTTGTAATTAAGGTGTAATAGATATTAATTCATCCTATGTCATTCCAATGTACAACCTGAATAAAACATACAGTATAGGAGTTCAGAGAGCTAGAAGAATAGGACAGAGGTCAGACATTTAAGGAAAAGCTCCCAACAATCCCTTAAGTAAATTATACATACAGCAGTATGCTACATCATTTGAGATTCTACATGGTCATACAGATCTAGTTTCCTCCTGCTCTTTGAACTGGAAACACAGCAGTCTGCACCAGTATACATATAGCAGCAAATTGTCTGAAACACATCCTCACATCTCTCAGAATACGGATGAAGGTATGTACATATTCAAGCGCTTGCAGCAGCACACTATCAGAAAGGCTCCTCTGCATTTTCTTCACATCATCCTATCCTTATGCTATTACAAAGCATAGACAGTTGAGAATGGTATCAACAGTACAAGTTCACAACCTTCAGAGTACTGCAAATCCCATAACATTGCATAAAGCACTTCTAGTTGCTTCCTGCCTGACACTGTAGCTCTTACAATGCTGCTTTATGGTGCTGCTGAGGCTGTAGAACATGCCATTTTTCCCTTTTAGCACTTTCTTCATCAACTTGCTCAGCTGCATAAGTATTTGGAGAGAATTAGCAATAAAACCAGCATTTTAGTTTTAAAACTCAGTAAACAGTATAGACAAATAGAAACATTAAAATTTACTTATTTTCACTACATTCAGATTAACCTTTATATCAATTATCCTGTTTTAAGATAATATCACAAGTGCACTAGTTTTATCTCCTTGAAGTCTTTATTTAGTATTCAGGCAAGCTTTGAACTATCCTTTCATAAAAACTAGATGAAAGAGTTCACCTAGGCTATCTCAATTCATGGTTGCATTAACAATTGCTTTTCAAATGAAGTCTGGATAATCACATTGAATTCTTAATCTCATTCAGATTTGAAATGGGAGTTCCAAATAAAATTCCTAATGCCTCCTTTTACATGAAAATTCACAGGGGCAGGTATAAAAATTGGCATTTAGAGTCTGCTTCTGCCTCCTCCCTGTCCCACACATGGCAAGCCAACACTTCTCTCACAACTACAGATCTCTGCTGTCCTTCAGGACAGTCACTTAAAGGTCTTGAAAAAATCTAAGGAACTTCCTCATCTACCTAGAAACAACCTTTGTGCAGGGCAGCCTTACAGAAAAACAGTCATCCATGCCCAAAACCTTTTTTCCTGAAGACAGCTTGAATTCAGCAGCTGGAAACCAGGCATCACTACCACACCAACAGTCGTAACACCCGAACACGGTTTCAGTACAAAGCAGGATTATCTCCTATGACAAAGGTTGAAACGGCTCCTTCATCCTCTTACACAAGAGTTCAGTGTACCAGAGCTGCCCACATATCAACAGATCTTCTTTCTATGACCTCCTTATAGACCTCTGCAACTTTATATAATAGGGCATGCTCCTGAATTTTTTTCCATACTCATTTATAATAGCTATTAAGAATGCATCACTAAAATACAAATCTATGCATAGTATTGAGGTCATGCCTGAAGAGAAAAATTCAGACAAAACAGCAGAAGCGTTTCAGGGGTGTCAGCAACAGCAAACTAGAGATCACTTCAGTTGCCTTTTTCAGTCTTCTGCAGTACAGAGAATAAGCCACAGACCGTCTACTCAACATGCAGTTCACAAGGGTTTCCAAGCACCCTATGAATAGGTTTCAACCTGCAACAAAAGGCCATAAGGGCATCACCGGTCCTCCTGCAATAGCTATCAGTTTGTCAGCTAAAACTCCTACAACTCTTCAAACAAGCCAAAATTTTCTGCCATTCTGAGCTACATCAAATGTCACCAAATCTGGTGTCCAATTTAACCACAAACGTGGGCAAGACAAGCCAACAAGATACCTAAGGGATTTCACACCACTAGAATCAGTGGTTCATCTATGAACCAAGAACAGGCTTTTCACTGTGATCCATTCCACTGCAAAAAAAAAAATAAAAAAAAGAATTAAAAAATTTAAAAAATGGAAATTTAAGAAATCAACCTAGAAGACAATTATGCATCACGAAAGCAAACTCATCCAACCAGGAGGAACTCTGTTGCACGACAGTAATGTAAACAGATACAGCACAAGGGAACATCACACAGTCTCCTTTCACACACTTCTGGAACTATCAAAACATTAAACATCCAATGACTCATATGATAATGCAATGTTATGGAAAATATTCAGCTAAGCAGGTAAAGCTATAAGGATGTGGGAGACTCTCCAAGAAGAGACAATGGGACTGACAGCTTTTCAGTAGACTGAACTGTTCAAAGCACAGGCTGAGAATTTCTTAGGGAAAAGTTTACACTGAGACGGCTAGAGAAACTTTGGACCCAAATACCTGTTCTCACCCCTAGGCCACCAGTTTTCATCGTGCTTGAGCTGTATGTGATGGGGGAGGTAAACCAAGCCAAGGAACAGATGTGGCTGGAAAAAACAACCTCGGGAAATAGGAGCTTGGCAACAGTAAATATTGCTAAAGGCAGTGCTGTATTAAGTCAATTTAATATACTGTATGATAGGCTAGCAATAACTTGCAGTTTCACATGACAAGTTTATCACGCACCTTACCAACAGATCCGTCTTTATCAGGGCCATTGACAGCATTAAACATCTACAGAGCTTTGACTTTCATTCATTAAAAAAAAATTGTATGCTTTTTCTTTTTTTGCTTACATAGTTACACCAAGTTATGTCTCAGGATAGGCAACATTCAGTTAATGTGATTATTTGCATATTTAATAGCATGCTTCACTGCTCTGGTAGACTGGACAAAAATAACTTTTGAGTATGGCAAATTCCAAGACTCTCCAGATACCTTAGAAGTCATTCCTCTGTGTTTGGGTTTTAGATGGAATAAAGGCTGTTTTTGTTTTAGAGGAGAGACTGGAAACATGAAGTACCTTACAAAGCTCTGAATGAACTTAAAGAAAAATTAAAACCTAAAGAAGTTAAATCCTTGTGAAGTTGTAGTCATACTGCTGGTATCAGTTGATCTTAGCTCAAAATAGAAAATGCGGGGAGTGGAGGTCACAAAGTCCATGCAACCATGAAACAAAGCTGGGGAAGGGAGGTTGGAGCAAGGGTAAATGTTAAAGCACCTATCACACTTCACATTCATCCTGTAAGATGAGAAAATTCCCTTCTCATTTCTCTCCACTCATGATTAGAGAGTCATGACTGCCTCACCAGCTGTGCCTCTGGCTCATTTTAAATTCAAACTACGATACATATCTCACTTTAGACTTTTAATAGCAATGCCTTAAAATGCAGATTGCTGACTAAATTTAGTTACATGATTAAAAACAAATCTAACTCATCTCTACCCGGCAAGCAGAGCTGCTGCATTCAAGGTTCAATAGAGGAGTTAACTCTTCATCTAAAAACAAAGTCACAACAGAAAGAAGAAAAAAGAAAAAAGAAAATCAGAGTACAATTTAGTGATGTTTCTAAAAAATCAGGATGCATAAAACATTAACCAGTTATGGAAAACTATCTGCAAATGCATCATAGTATACCACAGGGTTTTTGTTCTATACTTCTGCAAATATATTCTGCACTATGCTACTACAGCAGTATGAGTCATACACTTTTACTGACACTCTATATTTATATCTCCATGCCCTTCTGCACTGTTATATGCTCTCTTCCATATAGGCCTTCCTGACCTGGAATTTCCTTCCTTCTACATTTGAGCATCTCTTCCTCTAACATTTCCCAGAAAACTGAGTAGATATTTCTAAGCACTTACACAATTCTTGCTGAATATCATTTTGCAAAAGCAACACCCCTGAACTATTATGATAGAAAAGTGTATACTTTTATTTGTTCATAATTATTTTCTTGTGTCCTGTCTCCTACTCTTTGTAAACAGACTGCTCAGACATTTATCCCTTTTGAGATAAGGTCTAGGTCTTTTTTCATTAGACTTAGCACAATACAGTGCTCAGCAAGTCCTATTCAGAGATTACAAATTACAATAGATACACACTTTTTTTCCCATTATTTTATGAGAAGCATGGCCTATAACCCCAATCTTGCAAACATTTGTAAATCTGCCTAACCTGGAGAATGCAAATGATCTTGGTACTCTCAATATCCCATTGCTGTCTGAGCCCATCCAAGAAGGAAGAGGCATCTGTCTACAAAGGCGAAAGTGAAGGTAATTAAATTCCCAGGGCAAATATTTCTCTTACCAGAAGACTCAAGGGCATGCAGTGGAAAGACAGACACAGAAGCAACACTGGAAATGCTCTGGAATGGCACTCTGAAGAATGGGGCATTTTTGCCGTTGTCCACAAGATGCATCCCAAGAACCATTCAGAGACCATTTGCACAGAGATTTCACAGATAAGAAGCCTCAGACATACATGATTTTAAGAGTAAGAGTCACAATACTTACAAAGGAACAGGAAGCACTATGGAAAAAAAGAGTCTTAGATGGCCAACCCTGGGACTTGCTAAGTGGCTTTAACTTTCTCAGCAGCTCCAGAAGCAGCAGAGTTCTACCTCCAACCAAGTTCAACCCTGGTGTTCTTAAGAAATAAAGTACAAAGAATAACACAGTATCACAAAACCAACCATGGCATCTCCAGAGCCTTCCAGGAGATCACCCTGTTTGTTCAGAATCAGAACCATTAGAACAGTAACTACAAATGACTAAGACACAATGGGCTCTTCACCTCAAGTAATGAGCAGTTGTACTTCCAGCATTCTCATTGATATAGTAAAGAAACAGTCTAAAAGAAGATGGGAAGAAAAATTCATTCCCTTTGAAGTCAAGAGATTAATAATGAGCAATAAGGTGATATATCCCCATTTTTCCCTATCCCTACGAAAAACTGGGTGAGGTGAAAAAAGGGAACACACAAGATTACACCACGAACTATGTGAGGGCAAGATGCTTAACATCAAGGAGACTGCAGAGAGACAGAGAGGGGACAAAGGTGTAAATAGCTGCATAATGATGAAAATATCTAAATGTCATTTATCCCCTGGAAAAAAATCCATCATCTACAAGAGCGTGCTATCCAGCTATCCATTTGACTCCTGCCTTCTTGTTCCAGCTCAGACCTTTAATTCATTAGAATTCACATACAAAGAGACTGACTGTGAGATTTCAGAGCTACAGGACAGCTGCATGAGGCAAAAATTTAAATCTGGAAGTCTAAAAATTTAGAAACATTTTAGAAATGTTACTACTTTTGTAAATACAATGAACATAATGCAAGTCCCTCCTGTAAAGAAATCTGAAATTCCTAGTCATGAAGGAATCGTACTAGTGAGATTTACTTCTGATGGATACCAAATGAAGTAATAGCTGCCCACAATTACCTCTGTATAGCTATCACATTTGTATTTACTTCACATGCCAGCACATCTATGATTAAGGATTACCTGAATATGTACATGAACAGTGTTATAACGTAAGTATTGATGTGCCATGCTGCCTGTTAATTAGAGGAGTTCAGGTTTCAAAGTGAGAGAGGGGAGAAATAAGAAGAGAACTTTCCTCCTTAAGAATAAAGAGGGACCAGCAATGAGGATAAGAACAAAAAGCTCCTGGCTTTTCGTGGCCGCCTTTGCCCTGACATTAAAAACGATGTTGATTGAAAGAAGCAGTAACCCTCCCATTCATGCTTCACAAAATACGAGACAGGACAGCTTGCAAAGATGAGTTTTCTCCTGCTCTAAAGCAGGTGGCCAGGTAAGAAAGAGTCATTTTCTTGCTCTGAAGTGAAAAGCTTAAAAAAATCAGACACTCAGAAAACATTCTCACATATCAAATTTGTACCTACAGAGGATGCGTTCACTGTAAGGATTTGAATCCCAAGGGCATGGCGCGACCTGATTTTGACAAATGCTGCTCCAACACGGCTCTGGTGGATTAGAGAAACTTTAAATAACTACCCTAGATTTTTAAATCAGAGACATCAGCAGTTTGCTAAATTTCAGCTATCAGCCTGTGTGCATGCCCAGGGTGGTTTGGGTTTGTTTGGTGAAGGTTTTTTTCTAATCTCTAGCAAAGTGAGCAAGCAAGAGGAGATAAGCACAAAAGGATTTAACAACCTCCTTTGTACTGTGGGACTTGTCAGGACGATTCTTCAAACCAGATGAATTTATAGTAATCCACACTGCCTGCCTTACATTGACCTCATAGCCTGACCTCCTCTTCTGGCAGTTCTACTGTCCATTTACTTTTAAATGAACTGCCCTGGCTCTAGTTGGCTGTTTCACTAACAGGCACATTGTGCAGACAAATTCCAACAGAACAACTATTGGCCGTTATGAGGTCCAAAACTCAAGTGAGAAATGCCAAACTGATTTTCAGTGTGCTTACTATTTTGGGATAGAAAGGACAAGTAGGAAAACATATTCCTAAAGGAGTTTCTGTCTGCATATATATGTGTGTGTGTGTATATATATATATATATATATATATATATATATATAAAAAATATTCAGGCGACTTCCTAAAGGTAAGATTTTAGATAAAAGTTTCTAGAAAAATAAGATTTCATACATTCGTGATGACAAGATCTTAGCAAAGCTGACACAAAACACTGTCCCTGAACAGATCTTTGGCTTCACAACATTTTGTACAATTTTTCTTTCAATTAAATGACACCGAGTTAACCTAAGAAAATCCACTCCCTCCCCCCCACAAGGTTTCTCTTCTGTACAAATCAGATGCTAATACCTTCTTATCATCCAGGCCTTTGTCCCAAAAGAGGGAAACTACAGTGATTATTTTATTCTTATTACATACTGTGTTTTTTATCCTACTGGACAGAGAAGATGGCAGACCTGAACCAAATGAGCTCTTAAATCCAGCAGAACATTCCCAAGACCTAAAGTGCATCCTAAGGAACATACATAAATGCAACTCCCCTTTGCCTGCAGATCTCAGTCTCAGTGTGGGCCCTAAACAGAACATATATACCTACACCAAGAGACACTTAAGTTAAAACAGGGACTACAAAAAACGGAGGAAGTTGCACCCAAGTTTCAACTGCCATGACACAAGCTTGGCTTGAAATACCTCCTCCTATACAGGAAGACTCAGCACAAGTGCACAAAAAAGCTTGCAGACTTCCCTTAAAAAGTTTCCTTGGAGTACAAATTATATGGTTGTTCTTCAGTGCCATTGAGACTGAGCCTCACTTACCAAGGGCTTGCTGCACAGCCACTGGAGGCCAGCCATACATCACACCTCTGAGAAGGTACATCCAGTGCCTACTGACTGCTCTGGACTTCCTCAAGTTTGTTGGTTTGGCCCTCTTTAGCTTTTGGCTTCAAGTTTCTCAAGATAGCAGGTTAATCTTGTTATCTGGTATTAGTGCACTCACAGTATGTGCTTCCATACATATAATTATAAAAAATTAGTATCCAAATTATACTGCCAAAATAAAAACTGATCTGGAGATCAACACCAACATCAAAGTTACACAAAAAAAAATAACCATTCCTACTATATAGTAGAAATTAGTCACAAGGTTTGGATTTCAACAGTATTTATAAGCAAAGCAGTGTTTTTCACAGGCTGTATTTAAAAATCATTAATCTTTCATTTAAGGAAATCAAGTCACAGAACAGTGCAGGAAAAAATCAAAAGAAAACTGATTTTGCTTATGGAACAGAACAAATGTTAAAGGATATCAGTTGCTAACCACACTTGTGCATGTACTAGACTCAAGTGCTAAAACACAGACGTCAGTTGTGGTATTTTCAGAGCACTTAAAAATCTAGCTCAAGTCAGCTGAATGCTTACAAATACAGAAAAATTAAGCCCCCACATAACAGAAAGTACCCCACTGCACGTACTTTAAAGAAGATATACAACTTCATCTTACAATAGCACAAAGTCATTCCTAGTGCTCAAAGAAAGTAAACCCTATGTAACAAGTACATGTGGCCAAGTGAAATTTTCCATCACTGACTTAAGGTGGATTGTTTCATTGCTCCTCACAGCTTCAACAATTTAAAGAATAAATGCCATCAGTCCAGCTACCAAATAGAACAGTGGATACACTCTCCTGGCAGATTTCATTGTACTCCCTTCGTATCAAAGAAGGGGAAAAAGCCCTTCTACAAGACTACATATCTGGAACTCAGAACTCACAGCTACTCATCTATCTCGTGTATCTACCTCAAATTCATTATTTGAAAAGTACCTCAAGGTAGCCATAAAAAGAACAAGGCAGAAACGTACTGTTTTTTTTCAGAAGCATTCAACTGCCTCTAAGCTCTTAAAAAGCACATTATCTATGTTCAAATAGTTAGATTCATTAGTAAGCATTAAGCCCAAATAACTAATTACTAAACAGTATGTGGTATTCAAAGGTTATGAAAACAAGTATTTAAGAGTTTTAAAATGCTACCAAGGTTAAACGAGATCTCTAAATCAAGGCATGTACATACAGAGATCATTTACAGTTAGGCAGCTTCTTTCAAAAGTTGAGCTTAGCAATGCTTAGCTTTAAATGAAGTTACTTGAAAATGCCATCGCGTTTCTCTTGTACATGTGTTCAGAGACCAACAGAACTAAGAGGGCACTCAGAGTAAATATACATCGTGTTTGGCAATCAGCTGCAATACAGCTTAGTTTATTATGTAATTATTGGCTTCAGCTTCCAGCTTTTTATTCTATGCAAAGCGAGTGCAATGCACTTCTACCTTGCAAAGTGTTCAAATTGTTTGTCTGAGACCACGTTATATCCACTTTGCATAACCACAAAATTTCTGAAGTGCAAATTCTCACCATCTGCCTGCTTCACATCAATTCTTTATACTACCAAGGGCTTCGAGATGACAACATTTCAGTCAATCCCATCAGCATTCCCACTAAACACAACTACATCACGTGATGTGATTACATTCAACACTCAAAATGGATCAGTCATTTTTTGCACACAGACACACACCCGCTACCCCAGATCTCCCAGCTGGAAGGACATATAAGGAGGAACCCCCTAACCCAGTCTTCTAGCCCACAGTTTCTGCTGAATAACAGAGCCTGATAAAGAAGAATCACTGTGCGTGGCTTCTGGGACCCACAACACATGGGAGTCTAAAAGCTGAATTAAAAGCTATGAGGCAAAAAGAAGGTGACTCAATTTGTATAGTGACTGGGCCCATCTGTCAGAACAGCAACCAAACAACAGTGGTTTTGCAAGTTATTTATTCCACATTTGGATCTTTCTCTAGTAATAGCTATGAATGTGGAACTTGGAGGCAGCTTATGACAAGTTTAGAGCAGTAAATTTTTCTCTTGCCTTTACCTTTGCTTCTTTTCAGCCTCAAACAGGTGAACTGACAGATGTTAGTATGATGCGAATGAAGCAATTTCAGTATGATTCAGGAGAAATAGTTTATCTTTAAAAAAAAGCCACAACAGAAATAGTTTCACAAAAGAACAAATGGCTCAGGTAATGCCAACAGTTCCAGCTACAAGTATACAAAAGAACCAGAAAGACAAGGAGACTGGTGGTCATATTTTCCCTCTTCAAAGAAAATTTGTATCAGCTTTGTACCCTGATTGCACAATAGTCATGAAAGGGGAGGTGTTCCTAAGAGAATGATCATCATCACAATTCCAACAGTTTAATTTCCAGTAAGGGAAAAAGAATAAGATAATGTAAAAACACGAAGAAATAGCTCATAGCCAACAAGCTGCCCTTGTCAGCACCCCAAAACTACAACTCCTCTTGCAATACTGAAAACAGAACAAACACCACACTTAGAGGTTTCCTGTAGACAAGCACCATAAGAAGGTATTATTTCATAACACAAAAGGAAGCTACCACTGCAGACAGTCTGTGTGAAAGCCTTTCAGCAGGAACACAACCCAGATACAGCCCACATACCATAACCAGGAAGAAATAAGAATAGTAGGGAATATAGGCAACCAAAGCCACTGTCACACAAGTGACACCTATCTATGAAAAGGTAAACCCATCTTCATATGTCAAGGGATCAAGAGTTTCACTTTTAGCTTTTGCGTTCTTTCATAAATTCAATTTAATCTACAGTTCTCAGCCTGTTGTTCTTATTATCCTTCACAGCTTAGCACTATCCTGTTGTTGTTGCCACTGAGGTCCCAATAGAACTTTCTCCCCTATAATTTTCCACATACTTGCTAATGCATCTGACCTTGGTTTATTACATTTGCTAAATATATTGCTGGTATAAACTGCAGCAACCCAACCACAGAAACCAAAGAAAACAAACAAAAAGGAAAAGAAAAAACAAGAAGAAAAAAAAGAGTAATGAATCCCTCATCTCACACACTAATGATCTGAACAAAATCTGTACCATATCCGCATTTCAAAGGTTACTTGTTCTGAGAGCTTTTTAAAGATCAAGCTCCTTCAAGTTAAGACAGACACATCACTTAGGTCCACAAAAATGGCTATTTCCAACAGCAAAAGAGAGGATATGGCACAAAAAAAAAACCCATGGGGAGAAATTCAAGATAGTACAGTCCCTCAGTCCCCCACATGTGATCTGTGTCAGAAAATGCTCAGACTGTCATGCTGAATGATGACTGATCAATCTCCTAACTCTTCCAGTCATAGAATAGTTAGTAAAATACATCCAGACAGGACTAAGTGAGCATGAAAGGATGTCAGGGTCAGGAAAACCTGGACAGATTAACCTTATGCAGTGCATCATCCCCTTCTATGGTGGGAGAGGCAGTCTACAGGCTGCCACACTGAGAACATGAACAGAAAAGATCTGCAAAATTTGTCATTGCTCTTTTCCTCCTGGTTAACAACTCTTGCTAAAAACACTCAGCATTTATCATGAGCTAAATTTAACAAAAATCCATTTAAATCCTCCTCTCCATAAACCATCTGAATCTCCATTTGCCAGTATGCTCACAGTATAGCTTACACGGGGAGTTTCAAATAAATATTGATATGTCTCTTTGCCCTTAATGCAAATAGCTGATATTTCTATTTTACAATTCAATCAAAACTAATGACAGTTGAGCATCTTCCTGACACCTCTCTTCACATACAAAAAATACAGTGTGGCATGGCACACCCAACTGTTCGCTAACCAACTGAAAGGTACTAAGAACAAGGAGAGGCAAAAGGAGGACTGTTACCAAAGAAACACAATTACTCAAAAGAAGTTGTTAACAAGCTTCTATTTTCTGTGAAATACCTTTGCATATGAACAGCTCTGAACACTTGATACTAACTTTTCTGAACTTACCTTCAGTTCACCATGACCTCCTCCTCAGCTGCCAAACCATAGGTAGAATATCTTAGAGACTATTACCAGAGTCATGTAGAAGTAACTCCCAGCAGGGAGCAGGAAAAATAGGAGTGTAGAATCACAAAGCAATATACAGACACACACTCACTAACTTTGTAAGCTTAAAAATAAAGCAAAGGAATGATGCCAGCCCATGAAGCCAAAGAAACTGCCAATCCCTTCTAGCTATGTACAGATATCAACAACTCGAACCCGTGCAATTCTGAAAATAAAATCCAGGACGCTTTAATGTTCAGTGGGTTAAAAATTCATTAACTTGGTAACAAAAGCTGATAGTGTAAAGCAAGAAAAAACAAGAGACTGTATAAGCCAGAGCCAGCCCACAGGTTTTCTTTATTCAGTTCCTGTTGAAGAACACGATATCTAAAAGCCATGTTTGTGTTGTAACACAGAACTAAACAAGAGGGGCCAACACAGAGTAGGATGTAATAGAAGGCTCCTGTTGTGCGGGTGAGCCAGAGCTGCTGAAGACAAAGTCTGCTGTGCCCCAAGAGAACTCACACACAGCAGAGCGACCACTTACTGAGATCTATCTTCTAGCAGAAAATTTTCCCTGAGATTCAGTGGCAATTTGGCAGTTTAAAGAACAATTGTGCATACTAACTCTGGCAAGATCTCACTCCCCCATCCTCCCAAAACAAAAGGTATTGTAGGATTTGGCTGCTTAAGTCTTATTTGCAGAAACCTTCCATAAATAAACTGTTAATTTCAGTTCATTGCTGCTTGAGGAAAGAATTCGCATTAAAACCCTGGGAAAAGATAGCAACATGATAAATTTCACGAGGTGCTGAGGAATAAGGCTCTTCAGGTCACTAGGTGAGGCTTTCTGGGTTTCCTTCATTTCTCTTCTCCAGTATATCCTACTTAATTTTTAGATTTAGATCTACCATACTGATGAGTCCCCTGATTCCATGAACAAAATAAGGTCCAAAACAAGTGAAGCAATGAGACCCACTCACACTGAAACACACCGAACTTCAACATCTATAGTACAGAGATAGTACTAACGTTTTCTTCAGACAAGATAGCTGCTCAACATCACTCTCAACTGCCCCAGCAACATAAAGCATAGCATATTCTACCAGGTTCCTCAATTAAAATGAAGATGTTTGATCTAGACAGCCAAACAGCACAAGATCGTAGAGAAGACAAAGGATCTTACTGTACCCTGAAGAAGGCAAGAAGACTATACATTGATAAATATGGATGAAAAGAGGGTGTTGCACACCAGCTCCAGAACTGCACATTTCCAAAGTTAATCTTTGCAAGAGTCTTCACTTCCACAAAAGGTCCCATCCTGAGGACTGGCTGAATCTGTACACAGTGGGCCTCACAAAACTCTAAACTGGGGCTCAGAAATACAGACCGAGCCATGCTTGGTGGGGTATCAAGGTTTGTTTCAATCAGCAAAGAAGATTCAAGCAATTGTTCCTGCAGGCAAAGCAGACTTGGTGACCAAACTCCAACAACAGAAAACAATGTTGTTGGAGCAGAATTCTGGATTACTGAAAGAAACAGTTGAAGACCACAAAGAAGTGAGGAGTCTGGAGATCTGGCTTCAAAGCTCTCAAAGTGGCAGGATTACTCTGAAAATGATTCCCTTCTACTGAGGACACTTCCTCCTCAAACAGGAGGAAAAGGTATCACAGGGCTGCCCGAACTGTAGTGCTTGAGAACAAATAAAAATGTTTGTTCATCACTTCATCAGCTTTACTGCGTTTTCCTCCAAGTTTTTGCATTAATGGGATGATTCATGAGTGGAAAGGAACTTTCTGCCAAAAGAAAAGCCTCCTTTGACATAAATTACTTCACAACAATCAACACTCCGGATTGAGGTGTTCACATAAAAAAAATAGTAAACTGCCACAGACTTCCAGAACACTTTATAATTTACACACGCATTTTGCAGAGGTTAAGTACTTGTTTTCCTACGCGAGTCTATGGAAAAAAAAAACTGAAATAAATCCAACTGAGAACATTAATTCAACACACCAAAGATTAAGCTACATTAAACAGCCTACACTGACTTAACCATTGATTCCACGCCTGTAAATCTTACATGTACCCATAGAATGTCAAGTGAATGCTCATGTTTATTTCACGTATGTGCTTTCCCAGACATCTTTCAGTTTTCAGACTATCCCCAGGGTGCAAACTTGCCATAAATTTCATCAGAAACTATGGAAGAGGAAGGACATTCCCTGTCCCCCAACAGGCTGCCAGACAGGAATAGACTTCCCAAGTAACACAGTTTCCATCAATCACAACTTCAGTAGCTTGTACAAACTTCACTTAAAAATACTTATCATGAAATTTGAAACAGCAATGAGATGGATTTGTAATGGAACAAGCTTGGAAGACAATACAGGAAATAAGGCAATTCCCATATGCATCTAGAATCTGTTACTGCGCACTCAATTTCCCAGAGATCCCATACGAATTTCCTCAAAGCTTTAACTTTTGAATTTTGGTGCCCAAGCTTATGCATTGCTTTCTCTCCCCTTTCACACTCTATACTTCATAAATCAAATGCAAGACTTTTGAGATAGGCTCTGCAGTTTGAAAATTTGCCAGCTAAAACCAGATGCATCTAATGGTTGGGGGGGAGGGGAGGAAGGGGGCATTAATGTAACCAAAAGTCCCACTATCAGCTTATAAATCAGCTTATGAGATGTGTATGTCTTAAGCCAACCATATTGCCAGCATAAACTCAGAAAGCAATGACAAGTGAAAACACATGCAATACATGCACTAAAAACTTATTATCTACTTACTACCTTTCAAGATCCACAGTTTTCAGAGGCCAAAGTTATATTCTGCTCATTCTAACTTAAGCAATTTTGCTACTTAATAGGCCCTCCCATGTAGATGCTGCATGTGCTCCTAAAAATCCCTAAAGCAAATACATGAAATGCCACAAGGGCTTTACACTGGCAACATTTTCTTGTTTGATTCCATTCATGATCTCAATTCAGTCTTCACTTTGTCTTTCCTGTTTGTTTTGCCATTTTTCTCTTTTGTCTTAAGCTGGAGTTCTGGTATTGGAACAAATTAGCAGGGGCAAGCCTTCCACAGAACTGCATGCAGGGAAAAGTTTTCTGTCAAGCAAAAATTACTGGATTTAGCACTGAGGCATACAGGTGGAATTCAACATCATACTTTGGAATAACTCATTCAGTCTCCCCTGTGGCAGCTGTTTCCGCTTTCAAAAATCTCTGCATCTTCAACTGACATTCTTTGTTGCTTTCTCTTACAGTGCAAACAATAACAGTAATTATCACAACAGCAAGAAACGTAACAGGAAGGCTCTGAGGCACAAGCTCCCACTGCTTTGTAACAGCAAGCTGCAGTATTGTTTAAGGAAGAGGTAATAGCCATGCACCACAAAACCATAGAAACAAGAACATAGAAAAATAAGTGCATTTACCAGAATTTAGGTAGAGTTTATTTAGTCCAAGGCAGATGAACAAAGGCTATTCTTCCTTAAACACTCATTTTGCAGGTTCTGCTTCAAAAGGGTTTCAAGGTTTCTATCAATTTGCAGGTTTTGATTTAGTTAATTTCTAGCATTTTACCTGTTTTCCCAAAACCCAGCATACTACCAAATGAAATGCAGCTGTCTCACATTAAAAAAGAACGTCAAGAGCTCCGGTTTCAAACTGTCAGCTAATAGTGGCTAAAAACAGGAAAGGAGAGGGGAGAGTCCCCATAAAATAGTTGCCTTATTGGTATCACAGGCAAGCATTAACATAAAATATGTGTGTACCCACGTACATATATATTGCTATTTGCTGTTCTAGGGAGATGCTGAAAAACTGAAGGCAAAAGAACATATGCTTTCCAGTGTGAGGAGGGCTGCAGCCTTGATTCAAAAGAAAACTGGAGAGGACCTCTAGTGGACTGGAACTGCAGTGCTCGAGTGCTGGAGAGCAAAGTCCTTCCACTTCACCTGCCTGCAGCTACCGCATCACTCACCAGCAAAGCCCTGTAATTTCATCTGGTGGGTCGCATCAGAGAAAGCACGTACCAGTGCAATTACAGCGGTAAACTCCCTTTTCAGGCCAGCTGATTAGAAATATTCCCTTGGCCTGCTCTCAGTGTTTGGAGGGACACATTTTCCTTTGCTTCAGGAAAAAAAAACCCAGGAGATGGGTTCTATTTTATCATGTAGTTCACTAACATGTCAGACCATTTCAGAGTGGTGTTACGCAGCCTAAATGACACAACACGAAGGGACATTCAAAGGCACAGAGACTCAGATGTACATTTGAAATGAGGATTCAGAATATTATTTCAGGCTATGTTGAGGCTTTTTTTCTTACAAGACATTTTAGCTGTAGGTAGTTTTGCATAGGCAGCAGAAATACCATTTTGACTGCATTTTTAAGGTAATTCCTGGGTGAAAGAGCTTGGAACTCTATCTGAGCTCAAACAAGGCATAATTTCATGTGATGGTACATGAAAAATAGATTAGTGAATGTATTCAGGAGAATTTAGATAATAAAACAGGCCAGATTAAGGAAGCTTATTAGGCATACCAATTGAAAAGAAGATAACTTGTTTTGAATTGAAGTTGATGATTCATTCACCTCTAAGTCTTTAAGACTTCTCTTGCTATATTTAGGTTTGCCTTCAAGTCAGATCAGTTCTATCATTTCCCAAAGCAGCCTAATTTCCATCTTCAGTGTTATAGGCCACAACTTAGTTCTCTTTCAAATGATCTAAGCAAGCAAAGGGTTTGAATCAACTTGAGGAAGACCACAAAATAAAGCTGATGTTGTCAAGCAGAGTGATGCAAGGTAGCTGCTCGTTATTATTCAAAAATAACACCACCTATACTGCAGTGGTGCTCTTTGTGCCATTAAGCAGAGTGCTGGAAAGGAGGCAAACCGTTTTGCAGAGCAGCTACCAGAAAAGAATACCTGCGCATGGAATCTGGAGCAAGAAGATTGCGTCTGGTCTGTCCTTCACATAACAGTGCTGGCCTGTCATAATTGAAAAGTATGCCTGAAAGTCACTCAATACAAGTATTCATGTAGAAAATAACTAAAGACACTAAGAAGTTCACATCTTATTAGAAACCTGACCAAAAAGTAACTGGGGTCTCTCAACCTTCATCTTTTTAGACCAACCATCATTGACTAGGACCATCACTAGTAGCAGAATAATGTAACTTATTTTGAAACAGTACTAGTGGTGCCACAAAGTCCAGTTGTGGTTTTGTCCTTTATATGAATCAGCAATCCAGACTGAAAAAGAAGCAGTTACTTGTCTTGAAGGACTTTGTAAGTTATCTTACTGTAAGATTGTGTGCAATGGAAACAATCCAAAAGACATCTCTATGATTAAAAAGAAAAAAGAATTGGAGGTGATGAGGATCAGTTAAAGGTGAGGATGAAAAACACAACATACTATAAAAACAGTCCTTAATGCCATTAAATCAAGCAATTAATTTATCGGTATTTATCTTACTGAATCTGAATTGCTTTATGCTAGAAACTACAGCAAATGAAGAGAGTTGACCAAACTCTAAAGTGAAATGATGGAAAACAGGACTCTTCAGAACTGCAGCTGAATGAGGTAGAATATATAACAAAAGATATGTGGGTATTAAAGTGAGTTCAGGTGCAAATGCAAACCCTTGTAAAGACAGCAGGGAAGAATTTTTTAAAAAGTTGTGTGTTTTGCTTTAGATTACAATGCAAAATTTTGACAATAGCATGAAAGAAAAACAAAGCAAGCCTTCTAAAATAGGCTGCTTTACATAAGAGGGAAAGCCTAATACTGAAGAAAATATTTATGCTGTGTTCCTTTTCTTCTGATAACAAAGTTGGTAACTTGCTTTAAAAGACTCCCTTCAAAAGTGTCAAACCACTGCATTCATGAAACTGCCTCCAGACGATTCCTTGTAACAACACTACTGTCATTTACTTTTCAGTGTTCCATTAGTTCTGCAGTCAAGCACTCCTCAGCTGGCAGATAAAGATCAAAATGTCATTTTGAAATGGCAGAATTTGTGTATTGATGTATGAACAGAGTGCCCAGCTTTTATCCACACAGTTTCTTCCTGTGTTTTTCCAATGAGAAAAGTTTTAATTTACTGTCAAAACAGCTGCAATTATGAATGTTTTATTATTACCACTCTGATCAGGATTAATGTTCTAGGGAAAAAAAACCCAACAAATTCAAACAGTATTTGTAATGGCCTCTTAAAATTTCACTGCTTTCGGTGGAAAACACAACACTCCAAAATGGAATGCATGTTGCCCAGGGTATGCAGAAGACAACCCACTGGAGGGAAAGTAAAAAATAATAAATAGATCAATTAGTATTTTAATTACTAATGCTTTTTAGTTAATAAAACAGTACTTCTAGTAGTGTTTATTTCACCTTATCTTTTTAAAGGTTCAACTGTGTATGTTTTATAGGTTGCATAACAGATGACAGCAGTGTATGTCTAATGTATAAATACATCAGTATAAATATATTGAGGTGCATGCTAAAATATATATATATATATGTATATATATATATATATATATATATATATATATATATAGGAGTGCACGGCCAGCAAAGTTTGGAGAACACTTGTTTATGGGTCTTCAGTACCATATAGCAGCATTTGCTTCCCTGCTGGAAGTAGGCAAAAATAATGGAGGAAGAACTGCATGCACAGAGAACTTTCCAAGTGGGCTGCATTTTTCAGTTACTTGCAGGTTAAACCTGCAAGTTTAACCACAGGCAACAAGCAGTTTTTCAGAAGTTAAGTGCTTAGCTCACACTATGCCTAGCAGATGAGAAACCCTTGAAAGTCCCATGAGATTCTTATTGGTATCTAGAGGCTGCCAAAGGCCATTAGAAATCTTATTCTGGATGATTTAGGTTCAGGTCCATTGACTTCGAAAGAGATTTAATATTCTAAATCCATAAAATTCAGTTTCAGCAATAACTTAGCACTGCATGGCTTGGCCCGTTTTCTAATGCAGATGTAAAAAGTCAACCTATTTTTATTTAAATTCCTTTCGAACACTTACCAAAATAAATCCCTGCTAGTCACTTGACACTTCCTTTTTTTTTTACTTGCTAAAAATCACCAACTAAAATATTTGCTTCATTTTGGCAGTGACCACGGGTAAGTATCAATGAGGTGAAACAGTAAAGTCACTAAGACTTCAGGGAAATTTTACTTAGTGGGTGTGCATCATTAAGAAATAGCAAAGTAAGGAAACCACAAGACTTTTTAAAAATCATATTATCCCACCTAAGATCTTTTTTCCATCATTTCTGTTCCCCTGAGAATGACACTGAGTGCTTTAGAATTATACATTCTGAGATAAATTCTTTTAGTCCACCTGAAAAGTTTCCAAGCAGTATGTGGCATTGACTACAACTCTGAAACTGTCAGTATAGCATTCTCTAAAAATCAGAGTTCAAACATTCCTTTTAAATAGCTAAGAAAGCGGCTAGAATAACGCAGGGTTTTTCTAGTCATACATCACATCCCTCCAAATTCTAGCACCAAGAGCTAGAGTCGTTTCTCTCAGATATCCTTACTCTTTGGATGCAATTGCTCCTGTGCAGTAACTTTTTCCCCTTCTGTGTTACCCCACAGGCACTACCACCATCACTGATGGCCTTGGCCAGTGACAGGTCCACCTTGGAGCTGGATGACACTGGATCCCTCAGACACAGGAGAAGCTTCCAGCAGCTTCCCACAGCCATCCCTGCAGCCCTCCTCCTACCAAAACCTTGCCATGCACACCCAATACAACCAGTAACCTGATTATGTACACAGCCTGCATCCCTCGTGCATACATGCAGGTGCTACTGCCTTTATAAAAGACGCCTAGTCCCTCTGATCTTTAAGAACAGTAATACTTTAAGGACAAAAGCCAAAGGATGTCTGTACATCACCTTCAAAAGATAACCACTTCTCAGGTTAAACTGCAGAGCCCCACATCCAACCAGTATCATTGAGAAAGAACACGGTTTGCATGCAATAAAGACAATGTTACCCCTTTTCAGTTATCCTACCTGTTTGTGCCACCAAGTGGGTCCAGCCACTCCAAACTGCTCCAATCTTTTCATGTGAGAAATACTGAGTGTCTATCTTCTCGGGCTCAGCAAGAAAGATCTCTTTGCTCACTAGCTGCCCATGTTTGTTGCTACCCCAGACATACAAGTGTCCTTCATCTACAATAGACAGAGAAGTAAAATATGTTGAAAAAGATATACATAGACCACCACCAGATACAAGCTTTTCCTTCACATTGCTGTTTTGAGTCAATAACAATATTTCACTCAATTTGTGTTTTCAAAGTACGCTTTTTCCTACCACTTTACCACAAGCACGCACACTGTAACTAGGACATCAGAAATATTTTCAAGGGCCTTAACAACACGGCCTGTTTTCCAAGGGCTACACTGGCTCCCTGCAACAACCCAAGCTCAAACTGCCTTGACCTTATTTCTGCTGTATTTTTCATTAGAAAACTAACCACAGAAGTCAACTTATCTGAGAAAAAAAGAAAATCAAAGCATCTTAGGGACCCTCATGGAGCAGTCCATCTCAGTCCATTCTGGCTTTGCAAGCCTGCTTTCACCTCCACCCCAAAGATCTGATTCAGTCCAGTAAACTACCTTATGAATTGCAGCAAATAATTTAACTCCGTTCCATTACCTGGGACTCTTCAAAGCCTGGCTGGCTGCTCCTTCTCTGCATTACAGTCTCCCAACCTCTCTACAAGAGCTACAGACTTCTAGCTCTGCTCATAACTCTGCCTTTTTCAGCTTGAGCAAATTCAGTAAATTCCCTAAAGCAGGGACAGTCTAATGCTCCTTGTCTCACCCTGGGCAGACATGCAGCTATGAACATACAACTAAAGCAGCTGCCACCCATTACAAGGCAAAATTAAAACATTACCATGCCTCAAAACAATGCCAGACAAGTAGTGAGAGACTTGTCATCACTAGTCTCCCCACCTCTTTTCTAGAGTAAGCATTTGTGCAAGTGCACACTCCAGGACTATACCCACAAGAATAATTGTATTTACAGAAACATTCACACTGCTTCATATGTTTTACCGGTGCACGCTGGAGTTGTTCACAGCCTAACAACCAGTTGAGTGTAACAAGATGACTGTTCAGATGAGTCTTTCTGTAGGTATTACCTATAGTTAGTTCCATCTTTTCAGCAGAAAATCATTCTGCTCAGGTTCTAGGCCTCCATGTTGAAAAAAACCAAAACCAAACATAACCCGCAAGACACACTTAACAGAATACCAGGCCTCTTGAAGTCTGATCCCACCCTGTATAAGCTGCAAGAGTAAGAACTGAATCCTGCATACATGAAGTACATGATCATGGGCCCAGAAAGACTGGAAGCCATATCATTTCCAACATGGAATGGTTCCAAGCACATCTCCACTGCATTCAAGGCTTCTGAAAGTCTCAGGTCAGCACTGCACTTTACAAGCAGAATGACAGAAGCAAATCTTTCAGAGACAGAAAAAAAAAGTAGGACTTAAGCTACAATAATGATCTCAGTTTGCTAATAGTAGCAAAGAATGAGCTACGGTGAAAAATAGGGCAGGGGTAACCAAGCTCTTCTCAAGTTACATGTTATTGAGAGTCACTGGCAGGACCTCCCACATTCCTCATTAAGACAACACAACCGAAATGAACAGGAAAAAACAAATCAAGCAAATGTTGTACTCAACTTCTCCACAGAAACTGACAAACCTCCTCCCAAAGTGAAGTACCTTCTGAAGAGAAAAAAGCAGAGGTGACAGAAACAGCTTATTTCAACAAAGAAAAATATGGTCATTCGTGTTTTCACAGCTAAGATACACTGCCTCTGTCAACTCCTTTGCTTTTCCAGAAGGTGCATTTGCTTTATCCTGGGAAGTATCATATGCTCAACCCTCATCTCATTTCTTTAGTAGGTTTTAAGCAAAACTTAATGATGCTTGGCACCATATTCCCATCACCAGAGGATTCTGCCTAATTTGGGTAGAGTACCATTCCCTTTATTTTTTCCTCCAAAACAAACAAACAAAAAAAAGGAAACCTTTCAAAAGGATAATAGATCTTTTCAAAAAGTTCCTTTTCAGGAACCTCCACTCACATTTCCAACACATTTGCCTGACTGCAGGTGTTTGGTATCCTACCAGCAGGTGGCTCATGGAGCAGAGCCAAAGAAAACGCATCACAGCGTGAGATTGTCAGAAAAAAATCCCCACTTCAATACTACACCCTGCAGTACTGTATCTGCTTTACCATATCATCTATCCTTAAAATACAAAGTAATTTAACTATAACATGTATTATTCATGATGAAGGGCAGCAGTAGCATCACATTATTAAAGTCTCTGGCACTTGCTCTATTCATCTGGGTCACCCTGCTGTCCAGTATACTACTCTCTTGAATAAAAAGCAAAAGCATTAAAGAATTATCTTTATTTAGAGTACTAATTAGCTAAAGAAGATTCTATTTGCCATTATAGTCTTCATTAATCACACATACACTCTGCATCACAGAATTCAATATAATTTACATCTTGGAACATCAACCCATACAACTAAACCTCTGTACATCAGCATAAGCAAATACTCCAGTGCTTCTTGAATGACAACAAAGGTACCAGATGGCTGCCTATTTGCTAAGAACTTGTTCCTATAAAGTCTGGCAAAGACTTGTCTTCATAAGGTTCAATATGATTTCCACACTTCAAAACTGTAAGATTACAGAAGGAAAAGCTATTCTGTTTCCCCTTTTCCAAAAATCCTTATTAGACTTCCATTACTGGATACTCAGTACTCCAGCATGGAAGTACTGCCTAAAGATCAAAGAACAAATGATAGACATTATGGAAGTGCTTAAGTGATTAAAGCAACTTCCTAAAGCTTTAAATAAGACTTGTGCTCTCATATTGCTTTACACAGATTTGCTCACTGTTACATTAGAGCCACCTAAGACAGTTCCGGCTATTTCACGCTCTTGAACAGCACAGTCCCATGCAGAGGCATTACTTCATGTAAAACAAGGATAGCCACAGCAGTCCTTCTTGGAACAACCACTTAAGCTTTCTCCATGTGCAAACGGTTGCACTGGTTCCAGTGCTCAATCATCCAGAGTTATCCAACTGCAGCTGCAGCTCCAGAGACTTACCCAAGCATGTACTTACACAAATCCTTTCAGAGTTTCTAATCATTAAGTATGAGCCCAGACCTTTACTTACTCATCAGGGCTAAGTCCAATCTCAAGAAGAAACACACAGAATTCAGATAATTCAAAACATTAATTTAAAAAAATAGCAATAATAAAGTTCTCAGAATCCAAAGTTATTACAAAATAAATCAGAACTAACAAGGCCGGAGCAACTATTACCAGTCCAACCAAAAGCAACAAACATTTCCAAAGCACACACACCTTTACAGGCCGAGACAAGGACTTCCACTTCTGTACCTAAGGCCTACCTGTGAGTGACACTGAATCACAGGAGCCTGCAGCAACTGCCTTCACCTTTACATCTTCCAGACCTAAAGAAAAATTAGTCTCAAAATCTGTAGAGCAGGAATCATTTTATGCATAGATATGCATACAAGTATAACAGGATGACGATGAATTTCATAACAAAAGCCTCTGCTTTTTAGCCATAGACAGTACAAGACTCTCTACCATTTTCCCCCATAGATTATGATCTCATATGCCCATTCTATCCTTCAAATACTTCACTATATGGTTAGAACACCAAGCAGCTTTATTACAAAAGGATGCTGTATATCACTCCCAATTATATTTCTGTTCTATCCACCTTTGCAAAGGAATAAGATTCCTGGATTACCTGTTACTTCACAAGGCTCCTTTGCTGTCAAGAACAGGGGGAGGGTTTTCTCTTTGTGTGCACGCTTCGCCCGAGATGCCATGCCAATTCCCCACTGAAGCACCAAACCACTCTCTTTCCAGAATAAAGACAGGTAGAAGAGATTAAAACACATCAATGACTAACAAAAGCACTTAAATCACTAGTATAAGCTCACTGCACTTTCTTTGCCCTTTTCTTCATGCTTATTTGTTTGGGCAGTCCAGCACACTGACGGCCTGAAGTCACTTTTCTCCTCAGAAAAATGTGACCTAGCTCTGAATCAAGATGTTCACTGAGCACGGAGCTCAGGGAAGCTTAATTCCCTTAATTCATTTAAGTACCAGACATCCCACTCTTCTTCCAAGCATCTCTTTTAATCTCCAGCTAAATTCCACTACCTAGAATCCATATTAAAGTTCATACAGAACTACAGCCAAATAAAAGAGTGCATATAGTTTGTTGCTCCTCAAATTTAACACAACCATGCAAATTGGAAGGGTTTGATTTCTACAGTTATTCCACGAACAAACTCAAAGTCTCCAAGAACAGCAGGAGAAGTATTTAGAAGTTATGACCATCCCAAGTATACACACAGCAGTGGGTGAGTCAGAGGACCAGGTTTCTCAAGGTGCAAGAGTGAAATTGAGTAGATCCTCTCCCTACCCTCACCTACAAGGTTCATTGTTGCCATTTTTCCAGGTGTCAGTTTCAAATACACCATTAAAACTGCCACATTTCATTTGCAGTTCCATTTTGAAACAACTTACACAAAACAAATCCATTATTTTGCATATCATAACGAATTCAAAATCCTCAGAAGATATTTTGATGGACCAGAAACATTTTTTCCGGAAGCCTCCTTATGTGTTTTTGTTTCAGAACAGGACAAAAGAAATCAGGAAGTTTTTCATCCATCAGAAAATTAACTTAAACCATTACTCTGAGGTACTGAAGAGCAGCTCTTCACCACCAGTTTCCACAAAGATGATTCTAGGATGTTTATTATTCACGTTAATTTGTGCCAAAATCTTATACTAAGACTTTCAGGAGTATTTTTGTTGTAATACTTTAAGAGAAGCTAAAATAAATATCTTCTTTCCCTCCCTCTCCTCATCCAAGCCATTAAAACTCCATTTCATTTGTTAATAAAATTATATTAAAACTATAACATATTTACCTGTAGCAACAAGAGCATGTCTCAGACCTGCAGCAACATCCACCACTTTCTCTTTAAGAGACTACTCAAAGAAAAATAGAAGAAAAAAGTATTTTAGTTGCTTTTTGCATTTAGTGCCTCTTGTCACAATGCATATCAACATTTTGTATCATAACAGAAGTACATTTGGCCAACAAAAAGTAGTGGGAACATCCTCCAATAAATAAATAAGTAAAGCAAAGCAACTGTACGTACAGTTTTGTAGCAATAAATAAAAGGCCAGAGTAAAAAACTTCACATAAAAGAAGGCACCTTGGCAATACAAGTAAGTTTATTTCTTAATTTTAACTCAGTGTTCCTCAAGAATTACACCAAAACATCCACAGCAAATACTGGTCACAAGCATCTACAGATACCACCATAGATTCGCAAGAAAAACATGAGTCAAGAGTCCAATCTTCATAATTTACAACTGAAAGTACTGGACAATGGAGAAATTAACATCTACTTTGCCCATCCTATTTCCTTGGAAGCTGACATTGTTTGGTAAATAATGGAGGTCAGCTAAGATGCCAGTCAATGTACTTGTCAATTCCTTTATATGTAAACTAAACACCATCTTAATCTCAAAAGTGATAAAATTAATATTTATTCTCTTAAGTCTAATTTTCCTGCAGCTACATAAACATTATTATTATTATTATTATTATTATTTTGGGGGTGATCAAGCTTATTTTTAATCTAACTGCTTTTTACAGCCAAGAAATAATACTACAGTCCTCATTTTGGGTGAAGAAACTCTGACAGTTATAAATGCACTCAATAAACCAAACACATACTTAAAGGACAGAACTGCTGCACAAGAAGCACAAAAGCGATAGATAAAAGAACTGGCATAGCTAACTCTGCTGAACTCCACTGTACAAACTGGGATTACTGTTTTGCTTTGAACTATTGAGCACAAACCTCTAACAAGGTAGAGTGAAGGTACATACACTTTACATAGCAAAACATACCTAGTATCTTACAAACTTGAAACAAAACTTAAGTTAGAGAAAATCTGCACAGTTTCACTACCTTTAGTATCACTTTATGTCACCTCAGCATCAGATTAATTCTGCAGATGTTATCAAAATACATTATAAAATGTTAGAATCCCTAGTGAAAAAGACAACTTTATTAGAAGTAGGGAACTTCATACAATAAAAAAAAAAGCCACTTCTGGCTTATAAGCCATTTCTGGCAATAAGAAAAGGTCATTTCTGGATCAATGACCACCTTTGGTTCTTTTTTTAAATTTACTGTAACAGGTAGGCTTTATAAAAAATAGTTGAAGAGTCTAGCTTAAAGCCTACTGACATCAGATGGCCTTTGTAAGTTGCTGGAAGCAATATAAAGTGCAGAGCTCTGAAGCACAATTCCTTTCAAATCTTTACCTCTATCTTTTGTGGAATCAAGCAGGGACCTGAAATTTGAGGAACTCCCAACTGTCCAAAAGAGTTAGACCCACAGGACAGAACTAGACCAGATCCTGCAAAATGAAGTGTTAGAGACAAATCAGTAAAGCCAAGAACAAAAGCTAAGCACTCCAACATTATAACAAGCAAAATATCTCAGCCACTTAACTCAGAAAAAGGTCTTAACATGTCCCATTCCAAAGCCCTATAGGCTTCTGATCTTACACACACTGTTCAGCAAAGGTTTAGTGGGATACAAAGAACATGGAGTAGCTCTATTTGCAAGGCAAAAAATGTGACTGCCAGTGTGTCACACAAGCAACAGCAATGTGGAACTTTTAGTGTGTTCTCTACATGAAGATATTTCTTCAGCTCTTAGAAAGTCAGATTTACCTACTAACATGATTGTGAAATCCCAGCCACAGGCAACTTGTTTTACACAAAATCCAGATAGGGCAGTGCACAAAGTAAAACGTAGTACATCTTCTCTGTGATTCAGTCCCAACTGCCCATCTTTGTTATGGCCACATACAAAGAGCTCTCCCGCACCTGAAAATAAAAATATATAAATAAGTTAAATTCACATTCCACTGCACAAATTAAAGACAAGTGTACAACCATGAGATCCTGTCACAACTAATGCCAGTGGTTATGTGTCATTTTAGGCACTGCAATCAAGCAAAAAGAAACAGTTACTTCTGATGCATCAGAACCATCTCTGAATAAGTATGACTATGCAGAGTTGGGTTTGTCAAGGGAAACAATCCACACGGAAAGACAGGCGCCTCTCACTAAGATGCATGATGTGTTTTTTTATCACATTCACATCTGTCAGTATCCTTTCTTTCCCATACTTAGCTATGGCATACAGCAGAAACTTTCCAAGACCAGATGCTATGTTCTGCTCCTTACCTTACAACTTCTCAAAACTTAATAACATCCCACTTGACTCCTCTCCCCCATCCCCCCATCCTCAACACAGAAAAACTGGCTACTTTTATGAAAAGCAGTTATATGAAAGAGCTTAAGAAACAGTCCTCACATAGCCATAAAATGGCCACACAAGATGAGCAAAACAGGAATTTCCCCAAACATTGAGCTAATTGGCAAAGGAGGAACCTGTTTTGCAACTAAGAATGATACTTGCTCAGAAACAGTCCTCAGACAGGTGAAAGCACCAAACCAACAGGGAAAGAGGCAAAAACATGTTTGGAAATCACACATTCCATGCAAGTGCAATGTTTTTACCAGTGATAACTGCAGAATGTCCCCCTCCTCCAGTAACACTTTTAATGTCTTGACATTTGCAGGAAACATCTTTCAGTGCCTGAGGTACCAGCACATCCTCTTTATGACCAAGACCGAGTTGTCCATAGCTGTTCGCACCCTTCAAATGCACACAGAAGAACAACACATTGTTTTTAAAGTTAACAAAAAGGTACACATCTGCTCCTAAGAGCAAACGAGGGGTATGCCACTGGGTAACCTGCCAGCATCTGCTCCTGAAAATCCCCCAAAACTGCAGCCTTCTTTCTTATTGCTGTCACACAGGAACCCCAGAACTACAGCCCAGGCCCATCCCAACTTTGCTGCCTTTAAGGCTGCCCCTCCAACCCCACAATTTTAAGAAACATATTGAACTATACCCTGGTAAGCCTTCAGCTCCAGATGATCAGTTACTAAGGATGAAAGCCTCATTACCAGGATGATTACCACCTGGTTAATGTTACTGATTCCCACGCATCACTAAAATCTTATTCATGCCAATGCTTTCTGGTAATCCACCTCCAAAAGAAGATTAGGAAGACATGCTACCTTGTTCTAGAGCCTAAACAAGTAAAGCAGAAACACCTACCCCTCAGTAACTCTTTCAAGTGGTCAAAATGAAAATATACCAATTATAATAAATTTATAAGTACACAATTATAGCCACTAAACAAATCACAGAAAGCCACCACAGACAACCTGGTAAGGTGTTCTGGAAATTCTTAGCCAATTTAAGCTCTGTGAAGTGTCCAGCAGTTATAACATAAGCAACCTCCATTCACAAAGGTGGATTCAGTAACCTTCATAGCCCACACGCTACAGTAACAGCAAAACTCAACACCCACATTGCTCCTAGCTGGTGATTCCCAAGGGATGCAGCACCTGGTGTATCATGAAAACACACATTTAGCAATAAATGTTTTGTACCTACAGAAACAATGATATCTTAGACAAAAACACGAGGCTGCTCTCCTCAGCCCACAGTTAACAGATGGATGAGATGTCAGGATCTGAGCTCAACAGGCAGATCAAGTTGTTCTCTCATAGTCACTACCGGTAGTAGACTGTTTCAGAGCACCTTACTACTTAACAGACATAATTCTTTTCAGAAGGCATGTCACAAGCTCTCATTTCAGCCTATAACTCGCAATAAATGTTCAAGTCTTCAAAAGCAGGCAAGCTAAGATAAAGTGCAGAAAAAACCAGGTGCCTGAGGAACTGACACACACGCTTACCCCAGTGCCAGCACACCCATCTCCATTTACCCTTCCAAGCCTGACGGGTTATTACCAAACACGCTTACCGCAGAGCCAAACCCGTGCCTCACACCTCAGCAGCGGCAGCAGGGAGCGAGCACCGCCCCGGTACAACCGGGCTGTTATAGGGGAGGCAAGAGAGGCGAGCGTGGGCCAGCAGCAGTGCGGACGGCCCCGACCCTGCAGCAGCCCACGGGAGGGTGAGCAAGCACCGGCCTCCAGCGCCGTTACCTCACAGCCGTGAGGCAGGAGGTGCCGAGCGCCCACTTACCCACGCGAAGAGAGAGGGCTCCATGCGGCCATCGGCTCCCAGCCCTTCGCTCCGCGCCTCAGGCCAGGCAGGAAGAGGCTGCACTGGGGCGGGCTCCGGCTGGGCCCCGCCTCACACGGGCCTCGGGGCAGCGTTCGCACGGCTCCGCCTGCCGAGGAACGCTTAGAGCCGGCTGCGGGGAGCAGCTGCCGTCCTCATGGCCTCCCCGGCCCCAACTCGCTCTACCCCCCTGGTACCTTCCAGCTCCGGCTGCTGCCCCGCACGAAGGACTCCCCAAAGCCCAAGCGCCTGGACCTGCCGGCGCTGACAGAGCCCCACGGGTGGCGGGGGGCACCCGACGGAAAACTCCTCCTCAGCGCTCACCCGTTTGAACAGGGGAAAAAGACTAAAGCTTTAAAACATGTGAGGGAAACAATCCTCAAGCAAATATATACCGTTCTGAAGGGAAGTAAGGCACGTGTGTGGAATCTGTGAACCACAGTATAAAACATACAAAGCCTTGGTCAGAAGTGCTTTGTGTTTATTGCTACAGTGCTGAAGGGGGTTTTGCTTACAATAATTAACAAGTCATTTATTTCACTGACATTTACAGCCTCCACCCTCGTTTAAAATACTGAAATTATTACTGCTCTATATTGCTAGATGGTTTGGATGTGTGAAGCCAAGCACAGGTGCTGTTAATGTTGCAGAAATGCATGTTCTATCACTTAAAGCAGTTTACTCTTTTTCTTCTACACAAGTGCAAATAAAGGTACAATAACTTTTTCCAAAGCATTCAAATTTAGCTGCTAATTTATCATGTATTTTCTACTTAAGATGTATACACTGTTCCAAGATTTGAAGCAACACAGATCTATGTGGATTTCAACAACAAAACAATCCCAACGATTTTTAAAATGCAGCTGAATAGTAACTGTTACCACAGAAGCAGACAAAAGAGATCCTCCTACTACTGACTTGTAAGATGGTTTGTTTAGAAAGACAAAGCTCCTATAAACTATTTTGAAGTGTAATGTAAGCCATGAATGCTGTAGATCATATTTCTACATCTTGTTCTTTTTAAGAGTTAAATGTGTTAACAGACACAGAAAAATAAAGTAACCTAGACTTGATTTAAACAGTGAACATACTTGGACTTGCTTATGGAGCAGATGTGGCCTACTGGAAGGTATAGTAAACTCGAACAGATTTCCAAGCACAGAGGCTCATGAAAGTCCTTTCAAGTTCTCAAAATCCTGGACTAGCACCTACAGCATATTTAAGATTTCAGCCCATTTTTCCAGCAACCTTCACAGCTGCAAATTCTGGATTTCCTGACATACCTATGAAGAATCAGTGCTTAGCACGCTATTAATAAACCCTTCACATCACAGGTCTTCCATTCAAAGGTGTTATATCCTGTACACATTTAATCAGCAGGGTCAGCGGAAACAGCAGCTCAGCTGGCACAGCTTTGTACAGCTGTTCACAGCTTTGTACACCTGAAATAGTGAGGCCCTAAAAACTGGGAAGTTTGCTACTACAGGACAGGCAATTCAGAAGGACACTGCTTCCCACCACTTGTAAAGTGCTCTGTGGAATTAGATATCCTTTCTGCTACAAGGTAGATTGTTAGTACATTCCTAGCCACACAATTCCTGTGAAATTCTTGGGCTTTTACAATTCCTGGGAAATGCTTGGGCTTTTCAGTTATCATGTGCTTGATAGGGAATGAGGGTGTTCAGGCCTAGTAAAGAAGAAACAGAACATATCTTTGACTCTGCAGGTCAATGAAGTGACTAAGCAATCAAGAAGATATTTATTCTTACAAAAGGCAGACGAGGCTATGAACTCTGGCTGCCATTTTAAACTTTGATGTTATTTTAGAATCAATTAAGCTATTTTTAATATTAAATTGTAATTTGGAAATGGTTTGTGCTAAGTCGGTACCTGATGGCTATATTTTTTTACTAAATTAATTCAATCCAAAAAAAAGGCAAATTATATTTCTGTAATGAAAGACCTTCCATCAGGTGCAATAGCAAGGACAGCAATAAAAATCCTGGCTCTCTGAGCCAATGGTAAATATCCCAAAATAAACAGACTTAGGATTTCATGCAACAGCTCTGTATCTCTGCTTTACACTAGAAGCATCTGCAATTCTTTGGGGGCAAGAATAATCCTTCTAAAAGCAAGATTCAACCCCTAAATTTTATCATGGTGAACCTCCAGCTACTTGTGTTCTGATGTCTGTGTCGTAATCATGCAAGTTTTAAACTCAGTACCACAGAGTTAGAAGCACTGATTACTATAGCTTCTCTGCTACAAAGTCTGCAATACTATAAAATTAGCATCATAGTACTAGAGTCAGAAACTGACATTTCTCTGAGGCAGATTACTCCATTATTGCCTCATAATCCACTTTCTGCAGCATCTGATCCTAGTCTTGATCCACAGACCACATTTTTTTCCAGTCTTGCAATTTCTCTGCTCCCCACCAACTTCTCAAAGGCAACTCCAGGCGTTTTTTATCCAAGGGGGAGGGAGGAATACATTCTATAAGGGACTCTACACAGAGAAACAAGGTAAAGTTATTATCCTTATGGGCCATTCACTCTTCCATTTGTAAATGAGAGTTCTGCATACAACGCATTACATGCCTAAAAATAAAACAATAGGGAAAATAAAGACTGCAGCACCACACTGCTGACAGGGATGTTAAACTTCCAGGTGCTTGCCCATCTTGCTAAGGGCATCACTGACGATGTCCAGCTCATGACGTAGCTCATTCACCACACTAGCAATGCTTTTCGTGTCTTTAAGGATCTGCACACTTTGAGTATATGGATTGTACTTCACACCAAATGGACGCTTGATGGTTTTTGCAAACTCCCTATTCAAGTAAAAAAAGACAGGGAGTTATAAACAAAACACAAATGCATCCTCTATATGCAGTCAGGATCAATAATCACTTTTCTAAACTATTTGCTTTCTTATAAGTAGTTGTAATTGTTATATAGTTCATTATCTTTCCCACCCAAGTACATGGAAGACCAAGCAAATGCTTATCTCAGCTGTCCAACCCCATGAAAACTAATCATAAAACTATGATAAGAATAAAAGGGTTTGGTGCTGCTACTGAGAAATGCATGAAATCAAAACCTGCTTTTATAAACAGGGAAAACAAAATCAGTACCTCATCTTTTCCTTTGCTTCTTCAAAACTTTCAGAAACAAAGTAAACCTCCTGAAAAGTTGTTATGAGGCATTCTTGCTTGCAGGTGACCTTTGGATCAAAAGGCTTGACTTTGGCACCACCAGAGAGTGAGTGCTGGTATCATGTGTTGTCATGTGTCAGAGGAACATTACCACCCAAAGAATCCATGAGGAAGATGACATGAAGTACAGTGAATAGAAAAAGATTAAGTAAGACCATATTTAGTGCATCACATCTTAAACTTCTTATCTGCAGATGAGCACTGATTAAAGCTTAACAAATTAGTATCTCTGAAGGTCCATATTCTGTCAATCTGGGTCAAAAAATAGATTCCTCAGACACAAGGCTCATCTGTAAACAGTAATATTTTCAGAATCTGTTTAAACAAGGAGAGCTTTATTCTGAAAATAGCTACTTGGAAACTTATGTTAAATACCAATCATCTAGTGCTTCCTGCAAAAGATATGGGAGCTGCTCAGCATAAATCCAAAAGCAGAATGTCCAGTAAGTATTGCCACAGAGAATTTTCTTAATGTCTAGTAGGTATCTAGGAGTTTACAAAAGAGCGATTTTTAGAATCATACTTCGTAAAAAACAGAGAAAACAGTGACAATAATAAACAAAGAGGTAAATAAGCAGTATTCTTACCTTGAGTTCACTAATTGAAGAAAGCAAGCCAGCCCCATAAACTCGTAGCTGTCCCTCTTGCTTGCACAAGCCAAACTCTACAGTGAAGAAGTAGCACTGAAACAGAGAAGGGAGTAAAACAATTGAGCTTTCAACAGAGATGCTGTGGTGAACTAGACTTGGGCACTTCTATTCATAGGTAGTATCAAACAGCTGCAAATATCAGACAGTAATCACTCAGTTATCCTTCTCAGATATTCTCAGAGGGAAGTCAGAAGACAGAAAGTTGAAGAACCATTGGACTACATGTTTCTCATAAGATTGATATTACAGGTCAGCTAGAAGCTGTTAATGTCAGTAGGAACACTGAGATGTAAATCTGTTTTGAGGAATATGGTCATGACATGGCAGCTTCAGCTTAAAAGAAACACTGGATAAAAAGGATCTCTGAGTAAGTGAAAACATCAGCCCATTACAGTTTCCTTCTCATTTGCTTAGTGGCCTATAAACAACCATAGTTTTCCTGGATTTCTGCAGGTGTATGAGGAAGAACACTATTTTCATAGATGGCTTAGCTCTGCTCCCACTGAAGGTAGGAGAAATTTTAACACTAGCTACAACAGGTGGGGGAAAAATAAAATTAAAAACTAAAAAAAAAGCAAACTTATATATATATATAATATATATAAAGATATATATGTAACCAGCATCAATTATTTTTTCATGTAAATAAGGAAATAAGATTAATTTACAGTATTTCAATTTCTTGACTGAGAAGTATCTAATGCTAGCACACACCACATTCAGTGAAAACACTCTATCATTTCAATCCATTCTACATATTAAAGAAATAAATTACTTTTAAAATCATTGAATCATGTTCCTAGCAGTAAAAAGATTTTGTTTGGAAGCAACTGACCATAGAATTTCAACCTATAAGAAGTGATCTACCACCAGAAGCTTCACACTTACTTGACAGCCAAGTGTATAAAAATACCAGTCATAGCAATCTTCAAATGTTTGTTTGCTTGTTTGTTTGTTTGCTTTTCCTGGTATGGAAAATTGTTACATGCTCTAAAGGCCGAGGACCAGTGAAACCCATAGTTCTAGTAACTGGTGAGGCTGACATTGACATGAAGCTCCTAACATATTTGATGGAGTGGGATCAGCCTAGTAAAGCACAAAGCTTATAATGGGATCACAGGGCACTCAAATACTCACTGTTGCCAGTTTTTGGACAGCCTCATCTGATGCCCCGAGTGATGCAAGACCAATTTCCTGGGAGAACTGAGCAAAACTGGGTTCAGCCAAAAGAGGGACATGACCTAGGAGCTCATGGCAGGTATCACTGGAAAAAGAAACAAAGAAGTCTCATGACCCGTCTGTGGATCTGTGAAAAAGCAACACCACCGAACAGATACAATGTCTTCTATTGAACTATTTAATATCCAGAAGACAGAAAAGTGTCAATCACGTTTATCTGAAAGCAGCAGAGCTGGTGTCCTGGTTTCAGCTGCAACAGAATTCATGTTCTTCATAGTAACTGGTACAGAGCTGGGCTTTGGCTTTAGTCTGACAATGACACTGATAACACACCAGTGTTTTAATTGCTGCTAAGTAGCGCTTACCCTAAGTCAAGGACTTCTCAGGTTTTTATGCTCTGCCAGTGAAGTTGGGAGGGAAAGCAGCCAGGAGAGCTGACCCAAACTAGCCAAAAGGATATTCCATACCACAACATATCATGCCCAGTATATGAACTGGGGAACCCAGCAGGAAAGGGCTGATCTCTGGGGATGGGCTGGGCATCAGTCAGCAGATGATGAGCAATTGTATTGTGTGTCACTTGTTTTGAGTTTTACTCCTCTCTCTCTTGATTTCCTATTATTATTACTGTTGTTGTTATTATTATTACATTTTACTTCAATTATTAAACTGTTCCTAACTCAACCCACAGGTTTTTACCTTTTTTCCAATTCCTGGAAGAATTCACTGGGGGAGAGTGAGTGAGCAAGCAGCTACATGGTACTTACTTGCCAGCGGGTCAAACTAACTCTGCATAATCTGTACATAAACTTGAATTTTCAAATGAAGCTGTCTAAAATTAAGACTTGAGCTCCACATTTATAAGGAGTGTGTATTTAACTCTGCGCACAATGACATGAGTAAGAGTTCTCCAATAACATGCTGTACTTCTGAAAATCCTGTACTTATGAAGGTGGCACTTGAGCATGCTAAAACTTCACTACATTCAGTGTGAAAGCTGAGTCTTCAGCACCTTAAAAATAAGTTTTCTTGCTGGTGCTTCTTGAATGGCTTTTAAGTAGCTCGGCTCTGGGCAGCAAGATTCAAAACTCACTCTCAGATTCTCCCCCAGGATTAAATGACTTACGGTTCTGGTGTATAGAGAGGGTCCGAGCTGTGTCTAACATATTGAGTGCAGTGAAAAACTCTGAATGCTAATCCTGCCAAGAAGTCTCTGGGCGACAGATATCCAGCAACAGGGCGGATGGTGAAACCTGTGCGCTCTGAAAAGGAACAGAGAAATTGCACATTAGTGTTGAATTGCAGTGTTGTCACCTTTCCTGCTACAACTGAGGTGAAAGCTACACCACTTCCTTGGCTCAAGAGCATCTGGGAAAATTAGGCACTTTTAGAAAACTTTGGCCTAAGCTTGGGAACAACCAACATTTAGTAAAAACATCCTTACCTCTGTGTCAGTGGATTTCCTACAGTTTCATACCTAGAGCAAACACAGTACAGCTGGGTGTCTCTTTAGCCAACCATAACAGTCTCTTCAGAGGTAGCATTGCCCCTCAAATGCCACCATTTGTATGTATTCAAAGTGCAGTACATTAAAACACAGGTGGCCAAAAGGCTTCTTAAAGGACCCAAATGAATACAAGCAAAAGAGACCAAAGGAGTTTTCTTGTGCCCACGAAATAGCAGCATGATTTGCAATGGACCTTAGTTCTTTTTTGTGTAAAAAAATTAGCTTGTTACCCTTCAGGAAGCGAGACACATCTTCCAGCTGGGGGATATTGTCTTCCCTGTACCCACAATATTTGGTGAGCAAGGGTAAGTTTTTAAGGTACTCTCTGCAGGCATGAGCTGGGTAAAGCTTGTTAAGCTCTCTGTACACAGTCCCCCAGGTCTTGATCTCCTCTTCAGTGAATTCAATCTTGGGAATTGGGTCACCACTACAAGGAGAAGAGGAAGAAATGACATTCCTTGCTAAACAGCTGACTCATTTACCTACTATTAACATCTACACAGCTGCAACACCTGGTCAAGGTACATTAGACACTGTCAAATACACAGTGAGATCTGGTCTATGCCCTCTAAAGCTCTTAGTCTAAGGGCTTGCTTTCTTTCCCACCTAAACCAATTGACAGGAATCTTTAAGTTGACCTCAATGGAGCCTGAAAACTGGTTCTATAAATAGTTTTTTAGGTGTTTAATGCTAAGAGTAACCTTTAAAATACCTGCATAGCCTTTACAGCTCCAGAAGCTGAGAATACATCCTTTTCTCTGTTGGACTTCTCTGGCTACAGTTACTTTCCATTACCTTTTTGATTTGTTTTAGAAAGAGAATTCCCTAAATTATCAATACATTGCTTGGAAGCAGCTACAATTACACATTATGTAAAAGTCATATTATGTAGAGGAGATAAGCGTTTGTCTGAACATATTAACTGTACTCCATCTTTCCTATTTAGCCCATGGCATCTTGACTAAAGTGGATTATAGCAAGGATGTGACCTAAAGCTCACTGAAAGCCATGGGAGTGTTACACTGAGCTTCCACTGCCAGCCAGGTAACCAGTATGGCAAATGCTTGCCCAAGTGAATTTCTGTTAACAGTATATTGACAGTAACCAGCTCTGTGGTGTGGTAACCAGTTGCATTAATACACAGTGCAGCAGAGCTCTAGATACACACACCATTTCTAGGTATTTTCCAATAGAGCAACTTGGTATCTTAATTCAAGAAGCCAACAACAACTTGAAAATCATGTTTGGAAAGAATTTATAGCACAAGGCTATGAACATCTTACTGCTTTAAGAACTCCTTCCCCCAAGCAGCATCACTAAAGACAGAAGTTCTTTAAGGTTTTGTTTGGGTTTTTTTTTTTTCACAGAAAACTTCTTATCTGCACATCACATACACTAGTTTGAGTATTAACATTTTCCAGAGAGTTTACACTCAGTGGTCAATGGGCTATATACTGGGGTTTGCCTCCCCTCCCTCTCTTTTGCAAAGAACAATCTGCCCTAGTCAAGTCAGTAAGTCCTGGCACAGGCAGCTGTGCATCACGCCTTGTCCACCCTCTTCCTTTGTTGCACCCATTTCCAGAGAAGTGGGGAGGGACCACAGAATCCAAATGTTCCACACTGCAGGAAGCCCTCTTTGGCACTGCTGCCCATCTGAGTATCAGCACTGCTGCAGGTGCCACAGTGGTCTAGCAGCTGTGGCCCCAGACTGATCAGACCTGGGGAGCTGTAAGATGGCCTAGATCTACTTTTTAATCTCGTCTTACATCTCACTTCATTTCACCCCCTTGACTCCAGTTCCCAAGTTAAGCATGTCTCAGTGAGATCTGAGCCCAGGAAAAGTGAGCTCTCCACAGTCTACTCTGCTATTATCTCAAGGCACCCAGAAGGCTTATTGTGAAAGAAGTCAAGCTTACTGTTTGTAGTTCATAGCCAGGTCTGCAAAATACTTTCTCCTCTTACGATAGACATTGTCTTTGAAACCCTGGTGAAGGGAAGGAGAAAAATGAAGTTAAATGAGTTTCCAACAAGCTGTAGTAAATAAATTAATTTAAAACAAGACACTTGAAAATTCATCAGTTGAGAAATATAAAAGTAAAATGTGTAAGAGGACAGGGCAGGAACCTCATAGCTCTAGTCTGAAATGTTTAGTAACCGTGAACTAAGCAAATACTCCTGCTCAAATTAAGAATTATATACAACTATATATTCAGTAGACAATGATTCATTTTAGTCACATCACTATTTATATAAACTATATTACTTGCTTGATAATTCTAAATTACAGAACAAAGTTTCCATTTGCACTGCCCAAGTCCCAGTTTGTTTGCTCTAATTATAGTGAGAAAGCAAGAAAAGGAATCAAGCCTGCCTCACAACGGCTTTTTTAATTTATTTATTGACTATTTGTAACCACTCTGGGCCCATACTTGAAGCCCTCCAGTCCTCGCACATGTGAGCCTTGCAGAAAGGCATGGGAGCTGAATTCAGTGACAGCCTAGGAAAAAAAGCCCATGAAACCCCCAAGAGAAGGTGCTCAGACCCACAGAGGTGCTGTGGAGGGGAAGGAGAAGAAGGAGGAAAAGCAGCTATTTTAAAAGTAAGCTCCACAAAGTACATTTTCACTATGGATTGGTTTTAGGGAATTAAAAATACTCACTGGATGGTCAGCATCCAAATCGGACCCATACATCAACACTCGGTTTGCACACTTATCCAAATCTGAGATCTTCCTCGGAAACCAGGGAACATTCTCCATGTCTAGAGAATGCATGGAATCCACAAAGTTATTAATAACGCCAAGCATAATGCGGGAGGAAATGCTACTTTCAAGTATGGCTATGGCGGTTAAAGGCTAAGTCTATAAATTAAAAGCACATGAATAAGACAAGGGAGTCTACTGCCTATCTGGCACCAGCCTACAGCTCACACTTCCTCCTCTGTCACTGCCAGTCTGCCTACAGAGCACATCCAGTTCCAAAGCATCCAGGGAAAGGAAACAGTTAATATGGGTTTTCTGCGGCCCTTAACTGTTATTACTGTTAGAGTAGCATCTAGAGGCTCCTACTGAGACAAGGCCTCCTTGTGCACACTGCTGTGAATCTTCTAGGGTACAAAGTGCACAAAGAAACAGAGAAGTGATTTGCCTGTGGTCCCTGAACAGAGTGGGAGCAGCTTGAGTCCTCCCATCCTGCTTGACTGACCAGGGGAACTAAACATTGCTCTGTGGTGATGTACCTCAGAAGCATCTGGCTTTGCTAAGGGGCTTGTGGGGGAAGAGGAAGAGCAGGAGGCCCTGCAGCCTTTGAGAGATACTTCATTACAGTTTTGCTACTGACTACTTTTACTTTGTTAAGCCTAAGAGTTTTTAGCCAAGCTCTAGGCAGAGCAGTTAATATCCTGTTTTTCTGCCCCATGCTCTTCAGTTTTCTTAGAAAGGACAGAGAGAATGTTTAGATTGAAAGTACTTAGGGCTAGACTAAACCATTTTTACCCAAGAATGCCAGTTTTCACTTTCCCCTACCTACCAGCCTGTGACAAGCACAATGTCTGACAAATACATGGGACTGACTTCCAGCTGCCCTGAACTTTAGGCATGTTTTTAACTAGAAGTAGAGGTAAAGATGTGAAGCATCCCAAAGTTAAAAGGCACCTCTTCCACACTCATGTACATAGCTGATTATGATGAAAAGTGATTAAAAGAAAAAAAAAACAAACAAACTAGAGCTAAACAAGGAAATGGCAGAATCCATCTCCCACTCTCACCAATGTCTGAACTGGGATCTGCCAGTATTATACCTCCATGATCAAGGTGTACAGTCACTACACACAGGCCTGTGTGGGTGCAGGAACTTCTAGTGATGCCAGTTGTGCTGTACTGTGAAGGGACAGAAGCACAGCTAACAATTTGCACCCAGGTGTCACCTAGGAATACATCCTGAAAGAGCCTGTATTCTTAAATGACACCAGCCAATGCAACCCTGCCCATATCAACTAAACTACACTCATTCACAACACAGAAGCATAAACCTGGTAGCTATGGATTGAAAACACTACACAAATGCAGTCATGGACACCACAAAAAGATTCCCAACTAACACACCGAGAAGTGCATTTTCATCAGAACTGCCTTTTGTACTTACCATCTTCCTGGACATTGAAGTGCTCTGTTGGGTTCATAGAGACAACATTGAAGTGGGATTTCAGGAGCTGGAAGATCTCATTCAGTTGTTCCCTGTTACTGTCACAGTCCACAAAGATCTCAAACTCCGAATTCCGTCTCTTGGACTTCCGTGACTCAATGTGTACCAGATTGACATGCTTCTCCTGTTTTGCAAGAAGCAGTGTTTTCTAACAAACTAAAAATAACTGTCTGAAAACTAAAATTTGGGCTTTTTTTCAAAATACTATTCTACTGCTATAGACTGCTCACCACCTTTGTGAAGCTATTTTAGTTAATCGTGTCTCTTGGTAGCTGTTTGCTTATTGGGGGGGGTAGTTTGATGTTAAAAAGCCTTTCATACAGAAGAAAGTGACAGAGAACCTGTATTCTTTCAATTTCACTTATATTCAGGAAGCACAGAAAGACACAGTCAGGAAGTTTAAATTTATAGACCTTTTTCTTTCATTGCTCCCATAGGAAGCTGATTAGCAGCTGGGTCTGGGGAAATTCACCATATAATTATCTCACAAGCAAACAATGGATTTAAAAGCAGTAGTTTTCAGGGCATAAATTACTTTTATTTTAAAATTTATTTAATCAGATGTCTTATATCAGGAACACAGAGAAAACCTGAGGCTAAGACATGCAGGGCCAGATGGCAGAGCACTGTGGCACTGCACATATTCCTTGTGCCTACCGGCCCAGCAATCAAAGGGGTGCAGTTGTGCCGCTGCAGCTCCTCTGTCATCCTCAGTCTAGCTAGGCAGGGTGACATGGGCACTGGCCTCACCCCAGTACAGGTCAGCACCCCAAGCGTCTACCTGCCATCAGCTGGAGCTTCAGACCTGCCTTTTATATGCAGTAGAACCAATGAGTGCCAACCCTCTTTTCATGATGGGAAAAGACAAAACTCTCTCTCTTTGGTCAGTGCAGACGATACATTTTGTGAAGGATTTTAGCCAACCAGCATCTAATTTCCAAGGCATAAATTTGCCTTCCTGGGTGATTTTGGGTACATAGTGGGAGCCAGGATAGGAATCACTTCCTTAATAAATGAATGTAATTAATTCTAATGTGTTCCAAAACTATCCTTAAAATTTAAAAATACAGAGCAGCTGGTACCTACCTGAAAGAGTTTTAATGCTTTCAAAAGACCTCCAACTTCATTCTTCAAGGAAAAAATGATAGCTGCTCTTCCTCTTTCAGATGCATGGTCTTCATTCTCTTTATTATCCTCAATCATCATGTAATTTGATTTATTTGACTAAATGCAAACAAACAAAAAGATCTTTCTGAATGGCTAGTAGTGCAAAAAGTGTAGTTTTACATTCCAGTTTCTCTTGGGATAATATTGTGCTCTGACTGATCAACCACAAACAGAAAGGTGCCCATTAAATCTTTACACAGTAACACTAGACACACATGGACTATGTGAGAGCTGAGGTTGAAATACTGAGATTTCTTCAGTTGAATGATTTTATAGACTTCTTTAGACATCCTCTAGGAGGCAGAAAGTGTTTTCAAAGCATAGCTTTTAACTAGCATTGGTACTGGGGGGGGAGCTGTAAGATAGCAGCAGAAATAAGAAGTTGAACAAAATACTTGTTAGCAAATTCACTGAAAATTAGTAAAGCGAAAAAATCCAAAACCCGCTGAATATAGACAGGAAAAGCTGGATCAGGATTTAGTAGATCAGAACTAAAAAGTCATTGCCTTTCTCCCACTATGTCACCGTAAAGCACTGTTTTACAGAGAAAAGAGACAACCTAAGGAGACAGTGTTGTGCTGACCAGAATCTGATGACTATAAAGATCAGCCACAAGTGAGCTATTCCATCTGTTAGGACCCCTAATTCACACACCAAACTCTTATCATAATCACTCAAATCACACACTAAAATTTTCAGGCATCCAACACTATAGGACCTTGTGCTTTTGTACCTTATTAGTGATCACACTCCTGACTGTGTGGAAACCAGTGGATATGATAGATCATATTCTTAGCTACTTGTAGCCAGGCCACAAATAGAATCATAGAATAGTTAGAGTCGGAAAGGACCTTAAGATCATCTAGTTCCAACCCCCTGCCATGGGCAGGGACACCTCACACTAAACCATGGCACCCAAGGCTCTGTCCAACCTGGCCTTGAACACTGCCAGGGATGGAGCATTAGAAGTAATACTGAAACAATTAACATGAAAAATGCAAAGTAAAGAAAAAATACAAAGCCTAGAAGCAGAGGCTGTGTCTCATAAGTATTCAAACCTTGCAAAAAGAAACAAAAACTCTGAAGTTTCTCAAGGAGTCAGTAAGAAAAAGAGCAATTGAAGGTAGGTTACTGCTATTTGGAATTATTTTTTTGTTTGACACAGCTTTTCAGGGTATGATTATCTGGTGACATTTTCAGAAAATGGAAAGAGCAAAAATCAAAATGCAATCAAAATGCAGCAGTTCCACTGATTCTCTTCTACAGTCTCTCCAAATTTAATCTCTTTAAAATGGATAATGCTGAACAACTATTTCTATCTATAATAGATAGGTTTAAAAAAAAATACAGATTTTACCAAAATGTTCCCATAAGAAGGTAATCTGCCTAACAAAACAATTAAATTCATTTTAAGTCAAGTGATTTACAAGGCAGATATTTGATGCTGCTCTAAGAAAGGTTTCAAGCAGCTTACTAGGTGTGAGCTCTTGGGGTGCCAAGGTGGTATCCTATGGCAGATGTCTTGCTCCAAGCCCACTGATGCTCATAGAAATATCTGTATTTCTGACTGGGTCCCCACCTAGAACGAGTTGTCACTATATAATGAGCCTGGATGACTGTGTCAGTACATCACACTGTTTCCGATCCAGCAAAGCCACTGATCTCTATCATATTGAGTTCAGACATCAAATTCTCTGCTAAAAGTATGGGGCAGAGCCCAATCCAGGTTCTGCTGAGCAGCCTGCGGGTCTCACAGCTTGCTCAGTGAGTGTCAGATCAGGATCACAAGAGCCAGGAACTGGCACTGAGCAAGGATGCTCCAAGCAGAAAAGCTCCACAATTACCTATAGCATATTGGTTGTTTTCTCAAGTGCAGAGATTGCCATTTGTGTGAGCCAAATCCTATTAAGATGTTACTGCTGTAGAAGCAGCTGGATGCAAAGAACCCTCCATTAGAAATTGAGCCTGTTGATAGCCTGTTTGGCTATTTCATATATATACAGCTATATGCAGCATGTTGGCTTGATTCCACATTCAGGATCATTGACTCAGGACAAGATCAGCTTATGAGATTTGGCATAGTTGCCATGCAATGTCATATGGTGCACAGCCAGGACAAACTACATGCACTGTAGACTAATGTTCTTTCTTTGTATTTTGCTAGTTCAACTAACACCGTGTTTAGGATCAGGTGACAGCCTTTATGAATACATTTAAGAGACCAATAAAGAAAATAGAACTCAGTGGGTTCTTACATTAAGTCCTAAAAATGATCCCTAACTTAGGAGTTTGAAAAAGATAAATTCAGATGACTACAACACCAAACCCTCACCACTTGAATCTTCGACCCTACACCACCAATAAGCTTTTGCTTCCAATTAAAAAAATAAACTGAAAACAAGTCTGCATTAACATAGCAACCATTCTGGTGCAAGACAAGGGAAAATGGTAATACAAAACCAATTCCTCTCCTCAACCTTCACTTTGGCATGTGAAGGCTGCACCTTCACTGTCATTTTATTCTGTATCTGTAACTCAGCTCTAATCAACTCTGACACTCTTCCTTTCCATGGTAACACATTGGAGCTTTTTGGGGGGTGAAGGGGGAATTAATATTGCATTTATGCTTGTTATTATAATGATGCAATTCATTAACCAATTTGTCAGCAACCTGGCTCAAGTCTTAATGAAAGTACACAAACACAGGGATACTCTAGAGCCCTTATTTAGATAGATACCTACGTGTCCTGTGGTTAAAGATTGCTCCTTTCAGAGCCCATAGCAATTCCCTTTCTCCCCCTCCCCAGAGAATATTGATAGATATTTGAGGGTATTTTTGATATTTAAATATCAAATATGCTCAGATTATTTCATTATCAAATAAAAATATTTGATCCTATTTTGTGCTTTAATTCTGTATATTAGTGGATAGCCAAGACCTAAAGTTATTTGAACATATTTGTTTAAAGGAAATTATGTTACAGCTATATATTGAAGACCAAAAAAATATTTTTAAAAATGTATTTGATACAGATTGCCATTAATTGCACTTGATAGAAAGTCTTAACAGGCATTTGATATCCTCCTCTCTCTCTAAGTAGCTGCTTACATTCTCACTGTCCTTCTGACACACTTCTTAGTAGGGAAAGATGAAAACATGATCTTGAGTAACAATGTCTAGATGTCATATTACAGGGAAATTTTTCAACCATACCAAAGGTCCTCCTTAGATTTAGTTCTCAGACACCAAACCTAAAGCTGTACTGAACAGTTTATTCGGCTTCCAAATATTCGAGGGATATGGCTGACAATCTCTTGTGAAACTTCACTCCATTACATCAGTATTCTTGTTTTCACAAGGACTTTTGCTAGCTTTATGAACTGCATGGGATCAGTAACTGCACCCAACATATAAGATCTAATTTTATCTGATTTTTGTCTGATGTACTACATATATTCCCCCTGTAACATGAAATAATCCCATAGTGGGTTTTTTTCTGGGCTGTATCACACTCTCTGGCTCCTAAACAATGATGCACCGGAAGTTACTTTTGTTCTACTTTAGTTTCATCTACTTGCATTTGAATTCTACCACTTTCTTTCCCCCGATACAGCAGCATCATCAGCCCCATCCTAACCGCAGCGGCACTGAGCACTCCAGCGGTGCCACAGGAGCAGCATCTCAGGGCATTACCAGTTAACCGGGGCAGAGATCTCCCCTTACCCCCGAACTCACCTGTCCAGCGGCCTCCCGCGGGCACTGCGCCGCCTCCAGAGAGCAGCCGCGGCCGGGAGCAGGGTGCATGGCCGGACGGCACCAGGACCAGCAGGGCAGGAGACGGCTCCGGAACCTGCTTTATGGAGGGGGCGAGGGCCGCCCCTAATAGCCGCGGAGGGGAGGGGAGAGGGGGGGAAGGAGGCAGGCGGGGGAGGTCTGCCTGAGCCGGCCCTCCGAGTAACCCCTGCTGAAAGGTGGTTATTCAAGCACTGTTCACGGAGCAGGGATGCTTGGATACAACCACCCACCATCTCTGCATCCCCCCAGAACCCCGCACAGAGGTGCTTTCCCTCTTGAGTTACCCCTCCTTGGTCGTCTGAATGAGGAAGATTAAGGGGAGGTGGGGGTGCAGAGGAGACTAGGTTTTTGTGGGTAACGTTGTGGGTGTTGCAGCTAACCCCCGTGGGGCTGAGGAGTCAGCATTTGGATGGAGGGAGCCTGACTACCTTCATCGTGTCCACACAGCCTCCTCCCAGCACCTGTCCTCCTCAGTGAATTGATATGTGCTCTGCCCCTGCAAGAAGGAATGCAAACCATGAAATCAATGAGAGGTGGTGAGGAGTGGGTCTGCAGCAGAGGGTAAATAAGCAAACTTATCTATGAGGCTACAAAAGCACGTACTACAGAGCATAGTCTCAAACAGAAACACAGAGGGGAGATGTACTGAGTTCTTAACTAAAATTAACAGTGTGTTTGTTGCTGTGAAAATAAATTGCAACAAATTACTTTTAACTCCTGCTTGTACAGGAAGAATAACTACATTTCAATCAGCAGGAAAACAGGTATTTGCATATCCTGTATATAGTTATTTCCTCTATAGCTCTAGATAGATGTCTATATTTTAGAAACTATAACAGTTTTCAGACTCCAATAAGCTTGGTCCTCACTGTCTCCTCTCAGGTCAGATTTGGCAACATTAAGGTAAGGGGATTTGTGATACACAGCAGGAGAAGCCAAAATGTTCCCCAGGAACCTAATCCCTTTGAGGCTTCTAAGCATTTGGTGGAGGTGAGACTGATAATTTTTTGCTGGGCATGGAGCTGTCCAAACCCAAAGACTGATCTTTCTTTATGTTCCTTACAAACCTGCCTTTCAAAGACATGCTCAAAGAAGGCAATGACCAGCTTTACCCTGATTTACTCAAGTGTCTGAGAAACCTGCAGTATTGTTCTCTTCAGTGCCTAAGATCTTGAAACCTTGAATACAGCTAGATCTTATTCCCTGGTGTAACCCCAATGATAAATTACACTGATTAGGCCAACACGCAGGCTAACATCTAACTGAGGCGAACACAGTCACACTTGCACTGACTGACGTCTCCAATGATGTCAGTGTCTTCCATCTTCCTCGATGAGACGGAACTTCAAACAATCCTGTTTCTAAGAGGACTGAGGGTGATCAGCTAGCTCTGCCCTTCAGTCACAGCACAGGACTGAAAGAGCATGGCTGTAAGTGATGACATAGCTGGAAAAGCCAGTTTGTTCCAGTTTGCTAATGGGATATATTTCATAAACAGATACTTCAGTTTTCCCTTCATAAGGAAAATGCAGTATTTATTCACTATATGTCTTAGCTCAACAACAGGCATTGCACTTCCTTCTTGCAGAAGAGATCTCCCCATCAAACAAGCTGACTCAAAAAGCAAACAATTCATAGGGCCTTTACCCAGAATCTTAAGCATACGAGAGCCTGATATTAATAATGAATCTGTAAACACGAGCATAGTAAAATATTTGTGATACAATATGACTAAATCTGTCAGGTTTTCCTAACTCAAATGCACCAATAACAAGAACTAACACGTCAATCTGGTTTTAATCCTCTTCTAATTACTCACTAAGGCAGCCCTCTAGAAGCTTTTCCACTGCAGGTAGGCATCTTTTTCTTTCCAGAAATCTGGACTCAGGCTGGTTTTCCAGCACTTCCTGATCAGTCCATCCTCATAGCAGCCAGGCTGGGATTCCTGTGCTTCCTTTCTGTCAAAATGTTGTGCTCATCCTTGATCACATTTGAAAGAAAACACAAGATACGATTCTGACTGACATTTCCTCAGGCACCAGTTGTGTTCATCAGTTGAGGTCACTTGAACGGTGAATGCAGGATTATTCTGTTTACTCTTACTCAAATCTGCTCATTCCTCGCCTTCAAAGGCTAAAATCTTTCGCAAGATACATTAGGAAAGCCAGTTTATTCTTGGTGTATAGATACGGGTTATTCTAGTGTTAAGGACATGGATGTCCTCCCCTACAGCCCAGAGGTGTAACAATGCTCAAAGAAGAGTCAGTCACCCAGGCTCATTCTGACACCTCTCCCCAGGAGACAACAGAAGCAGTGGCTCTGTTAGCATCTGCAGGTACCTGAAAACACAAAGCACAAGGAAGGGCACAGGACAGTCCAAGGGGCCACACCAAGACACAAAGCAGTGAGGCTGAGTTTAGCAGAAGCACATGAGCTTCATGGCACACAAGAGTCATGAAGGGGATATAAACCAAACTGCAGCTATGCTAGATTTAAGGGCACTTCCTACCTCTGAGGCCCCAGTTTTATAAACACACAGAAGTGTCCCTGCCTCCCTTCCTTGCCCGGTCACATCAAATTTAAGCAGGAGCTTTCTGGAACACTGGTTATCCCTCCCCTCATAACTAACACTGCAGAGCCTGTGGTCAGCTTGGCCTGTAACTGCTGACACAATGTGAGCAGTACAGGAACAGCCAAGGAAATTTAACCTAGTATAAAATTAATGAGTTACATAAACAGATAACCAGCATGCCCAGAATTGGGGGGGCAAATTAAAGCTGATTCTCTGGATTAGCAAGAAGTGCTTGCTCACCACAGCCAGTGCCCTGTAGTCTAAAAGAGCAGAACCACAATGCATGAACTGACTCAATTACAGTTTCCACTGGGTGCTTGCTAAAGCCTGATCTGCTGCTCTCCATGGAGGGTCTCCACCTCCTGTGAATCTCCAGATGGCTTTATAGAACTGTTTCATTTTCATCCAGATCAGAGATTTAGGTTTGCAGGGCTTCAGAAAACCATCACTCTGCCATGAGCACAACTGCTGCTTAGGGTTTTCACAGCAGGATACTTCTGCCATCTCCCAAAAGCTGCCAGTCTATCCTACCACCTATCCAAGAACAGCAACTTGGGCCCCTCACACAGAAAAGAGCAATATGGCACAGCAGAACCACCGGCAGCCAGGCACAGAGTGCAACGCAAACAGCAATGTGCACAGGTGCAACTCCACTCAACCTGGAAGGAGGCAGCACAAGCAAGGACTGACCCGGAACTGTCACAGACTTGGTTTGCAGAAGCACTGAGGCAAAGATGCCAGAAGTTTTCTGTGGGACATCAGAAATCTTCCCAGACCCTGAGATGGACGAGTTCTGAAGGACAAAGACATAGCCTGGGACCTATCAACACCGCAGGGAAAGAGGCCTCTCTATCTCATGACATAAGGCAATACAGTGGGGCTTTTTAAGCCCACAGGAGATTTCTCACATACAGCCTCTCATACAGACAAAGTCCTCCAGACAGATAATCAGCACCTGAGGATCGAGTACAGGTCTGACTCTGCTCAAAAGTGGGTCAAACTGATCACACATTTTGCAAGACAGCACTTTGCCATGTGTGGCTGCCACAGAACCTGTTGCAATGGCACAGGGCAACTGTGATAGCAATCACCATGAAGGCTACAAGAGCTGGCTTTCAGTTGCATTACTCCCTCATAATTCCTTGTTAAATGATTCCTCAGGATCCAAGTGGTGTCCCATGTTTTCTGGGCCCTTTGCTGGAGTAGCTCCAGGAATGTCAAGCAGCTCCAAAAGAAGCCACAACTTTATTCTTGCCTCCCAGCTGCTAACTCAGAAATGACTCTTCCAGGTTTTTTGGGGGGTTCTGTTTTGTTCTTCAAAGCAGGAACTTGACAGCAGAGCTTGCAGCCTGACAGTGGTGCTGACACTTGTGGGTACACACTTGTACATAAATGTTCTGGAAACTTTGGTTTTAACACTTTTCAGCTTAAAAGGGTCACACCTCCAGACCTTCCCCTCCCTAGAGAGCCACACACTAATGGGACTCATTTTTCACTGTCTGTGAAACGAAAACCTTTGCTACTCCCACTCCCAAGTTTGCCTTCTAAAGGTTATCAGTAAAATATGTAGGGACTCAACTAACCTGACCTATCTTTCCAGACACAGCACAAGTCTTGTATCCACCAACACTTTGAGGAAGCTGGTCTGGGACAGGGGGAGAAAGACAACAAAAAGTAAACCTGGTATAGTACAGGGACTGCTGAGTGCTCCAGCACTGAGAGAGAAGACAGAGGGTGATCTTGTTCAACTGGCAACAACTGATGAGGCAAGAACCATGGAAAGGCAGGTCAGGAATTAGGGTTTTAAATCTTATTTAGGGGTATTAAATCTTACGCTGAAAGGTAAGATTATCTACCTGAACACAGCAAGACTGAAGGAGAGAATCAGAGAGTCCTAAAGGATTCTCAATCCCATCAAGGTCATCAGTGAGAATTACCCCCTCTCTCTGGTAGGAGAAAGTGCTCTCATCTCCAATGAGGGAATTTCACATCATCACTTCTGGGATATAAACCTCCTGGCCAACCTTTGGACTTTATTTGGCCCAGCCATCTGCCTTTCTGACCAGGAGCATTTGCTTGTGGCAATGTGGCTACTTAAGTTTTTCCAGAAAAAGATAGAGTATTAAATCCCTGAACAAAACAGGTTTAATACTACTTAATACTAAGTCTGCTTTACTCATAATTACCTTCTCCAGACTAGACTACTGCAAATTCTAATAATGGCTTTCTGCCTTTCTGTTAATTAACTGCTGCAGATGAGTTCTGCCTTTAAGAATCTCATGGCACCTAGGCAAGCACTATGGAAGCTGCAGGGAAGAGTGAAGAACAACATGCAGCCCTCTAAAACAGTTTGTTCCCAGTGTAAGTCACACTGGAAGTAACAGATCTTCCTCACATTCTGCTTATATTTTATGGCTGCCCTCACATACAGATACCTGAAAATCTGATGCTTTGAAAATCTGACTCATTTTCTTCTACTGATATTTAATATTTAGAAAGCATTGATCATAACACCTCAGCAGCAGCACTCGTTTCCATTTATTTCCCATCTTCATTCTCCCAAACCTTTGGCTTCTCTCACTTAAAGGAGATACCCTATCACTGTGGTGTAGGTCATTTACCTAAATGATGCGAATTAAATGGCTTCAAATTGTCTAAAAAAGTATGAATCTGAAGTCACCTGCTTTCAACAAGGGAATTATTCCATTTGCTCCCTTCTGTTAAGCACTGTTCTTCCAACAAACACTTCCCAGGGCAATACACCCAACCTTTCAACAGAGTGAAGCTACCAGTGTCATGCAGTGTTTTCAGGGCAACTACCAAGAAGCATCTGGAACTCTCAGTGCAGTAAGTCAGCTACTGGGAAGGGGACCTCATCCACGTGAGGGTGGTTTATCAATCTGTTAGTTCTCTGTGCTATTGAGGAGTTTTTGAGGTATAAAGCATATGGTTCATAAGCAGTTAATAAGCAACAAAAAGGGGAATTTAAATGATGCAATTATTGAAACCACAAATATATTTTTCCAATTAAAAGTGCAAGAACCAATCAGGCAAATTACCCTCTCAGTGTGACTCAGGCAGCTGTAATATCAATAGCTTTTAAGCACGCTTATTTTGAAAAGCCAGAGATGCTGTGTAAATCTACTGAAGCACATTTAGCCAACAGACCATTCACTGTTTGTATATTTGCTTTGGACTGTTTAAAGAAACAATATTAGCCCTTTCATCTGAGGGAGATAACACTTTTTCTTTCACAAAAGCTATGTAAAATCATGAGTGACATCAGTTACCTGCTGCTCTGAGCAAACAAGGTGTAGTTTTTCCTAACAACCTTTGCAAGTTTTTTACAAAAGGTTGGCCAAGAAGCTGCTGGGCAAGGGAGAAACCATGCTCTGATTTGTTTTCACCACTGAATATGGTATCACAAATTAGTATCACCTACATTTCAAACAAAACTGCTGCCTGCCTGGGAATCAAGGTCCTGCAAGAGCTCTTTGCTCCAACTTCTCTGGACTTACTGGTACAGAAATGCCAATTACAACCTCTTTTTTTCTTATCTGCTCAGTATTGGCCAAGTCACCTCCAGTTAAATCTGCAGGAAGCAACAGAGCCCCAGTCCTGCACCAGTTGGCAAAAATTGCCTGTTTTACTACAGCAAAAAGGCTTTAGTCCAGCAGCAATCATCAATCAAGGGTGGGGAAGGCCAAGCTGGAAGCTTGACAAACTGATCTACATACTGCCTGGAAATACAGCACAGCTTAGAAAGGACAAGGAAATACTGCATTTCCATTGGTACAACCTGAGTCTTACAATACTGTCGGGTCAGGCTTGCACGCTAATCCTACCCTCCTGCCAGGGTGGTTAAACAACTACCCTGATGGTAAAGCTGAAGGGTCACACATCCATGTCCTCTCCTGCAGGATTCTGCAGCCCTGCTAACAGCTGCTGGTGGGAAGATGCCAGCCAGGCAGGTGGGCAGTGCCACAGTGCCCAAGCAAAAGGAGCAGGGTAGGCCCAGGTATGGCATCCAGGTGCAGCCAACACATCTCCAGACAAGTCCATAGTGTCAAGCAGGTCTGAGGTCAAGCTGGGAAGTCAATTTGGCAAGCTGGCATCAACAGGGAAACTGCCCAGGTACAGCCCACATGCTGTATAGCTCAGGCAAGGTGAAAGGGGGGGCTCCCAGCTGCTCACGCAGCAGGCTGAGCTAAGGTTACAGAGCTGCAGCACACCAACCCTGGCCATCAGCCCCTAAGCTTCAGCAAAGGGACAGAGGCTGACAAGCTGCTTAGTACTGAGGGCTCTGGCATCAAAACTGCTATTGCTGTGAGCTGCAGAGAGCTCAGAGAACAGGTTGCAAAATGCTTAACCTGAATACGAAAGACAAAGCATTCAAAAAAGAATAGTGCATGAGAGCCATAGGCAACCTCAGCCACCAGCACTGAAAACAGCCACTCTTAGCATTCAGAGCAACACAGGATCCAAAGTCAGGGATTACTTCTGATCAGATCCTTACACTTGTCCAACCAGCAGAAAGTGTTGTCGGAGTGGACTCCACTCATTGAGGAAGCACGCTGCTAGCTCTATTCCTACTACATTATCATGTCGATTTAAAAAGTTCAATAATTATCCAGTTCTTTCACATCACAGGCAAACACAAAGCAAAATAGTCAAATGCACAAATAAGCCTGCTGATAAGAGACATGACTGTTTGTTAACCTCAGCCTGCTGGCCTAATTAATCTAACAGTAGCATATTTTGTATTTAAAGTGAGGTGGAACAAGCTAACAAAGGAGAAAGCTTTGTACTTGCTAATGATATGGGTAAGCACAGCTTGAAAAAGCGATTCAGCAGACTTTGATCCACTTAGAAAACAGAATGAGAGCTCTTCAGGCACTTCTCACAACACAGCCTTACCATGAGCATTCATTCACCAGTAACCAGGCTCTATCATGCTCATTTAGAATTTATCCAACATTAGACTTGGCAAATGTAAGAAGCAGAAAGACTGACTTCGGTATATTTCACACACCTTAAAAATAGCAAGGCCAAGGGAAATCAAAAACTGACTCTAAGGTCCAAACAATCACAGAAGACATTTGGTCTGCCTGTTTACAGCAGGTTTTTTGTACTCATTTCACCTCCTTGCTGTAAATGATCAGCCTTTCTGAAATAGAGGATACAGACAGATTTTTCATTCCTAGCTGATCTCTTATGTTCCGTCAGTGTTTCAAAGAGAAAAGAGCTTGCAGGACCATTTTCAGTCTGCACACTTCAGACACTCCCCTATACACTGAAATCCTTGTGTTCACACAGCAAAACAGACTACTGAGGGCAGATTCTGGTCTAGGCACTAACACTGGCCAGCATGAACAAAGTAAATTAAATCACAGTTACTTTCTGCTGTAAGGATGAAAACCAGCTAGCAATGTAAACCCATCAATTCACAGGAGGCACTTTAAACCCATCAGCAACTGCAGAATGTTCAGCCTCGGAGCTGTAAAACATATCATCATTTCCAAGACTGGCAAAAGCTGTTCATCTCACTGTGTCCTCATGACAGACATTTTTTCCCCTCTGAGTTTCTTTCATCTTATTAGATTTTAGCTCCCATTATAGTCAGGACAATTTTGCAATGGGGCAAAAATAATTAGTTTGCATCAAAGAAAGGCTCCCTGAAATGTAACACTAATGAGTTTCATCTGCCTGATTAGAGGGCTTTGCTTTTAGCAATGGCTGGTGCAAACTTTTGTTTCAGAGAGATACAGCATTATAAGAATATTCAATGCTAAAGCATCAGCTGAACAGTAACCAGGGTAATGGATATAAAGTCAGGGTGGTAAACTGTGAGCAGATATATAACTGAATAGTGACAAGAGGATGAAAGAGTAGACCAGAACAGGTTAATGAAGATTTAACAAAGATGTGTTTGTGCATGCAGAGGTTCGTACAATTCACATCAGTATATTTAGTGAATTAACGCTACACCCTCCCATCAGTTCATAGTGCTTTTAGGAATTAAATGGAAAAGAGCTAGGAATGGGAAAAGAGAGTACTAATTTTTAGAAAGATGGGAAAAAAGTTCATTCTGCATCAGTCAAACTAATTCTAATATCTGGCAAATTAACTGGACAAAATATTTGCTTATTCTTAAATCAGGTTTTTGGCAAGAACAAATTGTGTTTCATCAACTTTGTTTTCAATTGATGGGAGAATTGCTCCAGAGGACAAAGGGGAATGAACAGATTTTATATTTCTTGCTTTTATTAATCTTTTTCACCCCACCCACTTTCTCTTCCGCTATTAGTACAGACAATTAAGCAAATAGAGTCGAGAATGAATTTCCTGACAGGCAGGTACAAATTCATCTGAAAAAAATAAATCACACAGTAGAAGTAGTTATGAGAGATTTGCTGGTAAATTTGGCCTAGCACACCATAAATGATGTAAATGATAGCACAGACACATGCTGTGTCATTTGGAAATTACAAACACATGACATAAGTGTATGCAGTAGAACATAAGGGAACTGTCTTTCCTGTGATTGTATCTCCCTTCACAAAACTCTCCAGCACATAAACAAGACCAGAAATGAAGAAACAGTGTTAGGAGAGGCCTAAGTTGCTGTCAGGAACAGCTCCATTTGAGAGGAGGCAGAAAGACCACATTGCAACAAGGATGTGCTTTTACACAACATTCTCCATCTGTGGCTGGACAAAGAAACCACTTTAAATTTGTGACTATACTCTCAATAACACAGAGATTGAGCAGTACAACTGAACAAACAGCTGCTTCTGGCTGTTGGAAAACACATAATCCAGATCTGCTGCTGAATCACATCACAAGGCACCAAGCAATTACACAGCTTAAAGCAGTTAAATTCAAAACACCTTTGGATAAGCTGAGAACTGAATTAAAGCCTATTTTACATCTTCCCTTTGTTTTGAGAAGGTTTCAACTCAAGCATTACCACTTTTTGTCAAATTAACTTGACCTGCAACAGGCAACACCAAAGCCTTGATGGTTTTTATCCTTCTGCAAACCTAACACAGGAACACAAACAGATTTCAAACCCCCATATATCCTCTTCCTCTGCTGCCATGCACATACTGCACCTGTGCATAATCTTTCTCCTGATAGCCTTCTGCAACAGGCCAACAACAAAAGACTGCACCTGTTATTCATAAGGTTGTTGTTGGCTCTCGGATGAAGTCAAAGGACCTAGAGCATGTGTGGGAAAGAAAAAGCTTTGTTTAATTTAATTAAGTTTATTTCTTTCAAGTCTAAGTAAACTCCGGAATCAGCAGAATGTCTGGTTAATTAAATCATCACAGCAGTTCCTTTTCCTATAAAGGCAACCACATCGTGCCAAGTCGTATCCAGCAGATTCTTCCAAAACAGCACCCTCGACCTTTATACTGTAGACCAAACATAACTACCACAGAGAGGGTACTGCAGTATGCAGAGCTCTTGTAATACAAAAGAAGACAGCTGTGGAATAGCACTGTATTTTCAACATCTTTTCAGCATTTTCCATCTTGAGGGTGTGCTCCAGACCTGTTGGTGAAAATCAGTGCTCACATTGTGATAAAAGATCTGATTCTGATCCTTAAATTGACAGTTGAGAACACTGGTCATGAGGGAAGTGAGCAGGATGGGCTCCAAGACATACACAGATGCTGCCATAACACAGTGCTGGATACTGTCCTTGCCCACCTGCTCTGGCATCCAGAAAGGTTGAAGAAGCAGGAACACTGCAAGAAGTTTGTCTCTTGGCTCTACACCTGGCTGTTCCTGCTGGGTTTGTCCCTTGTATCTGTAAACATACGCACTACAAAAGAATCAGCCTGGGCAACTCCAGAGCAACTCCATTACAGTGTCTTCTGCAGCTATCCCAATTTCTTATAAGAGTTGCCAAACCTCTCCAAGGAGAGAAAAAGCACAAATCTTCCCTCCATTTGGGGTTGGGATTTTCTCATTGTGCCTACTGCACAGTGCCAATACTTTCAGGTCTGTCAAAGACTTTCCTTGGACTTAACATGATTAGCCATCTCATAGGCAATATCCCATGTGTATCTTCATCACCTCAAAAACATCTACCTAAAGAGCTCACAAAGCTGGAGTCCTTTCTTGCTTCTCCACATTTTCAGTATTCATTTTTCTTTTCCCATTACTCCAGCCTTTTCTATTCACTATTTCTCCTCCTTCCATTCAGCCATATGAGTGGCCTCATGCCAAGTGACAAAATTTTGAGTTATTTTGCAGGTTTGTTTGTTCTCACCTAAGATTAAATGTTTCTCCTTCCTTTCTACTCTCTTAACTCATGAAATCAAGATCTTCACCAATCAGGGTGACAAACTTTACATGTCTTCCCATGGTTCCTGTGCCCAGCCTTCCTCCTTGATTTGAGGAAACCCTCATGTTGAATACATGACAGAATGTTGAATACATGTCGAATCATAGAATCATAGAATAGTTAGGGTTGGGAAGGACCTTAAGATCATCTAGTTCCAAACCCCCTGCCATGGGCAGGGACACCTCACACTAAACCATGTCACCCAAGGCTCTGTCCAACCTGGCCTTGAACACTGCCAGGGATGGAGCATTCACAACTTCCCTGGGTAGCCCATTCCAGTGCCTCACCATCCAACAGTAAAGAATTTCTTCCTTATATCCAATCTAAACCTCCCCTGCCTAAGTTTTAACCCATTACCCCTTGTCCTTTCACTACAGTCCATAATGAAGAGTCCCTCCCCAGCATCCCTATAGCCCCCTTTCAGATCCTGGAAGGCTGCTATGAGGTCTCCACGCAGCCTTCTCTTCTCCAGGCTGAACAGCCCCAACTTTCTCAGCTTATCTTCTTATGGGAGGTGCTCCAGTCCCTGATCATCCTCATGGCCCTTCTCTGGACTTGTTCAACAGTTCCATGTCCTTTTGATGTTGAGGGCACCAGAACTGCACACAATGCTCCAAGTGAGGTCTCACAAGAGCAGAGTAGAGGGGCAGGATCACCTCCTTTGACCTGCAGGTCACGCTCCTTTTGATGCAGCCCAGGATACGGTTGCTTTCTGGGCTGAAGGCGCACACTGAAGCTGGCTCATGTTCATTTTCTCATCAACCAACACCCCCAAGTCTTCTCCCCAGGGCTGCTCTGAATCTCTTCTCTGCCCAACCCATACGTGTGCCTGGGATTGCTCCGATCCAGATGCAGGACCTTGCACTTGGCATGGTTAAACTTCATGAGGTTGGCATCAGCCCACCCCACAAGTGTGTCAAGGTCTCTCTGGATGGCATTCCTTCCCTCCAGCGTATCAACAGAACCACACAGCTTGGTGTCATCGGCAAACTTGCTGAGGGCACACTCAATCCCACTGTCCATGTCACTGACAAAGATGTTGAACAAGATCGGTCCCAGCACCAATCCCTGAGGGACACCACTTGTTACTGGTCTCCAGCCGGACATTGAACTATTGACCACAACTCTTCGCATGTGCCCATGCAGCCAGTTCTTTATCCACTGAGTTCGTGCACTATAGAAAATTCTTAATGGAAAATAAAACCTCCTGAGGTCACTGGCTAATTACAGTTGCTGCACTAAAGTACGACACTGTGGCTATATTGCAGGGTAAGATAAAAGTGTGCACGTATTTTCCTGTGTGTTTCAATATCCTCCTATTGACAGGAGATAGGATGGCTGGTCTACAACTAGAGACCAGGAAATTATTTTTGTGATTTCATTAGAGTAAGGTTAACAGATGGCTTGTTAAAGTTACAACTTCTTTAAACAGAGCTGTCACCAAAAACGATGAGCACGACAACAAAAATAATATTGATATAAGCTCACTGCAAATTAAAATGGAGTTTGCATAACCCAAAGCACAGAGTAAGTAATTGCCACCACTGCAACACAGAATATCAAGGTGCATTTACTTTTTTCAGGTTTCCTTGGAAATTGGATGAAGGGACATAAATTGGGGGAAGTGTCAAAGACACGGGACTTCAGTTATTACAGGCATAAATGTGCAGTTGGTCACTATGTCTACTCCACATATACGAATAAACTACCATGGATGTATGAGCATGTTATATTATGGGTTGGATATTAATCCCAGTAGTAGCAGAATATACTAATCACACAGAAATTTTAATTTTGCATACATATGTTCTCATATAAAAATTCTGAAGTCAAATGCAAGGTTGTAGATTCATACTTTTACTGACTGCTATTACAGACAGAGCAGGGTTTTGTTCTTGAGTAAAAAGAGTCAGGTACCAAGCAGGTCACTTCCCTCAATACCTATCTAGTTATCAAATCCAGGAGCACGCTGTAGTCTGCTGTGCTCATTTCAGACGAAGGTGCAACACAAGCATCAACTCTGTAGGACTCTGCTTTCACATCTCACTTCTGGCAGATTCCAGACCTGTGCAGGGCAAGGGCATGCAACAGCTGAGACTGCCTCACCTCCATCGTGAAACAGCTCCCTGATGCCTCAGCTAGCCAGACAAATGGAGGAGGGGAACTGGGGAGTATAAATAAATAATAACAATAATAATGTAATAAAGGAATATTAGATCGCCCACCTGCTGTGGCTTTTAATACCCTACCTTCACCTTAAATTTGCCTCACTTCCACGAGAGCAGGAAAAACTACAAAGGGAATTCAGTTTTGAAATCAGAAAAAGTGAACAATATTGTACTTTTTTTGATAGGTGACTGCACACTAACTATTGCACCTGGACAGATCTACAATACTAACGTTGTTACTGACTATTCTTTTCCTCTTCAACATCACACTTGCTATTTATCCCCTTTATCATTATTCTTGTGGTTTTCTTCCTGTTTTCTTTCTCCAGCATCCCTTCTTCATCTCTTTTCTTTCCCTAGTATTAGTCTTATTGTCTTCACAGCATCCTACCACTGTTATCTTTCCAAGCATTCTTTTTTGCATTAGTCTGTATAAAATTAATCTCTCAGAATTTTCTGACACATAATGAAGATGCGCAGATAACTCCCAAAGACCTGAACTGGAAGAAAGCAAGCAAACAGAACCCCAGTGGCTTTTTCCTAGGTTTGTTCATTTTCTTCCACAACACAGCAACTCAGAAACAAACCTTTTCTATTAACAATCTCAGATGTGTCAGCTCCTTACATTATAAAACCTTTTTAAGAGCTAAATAATTGAATCAGGGAGACAAATAAAAGGAGGAATAGGAGGCATATTTCCCATTGCAAAACCTCTGTTGATAGCTATTAGAAATAACCTGGTTTATTTTACAAACCTTGTGATGTCAGGTTCACTTAGCACATGCCTTGTCAGCTCCAACTGAGGGGCATACTAACTGCATGGCTGATGCAGGCGGCTGTGACTGGGGAGCAAACACACAGCTGCTCACTATGTTTGTTTGCCTTCACATGAAGGAGTTTTGAGAAATTGAATAATATTACAGCAGACTGGTCCTTGCCCCAGGTGTACCTGGTTCTTCCTTTCTCATTGAGTTTGGCAGAGCATATGAATTTCATCATCATCTAGAACAAAATAATAAACAAGCATCAAAAAAGATAAAAATGGCCAAAATTTAATTTTGAGGGGGAAATAAAGGGTATGCTAAGGAACTGCTGTGACCAAGAGATTCTCCTCTAAAAACACAAGCAAATTCCTGAGCATAAAAGGTAACTGCTACTTTTGTAACTCTCAGTAACAGCCAAAAAAGTGGGAAAGAGCATGGATTTTCAAAGCAAACAAACAAAAACTACAGTAACATCCATCCCTTTTCATACCAGTGTAATTAATTAGGAAGAGGCTGACTTACAAATAAAGATTTTTTCTGGGTTTGGGTTTTATTTTGTTTCAGTTATCTTAGTTACAGCCAAAGAGAGTTACAAGCGGTCAATCTTAACACATAATCTTACAGAAAAATTAACCACCACAGCAGTTACAAGAAAATAAGAACTAAAAAAGTAATGGCAAAAAGGAAGAGTGAACTGAATATGGCTGAGTCTACCAGAAAGCACAGGTTTGTGACATGAATATTGGGCAAGCATTAGGTTATCAACAGCAGCAGCAACCTCACACTGTCAAGAGAACAAATGAAGCATTCTAATATAATTGTTTTTTTCTCCAAATATTACATTTATTTGGTTTTACAGTGCTTTGCCCCTCCAGAAAAGTTACTATGTAGGATAAAGTTGCCAAATATACATAAAATGCGAGTCAAAAAGAGTTAGAATCCTATATTTTATTGAAATTATTATGTGGATCTATTAAGCCTAATTTAAAATAAGGCCTTCCAGTCTGATTTCTACCTCTATTTTCTAGGTGTTCTCATGTCACAGTTGACATCCAGTTCTATCGAAGCAGGACTGAGTTTCGGTTAGTTTAGTTCAATACTTGTAATACCTGCTTCTTGTTCAGAGCTTTGCAGTGACAAGCACTTCTCGTTTTTCCCCAAAGGGCACTGTTATGGAGGTAATCAGATCTTGGGTCTGGAATAAAGCTGTTCACCTGCTTGTGGACAGACACCCATTCTCAAATCAACTAGCTCAGAGAGATGTGGCTTGCCAGCTGGTGTCAAAAGCACAGCTAGGAGAGGAAACAAAGAAACCCCAAACGACAAAAAACCAAACATGCCCCCAACACACACACCCCCTCAAAAACCAGATGTGATGCTTACAAAGCACAGGCTAAGGGAGGTCCCTGCTGGCAAGATGATGAAATACATGCACAGCATTTCCAAACACACTGTTCACCTGCTACCACTGTTTCTTCCAACCCTGAATGCCAAAACACTGTGCCTTTACCTTGCATTCAGCTGGCACCAGCCCCTTGCTCCTAAAGGCAGTGGTGGCCCACCCATGCAGCACAGACCACAAAAGAAGAGCTGTCTGGTGGGGAAAAAGGGGAATTTAGTTTCCATTTCACCATGTTTATCAAAAATAAAAATTGCCGGCATTCCTGAATTACCATCCTGCTGAAGCAAGGCTGACTGACCCGTTCCTATAGCTTCTTATGTCACAGAAGAGCACAAAGATGGGACTCAGCTGCTTTCCCACTAACATCGGCCATTTTTTCTACTGCATGACAAGCATTAGGTATCATCCCACTCAGGCAATAATTTTATCAGGGAAATCATGTATCTCACCTACTTGTTGTAATTACTGATACCACATTTAACAGTTAATCAGCCAATACTGGATATTTGTGTATTGAAATGAAGAAGAAACAAAATAACAGATCTCTGCTCAGCTTTTTTGTGTATTACAGTAAACAACTACTGAAAAATTTCAACTACATCAAATTTCAAAAGACACGACCCAGAAATAATTCTTAACTGTGGTGGACTGTCATAAAGTTACTTTTGATACACCAGGGGACAAACTGAGCTGAGAAAAATGTTACCAGCTAGATGAAAGACACATTAACTTCCACACCTTAGAAATTGCTAAGAAAGAAGCAAGGGACAGTTAAAATGAATATCCAATGGAGGATAAGGTATTTTACAGGACATTAACACTACAAAGAGGTTCAGTTTTCCTCTTACAAATGACATACTTGAGAGTAACAGATATTTCCAGTGGCTCAGAAAACAAATCTAATTGACACTTAAAATGAAGGAAAGTGTACAGGTGTTTTTTAAAAAAGAAACTTTATTACAAATCTGTAGGTTTAAGAAAATACCCCAAAACTATCAAAGTAGTATGAAAAATGCTGTCATCCTATTCACAGTTACCAGTTTTCTTCAATATACGTTAACATACAAAAATGGATAGAAACCAGGGCAATTCCATTTGGTGACACAAGCCAAATATTTGTAATTCTAAAGCCCCTGCTGACAAATAAGATGCTGCTGGCAGCCCAAAGGAATGATTAAATAGCAGTTTTTGAAAACTGGAAGTCTGGATTAAAAGGCTATATATATATACACATACTGTATTCTACCATATGTACAGGTAACTCAGGGCAAACAAAACATGGCCCAGCACTTGATTTCTATAAAAACCTGGAGAGCCAGAGAATAGGTATATGGTACTAAGTTATTCTCTATGCTCTGGTTTCCATTTTCTTTTACATCTCAAGCCTTATAAAGACCAACTGTTTTCCATTTTTATTTATAGAATCAATGAAGCTGATGTGTTACTGTACTGTCTTTTCAGACACAGAAAATGTTAGTTGCACTGCATGCAGGCATGTGATCTAAAAATGTAACGCAGTTAAATAGAATATAATTAAAAGTGAGATTTTTAGAAGAATGTAGACAGGCTTTACTGCAAGGGACCTAACACCTTAATCTCCCCTGAAACTGAAGTGCTTTAAAAAGCAGGAAGCTTGCAAGTACACCACAGGTTAAAACCAAACCTGACCTACAAGTCTAACTCTAGACTGGCTGCAATAGTTGGAAGCTGCAGCATAGACCATTGGTAACCATATTCTCAAGTCCTTTAAACTGCACAGGACATAGATGCCACAACCCAGAACTACAGTATAGAAGAGGTTTTAGTGTAAGAAGTGTGAAGATTTTAAAGGACCAGGATGAAACATTTCTAATAGAATACCTGCTCAAGCTGCTGATATGATCTGTAAGAGTAAAGAAAAAGAAAAACAAAAGGAAAATGCAAATAAGTCTGTGTAATTTAACTCTGTTTTTATCAGGTGCTTAAAGACCCTTAAGCAGAGGACATCCAGGATTTCCTACCAACCCTTTTGCCAACAGCAACTTAGAAGAAACCAGCATCACGTTACAAATAACTACTCAGTTCAGTTCATTCATGTTGCTGTTTCAACTTAAGTTGAAAAGCATAGAATCAGGAGCTATTAAAAAAAAACAACAAAACAAGCCTATGTACAGAAGAGCAATCAGAAATCAACAGTTCCTCACCACCAGAGCAAACAGGATGGAAGATACAGAATTGAATTTACAGTTGTTTCCTTCCCCATAGAGAACAGATCAACCCTAGGTTAATCAGGGCTACCTGGAAGACTTCTTAAAAGCCACCTGTTGCTAAGGAGGTTGCCTCATTCTTCTGCATTTACTGAAAACTTGATTTCTGAAACACTGTAATAAAACAGTTAAAATCTTCATTCCAAAGAAGGAAAACATTTCATGTACATTCTTAGGAGTGAACCTTCAGGCTTGGGAAACGTTTTTCTAGATTATCAGCAAGTGTCTGATCAGCCTCACGCAGAACTTCAAGGAAACTCTCCACCTGGAAATAAATTGCAAACACAAAAAGAGAAGGAGAAAGGGAAGACAAAAAATACCTTGTATGGGACACAAAATTATTACACTTGGTATAGGGGGTCTTTCTATTTCTGCACCTTCCCACCAATAGCAGTCAGCAGCAGCCACTGCAAGTAACAGTGGATAATGTTCCACATGCCAGCTTCCTAAACCCCACAATTTCAGTTGGTCTAAACTTTGAAATATTACTGCCTTCCCCAAACTCTTTTTTTATTGTTTAGAAGTACATAAAGAAAACCTCCCTATAAAAAAATGCTTAGAATAATTATTCTATAAAGATACACTGGACAAATTTTCAGCTAGCACAAATTCCAGTTATCCATTCATTTCAGCACAGTTTACCCTTACATCAGCTGATGATCTAGACAAAACTCTGACTGAAGCAAGCCAGAAGAGACAGAGAGGGTAAGACTGTCTAGAACAGCATATTATCTGTGTCCAAGCAATTCTAACCTACTTCTACATCTGCTCTGAAAGGTCTTGCCACCCAAGGGGTATTTTTTCACTTATGTTAAAGTCTTTGTCACATACTCACTGATGCAAAATACAGAGGTAAGAGGTTCTGAAATGCACAGGAACATGCCTCCTCATTTAAATGCCCCTGGTGTAGTCCTTCTAACGTATTTTCCTGGAAAATGAAATAAGAATTAAAACTAGCATGTCATGAACAGCTGTGAAAGAATAAACTCAAAATGGTGCACAGAATCTCTACAGTATGTGCTTTGTTCTTAAAAATGGGTAAAAACACCAGAAGAACTCCTGGAGCATATCAGCCATAGCAAATACAAAAGGTGTGAGAGCTCACACATCATAAGGCTCTTAATCTGAATACTCCCATAATAAAAAAATCTAGAGAAGAAAACGAATTTACATATTCTTCTTCATATTCAGGTTCTTACCTTTTCTTAAATAAATTGACTTTCACTCAAACAAAAAGGCAACATACACCTACAGAACTTATCACACGGAGTCTTGGCCCTAAAGGGATGGGAAAGCCTGTGTGTCCCTGCCATCTAACACACATTGTGCTACCCACCTTCTGATTAATTTCCTAAGGAATTTTCAGTATGCAACTTCACTTGCACAGAAAAATATTCACATTGATAGTAGTGTCTCTTTTCTTACCTACCCTCCAGAAACCCCTCTCAGAATTTGGTTTATCCTTACCTTGGTCAATTCTTGAAGCATATTGGAAAGTAATTCACAGCAAATATCCTTCAAAATTTTTAAATGGAAATCTTTGTCATTTACATCAGCTGTTCCAGTCTCTTCTTGTTCAGACTCCTTTGAGCTATCACCAGCTCTCTTCCCACAGCCCTCCATGTATTGTAAGATACGAATCAAGCTGCCAATCAGAGGCATATCTAATATAAAGAAACAAGAAAATGGAAGCTTAATGCTGAAAATTTTTCCCCATCTTTTCAAGGCATTAAAATTTTGAAACACACCACCAGATTTTATACAAAAGCTAAAGAAATGTGTATACTGACATTGTTGTGTATTATCACTCAAAGGCTTTTTAAAGAAGCAAGCAGAAATGTAGCAGAAAACCCAAACCATTTCTAATGTGAGCTAACCTTTGTCTATAAAACATATTCCAATGGTAAGGAATATGAGAAGGAAAATGTCCCCAGTAGTAAATCAGAGCCTAGAATGTTAAACTTGCATCCAGGTAATTCTGTCTGATAAACCAAATTCCAATGTCTTTATCCTGCAGATGACGCTGATTCCCATTCCCAAGGTAGGCTTTTAATTTTAAAGACCTGACAAAGTACTGAAAAGTAGCAAGTGATAAAGATGGACTTAAGTGCAGAATCTCCCTCTGCTAAAAAAATAAAATAAAAAAACTACAAAGCACTCATATTTCATGAAAGGAATTCCCCAATTTTCATTAATTTATCCAATGGAGAAAACTGAACAGTATCTGTAGAGTTTATAACTCTTCAGACAGATCCAGTAACCAAACTTTGAGCTAGCTGTGATTTTTAGAGTTACCAGCAAAGAAACTTACTGTATTCAAAAATGTAACAGGATTCTGTGTTCTGAACTGATCTCTAGTAATAAATTAATCACCCTTCACCCCACAGAGTCAATTGTGAAAATAACTGAAAAATAACCCTAAAAAAACCCCCACACCCAGAAAAAAAAAAAGGACAACTTGCTTTTCCTCATCTTGGTGTATTCTTGCTCTGTCTGTGAAGCAAACATAGCAGACAGCACAGACAAAATAGAGGCCAATACAGTCTTCTGCTCCTGCACGATGATCGGTGGATCATCTGGCTGGCAAAGGTCATGGCAAACAAGGTCATACAGCAAACTCCAAGTCTCTTTTCCTCCATCAGGAGCCTGCACTTGAGAAAGAAAGAAAAAGAACCCACCAACCCAACAAATTTAATCTAGATACATGAATAATTTTTCTACCCATCAAATGTCTGATGACCTAGAAGTTACTGCCATTCTTGGTGCCATCATATGCAGCAATTCAAGTGTCTTACCAATAGCCTGAATACCCTCATCCACCGTGGTCAGGAGCTGCAAAATATGCATATAAACATCAAGTCCTTCCGGATTATCTGATCTACACAGAACAAATAAAAAACAAAGACAGATTATATATTCCGTGTGTTTTGGACACACAGAAGACGATCAGCAGTCACTGCCATTCTCTTTGCTAATAAACTAGTTGACTCACTTCAAATTGTAAGTACAGGAAAATGTATTCTAATGACCTGTCACACTATGCAGCTCTCACTGAAATAGAGAATTCAGATATAGGCCTTAACAAGGTTATAAGGAATCTCCCCAGCCATGAAACCATAAAGAAATCTCACATACCGGACTTGTTTGGCTGCTTCAAGTATACAAGGCACAATCTTAAAATCTGGAAGTTCTTCAGGGGAATCATCTACAGATGGTCCCACAGATGGACAAGTGCCATTTTTAATCCAGTTCAACATTAGCTCCTCATCTAGATCAAAGAGTTTGTCCACCACTTCTCCTACTTTTACCAGCAATTCAACTGCATAAGAGAGAATGTATAAATTTCAACAAGACTAAAAACAAAAAGCAAAAATTAGCTCTCAAAATGCTAATATATAAAAGTATTCAGAGTAAATTCAGGTGAAATATATTAGTTTCTTTCATGGCCTACTAAAGATTGTTACTCTTTTTTTTGGCATAGATCAGGTGAAGAGCTTGATAAATAAAGATTGTTGGAATGTGCAGTGACTTCTACTTTATCATCCCATTTATTAAGCAGGAACTTTATTTTGCAAAGAAAAATCACATTCCTGAAAAGTCACAACTTCTGCTACTGAAGTAAAACTTTCCAAGATTTGCCTGGAAATATGCAGTTTTCTGCTAACCTTATACCTGCCAATCTGCATTTTACTTATGTAGGTCTGTGGCTGCAATTGGATGGAGCAGCATTCCTGAGCATTCTCATGAAAAAGAAAACACAAAAGTTTGAGAAGAATCATAGCATCATAGAATCATAGAATAGTTAGGGTTGGAAAGGATCTTAAGATCATCCAGTTCCAACCCCCCTGCCATGGGCAGGGACACCTCACACTAAACCATATCACCCAAGGCAATTAGGATTCTTAGACAAATAACAACTGCTGTTAAAACGGAGTTGGATGTAAAGCATAAATGCTATTCAAAATATTTCCATTATTAGGTGCTTAATGTGTTTTTTAATAAATTTTTGCTAAGACAGATTTGTGTACCAAAGCCTGTGCAGTACCAAAGTGTACTAAAGTGTATTGAAGTGTACCAAAGTACCTGTGCAGGGATTTGTGTACCAAAGCCTCAGCTGCCATTCAGGGTAACTGAATAATTTTTCCAGTTCACATTCCATATATATGTTTCCATATATATCTATCTCCACATATATATACTCACACATACATAACTGATTTGGAAAAAAAAAAAAGAAAAAGAAATTTAAATAAGGTCTTTTTCAAGATCAGAAATGATATCTGCATATTCCCGAACAAGAACGATGCCCTTTCTTTTACTGTGACAAACAGCAATTTCTTCTATGAGACTTATTTTGATTCCCCCACAGAGCTTTTTTCCTCTATTTTTTTTTTCCGGTTGGTTTTAGGTGTATCTGTGAACCTACAAAGGCAGAACAAGATTATTCTGGTATACTTTAAATTCATGAGCTTTACTTGGAATTCTGTACTCTCAATTGAAAACCTGGCTTTGAAACTGCACACTTTGGTGGGGTTTTTTTTTGTTCTGCAAACACCCACTAATTCCTGGCTTGTTTTGGCAACTTACCATTTGTAGAGCTGGACATGATAAAGCACACACAGTCACACACAGAAGGGTTCTCTCGGATTCTCTCAACCCAGATATTGGCCACCTCAGGCTGGGAGAGGCAAGTCAACAACAACCTAGACAAGAATTGCCCATGTAACAAATTAGAAGCCAATTAATTCATTTTGTTTGTACAAGTGCAAATCCAAAATAATGAGAACGATGTGACAGAAACATTGCCAGTTTTCTTCCCAGGCCTCAGAACATAGCAGAACTACACTAATGATGCATCAAGTTCTGAGATGTCCTACCTGCTTGTTTCCAGAAGAGTTGGGGAGTCTGTGTCACACAAACGCTGCAGTAGCACCTGGCTTTAAAGAGAAAACACAGGATAAAAGCTAAAAAGAAGTATTTTTGTTTAAAACAGGTTACAAAAAGGTGAATTTCATAGCTGTTGTCATGTTCTGAGGTTAAACCCAGCCTTTCCTGACTGTGCACACATTTCCAGTGTTTCAAGATTGCCCAATTTAAGGATTCAACTTCACTGTTGATTAAAAACAAAGTGGTCCGTATCCTTTTTTATCTTCACTGAGCACTTCCTACACAAACATGGTCAGCTAAAAAGGTGTCAATGAACACGAGGGATGACAGGCAAACTTATTTCCTTCTTTAACATATATTTCTTGATTTTGAGACCAGAAAAGCAGCACCATGCATACATATATATAGCACATACACACTTACCCAAGATTCTCATCTTTACTAATGGACATGCATATGTCTTGGAAACAGGCCATATTTCCTAATATTCCCACACAGATTTCCTGAAAAGACAAAACACAGTATAATGAGGAAACTGCAACACAGTTCACAATTTTATTTCCACAACCGTAAGACAAAGGTAAGACAGATTCAAAGACGTTTTCCAGTTTGATTTCCAAGTTCTTATGATGCACTGATTCCAAGATGGTACAGATTTTTCTACAGGGTGCCACTAGACTGGCATAAAATACACTCATGACAGGTACTACTCACATATTTAGGTGTTAAGGTGTTCCATAAAAGCAAATACATCTTGAAATCAGTTTTGCTTGCATATTCTATGTATATTGATTTGAAGCTAACCTGCCATCCCTATTATTAAAGCAATAGAGAGGTGCTCCAGTTGCTGGAGCAGAAATCCCACTGTTGTCTTGTGGTGGAGACCATGGTAAGGCAGGCTGTCCCCCTGCAGCCCATGGAGGTGAATGGTGAAGCAGATATCCACCTGTAGACCACAGAGGACCTCAGGCCACAACAGGCGGATGCCCAAAGGAGGCTGTAACCCAGCCCACATTGGAGCAGGTTTGCTGGCAGGACTTCTGACCCCATGTAGGACCTATGCTGGAACAGTCTGCTCCTGAAGTACTGCACGCCATGGAAGGGACCCATACTGGAGCAGTTTGTGAAGAACTGCAGCCCATGAGAAGTACTCATGTTGGAGAAGTTAATGGAGAACTGTCTTCCATGGGAGTGACACATGCTGGAGCACAGGAAGAGAGTGAGAAGAAAGGAGTGATGGCAGAAATGCGTGATGAACTGACTGCAACCCCTATTCTCATCCACCTTCACTGCTTGGCGTGGGAGCAGGGAGAGAAACCAGGAGTAAAGTCAAGCCCAGGAAGAAGGGAGGGGTGGAGGAAGGTGGTTTAGGATTTGGGTTTACTTCTCATTACCTTACTCTGATTTGATTGATAATAAATTAAACTAATTTCCCTTAGTCTTGTCTTGCCTGTGACAGTAACTGCTGAGTGATCTCCCTGACCTTATCTCAATTCATGAACCTTTTTACCATATTTTTCTCTCTCTGTCCAGCTGAAATGGAGAGTGATAAAGCAGCTTTGGTGGGCACCTGGTGTCCAGCCACAGTTAGCCCACCATACGTTTCTATGTCTGACTAAACAAATTCATTACCATTTCTGTTCAGTAATCTTGAAACAGATAATGAGGAAATAAAAGGGCAATCTTTCCTGGGTTTTATAATAAAACTTATAACCAGGTTTCATGAACTTAGTCCATCATAATGACATATATCAGCTTCAGCATCACCGAAATACTTACTGATTAGACTCTATTAAAAATACTGAAAAAAATAATATTAAGATTTGATTTTGCATTTTCTTCTTGTTTCCCTAAGGTATCCAAGCATGCAGTGAGAGAAGGAAGGAGTTATGTGCAAATGCATGTACACAGCTATTTACTACTGCTATTAATATGGGACAACTTTTTGACAGACAATACTTACAGTAAGGCGAGGGCATTTTGACTTGGCAAAAATTCCCATGAATATATCTGGGGCATTGAATTCCTGAAGAAATAAAGCGACATCCTGTGGAGAAAGTGAACGAAAAAGTAGATGGACTTCTGCATTTTCAAAATGCAAAACCAAACATTTTCTCACATCACAAGGCCTGGATCAAAGAGATGTCAAACTTGCCAAAAGAGATCAGCTCTTTCCCAACAGTTAATACCAATAATCCTTGCTTCTCAATGAAACAAGATCAGCCAGCCCCTGTGGTGATTCAGAGTGCCAGTGATTTGCTATACAGTGGGCCAAAAAGCCACATTTAGTGTCTTTTGCTCTCTGTCTCAACACAGGGTCAGAGACATCAACTCAGAATTCAGCAAACATCATGTTTTCAGACAGTGACATGATGCAGACATACAAAAAGAAACCAAGGTAGGGATTACCATTAATACTTTATTAGACCATGCAAAAGAGTAAAACTGCTTTCCATTTTACCAGATTAAAACACAGGATTAGCTCTCAACCTGTGAGCAAAGGACACATCTTCCACATTTATTTAAAAGATCCAAAGAGCTAGGAAATAAAATAGTAAGTACAAATGTATGTGTACCTCTGACTCAAAAACTAGATCCTGCATCTGAAAATGTTTAGAAAAAATACCAAAAAGTTATGTTACATTGCCACTGCAAGTCTCTGGCTAAACTTTAAAAGGTTCCTTGTCATTCAGAGGAAACTATGTTTACCAGCAAGATGCATTACAATTATCAGAGGAAAAAACCCCTATTTAGAGATGGCCTCAATATTATCTCTGTAATCAAACCACTGAAGATACAGGTTATGCACCTCAGTCAATTTCTGCTACAGCTAAGCTGCTGTTTTCTAGTAACACTGAGCTTTTGAACATGATTTTCTGTAGAACTTCAACAGGTGTGAATACAGCCCCATTTAAGACAGCTGACCCTAAACAACAGCACTACAGGATCCATTAGACACCTGGAGGAAAGACGGGACAGACCATCTTGTTTCTTTTATATTCAAACATATATAGGCTTTACATGCTCAAACAGCAGCATGGGCCCCAGCAGCTAGTACACAACAGGTCTGCTTCTGCAGACTAGTGCTCGGTTTAAGAATGTACACAACATACTTGCTCATCCTGTAAAGCAGCCTTTGTAATGACAGCGTTTGATGCTAGTTCAGCACACCGGCACTGCCTAATGACCCACAGCACACTATCAGCCAAAACAGAATAACCAGTACCATCAAAATCACAAAGCTGGCCGAGTCCGTATAATTCTGTGCCTTCTCCCACTTTCAGAAGGACACTGAACACACAGAAGCCACCCGCAGCTATGAACCACCCTCGAGGTCTGGCTTCCACACATCGCTCCTACCTCATCCATCGACATGTCCCACACTTTACAAATGTCATTCTCCATCTCCTCGTCCAGCTCCATCTGGATTCCCTCGGGACTCGCGATGGGCTCTGTCTTCTCAGGGCTAATGACCTGAGAGAAAACGGGCAGAGGGGGTGTGTGTGCACTGGGGGTACGGCAGTATGTACGCAACTACCGAGAAACGCCATGGATCACTGACAACGACCTACCGCTTCTGGCACAGTTTAAAACCACAATCAAAACCTGCTTGTGTATCTCCCCATGGACCCGGTAACAGCCGCACCTCACCCGCGATACGCTCACCGCTCCGGGGCCCGCCGCCCTCTTCCCTCACGGCGCCCCCAGCCCGCCGGGCCCGCACCTCGATGAGGCGGGTGAGGATGCTGAACAGCCAGTGTTTGCTGTACACCGTATTTCCCACCGCGTCCTCCTCCTCTTCCACCTCGCTGGAAGGTGGCGAGGGGTTACGGTTCATGGCAGCACACCAACACCACCACCACCACAACCACCACCACAACGACAACCGCACCGGCACCAACGAGGCGTCCGCGGCGAGAGCGGCCCCTTGGCGGCACACCACAGCGCCCCCTGCCGGGCTGGAGCGCCGGGAGGCCACGGCCCAGCTCTCCCCGCAGCCCGTTAGGGGCCCTCAGCGCTCCGCGTCCGCTCCGAGCTCGGGACCGCAGAACCCGCTCGGCGCTGGGAAGCAGCTCCCGTGCTCCCAGAGCAGCCCAGAGCCAAGGGACACCGCCTCGCCTCGGCAGCGCCGGTAGCCACCGTGATGTCCTGGCACCGCCGGTAGCCACCGTGATGTCCTCACACCGCCGGTAGCCACCGTGATGTCCTCACACCGCCGGTAGCCACCGTGATGTCCTGGCACCGCCGGTAGCCACCGTGATGTCCTGGCACCGCCGGTAGCCACCGTGATGTGCTGACACCGCCGATAGCCACCGTGATGTCCTGGCACTGCCAGTAGCCACCGTGATGTGCTGACACTGCCGGTAGCCACCGTGATGTCCTCACACCGCCGGTAGCCACCGTGATGTGCTGACACTGCCGGTAGCCACCGTGATGTCCTCACACCGCCGGTAGCCACCGTGATGTCCTGGCACCGCCGATAGCCACCGTGATGTCCTGGCACCGCCGGTAGCCACCGTGATGTCCTGGCACCGCCAGTAGCCACCGTGATGTGCTGACACCGCCGGTAGCCACCGTGATGTGCTGACACCGCCGGTAGCCACCGTCATGTCCTCACACCATCCCACAAGTGACAGTTACCCTGGTTCCCTCAGAGGCCGCGCTGTGACCCAAGCTCCCCACACCCCACAAGGTAAGGCAGCAGCGAGGGGGATGGTTTGCAAAAGATGCTTTATTTGGCTGCGGAGAGGAGGTGTAACAGGGGAGCAGAGGGGCTCTTTCGGGGTGGCGTTAGTATTTGCTGGGAAGGCCAGCAGGTCTGTAGCGGTTGGGATCACCACCATTTCTACCCCACTCGTTGGCCTCCTGGTCAGCTCGGGTGTCTTCTGCGCCTCTGCCACTCACATCGCTTTGCCACTTCTCCCGGGCATCGCTAACAGGAATGAAAAAGGCCATGTGAGCCAACCAGTGTGTAACCACACTTTGTCTTGATTCTCTCACTCATGTAAAACCCGCTTTTCCACAGTACTTCTCAAAGTGAGATCAAGCACATATTCAGTCCTTGTCTGAGAGCCACAGTGGCATTCATAACTGTTATCACAGAATGGTTTGGGTTAGAAGGGACCTTAAACATCACCTAGTTCCAACCCCCTGCCCTGAGCAGGGACACAAGGAAAGAGTTCCTCACCACCAGAAACACAGAGCTAAGGAATCTCAGGAGGACAAGAAGAAAGGCTCACACTCATGTGAAGGAGAGACACCATTCCTATAGAGACAGGCTGCACAGACATTAACTATTTCCCCTCCACTGTCCTAGGTCAAAAGCTGAGTACAAGGCAAAAAGGATGTCACTCTAACTGGAATGCCTAGATCCTTAGTCACCCGTGTTAATGGCACAAATATGCTCCGTTACCTGATCACTTTCGCTGCCCAGGCACCACCAGGTCCTCTTCTGGCGGCATCATAATTCCCACGAGCATGGAAATACTTGTCAGCACCTTTGTAATTTGCCTCACGCATGTCCTGGTATGCTCTGTACATATCCTTTGCCCCTGAGGAAAGCAGAGAAACAGCCATGATTTTGACTTTAAAGTGTCATCCCAGAAATAGTGAAGTACCATTTCAGCCAGGAACTGAAAGGCCCTAGGAGCAGTAACACAGAGAAGCACTTCTCCACATTGGCCTTTACACAGGGGTGTGCCCATGGAAAGGAGCTGTGGGGGATGATCAAGGCCTCCTTCAGCACCAGAACCAGCGGGGCTGATAATGTGGAGCTGTGGTCCTCCCAGCTCTGAGGACTGTGTCCATTGAAATGCCAATAAGCTGTGCTCAGGCAGGGGGTTCCTGAGAGAAGGGTCTGTGGTAACAGCAGCTTACCTCCCAGTGCATCCCAGACAAATCGTCCACCTCGGGCTATTGCTGAGTCAGCACTTGCACAGAGGATAATGGAGAGCAGAACGAAGCAGACACAGAGCCTCATGGTTCCTGGCCCAAGCCTGACACAGAGTTGTGAGACAATCGGAGAGATGAAGAGTTCTGGAGCACATTTGAGAGACTGCAGCTCCAGCATCCATCAGATCCATAGCTGTGCTCATGCAGCTGCCCCAGTGCTGATGGCTAGCCCAGGAACCCACTCCCTCCAACCCCAAGGAGTGATGCCCTCTGTATGACCACAAGCTCAGTTCTGCCACAGAGGCAGATGGACATGAAGAACTTGGGTTTTAGCATTCCCTGCTGCTCCTATCATGAATACAGAGAAACCCCACATGCTAAAGCATTAGTCCTGTTCAAAAATACTAGCTAACAAATTCAAGAAGCTCACAAATTCAGAATATCACTCACCACCACAGAGGGGTAAAGCCAAAGGGAGATGAGACTTGTACTGTGTGCTGTCAGATTCAGAGAGGGTATTTATAAGGAACTCAAACCCCTCAAAAGAGGAAATTGAAAAGGATACCTTTCATTGGTGGGGAATTCCCCACCATCACTCCACTTCCAACAGAGAAATTACAGTAAACCTGTCCTTGCCCTTACTGAAAGCTCATGGTTCCTGTTACACAATTTTAGAAAGTATGTGGTGTTTTGTCAGCTGTCCACGAGACTGTTTGCTCTTCATAACAAGCAGGCTCAGCAGCTAACTCAAGCGTTCTGTCTGCTTGAAGTGTTACAGTTGGCTTAAGGATGACACTTCTGTGCAGCTCTTGTGCCCGACAGAACTCAGAGGAGTAGGTGCCTGATCATCTGTGCTGTATCATGAAGCACAAGATCAGGTCTGCGTCTGTGCACAAGGAACAGCCATCTGCATTACCAGAATTGCTGCAGGAAAAGCCAAGTGAAATTCCCATGCATGCTGGGATAATGTGATGGATCCCAGAGTTGATAGAATGAAAAACTTGGAGTGTTGCTCTTAACTCCATTTGTCCCTGCTGATAATGCTTTAGGATAGCACACACACATGCCACCTTAAGGGAGGCCTGAATTGTTCATTGTGCCTTTGCTTGCTCTTACAGATCCCTCTTGAGGGACTTCCAGCCATCCTGCTGCTCCTCTTGAGCTCAGTAGGGCACACGTTTTCTAAACTAAGCAGAGTGGTAAACAAAGATACAGTGGTAAATACTATACCTAAGGAGAAGTTCAGATCCATGCAGCCACAACTCTGCTAGATTTTAAGCAGTAAGGCCCTGCTGACATGGCTCACAGTTTGAGCACCCACTGTCCTCTTTCTGCTTATGAGCATGCTTGCTGTTCTCTTCCCTTGGTTAATAACTGACACACTATTTTCCCTGCAGAAAGCTCTAGGTTTGAGTGCAGTTGCACTGTAGAATCGATGTGCAGAATGTATTCACATTGCATGGTCTCATCCATGATTTGAAGAAGTTGTTAGGGTCCGATTGGAGAAAACCCCAGTGCCAGACCCTGTTTCAGTTTGTGATCCCAAGAGTAAGGTTAAGATGCAAATGAGGTCAAGTACCATAATCAGTTAGTAAGTTTATTAATAAAACAATTATTACAAAAAAGATAAATTACTGTAATAAAGGGGATAGCGATAGGACAGGTTGGAAAAAAGGTAGAAAAATGAAGCAGGGATTTGGGGTGCAGAGAGAAAGTAACCACTGTGGATCCAGCAGTGTCCCGGGGAACCACTGTCATCATTGCCAGTGGTGAGAGTTCTTCAGGGTTCATAGTTGGTATTGGAGCAGAGTGTCCCCCAAGAGTCTGTTGGAGGTGGAGGCATCCTTCTGGAGTCATCGCCTTGAAGGTACTCTGTGGAGTGTGTCTCGTGGAGTTGCCCTCATGGTGATGTCTCATGGAGGGTGTCCCTCAGAGTCCATAATAGTCATCAGTGGAGAATGTCCTCATGGAGTTGTCCTTCTGGAGTCATCCTCATGGCAATGGCTCCCTGGTGATGTTCCTCTTGGTGATTAGCTTTTCCCCCTTTTATAATGAGTTGAAGGGAGTACCTCGGTTCTACATGTCATGTATTACATGTTCCTGGTGGACCAGTTTCCCTGGTCTTGCAGCCAGCTCTTCAACTGTGCTTGTCTGCACGCATGTGTCTGCAGCTATTCTTGGGATAATGGACAGCAATTCCTCACACCAGTCCTCAAGGTAATGGACTGAAGAGTCTTATTTCAGCTCTTTCCCACTCATCCCTCAAGCACTGGATGGTGGAAGAGTCTTACCTCAATTCTTTCCACCAATCTCTGAGACAAAAGATAGGTGGAATCGTATCCCAGTTTCTCATACCAGTCTTTGGGACAAGGGACAGTGGAGTCTTATTTCAGATCAGTCTTTCACAGAAGACTAAGAGAGCCTTTTTAAGTTCTCCGCAGAAGAGGTATGTATAGTTGCCCCATTCACAACCTTGTCACTTCATACTATTAGCTGCTGGAGACAAAGGGCAGGGATATGAGGTACAAGAGGGGCACTAACCAAGTCAGCTAATAAAGTGCCAGCAGGTAACTTCCTTGGGCATCACTGGACTTCGAACAAGAATTCAGCTTAAGAGCAGATGCAATATTTTCCACAGGCCTAGAGCATCAGGACAGATGTTATTTACTGCACTTTATCTCTGAATGGAACAATTCGAGACAAGAATCTAAACCCTAACCCAATGGACAAGGAAACCTTGCAAAACACAGCAGACCAGGCGTGTAATTTTGTCCCCACCACATACGATCCTGATATTAACAGTGCAACAGCTCAGTTACTGCAGAGAATGGAGTGCTGTGCTTCGCTGCAATGCTATTCATATCCTAGTGATGACTTATGCCCTTACAGTACATGTCAGCTCAAGTACCTTTTCTGTTGGCTACAAGCAGTCCCTGTTGCTCATCTCTTTGGTTTTGAGTTAAAAAAAAAAAACACAAGAAAAACAAATCAAACCAACCACCAAAACAACCAACAGCAAACCAAAGTCAAAACCACACACACACACACACAAAACCTCTGGAAAATTATTCCTGGAAGCTGGAGTATAGACTCACTAACACATATGCCATTTTGCCCAGGGACATAAAACAGAGCATTGCCTTTAAAACTGACTTTGTGAAAAATTCCCTAAAAGAGCTCAGACATTTAGGACCATGAGGGATATTTCTGAGTCTTATGATGTGGTCTGATGCGTCTGCATTTTCTCCAAATCCAAATTCCATGCAAAGAGCACAAACATGAAGATAATTGCAAGAAGGTAGGCACTGGAGGAGATCTTTAGAAGATTTTGGATTGCATCCCCTTGACTGGTCTCCAACAAGGAAGGCAGCAGCAGTGACAGTGCTGGACCTCCCTATAGTAACTGGATAAAGCACACTTTGTGCCCCAGCACTGCTTTCCAGTATCCTTCTGGCCTGCATTCCAGGTCACAGCCCTTGGCCCACAGAAACAGGCTGCAGCCAAAAACTTTCGCTTTTGCAACACAAATGGGCAAGCTGCCTCTGAGCACACAGAAGGGTTTCAATGGAATGTTCCTTTTTGGCTTAGCACTGAAACGGGCTGCATGTGTACACTGCGTGAACATAACACATATAGTGTACATTCTGATATAGCTAAAATAAAAAGCAACCTCAAACTTATTACCCTTTAATTCAAAATACATATAAATGCAAGCTAAGTTCCCCAAACATTCTGCAATGTGGACATTTCACAATCCAAGTAAATTTAGACTGAATAAGGGGTAAGGTAATTCCCAGCTCAGGCACAATAACAGATGCAGTTACTGCTTATTCCGGGAAGTAACAGCACATTAAGGTTACAAGGGCAATAATTCACTTCAGGGAGTTTTGCCATGCTGCTGTATGGAATATCTACCAGCAGTGACCTCAGGCTCATAGATGTATAGAATGACTGCAGACTTGCCCCTCTTCAAGAAACAATTATATATGCAGATGTTTATCTTAAATAAAATTCATTTCCCCACAGGTTTTGATGATGATTCTAGCAGTGAAATAACACTTGGAGGTAGGTATGAGACTTTTTTTGGGGGGGGGGGGGGGGGGAATGGGAGAAGTGTAGAAACAACAAAACCAACACAGCTTCTGTTTGAAGTTGTTCAGAGCAAAGCCCCTTTTATTAATCTGCTTTTCAAGGGTATCCTCCACCAACAGTCAGTCACTAAACCAAAAGATGAGCTGGAGGAAACCTGCTCCAGCCCAGGCTGGCTTAAAGTGTCAGTGGTGTATGCACAGCTACCAAGAGTTGGTAGGGGCTGGAGCTTTAGGGTGAGGGCACTGTTCTGTACAACTGTAACTTCTGAACAACGACTATCTCATTACAGTCCCTTCACCTTACCCTTATGAGATGAAAACACATGTAACCAGTGCTTTTCCAACTCTTCTTCAGAAAGTATATCTTTACACTTTATTGACAGCCAAGTTATCTGAACTCATTAAAAGAAGTTCACTTTAGCCACCATATTTGAACAAACACTTCCATTGTTACTTGACTGTTCTGAGACAAAATTTTTAAAAAAAGCTCTAAATTGAAAGTAACAATTGTAAAAATCCTCAACCCTTACACAAAGTTAACCAAGTGTACAAAAAAACACAGAAGCAAAAGAGACTCCCGTGTACACAAACTACACAGAGCAAACAAAGCAGAACCATTAGCTTAAAGAGACAAGCCAGATATACTCTTGGAACACCAGCTGAATTCCCATACTGAGGGCAACATGAGTACTCAGCTAAAAGGGTATTACATGCACACACTGAATGAAACAAAGTTATTTAAGTGCAAGTCATGGAAATTACAGCATGTGCATCCAGCAGGCAAGAGAACAGGCACCAGCATCATCTGATCTGTGTAACCGCACCCTGCACTACAGATGCCTGGCTAAATCTTATTGTAAGAGCATTGGGTGTTTCCAGTAGAAGGATCCATGCTGTTTCCAGTATTAAAATCCAAACCCCAAATACTTAGTTTTCTTTAGCAGTAGTTCTGTATCAGCTTTCCCACTAGCAACACTAACAGATGAAAGCCTGCCACTATCTGTCTCCCTGCAGCTTCATTCCTCTAATGAAGCAACCAACCCTCTTTCTTGCAATTGAGATGAAACATCAGACTGCACCTTTCAGAAGTCTGAAAGTTGTATTACTAAGATCTATTTTACATGAAAATAAAAGCATTATTTTGCAGCACTACAAGTGTTATAAGACTATGTAAAAAGATGCTTTATAAAGAAATACTCTAAAGTATTTTCATGACAAAATTATGGATTTTAACAAAATTTAGTTCCAATGCATGTATTTTTTATTTTAAATGACATTTGTGAAAATCATGTATTGACCAGGCACCATGGCTTTCTGCTGAAAATGGGAGTCCCAACAGTAAAGAGGCCCAAAACTAGAACCCTGGAAAGAAACCTGTTGAAATATGTATAAAGTGCAGAAAGAGTGCTGGTACAAAAGCATAGTTCTTTGTTCTTTTACAGCACCCATCTAAAAATGCCAAAGCTTACCTGAACTTCAGTAAAGCCCTTGACAAGGCACTGTTTATTCTCCCACAGCATCCTCCTAGAGAAAATGGCTGCTTACAGCTTGGATGGGCAAAAATCTGGCCGTGTGGCTGAGCCCCATGAGTGAATGGAGTTAAATCCAGCTGGTGGCCAGTTACAGGTGGTGTTCCCTAGGGAACTGGGACTGGGGTCAGTTCTGTTTAATAATGATCTGTATAAGGGCATCAAATGCACCCTCAGCAAGTTTACAGACAACACTAAGCTGAGTGGGAGCATAAATCTGTTTGAGGGTAGGGAGGCTCTACAGAAGGATGCAGACAGGCTGGACCAATGGGCAAAGGCCAGTTGTATGAGGTTCAGCAAGGCTCAGTGCTGAGGCCTGTGCTTGGGTCACACGCAACACTACAGGTTTGGAGAAGAGTTGCTGGAAAACTGCCCCAGTGGAAAAGGAGCTGGGGTTGTTGTCTGACAGTCAAACACAGGCCAGCAGCGTGCCCAAGAAGGCCAACAGCGTCATGGCGTGTACCAGAAATAACATAGCAAGCAGGGCCAGGGCTGTGATCATCTCCCCTGTAGTTTGCACAGGTGAGGCTGCACCTTGGGTACTGTGTTCACTTTTGGTCAAGACAGATATCAGGATGCTGAAGTGTGTCCAGATGACAACAAAGCTAGCAAAAGGTCTAGAGAGCAAGTCTTACTAGGAGTGGCTGAGGGCTCTGGGGTTGTTTAGTCTGGAGAAAAGGAGGCTGAAGGGAGACATTTACTGCTGTCTACAAGTACTTGAAAGGAGGTTGTGGGTGTTGGACTCTCCCCAAGTAACAGGACTAGAGGAAAGGGCTTGAAGTTGCACCAGGGCAGGTTTAGACTGGAGATTAGGAAAGAGTCCTTCACGCAGAGTTGTCAAGCACTGGAAGAGGGTGCCCAGGGACACAGTTGAGGTACTGGAGCGTAGATGTGGCACTTAAGGATGTGGTTTAATGGTGAACTTGGCAGTTTACATTTAGACTCAAAGATCTTAAGAGCCTTTTCCAACCTAAATGAGTTTGTGATTATAATTCCACTGACCTGAGATTTGTTGAACCATCACAATTAATGTCTATAGTCATGTTGCACAGGCAGAATGGGGCAATTTGGAAGTATCATGCTTATAGTTTAACAGTGAGTTCACTTAACAAGTTCTGGTAATCAGCATTCTTAACTATTAATCCACTCCTGAAACATACTTGCCTCGTATTTTAAGACTTGGTTTACTTCATAAATTTCAAATGGCCAAAACCACTCCATATAATTTAAGAAGAGAATAAACCAGGTAGAATAACAAGCAGTTTTACAGTAACTTGAAAATGTTTCCAGGAAAATTAAACAAATACTGGCTTAGATATTTCTGAGGAATGGTTTCTCATGTTTGGAAACAAAAAGATTTATATACCATAATTTAATACTTCAGGGCTCATATCATTAACACTTCAGTCATACAAACTCAAAATAAATTCAGGAATTCCCATCTTAGAAACCTGGGAGCTTAATTTCAAGGTAAATATGGGATTGTTTTAAGTTCTACAGTTCAAAACTCATCTCCACCCACATAAGGAAGAATGCTCAGCAGTTGCTGGTCAGATACCTGCCAGATGGAGAGTAGCTCAAGACAAGTGAACTTTTAGACAGGAGTTTTTTTCTTTAAGAGCCTGCTAAGTTTAAGAGGCATTTTAATATAAAATCATTGCAGTAGAAAAATGTTCCCAGAGTTTTCCAAGCTGTTTCCTATGCTTGCTGAGACCACAAAAACCGGTCACACCTTTCCAACATGGACTGAATCAGCGCTCTGCAATTAAAACAAAGGGGAAAAAAACAAAACCAGAAGTCAAACAGTAAAAAACAACAGAAAGAAAAACAGGTATTGTTTGCATTTTAAAGAAAAGTTTGTCAAAACCATATGTCCTGGTTTTGTCTGGGACAGTTTTCTTTCTAGCTGCTGGTACAAAGCTGTGCTTTGGATTTAGTGAAAGAATAATGCTAATAACACACTCATGTTTTAAATGTAAGCACTTCTTAACAACTAGTCAAGGACTTTATTCACTTTCCTATGCTCTGCCAGTGAGAAGGGACACAAGAAGCCAAGAGGAAGCAGAGACAGGACAACTGACCCACAACTAATCAAAGGGGTATTCCACACTGCAGCACGTCATGCTCAGTATATAAACAGAAGGGGATTTTGCAGGAAAGGCCTGATTACTGCTCAGAGACAGATCTGACATCAATCAGGGGTGGTAAGAAATTGTATTGTGCAACACTTTGTTGGGGTTTTTTTGCTTTCACTCTCTGTTACTTCCCTTTTCATTATTACTGTTACTAGGAGTATTAGTATTATGTTTAACTTTGTTTCTAACTGTTCTTATCTCAAACCACAGGTTTTTAACTTTTTTCCAGTCCTTCTCCCCATCCACTGCAAATGTAGGGAGTCAACGAGCAGCTGCATGGTACTTGGTTGACAGCTGGTGTTAAGCTATGACAACTGATTGTATTTCAGAAGTAATATCATGGCATCACCATGTATGCCTTCTCTGGAAGGGATAGGCAAGATCAGAGTCTGTGCAAGACTCAGCAAGACAGCTATCTCCTTCACATCTTTAATGTAGAATTTCCTGTTTCCTCTTTTTCCATTTTCAAGTGCCTGTATCACACACTACATAGCTCTTAAATAACAGAACAGCTTTCAGCTGAGTTTAAAATCTGAGATAAAAATCTGAAGTATTTTATCTTTTTTTAACTGAAAAGAGTTTAAAGATCCAAAATGAATAATGTGGATCTTTGTTGATGTGTCATCCTACCTTTGCCTTTTCTCAGCAATTCTCAGTATCTCGCAGACACCAGTAAATCTCTCAGACAATTCTAGCGTCAAGCCACATTCCTGCAAGAGAGGCAAGGCACGGTTTGGGCCAATGGCTTTTGCCAGCAAGAGTGCTACGTTTTCCACAGTGATGCAGTCCGGGTAGCTTCGGCTACTGCTGCCAATAGCATTCCCATTCTGTGGGCCATGGTGGTGGAAAGCTGTGCTGTGATTTTGTGCGAGATGCAGAAAAAACTTCCATTCTTCTATGGTCTCTGGAATGGATCCTAAATGTAAAATGAAGGTTACATTATTTGTAAAACAATGATTATTCTGAGTCTACTCTTTTAAATGAATCTGTACTTAAAAATGGAAGCTAGCTGTTCCGTTTTTCTCTGTTACCAACAAGCAAATTGTGTACAGAAGTGTACTGCCTTGACTGACTTGGTATAAAGATTCAACAGTGAACTACACACAAAGCTTCATAATAGTTCAGCATTTAAGGCTTTGGATTAAGTCAAGAGACAAAGAACTGGTTTTTATGTCCATCTTAGGCCTACTGGGAATTTCCTTTTAAGTTTCATCATGCTAAAAAATGCTTTAGTTGTCATAACTCTGTGTGTGTGTGCACGCATGTGTAGCGGAGGAGTTTCACACTGTTCAGGGGGGCTAACTATTCCTCTACCTAGCACTCCAAGTTTAGCTTTTACTCTCAACTGATAAGCAATCCTACATTCTTGAACTTTTAAGCATTTTCTAGCACAACTGATTTCACAAAGCACATTGTGGAGATACGTTACACACATTAATGCGTTTCAAATATGCTGCACTACACAGTTTGTGCTACCAAAACACTTAAAAAAATAAAAATTCAACTCAACTTTGGACAAATCAGAACATAAGAAGGGCAATTCCTATATTATGCACATATGATTACACAGCTTAAGACTCACTAACCATCTTCTCCATTCAACAGGCTCAAATCATCCAAATGAGCAATACTAGTAAAGGCTTCTATTCTTCTGTCCAGCTCCAGGCAGAGAAAAAGATATCCAGTCCAAAATCTTGAATAAGAGAGTAAAGATTTCCAGGAATCAAATACTCAGTTTAAACTACAGTCAACAATAAATAAATGCTCATTTAAATATCAGTGAAGGCAGAAGCAACTGCATTTCTTGAAATCACTGCAGAGTGGGGACACAGGAATACCCCTTAACCAAAAAGGGTATTTAGTACTTAAATTGAACACTCAATATTAATTCTCAAAGCAGGATAAGTTTTTAAGTAAAACTTGTCCAAGTAAGAAGCAGATGGGTCATTTTCATTTGTATCTTTTTGGGGTCAGAACACTAGCTAATCAAGAATTACTAAGCTTTTTCTTACCCATGTGATTTACAGATGTCAGTCATCTTTTCTTTTGTAACAAAGTTAGCTGGCAGTTTAATCAAGAGCAGAATGAGCTGGCTGTAGCCCCATGTAAACAAATGTGATCGTGGCCTAGAAGATGAGAAATTCAGTTTTAAAGCATTAATAATTTTATTCAGGACATGATGTTCTCTCTAGAAGAAAGGCAGGTGTATGAAAGAACGAAGGAAAAGTGAATTAAACACTGTGTATAGTCTCAGTAGAGCTGTCACTCTGAGAAGCGTTACAGATAAGATCATTGCTTCTGAACTTTGTAACACACAAAATGCTCCAAGGATTCAGTGACATCAAAACTATCATACAAAATTCAAGCCAGAAGTCTATATTAAAGCTTTTTGCTGCACTTAGGACTTCCAGTGACCCCTGCTTTACCTGGGATTTCCTTCCGCATCCACAGTATTTGCTCTTTGTGGTGCATCATGAGAAACTGCCAAGCACAACCAGTCCAGTCGTACAAATTCAGGCTGCAGAAGAGATCTAAGGAGAGATGACCTAGAAAACATAACACAGGAAAAACCTGCCAGTTTTAAATAAAGCAGACATGGAGGAGCAGAGACTGTGTGTGGACAAAAGAAAAAAAAAGGAAGAAACAAAAGAGATAATATGAATATGGAAAAGCTTTGAATGATTTATATTTTTAGAAATGGAGAGGACCACAAAAAGCCATTCAGTTTGCAGGTTGGATTCACAGAGGGGGTTGTTTTAAGAATGCTGTCTGACCTTAGACCAAAAATACTCAGCTCCATTGCAAGCATTATTTAGAAAAACCCTTTTAAACCTAGCATCTAATCTAAGAAAATAAAACAAAACAACGAAAACCCAACAAAAACCCAACCAACATTGAGACCAACTAAAACTGGTAAAATGAACTGGAATCTTATTGCTGAAGAACATCAAGACAGATACAGAAAGAGTAAAAAAAGCCTCCAAAAGCTAAAACCAAGCAAACCCCACAGAGCTACATAATTAAGACAGCAGACAGGTTAAAAAGATTCTGTATTCCCTTTACCTTTTATGCTCTGGCTTTGATTTCACCAGACTATCTAAATATGCTAAAAAGTGAGCTGGATCGTTCCTGCAAAGCTGTTTGATATCAGAGGGCAAGAGGGAAGGGTGGAACTTGATCAAGGGCCGAAGAGCTGTTTCCCCAAATTTTTCATAAAGCCTAAAGAGAGAGGACAAACAGCAAATTATAACTTTCCGAGATCTCTTGCAAGTTCAAGATAGCACTGAAAGTTGATCTCTTTAAAAGATTCCCAGAGAGCTTCATGAAATATTC